>NC_139800.1:13269620-13992491 GCF_965231275.1 Zosterops lateralis | reverse complement strand
TGTCAGTATATTAACTTCTGAATTATCAGCTGAATTAAATGGATCACATGGGGTGCTTTGTTGAGACTCTAAATTCAACTAAAAATAGTGCAACAGTGAAGTAGTGATTTACTCATTGTTGATGTGTAGTTTTGTGCCTGGAAAGTCATTAAGGCTTTGTAGATGCTACAGGAAGAAGAGATCTGAATCAGAACTATCATTTTGACAGCATGACTTTGCTGCCAACCTTGTTAATTATTGACCAAAAAGTATATACCATAGAGACATAGATTATATTAAGAGGAATAAATGATGCATTAACAGGGCAACTTGTGCAGCAAAGCTGGAAGCTTTTCTCTTGCTACATGCTGCTGATAGATTTGCCACATCCAGTTCTTTAAATTTACATTTTAAGCACACATTTTTTTTCCTTATCCTGTTCTTAAAAGTCAGAGCCAAAACAGCCCAGCTTTCTCTGAGAGTGAAGCCAGTGGAAAATACAGTAGCTTTCCTGGGCTCAATTCTGGTAACATTTTCTTTGGAAAGCTCTAATGCCCTCATGCTTCAGAGGAGATATTTGAAATTTGGCAGGAAGGCACTATTTGCATTGTCTACCTAAATTTGGCCAGGTAGCAAGTCTTTGCAAAACTATATTCCTCTGGAAAGAAATGCGTTTTTATCAGCTAGATTCTAAGTTAATTTATGTCTACCGTGTTGTGAATCTTGGTCAAATGTTTCTCTGTGAGGTCTTAGATCTACACCTGCAAATACAAAAAAAATTCTCTCTTGACTTCTTGTGTTATTTGTTATTTTTACAGCAGTATCCATTGTTGTTTAAGTCTGTCTGCTTTCCAGTTTGCTTCTGGATGATGGTCTGCTGACTGTACTGCGTGCTCTTAACTGTTTCCTGGGCTTCGAATGGATCAGCTTGTTCTTATTTTTATAAGAATAATTCACTTAGAGTGAATTATCAAGCTACAGTGTTGTAGGACTGTATCTGGGGAAGAAAGTAAAATTTGGGGTGCCCTCACCTGTATTGTCTCAGCAAGCCTTCACATGGAAGCCTAATATGCACCTTCCTCCAGCAACCCAGTATGTGAGCGATTGAGCTCTTAGTGCACTCATAAAATCTCCACTCTGTGAAGTACACATCCCTTGAGCTCTTTAACTCTGAAATGAAAACTTGCAGCAACATAAGGGTTATGCCTTTGGGGCTACATGTCTACCACGAGTGCCATGGACTCTCAGGTCTCTCTGTGGGACCCAGACAGGCTGAAGGAGAAAGCATGTCTGTTTGAACCTGTGTGTGTGTGTATAGAATAGAGAACTTCCAGTGATGGGGACCTTGTAAGTAATGGGCTGTAAGGCCCCATAGAGGAATAGGAGACCCTACTTACAAACTCTTTTCTTCAGTATGCTTTTGTTTAAACTGGGATGGAAGCTGTAATAATGACATTTAACATGGGAAAGTTGAAAGTACCCAGAGTAAGTTACTCACCTGGGTTTGCCTCTTTTGTGTGTCAGTGCATCCTGCTGTCACTGCCTCTGAACAGAGAAAGATGGTGTGATCAGAGAATTAGCTGGAACTGCTGCTTTGCTTAGTTTTGAAATTAGAAAGTGGTCTAATGAATGACTATGAAATGTAGGATTAAGTGAAATAAATTTATGTCTCTTCTTTACAAAAGTGGATTCTCTCTCTGTCTCTCACTCTCTTTTTTTTTCCACAAAAGCTGAGTACAATTTCAGACGAGTCATTTAAATCAAATCTTTGACATGTGGTTGGAGCTTTTGTGTTTTTCTCTTTCTCTTTGCTCAGCCAGGGGTTCTCAAAACTGAAGCTGCATTTTCACGATCTGGTTAAGCTGACCTGAATGTGGAGCTGACACTGCAAGGACATTTCATCCACTCCTGTTTGCATGTTTCCACCAGTTTCTCTGTGCTATCACTGTGGCTTAGTCAGGGGAACAGGTCAGGGACCCATTTGCTTGAATAATTTTTTCCCCCTTTTGAGCCAGGTTAGTTTTGGAGATGAGCTAAACTGATCCTGCTCACTTGAGCAATTTATTTGTTAGTGCTGGCATACGGGACAGTCAGAACTCGTGGCCAGAGGAAGGAAAGCTGGAAAAGTCCCTTTCACTGGTAGCTATCACTTCCACTGGCTTGAGCTGGTTGTGCAAGTGCATCTTGATGTGCAAAAATGCTCTGTATTCACAGCTGTGACTGAAGTCAATGGAAATTGTATTTTAAATGTGAAAAATATAAGGTTTTAGCTGTATCACTAGATATCCAGAAGTGGTAAGTACTTTTTTTTCTTCTTTTTTTAATGGAGCTAAGGATGATCTCTGATTTCACTTGAGTGTGGAAAAATAAATCCTCTGTCACATGCAAATACTAAAATGTTTATGGTCAAGATATGTAGGCAATAATCAATAAGGAAGCTGCTAAGGTGAAAATCATATACATAAAAAGTACATGGCAATGTACAGAGCAGAATGAACTAAACTGGTAACTGAATAGCAAAGAGAAGCTGAGCATTTGGTGCAATAACTGCAATAAGTTGAAGCTAAAAGTTGGGGTGAAAATGATTTTAGCATGCATCCATGCATATACACACAAAATTAAATCTACAGCCTATTTTGATTTCTGCCTTTCTCCCTCTTTGTGATCATCTTTTGATACCTTGATGTTTTATTTTTATATTTGTGAGTAATGTTAATGTTAAAAATCATTCTGTAATCTGGAGATGGCTTGAAAGCAGGACCCAAATATGAACTCTTCTTAAAGTAAACCTGTCTCTAGTTTTTCCTTCTTTTTGAGGTCGCAAGTAGTAGTAGCACTACTACATATTATTTTTGGAGTTCTGCCTCTCACAGCATTGCAGATTGAAGTAAGGCTTCATTCATACTGCATTACAGGACTTGTATTTTGTATTATGTTTATTTTAGAAAGCATACAGGCTATTACCATCAGACACCTAAACACTTTACCAGTTAATATTTATTTGTGAATAATTTGGTCAAAGTCAACATGAGATCCCACCAACAAGTTTTAACTGCCTCTCTCTGGAACAACCTGTGAATTGTTCTTTGCTTTTTTGATTCAGTGTCACAAAACTTTAAGAAGTTAAAGAAGTAAAAGTACAGCTACTTCTTTTTTTCATTGTGCTTCCTAGCCACTATATAAATATCATTCATTGTGGTCTTTCTTCGCTATTGTAATTCTGAATGAATGAAAGTGGGATTTGTGTGTACTTCATGTGATGTATTTTCATGAGGGCTAATAACTGGAACTACCAGTGTAACGGCTTAATGTCAAAATAGCTAAGTGTGAATAAAGTACCTTCCTTTAGGATTAATGCAGGTAAAAAGGGGGTTTCTGCATGTCCAGATGAGTAAAGCAAGTCATTTTCCCCAGCAGAAATCTTGTGCAGCCTCTATCCAGTGTTGTTATTTTCGTTTAAAGGTTTCCTTTGTTAGGCTCTGTGCAGGCTGGTTCCCATTTCCATGGTGACCGTGCTGAAATGCAGACAGGACACAGGCTGGATTCTCATCGGCACAGCCATGCACTTGCATACCAACACATGCTATCTGCTTGGCTTAGGACATTTCCATTAGCAGTTTTAATGTTTAGAGCTTCTTTTTCACATACTGATCTCTGGCCCTGTGATACTACACAGTCTTGAGATTTCAGACCCTATGCAGCAAGACAGTACAAGTTGATAAGCTTATATTTTGTGTAAATAATTTGGCTCTACTGTTCCAATTTAAATTACTCAAGGACATCAGAGAACTGTCTGAGCCTTAGTTTTCTTTTCTCTTGAAAGTGATAACACAGAAGGATTTTAATTTATAAGTCCTTAGGTGAAAGGCTGACATGTATCTGTGCTAAATAGTTATAGAACATAGCCCTTCTTAAGCACTGATAAAAGGAGAATAAAAATAAGTGAGTGTGAATTACATAAGATAAGCTCATCCTTCTGGTCAAGCGTGAGTATGTATCTTTGTGAAGCAATATGCAAAAGTTTTCTTTCTGCTCATTCTGCAATCATTTTCTGAAGGTGGTGAATACTAAAGGCATTTAGTGGAATCAACTACTTTGACCATAAGCATTTTGATTGCTTCCAAATGCTTTGACCATAACCATTTCCATCACTTCTAATCAGGCTTTGATTTCCAAATTGCCAAATAAATTCAATATTCTGAGTGCTGGTAATCATTATTTTGAACTATTCCCTGAATAGCATTTCTGAGTCTTCAGAGGTGAAATTTTATTTTCTCCTGGAGATGCGCACACTGTAAAAATATAATAAGACTTGCATATTATTCAGGACTTAAAAGAGCAGGCAAAGAAGTAGGATCAACACAGGCTCTTTGAATGGAGGATGAGCAAAGACATTATGTGTGCAACTGAATGGCATCTGCATGGTTGAATGTCACACATGATGAATGTCACGGATTCTTTTGTCCCTTTCACATTGCTATTAGACAGGGTGAAGGGCTTGGAAGTTACGCACAGCCTGATGGAACTCTTGCCTTATTCCTGATTTATTTTGCCCTTTGCAGCCTGCTTCCAAGTTTATCATTCTTCCCTCATATCATACAGTTGCATTTTTATTTTCTTAATCATACAAAGCTCCTTGGGTAACATTGTTAGTTATTTCTAAAGGACAGACAATAAAGAAATCTTGGGGGAAATTACTATCAACAGCAGACTTCAGGGAGGAGGCATATTGCACAGCAGAAATACCTAAGGAGATAGTGGAGTTTGAGGATGGACAGATGAGTTGTAAGCAGATGGGTGTGAAGGATTGAACTAGGTTTTTACCTTTTATCTATATGACAGCTAATCTATCTGCCTGTCTAGCTATCTGTCTCAAACATAAGGGACCTTAAACAAGGAAAGGTGGCAACAGTTGATGCTGTGTTAAGACTGCAATAGAAAGTTGTGTGTGGTGATGAGATTACAGATGACCAGGCTGCTTCACCCACTGGATTACCTGGTAAATACTTGCCTCAGCCAGCTGCAGGATCAGTGTTCTTACCTGACTGAGGAGTAGCTGCCTTGTGCTGGGTTCTGTGTGCTTAGTGCAGCTGAAGATGCTGTTACTAGAAGTTGTCAACCCAGCACTTTCTGGGGGATATGCTTGTGCCATGCTCTGTGCTGCCTGAAGTTAGGCAGCTGCCCACAGGTAAACCAGTGGAATTAGCTATCAGTGTGTCTAAATTTCCAAGCGCACAGCAGCTACTTCTCATAATTCCTCACTTTCTGTAACTGTTCAAGTTTCCCTCCAGCTGTGAAAGCACACCAGTTCTACTTCTTTATATATTTGGCCAAAAGAACAAAACAGTAAATTACAGCACTTCAGACCTAAGTTTATTCTTGGCTGGTCCCATTCTCTTAGTTGAGTAGATGTCTACATAGGTGTCAAACCAGGGCAACTTGCGTCAAGGGTTTGTGTCCTGGTTTCTTAATATCTACATGCTACAATAAGGAGAGTAAACCAAAAGAATCCCTTTGAGGCACCTGTCCAAAGCAGCAGCAAGTGCAGTATTATGTCCTGAAGCAACTAGTGCATCCTAGATAATTACCAAATATCACTGCAGAGGAGAGTGTGTGACTCAAATGTCCCTGTGCCTGTATTCTTATTTGAATTTCTTGTTTAAAGAGAATATTAATTGCTAACTAAAGAATAGCACATTTTATTAAATAATTTTTAGTGATTCTATTTTCTTACCGGTAAATTCTAATAAGATAATGACAGCAGTCTATAATAATGAATTTAAAAACTATTCTATCCAATATTCTTACCGAGTAGTGTAAAATTCAGATGTCTTTATATGCAGTACTTTAGATGCACATAGAACTGGTTGAATCTATAGTATTAAACTCAGATTTTGCTGAAATTCCTCAAAATGACAATTTAGCTAACCTTTCCTGCATAGAAAAAATTAAGTGACATGACACTTCTATTAACTGTCCTCACTAAATATAGTTCCCATTTAAATGTGGCTGAAGTAGGTCAAATATAAAATAGCAGAAATGACTGAAAAGGGACTCTTACTAAGATGGGCAAAACAATAAACAGAGAAAAAAATCCAGCAGCGCTACTCACATAGTAGTCCTTCAGCTCTGGCTAATAATAGTTATCCATTTAACTCTAGCCAAATATCTATCCTTTCTTTTCTATGTCTCTACTCTCTTCTTTTTTTTGTTATTTTTTGTAGGGGGTGGAGTGGGGGTTGGTACGAGTTTTTTTTTTTAATTTTTTGTTTTCCCTTCCAAGCTGCCAAAAGCCAGTTCATCATATTGAACAGCAAAGAAGTACTTGAGTCTCTGGAGTTTTCCTTGTGAGAAGCTGGGAGCTACAATAGACTTTGGTTCTGTGAAGACAAAAAAGCAACTGTTCTGCTTTTGTGGAAGCAAGTATTATCTCCAGAAAACTCTTCTTAAATGTACATGGGCCCTTCTCTCTGACCCCAAAATATACAATGGCTGCATTTTACAAAAGAAAAAAAAAAAATGGAGATAACTTCCTTCTGAACTGTGACTACAGGTAGCCTGTCACCAACCTGGCCACTGGACCCACTGTGGTGTGTGGGCCAAGGGCTGGCAGAGTACCTGCTGCAGCCTCACTACTTCACCTAAAACATGCTTCCCCTGTCCCAGTGTGCAGGGCTGGGTGCTTTGGACTCAGCACTTTAAAATGCACAAAAATCAACTTCTTGCAAAGCAAGAAGAATCCAGCAGCTAAGAGTGGATCGAGGGTGTTGGAACTCCATCCTTCTCAGGCACCAGCATGAGGTGCCTTCTTCTGCTGAGGTCAAGGATGGGGAAGAATTTTGGGAGACAGATATCCAGTTCAGGTTTTTGTCAAGAGGTAGCTGCTTCAGAAGTAATGGTAATAGTCACCTGGGAAATATGGGTCTAGTTATCCCTTGAGGATCACAGTGATGTGGATTCACCTCTCGGTGTTGTTTTCCAGAAGCATTTTTGCTACCTGGCAATAAAGCAGTCAGACAAGCAGCCTCTACCCTGTATATTGAAACAGACTCTCAGCTTATCCCAGGATGTATATTCATGCTTCCAGACAGGCAAAGATTCATCTTTCCTGTGGCCTAATGTCTGGGCACTTAGCTAGGAAGAGTTCTGAGTTGGCATTTTTGGCCCAACTACCTGTGCAATTCACATTTGGTAATTTGGTTGAGTGTAAAAAGAAGTAACTTAGCTATTTAGTTAAATAATTTAATTATTTCAAGTAGAAATAAGTAAGTTGAAAGTCCTTCATTGCCTCATACTGTTGTATCAGAGCAGGTTAACAGTAGGGTAGAATACTTTGCTCTTAGACAGGGCTGCTTCTACACCTGATTCATATTCTAAACTTTTGTGCAACTTTTTGTAATGAAACCTAAGTGACAGGTAATTTTAGGTTCATTGTGGGTTAGCTAGCTGCAGAACTCTGGGCTTCCTGGATTGTTTTCCTGATTTTAATATGCCAAAATTCTGCCTAGACACTATCTGGTGGCAGAATTGATCATTTCAAGGTGCATTAAGGTGCAATTTCAGATGAGTGATTGGGACCACCTGCCTACCATTCAGGATGCCCAGTCATGAGCTCCCTTTAAAATCAAAGGAGAGAAGTAGTCATTATTTCTGGCATAGGAGAACAAATGTTCTGATAATTATAGCTCTTCCAAGTATTCTGTTATATATCCTGTGGTGCTTAGGAGGTTTTCTTGTTGCAGGAAGCTGATGTAGCAAACTTTTCCCAGCTGAGCTGCTCTTATTTCTGTGGCTGTCTGTGTACAGTGCACAGAGCTAAGCTCCCAGCCAGCTTCAGAAGCTGTGAGGGAGGAACAGAGTATTAAACATGCTGTCTTAAAAATTGTATGATGGAATGGTCACTGGACCCACTGCAGTCCTCGTGCTTCAGGCAGTGACACTGGAGTGGCAGAGAGATGGATGGTGATGGCAAGACCCTCAGCTTTTTTCTAGTGTAGCCTTTCAGGCCACATTTAACAGTGATATAATATGATAAAACACACAATAAAACAAACAAAAATGTCATAATACTCTGCAGTTTTCAAATAGGCTAGAATGTGATATGGGTGGGAAAGTACAGATACCTGTAGTTGCTTTCCCTTCTTGATATTTGTGTGAAAGCCTGTATTTTTGCTTTGTACAATTGTGTTTTCACAGCAACTGAGATGAGCAAATGTGGCATATAGGGTGTACAGATAGTCACATTGCTTTCAGTGTGGTGACATGCATTTCCTCTCTTACAGTGGTAATGTGGCTCAGGCTTCTCTGGCTATATTTGGAAATATTCCTGGTTTAAAAAAAGAGAAAACACAACCACTGATAATGTGGACACAAGGGAAGAGAAACTGCTGGAGTGAAATACTTGGAAAGTCAGTTTTTATCATAGGGGAACATGCAAGGTTTTTTGTTTATTGTCATTACTTGTGAAGGCCAGTGACAACTGCATATACAACATACATGAGTGTCCAGCTTGTTGCCCTCACATACTTTTAATCTCTTTGTGGTGTTGAGAAAAAATTGTTGTACTCTAAGGACAAAGCTGAACAATCCTGTTAGTACCAAGATAAAAGAAAAACTGCATGTTATAACAAAAAGATGAAATTTAAGTGAATTTTCTGTAAAATAAAGCTTTTCCCCACTGAAAACATGGATGGAAACGTGCCAAGATAATCAATTTGAGTAGGTTTGAATACTTGGTGTCTTTATTAAAAATTCATAGGAAGTTGTCAGTCCTGCAGGAGCAGCTCCTAACCATTTGTTTGGAATCAGTCCTCGTGTGTATAGCAGGTTGTCTGGATTTCTTAACTACAGATGAAGAGCAGTTTATTTGTCTGCTCTGGCAGCCAAGGAGGGCAATGTCTGGGCCACAAGTAGGGAGTTGTGAAAGGAGGAGAAAGACAAGTCTTGTAGAGTAACTAATGAAGTTGTGGATAAATTTAATTAGATCTCTTATTCTGCAGCAGTGTCAGAACAGCAAAAATAGACAGTCCCTGGTTGTGTTATCACAGTCTCTCCAACTTTTCAGTCACAATTCACATCCTATCAGGTTTGGGATGATTTATAGAAGGTTATTGATAACTCCTCAGTGCAGCTTCTTGCATTCTGAGCCCTTGCAAGTGGAAGGCAGTGTCTGTGGCTTTCACACACACAGAGGCTCTCAGGCTGGGAGCTGACCTATTTCCAGGAAGAAGCAGTCAGCCAGCTAAGCCAAGAAAACTTGTTGGAAAGGAAGCGAGGAAGAAGGGTGGGAGGATTGTTACTAAATGAGGCATTGTTTCTCTTTTGTTCTGAGTGGTGCACTTGGGGGAGGTTTTCTGCCTGTAATTTATTTCTACTCTAAATGTTATGATTTCTGTTAATTATTAAGCAGTCTGAGATAGTGTAGCTGCTGTGAAGAAAAAGTTGGCCTCAAGACAGCAGAAAGTAAAACAATTAGATGCACTCGTAAAATGAAGACTTGCATTTTTCAAGCCTTTGTACACATACAAAATAGCAACAAAGAAACTGAAGTGAGGATTATACAATGTTTCACTGCCAATATAAAGAGCAGTGTCCTGCCAATCACTTTCTTTACTCTTTTTGAGTCCTGTAGAGGTTCACATTGTTTCTATTTAGGAGGTTGTTCTCAGTAAAAATCTGTTCAGTTTTAAATGAAACTTTTTTAGATTTAGAAACAGATTATAAAACTGCTGGTTTAGTATATGAGTATTTAGTATATGAGCTGGAGGTATCTACATGCAATTTTTTTTTTCAGTTATACTGACCACACTGGGTAAAGGTTAATATGCCTTTCCAGATTGAATTATAACTGGTCCTTTATTATCCTTACAGGTTGGGTTGGATTCTGTGTAGCCATTTGTGAGGATGCTAAAGACAGATAAAAAAAATTATTTTATATTTATGTTCATTTGTAGGAAAGTCCCAAACAGTGGAACCAATATAGAATTGCTCTTTTTACATGAAAACAATTTGATTTGCTATCCTTACCTGTGCATGCACACAATGCACATCCCAATACAGTATAGTGGATCACACTGAAGACTAGAATATTACAAAAGGAAAAAAGAGTTTCTTTTTTTTTGTGAAGATTTTGCTCATTACTGTGAGAATTGCCCAGTGGCTTCTGAAAGCCACAGTGAAGAACATCCATATTGCAATTCAATGGATTAAGGTAACTGCAAGTAGGTTGTTTTATTCTTTATGTTTTCACAGTCTTGTTAATAAAGCATGCAAAACACAACACATTATGAAAGCTGGGTAGTTCTTCTGTAAGAATACTTGACTAATTCCATTTGGATTATTGCTCTGATACTATATGTTCTGAATAATAAGCGAGTAATGTTACTCTTAAACCAAAATGTTGTTCAATTTAATAAAAAACAGTAAAGTAAGACTAAATATATTTAATATAAAATAAATACTTCTTGACTACCCTCTTTCATAACTTTATTGCTTCCCCTTCCTGCCTTCATTCCACATTCTGACTAATATTGCAAGGACAGTAGGTGCTTATAATGTGAGGGGGATCTGTAGGTGCCTGTACTCCCTCTCTAACTTTGGAATCTGTGAGCCAGCTTCAGCAAACTTTTGCAGAGGGATGAAAAAAAAACCAAAAAAAAACCAGCTGGGTATCAGGCTGAGACAAAAGTGTTTTTTCAAGTTCCCTGACAACTAAGGAGATCCAGTGTGGCTTTGAACAATACAAAATAGCTGAAAATCTGCCCCAAAGACAGCCCTTAGAAATATTTCAGTCATGGAGAAAGCTTGAACCAGAGTGTGCATCCACTGTGAGATGAAGTCAGTGGAAAACAACAGCTACAAGTTCTCTCATCCCTCCCACCCCTTTCTTTTCTCTGTCCTCAGCAGGGTCTGACAGGCTTCAGAGCCCTGCTGATGTGTGCTCTTTGGAGGTAAAAATCTTTGAGACCAAGAGAAAAATTTTCTTCATGGAATTTGTAGTGGCCCTCTTGGAGCAGTATAACCCTAAGGGGCAAAGCAAAGCCCTCTTCTGGAATGAATAGATATTTTTAAATAGGCCAGACTGAGCAATTAAGGCAATGTCAGCAGTACACATCTTAGTGGCTGCCAATCTAAGAAACTAATTCAGGAAACAGACAGTAGTCCAGTGGGGTATTAATTTTTCCACCAAAAACAATTTATAGATGAAAAACCATAGTGCACAGTTTTAGCATAATGCTAGTTCACGGCTTGCTTTTCTTCAGTGACTACGTACTTACCCCTTTCACCCCCAAATCCCTCAGCAGGCTGCTGACCTTGAGTTTGGGGTTTGGGGGTGGGCTGCCCTGCTGGAGCTGGCAGCAGGGGCAGTGGTCATAGCTGTGGGTGTGCTGCCATGCAGAGGGGAGCTGCCAAGGGTGCTCCCCTGGCATCACGGCTGACACAAATGCTCACTCACAGAGACAAAGGGTTACTCAGCTGGGTTATATAACAAACTTTCTCTGGTTTACAGTTAGCAGTTGTTCAAAGAAGTGAACACCGTAACGTTGAGGAAAAAAGGCGAACTTTCCTACTGGCAAGGTTAATGTTAGATAAATTTAAAACTTAGTGTGTGGTGGGTCTTATAGACTCAGTGGTCAAAGTCCATTCTCTTGAGTCCAAAGAGTCCAAAGTCGTCTTTTTTCTTGATACTGTCTTTGCTAGACTTGTCTGATGGAGAGCTGTAAATAGCAACAGCAGACAATGCCTCTGTTTGACTGGATATTTTAATAATAGGTGAGACTTGGCATAACTGAGGCTGTGTAATTATGGTGTTTTGTAATTTATTGCCTTCTTAAATTGGCATGTTACCTTTGCAGTGTAGTAAAATGTGATTGAAAATTCAATCTTTACTTAGAATGAAAACAAAATGACACATTTATTATGATACTTATGGTACAAAATATAGACTAATATTATGTTCACTGCATTCTATAGAGTTTTATAAACTTATTTCACCAAATGAAATAATCAAATACATAAAAATCTGATTTTACTTTTTTATCCTGTTGATTTTTTATGCTTTCTAATCTGAATAATGGGTTTCAATCAAACAGCTATTATAGTCTTAATATCAAAAGATTGATTATCAAACAGACATTTTTTGCTTGATCACTTTAAGCTGTGAGCTTTGCTTACAGAATCAAAAAATTATTGGGTGTACCTAATATGGGCTTTTACTTCATTAAAACTTGCTTCAGCTTGTAGTGCAAACATAATGAAGCAAACAGAAGGCATTAGAGCTATCATTAGGCATGTCATTTATAGTTACAGAAGAATTCCCACAGGTTAAGGCTTAAAGGTGCCAAGTCATAACATGTATTATTTTTCATCCTACTAGGAGAAAAAAAATCTTGGTGTTAAAGTATAAAATCAGCTATGTACCTGCACTGCAGCTCCCATGGCTCACACTGCAATAATGCAGTTGCTGAAATATGGGAATCCCCAGGAAAAAAAAACCACTGTGCAAAGATATACTAGAGTTTATTAGCAAGCTTACAGTTTCTTTTATCCCATTAGGGTTTTTTTTTTCTTGCACTTCCCATCTGAAGCTTGACGTTGGGACTGTGCTACTTACGGAAGGTGTTCTCTTTAAACTGAACTGCCCAAGCACCCTTTCCAGTGGAGAAGAACTGCTGCTTTTGAAGTCTGCAGAGGGGCTTTCAGAAGCTTTAGGCTTGTATCTGGCTTCCTTTGTTCCACACAGTCTGTTTACATGATTGTAAATAAAGTGCCATTTACAGACAGAAGTTAGGAAGTGCATTTTTACCTGCCCAACCAATCTCTCATCACGATCATTAGGTCACAAAGTAGAAGTCTGTCACCAGAAGCTATCAAAACCCAGATAGTGAATTAGTTTTCTTTATTTCAAGATTCTTAAATTATCAAAGTTCATTGCCTGGAGGCAGCAACAGATACTGAATCGTTCCAGCCTAGAATGTACAGTACTTTGAACCTAAATACTTCAATGATTGGCACCCTTTTAATGCATAAGAGACCCTCTTATTTTGCACAGGCTTAAAATAGGTTTAAAGGAAACTTAGAATTTTCTCTTTTTTTGGCTGCAAATGCTTGAGTTTCTTTTTATGCATACTATATTAAGATAGATGTACAAAATGGATAAAAGTTGTTCTTTTAGTGTAAGCACCATATACAATGGAGGAAAACAGGAGGAAAAATGCCTACTATATTATTGCCAGTATGTGCTTGCTAGGCCCAAGCCAACTAAGATTTTTGTAGAGTAGATATAAAATACCTGCTGATGATTATAAAAGTGTAGAATTTAAAATGTGACTGAGATATGCTGAAACTAGGTTCTTTTGATAATGGTTGTGCTGAGCCAGATGGCCTTTGCCAAAATTTCTACGTTGATTTTTGCAAAGCAGTTGTGACTGAGAGACAAAGCTGATCTGTAAGAGCACTGCAGAACACAGTGTGCCTTCAGAGGCTGGGTTTTATGATTGCTTTTTTTTTTTTTTTTTGATCTCTTTTCACTGTCCTTTACTGGCTGCCTGTCTGGAAAGTGAACACGGTAGAGGCAACACTGAAGAGACCTGTGACCTGGCAGATACCTTTTCATTATTCCAGCTATACATTTTTGCTCTCAAAGAGCAGTGCTCTGATGCTGCAGTCATGCAAATGATTAAAAAGAATAAAATCAAGCCTGAGTGGTAAATAGGAAGAATGGGTGAAATGGTTAAGTGAGAAGAAGGTGTGGGTCACTGAGAAGAGGAAAGGACATTGCTTTTGTTAGCTGTGGTGGAGCCCAGTGGAACTACAAGAGTTGAAGCTTCCCAGTGCAGGGACGGGCAGTGTCCTTGCTCCTTGGAATCCGCCCCCATCCTGGAGAAAATAGGACCTCAGACATTCAGGGATGGATGCTGCACACCAGTGGGAGGTCAAGGGAGGAGATGAACAGGCAACACATGACCCAGCACACATTTTGCTGACCCCATCTGACTTGTCACAGCACCCCAGGGGAATCTGAGCCATGGGGAGTTTCCTTTAGGCTGTTGGCTGTCATACCTGCTTCCTGTACTTTTACAGAGCTCTGGAGGAAATTTTTGCCCTCCTTGTAGCATTTAATAAAACTCTTACCTTGGATGTAAATTAGAAACATCTTCCATGTATTTTCACCAAAGCTGTCCAGTGCACTCAGCAGTGTTACCATTTGGCTTGCAGTGCGATTTGCCTATAAGTGTGTAACAGTCCAGACAGTCAGGAGTTTTTCTCTAAATGCCACTGGATTTTGGGTCAGACTGGAACTGTTTATCATTCTAGATTGCTTCCATCTCTTACTTCAAAAGCCAGAGTTTATTTTCTTGTGGAGTATATAATGTGGAGGGTTCTTCTTTGGTATTTACATGAAGGATGGCACTGTGATATAGTCTCCTGGGGCCTCTTGAGAATGGGACACTGCTAAGTCATGCTTGATTTCTGATTGAAGATAATACAATTGAATAATTGACACAAAAATAAAACAAAACAGGATATGACATGAAAAAATATTATTATAAAATACAAGTATATTAGAACACAAAGGAATTACTGGCAATTGTCTATTACTATCTCAATAGGAGATAGTCCTGTCCTCAAAACCGAGACATAAACTGTGGTTATATGAGCTAGTGTTTAGTGTCAAAAGGCTTGGAAAACACAGAGTAATGAGTCTGTACATATTCTCTTCTCCAGTCTTAAATAGCTTGACTCAGGAAATACATTTATCTCTAAGGATGTTTCTCAAGGAACTGTTCTTCTAGCAAAGGATGACTTCTTGCTTTCCAGAGCCTGACTGTAGGTAGTGGTTGTTTGAGATAACTAATATATGATTTCCTGTTTTGAATTTGTGGTGAAAAAGTAGTAACTCTTTTGGAGTTGTATTTAGTCTTCTGCTAGTGATGTTTCTGTTTTGAATTCTGTGGGCAAGAGAACAAAATACATTGACACTTTTTTCAGGTCATGAACTTTGCCTGCAAGCCTGTGGTTGTGAATTTAATATTTTCACTATGATTTTATTATCATTATTACTATTACAGTTCATCTACTGTGATGGGCTGTTTCATGCTGATATAAGCCCTGTTAACCTCTCTTCCAAAGCTTCTCCTGGGACCTGGGAGAAAGTGATACCAATAGCAAGCTCTCTGCCCATCAAAACTAGAGAAATGGTTAGAATCTGAGATTATATTTTTAAGATGCCATCCCTCCTTAAAGTGTCCTGGTTGTCAGGGATTATTGAAAAGCCTACTTCTTTACAACACAGTGACTCATACTAAATAACTGAGGCATATTTATGTGTAAAGCAGATAAAACTCATTCTGTCTGGGCACACAGGAAGGGAGGGGAAACATGAGGGATGTTGTTTAACCCATGAGCAACTCTGTGAACCTGCCTCATCTGGGAACCTCAGGGAGTAGCTGCACAGTGCAACCACAAGTCATGATTCCTTCCATCATTGCCATTTTTGGAGCTCTAAGGGGTTCCTCAGCAGGGCTGTAGCTTGTTCCTGGGTTCCCACTGTTGTCTCAGTCCTTCCAGCTCCACGCTGGGGAAGAAGTTACCTACTCACAGCAGGAATTACCTACTCCCTCATGGGAGTCTGGCCTTTTCCCTGCAGCCTTCCTAGTGGATATTCTCCTAGATATCTACCTATAGTTCTTGATCAGAAAAAAAAAAATAAATCAAGCCCTTTATGGATGAAGAGTGGACCCCCATATGCTACAAAATCAACTTTGTCCCCAGTCCACATTGCTAGTTCCTTCCAAAATGTCATGGAATGGTACACCATTTTTCTCAGGCACATAAGTGCCCAAGGAAAAGCAATTAAGAACAAAGAACACAACTCAGTAGAGTTGCAATGTTAAATGTCACGATTTATTAATGCTCTTCTACCTTGCATGTTTGTATTTCTAAGTTTTCCTGTTTGGACAACTGTTCAGACTGTTTGGACTGAAAACAAAGCCTTCTGGCATGATAATGAAATGACTCAAAAACTTAGGTTTTCTGATGCAGCAGATAATCTCATTTTTATTCCAGTGGCACAAACTAAAATATAAACAGTATTAACAAGTACAGTCAGGGCATTTTGTCTGAGCATGGAAAGTCAAGGTGAATGGAGTGGCAGCTGTCCAGTGATGGTCACAAGTGGTGTTCTCCAGGGCTTAGTTTTGCCTTGATGTCTCCATTGCCTGGGTGAGGGGATCAGATTTTGGGTGACATCAGGATGAGTGGTGGGAGTGTTGATCTGGAGGGCAGGAAGGCTCTGCAGAGGGATCTGGACAGGCTGGATCACGGGCTGAGGTCAGTGGGGTGAGGTTCAACAAGGCCAAGTGCCAGGTCCTGCCCTTGGGTCACAACAGCCCCAGGCAGGGCCACAGGCTGGGACAGAGTGGCTGGAAAGGACCTGGGGCTGCTGGTGACAGTGACTGAAGATGAGGCAGGGTGTGTCCAGGGGGCCAAGAAGGCCAAGGGCACCCTGGCCTGGATCAGCAATTGGTGTGTCCAGCAGGAGCAGGGCAGGGATTGTCCCCCTGTGCTGGGCACTGCTGAGGCCACACCTGGAGTGCTGTGTCCAGTTCTGGGCCCTCACTGCAAGAAAGACACTGAGGGGCTGGAGAGAGTCCAGAGAAGGGCAATGGAGCTGGGGAAGGGTCTGGAGCACCAGTCCTGTGAGGACCAGCTGAGGGAGCTGGGGGTGTTTATCCTGGAGAAAAGGAGTCTCAGATGTGACCTTATCACTCTCTACAACTGCCTGAAAGGAGACTGTGGGAAGGGGGTCAGTGTCGTCTCCCAGGCAACAAGCAGTAGCACGAGCAGAAAAGAGCTCAAGCTGCACCAGGGAAGGCTTAAACTGAACATTAGGAAAAATTTCTTCTTGGAAAAATTTGTCTAATATTGAAACACTCTGCCCAGGGAAGGGGTGGAATCACCATCCCTGAAAGTTTTAGTAGATTTGTAGATGTAGCACGTGGGGACACAGTTTGTTGGTGGATTTGGCAGTGGTTGAGTAAGGGCTTAAGTAAAAGACTGTGTGATTCTTGTGTACCTCAGCAGACTGTTGATGTGTTTGCTGTGCCATAAACTTAACTTATGGCTGAAGGTAAAGGAGAATAACAGAGCTCTGAATCACACATTTTGCCTCTATTCAGCTAAAACAATCCCTCCAGTAACGCTGCAACTTTTGTTAAGGCAAAAAGTGAATGAGTGATTGATTTCTGCCCATAGTAATACAACACACATCAAGAGTGCTAGGGAGGCATTTCACATGACCAGGGTACTGTAGCAAAAACATTGTTTTTTCAAGCATGTGTCAAAGGCTGTATTTATTTTCTTCTGCTGGTGGAGCTGTGCCAGATGATGAGCCTTTTTCACTGGGATCAAAATTCTTCTTTAATTGCTTCTGTGATAACCATAATATTTCTGTTAACAGGCATTCTTCATAAGTGCTGTGAAGCCTACAATATTGGGCTCCTGGAAGCAAAAATATTTTCTGGTCCACCAAGAGAGCAGTTTGGATATGCAGTTCAACAGTTTATAAATGAACAAGGCAAATGGTAAGCAGTTTGAATAGCTTGGTTTATGTCTAGCTAAAAGGTTAAGTAAAAAATATTGCAACTCTTAATATTTCTTTTATAATTCCACATTTCATTTAAAAGGATTCTGGATAATTCATTTTTATATTAGAGCTATCTTTTTACAAATAAATACTTAATGTTATTAAAAGTTGAGATATTCTAAAAAGCTGAGATATTCTAAAAACGTATGAATGAGATGGTTCATGCTTTTTTCCTTAACACCATATGACCTGAGGTCTTTCTTATAGTAACATTTTACTTCATCTCCAATATACTGATTTCCTTAGGCTTACAATTTCTCTAGAATTTTAACTTGCATTTCATTCCTTTGTGTACCCAGAGAATCTTTGTTACACTTTATATAAATGTGGGATATTTTTCAATTTTGACATTATTAAGGTCAAAACAAATTATTAGGTCTGGTGAGTTCTAATTATTAATATTAAATTAAATTAAATGGATATAATTTTGTGTGTGATACAGTATTAACTGTTTTCTTTCTCAAGGGATGGTGTATTTGGATGTATATGATAACACAATCACAGCAAAGTATTGTGTCTGCTACATCTCTTCAGCCACAAAATTTGAACTGAAATCCACTGTTGCCACAACATGCGGCTTGACAAGCAATTAGTAAAATATTGTTCCTGGTAATGTTGGTTTCAAAAAGAACTTCAACATATTACTAGAAGTAAGCACATTGAGTGGAAGACACATTGCTTCCTCTTCTGCAACCTCAGCAGTCACAAAGCTTAAGGTGTCTTTGCGTATGAGGACTGTAAGTCTTTGAGAATAGGTGAGAAGAAATGAACTCTTAATTGGTTTCTGTGTACCTGGGTTTAAGTCTAGAGCAGAAAGCCACGCCAGATTATAGATGTTATGATCTGCTGAGACACTTCAGAGCTGTCAGCCTCCATGGACAGGAGCTGTGTGAGAACCCAAAGAGCAGCAAACTGCCTGTCCTGCCCAAGTGACAGCAGGCTCAGTAACTGCGCTTTTCTCAGGAAAGAGGAAGTAAGATGTCGAAATCTGAAATCCATGAAAATAGATGGGAAAATGTATTGTGCAGTTAAAGTTTGAGAAAGCTGGCTCGGAACTGCTGGGATGTTTGTGATGGCACTTCTGGGGGGCAGTGCGTGCTGCCGTGGGCTGCACAACAAACCACCCCCAACTTCCCAAAGGTGTTTGCTGCCAGGGACCAGGAAGCACCAGCAGAGCTGGATCCTCTGAATTGAAACCTTGGCCTTTCCTCTCCCTCAGCTAGGTGGACTTCCAACCCACCCCCACCCTTCAACTGATGCTGTGGTGGCTTCTCACCACCGTTTTCTGCCTGCTTTAATTGTGTGTTTAGTCACCCATAGATCAGAGAGCGCTTTAAAAAACCCCAAAAATCAACAAACCAAAAAACCCACAAACAAACAACAACAAAAACAAACAAGCAAAACAAACCACCCAAAAAACCCTAACTTCTGTGTAAAGCCATTGAAGGAGAACAAGAATGTGTGCCTGTAGTGAATTGAAAGGGGTTTTTTGCCTCCTACATGGAGGAATTGCCTTGTGTTTTATACATCTTGTGAGTTTTTCTGTAAGCTTGCGGAAGAAACAATAGCTGCCTGATCCATTCAAGCTATTTACATTTTATATTTCCCTCTTTTAGTTTTGCTTCTAATATAAAAGCTCCTCTACTACCACTTTCTTGGATAATGTATGCTGGATAGAAGGGAAAAAAAAGTAACTTTGGTTTAATTTTTCCTACCTTACAGAGTCTTAGAATCCTTTAGACTGGAAAAGACTTTCATAATCATGAATTTCAACCAATCTTCTCCAAAGTATATGTGTATTTTGAATCTGGTAAACTTTTCAGTGTGTAGGCACTTCACCATTAGTTTTTTCACTGCATCACTGTCTCCAAAAATCAAGGAGATTTTATTAACTTGTGCTCAAGTAACTAGGACTTGTTAGAGACTCTTCAGTGAAGAAAAGCCCTTTTCAGTCTTCCACTCAAAAAATTATTAGGCAAACTTAAAAAAAAGTGAGTCACGTTCTACTGTCTTGTTCTGTTCATTTCTAGGCTATTTTTATTTTCTTGGGACAATAGAGCTTTCTCCTGTATGCATTAAAAAACAAACAAACAAAAAAACTCCCTAAAACCCAAATCAAAAAAAACCCCAACCCAAACAGAGCACTCAATCTCTTTCATGTTGTTCAGTAGAGTTGTTTTCTCCTGTGAGCAATGCAGAGGCTGCAGTCCGTGCACAGAGTTCTTGTTGACGTGGCTGAACTGGGAACAAGATAAACAGTCTGAGATAAGATCAGGATGATTTTTTTGTCTGAGGGGGGCATTTATATATGCTTTTGTGAAGAGATTGTCACTGTGCACCAAGAATGTAGTGTATTAGAAAGCTCTTTTTAGGCACAGGGAGTGGGGCTGCTCACCACACCATGTGCTGCTGGGGTGCCATCTCTCCCCAAAAGAGGTTTTCCAGAATCTGAGGTCCACCAGAAATTTTATCACTTTCTAGATTTTGCTTAATGAGTTCAAAGGGTGCTAAATAAAATACAGTTTTAAAAATCCTCCTGTACTCTCTCAAAGAGTAGAAAAGAGAGATACAGAAATACAGCAGATGCTAGTTATATTACAGCAGTATTTCTGGGAGGTGCATCTCCTGAGGCAGTAAGAACTAAAGAAATGATAAAGGAAGAATTTTTGCAGAATTGGTACTGGTTTTTGCTTTTCCTTGGAGATGAGTTCAGAGAGAAGAGGGAAGGCAGACCAAAATGGAGTGCAGGACTGTTGAAGAGTTTGGCACATGTTGGGATGCTGTGACACACACCACCAGAATGACTTTTTTGTGCTAGGGACAGACCATCCAGGATAATTGAGCACTGGTCAGCTGTGCATTGATGAGCCTTGATGGCATGTGGTGCTCAAAAATAAGGACAAACTTGCAAGTCAAGCACAGCTTAAGCTTTTCACAGTGTCTGGTGCGAATTTTAAAATGGGAGCTCTTTAATGAACTCGAGAGAAACTGTGAATACCAATGGAACTCATCAATTAGAAAAGCAGTTCACCATACAAGTAATTAGCCACCACAGAAATATAATTCACTTTATGCTGTGGTTCTCCCTGTCAAGAGGTCATCTGCATTTGAATCTTAAATTGAGACTAAAACTTCTGTTATTTAATAAATATAATCTTTTAGAAAGCTAGATTGTACCCTGTCAAGTTCATCTTGAATGTGCATTCCCTGAACAGCAGCTGACATTACATCCTTCAGAGATAACAGTATTTACTCCACACTGAGAGTTGGTTTTATAGTTGTCTCAGGTGAGGAAGACTGAAATAGTTGAAGATAGGTGTTAAAATGCTTTTTCCTGCACACATGTGTCTTCAGACACATGCTCAGCTGTGTCTGTGTGCTTAGAATTTGCAATTTAAAAAATTATTTTGATTTTGAATTTATATAGAGGGACTTTTTTGTCTTAAAATATTTTGTTTCAGCTCACATGTCAGTAATGACACCTTAATATACAGTGCACTTACTGATGTATGACATGATTATTGCACTACCAGAAGTAGTTTCAATAATCATTGCCTACTGCTCACTGGTCACCAAATATAGTGGCCTTTCTCCTAATGTTCTGTGTTGCCTCTTCAGACCAATAAGGTATTTTGCCAAAAAGGCTCATTTCTGTATGAACTTCTATTGAAATAATTATGTTTTCAAAGCTTTCTGATTTTAATGAGGAAGGCCATTTCTTTTTAGGAGGGTATTTTTTTTCCCCTAACAGAAGCTGCCATTGTTGCAGCTCTGTCTTTTCAGTGCCAGAACTACTGCTAATGCTGAGTTCTTTACCCAGTTTTGTTTTCCCTGACTGTATGCACCACAGTTTGCCCTTTTCCTGCTTGAAGGAACTCCGGCTGTTTTCTTCTAGGACTTCTGAGTTTGTCACTCAGACTGTCTTGCCATAGCTCACTGTAATTTTTAAACTTTTGATTCTTGTTGAAAGGATCAAAAGTTTTAGACTGTGAGAAGTGTTTTACTGTGTGTAGAGAAGCATCTTTGACCGTAAAGAGTTTTCTGGTCTTCATATCTACTTACCACTTCCTGTAATTATAGGAAAAAAGGCCAGATGGTCTAAGAGGTTCTTTCTACTTTTATTTTCCTATTAGCCATCTTTGTGTTTAGAAAACAAAACAAAACACAACACAATAAAAACCAAATACATGAAAAGAGAGGGGGGAAAAAAAAGAAACCAGAAAATATAAAACATGCTCTGACAACAGCTGGGAATTCAGCCCACTGCTATGAATTCTGATTTTGCTTTCTGCTACATCACAGTTTGCTGATTACTAGCTTTGTCATGGTGTAATTTCCCAGACATAATTCGTGTTACACTTTGATCTGCCACTCCTGCAGCTTGTGTGGTAAGGCATTGCTGCTGAACTTCATTTGACTTCCTGTGCCATTGCTTTATATACAGTGTTGGAGAATGAGTAGGGAGATGAATAATAACATCAGTAGCAATATTACGTTATACTCTCTATAGTATTTTGTGAAGACAGTCTACAAGGACAAGTAAAGAAGTTTTGTAAAAACAAATATTTAACTCATGGCTGAAAAAGAACCTTAATTAATACATTATGCATGGTACAGTTTATTGGGAAATAAGCATTCTCAAGTATTTTAGTACTACACTCTTGCATTCTTTCCTGATATATTCCATTTCAGTTTGTCTCATGCATCCTGTCTAATTACAGTAAAAAAAAAATTGTAGCTAGCAGGATGCTAACCAGATACTCCCTTGCTATCTTCATTTCTGATGTTTCAGAAAGATACACATGCATTTTCCCAGAGCAGTGTTGTGTAACTCCCTACTGTAATGGTTTATGTTAATTTTGAAAGGCAAGTAGGACTTTCTGATTTCTTATGTAGATTAAGGCTGGTATTAAATATAAGGCAAAGAATACAAAAGAAATAGAAATTATGTTATTTCCTAGAGCCTTTAAGGCTGGCAATTAAAAGTAGAGGGTTAAACTTGGCATAAGTCAGTTAATAATTTTTTTTCTCAGGCATGTATTGATGACAGGTTAGGCTAGTTAAGTCAAATAATGGAATGGGTTTAATAGCTCTGTTCATTTCTGAAAATCACCATCAGTATCAGTCAGTTCTAAGTGTGAATTCAGTGTATAGAGTGGCGTCTTTTGTCCTGCCAATGTAGGTATGACGTTGAGATTCACAGACTCTGCAAACCTACAAGGAATACAGAAAAATAAGTTAATAAAATAAGTTAATAAAATAAATTCCAGTAAAAAGGAGTGCAAGACAAATGAAAGACAAAAATAATTTTCTTTACTTGGGACAGGTTTAAATTTGGATTTAAAATGAGAAAAGTTCATCTTATTTGATCTTACATTTTCCTGTTTGTACCATGCAGTAGCTCCAAGGTTTGCTTCAGGGGTACCAAAAGTAAAAATATCTTGTGGATATCAAGTTTTAGAAGTCATGGTTCCTTGATATAAGCAGATGTCTGGATTGCAGTTAATGCTGAGGGCAGGGAAAATGGGAGGCAAATAATGCCCGTGAAATGAACAAAAGTGTGCATGCTGAAAGGAGAGAACAGCTTTTAGCAAATGCTAAAGTGGGGATGATGTTTGTCTCTAGTTTATGTCAGTAGATGGGGTATAGGTTGGAATTAGCTTGGAGTAGTTAGGCTTGGATTTGGGGTGAGCTGGTGCTCAACCATGCTTCTGTTCCTCTTCTTCTCACTCATTCTTCTTGTGAGGGAAGCTGTATGGTCTGAGCTCTCAGGACCTGTGGCTGCAGAGCTCTGCCAGCACAACACAGAATTTCACACTGAATTTCATGACCAGATGGGAGTGGTTGCAGGGGGTATTTCCAAGATACAAAGCTATTCTCTGAACAGTAGCTGTCATCCTGCAAGGACTCTGAAATATGTTTTCCCTTCTGGGAAACTTGGAAAAAAAATACAAGTGTTTATAAATGTACACAGTGCAATGTTCAACTTGACAGTTAATGCTGAAAAGCTGCTCCAGTTTCAGATATTGCACATGCAGTGTTGCCATCTATTTTAAAACTGTTTCCTGTTTCCACAAAACCTCCTATCCCTTCTCTCTCATCAGCCCAGTTAGCGTTTTATACCCCTACCTAATTCAGTAATGCCTAACAAGGTGGGAGACTGTTAACACCATGTCTTCCTCCTGCTCTTCATCCTTTTTCCTCCCACTATTGACCAGCTCCAGCCCTCTGTGTCACTGCAAGTATTTGCAGATTATCTGTTATCTGTTGGCACATGACCAGTGCAGTAGTTTCTTATGAGCTCTGTTTATTTTGTGCTGAGCTTTGGAGTTTCTGGTTTCCACTCTGCTGAAAAGGCTCAGAAACACAAAATAACAATAAAATCAGAGGCCTCCTCACAGCTACTGCAATGTACATTGTTTTGATAGAGAAAGGTGTTTATATGAACCTAAGTTGCATATTTAGAAATGCTAGAAGTACACAAAGTCCTGTGCCTGCTGCCTGCGTGATCACCCTTTTCCAACAAGGTAATGGAGAAGAGTTAGGCATTCTTAAAATACACAGGCACACAAGAAAGAGAACCTGAAATCAAACCCCCAGCTGAACGGATAAAATAATGTTGTGTTTAATCGAGGTGAAATAAACTGTAAAAAGAAAACGCAGTTAGCAGTATTTTTTCTGAGCAAACAAGAAAAGTCTAAACCCCTTTCTTGTGCATCTAAAACTTTTTTTTTCATAACCATTTTATTCACACTAGTAATAATATCACAGCAGTAAAATCAGATGATCCCAAAGAAGTTAATATGACCTACAGAAATTGCTTTGAACTACTATAATTTCACTTTTTTAATAGTGTAGGTATATTTGTGTTAGCTACCTATAAAATTTTAGAGAATAGCAATTTTGCTTTAAACAACCTATTGACCAACTAAAAGAAGATGTTTTCTAATGGAACTCAATGTTCTGTCTTGGGGCCCCATTGCTTGTCTTCCTACAGTCTCCAAAACACATTAATTGCTACCATGGATTGTTCTGTTTGAAAATAGTCATATTGCTGCTGGAGCAAATACCCCTAATCCCTGCTTTTCAATAATCTATTTTATTTTTAATAACCCTTGAAGTCATCGTCTTTTGATGAAAAATAAGTGTTCTTAAGCAGTATTCCCAGAAGGTGAACTTAACAGTTTTGTGGAGGCTTTCAGATAAAAATTAAAAGAGTCTTGAGGGGCAGATACTGGGGGAAACCTTATGGCAGATGAAGAAATGAGTCAGAGAACGTGAATCACTTTGTGCTGCAGGCAAAATTATCATAAGTATTAACTTTCTTGTTCAGGATTACACACTTCTGCAGCATATTGTTACCACCTGCAGTATTTTCCTTCTGACTCAGTGTTATCAAGGTGTGGTAGTGCTCAAGCTCAGACATAAGTGTTTGATTGTTGCTGAGCAGATCCTGTAGAAAATGCTTCTTATCAGTTAAAAGAATAACCTAAAAGGAAGCAGTTAACTATTAACTGATAGAACAATAAGTGATACGTGTCTCAATCCCCAACATATATATTCTTCTAAAATTTTATGTATCTATGTATATTAGTACCTTCACTATATTTCTTCTGACCTATGACATGATGTCACATTAAAAACAGTACATGTGTTTGAGGCAAATGAATCCCCAAAGGCTCTCCCATTCTTCTCCACCAAAGCTGTCCCTGGTGAATCCAGTGTAGTGAATTGACATGCAAGTACCGCTCCTGGACAGTTCCAGAGAAGACTTCTACAGCTGAATGCCCTTGGTGCTATATCTTGTGAAAGCCTGTTATCCATAGTTGCCATGTGATGCTGCTGCTGGACTTTTTCAGTATCATTAAGGACCTAATGAAGTTCCTTTTCCTCTAGGCTGTTGGTTGGTTCACCCTGGAGTGGCTATCCTACTAACAGAACTGGAGATATATATGCATGTCCTGTTGGTGTGTCTGAAAACACATGTAAAAAATTGAATTTACAAGGTACGTTCTAATTAACAATGTCTTGCTGCACTTGTTCAGTTTCCCCTTGTGTTAGGATGAGGCCAATCTACCATATAAAAACTTTCCTTAACTAGCTGTCTAAATAATCTCAGATTCTGTGGAGGTGTGTCTGTTCTGCAAGGCCTCAGTGCTGGTGAGACATGTCTGGCTGGGCAAAAATTTATGCCTGCCACTGGACTCGGGCCAGGTGGTGCCAGCAGCTGGAGCCACTGGGGTCTCAGTGTCACCCACTGGGGTCTTTACCCTCCAGCCAAGGGGCAGGAACACTGCGGGTCCCAAAGCCAGTGTCTGGCAGGCAGAGGGCTCTGTGCTGGCATCCGGGGGTGGGTGACTGAGGGGTTGCCTGTCCCTCTCATCCCTAAACCAGGTAAGGGGGTGTGTCTGTGTTTGCAAACTAATTATAAAATTGAGTTCAAGTTTGGACACATTATTGTGAAATATGAGGCAGCAGGGTGTGCTGAGATGCCTCCTTTAAGTCTATTTGTGGTGCAAATAATTTCTGCTCTCTGCTGCCCCTTCCAGGTTTTTGTCTAAAGCCTGATACTGGATCAGGGGAGTCTGGTGTCCTGAGGAATGTAACAGTAGCTGCTTAGCTGCAGCTACTCAGCCAGCCAAAAATATGCAATAAGTAGATTTGTTTCTTCCTCTCTTTTGCCTTCAGCTCTCTTCAGGGCAGATACTCTAAATGGCCATACATAATTGATGTCTATATTTAATTGTTAGCAATTTTTTTTTCCCCCCCAAAGATTGGCTTTGGTTTCTTTTGTCTCAGAATTGCATGCTGCAACCATTTAGTAAAGGTGCCTTAGATTCTGAAAAATCAAGTTTTTGAAAGGAGTTCTAACTTAGTAAATTGCTTCTACATCTTATTTATTATTCTGTCATTACTTAATCTAATTTTATTTCAGCTTTAATAAATATTCCAAATGTGACTGAAATTAAAAAGGACATGAACCTTGGCTTGACTCTGATACAGAACTCAAAAACTGGAGGATTTTTGGTATGTATCAAGACCTTATGCAGTACACACAGAAACTTCTGAGGAGAATCCAGGAACCAGAATTCTCCACATTTTTTCATAAATCCAAGCTAAATGTATTTTATTATGCAGCATGGATTAGTACATCCCACTGCAATTACCTAGGGTCCAAAATCAGTTGTAAAATGTATCATTAATGCAGGAAAATTATGAAGTCTCTCTCATTTATATAAACATCATATCATAATTAATGTCTCAGTAATTTAAGTCAGACAATATGGGCAAGAATACTTTCACCATTCAATTGTTTAAGGCAGTCTTGTGTAGTTCTGATTGTGCTTTCAAAAGACTTTATATAATGTCTCCTTTATCATTCATTCACACTTGCACAGGCACTGTTCTCCTGAGATATCAGTATTTCTAGTCCCTTGGATTTGTGATGTGCTTTATTTGGTTAGTAAGATTGGAAGAGGATGCATTTTTTCAGTGTATATTCCACAAACCACCGTCCTTGGAGCTTGCAAAATAGAATTCTTACTCGAAAGGAAGTGAAAGCCTGTTTAATATGCTTTTTTATGATCCTAATCATAGGCATGAAAACTGTTGGGGTGTAGGTGTGTTTCAGTTTGATGTAGCCATGTGCAGTAAGTAAATAGAACAATAAATTACAGAGAGAAGAGCTCTAGGCTGTCCTTAAGCTTTGAAATTTTTGTCGCATCTTTCTAGTAGTCACAAAAGTATTCAAGTATTTATTATATTCATTAACATTTAGCTCAGTTTACTGAAGTACTTAGAAGTATGCCTAATTCCAACCTTTCCAGCAGTTTTCATGGAATTGTTGTAGTTATTCATAACTTCAAAACACAGCAACAGTAATTTTCTTGACTTGTGGCTTGAAAAGGCCTTGATTAAAAAAGTCTTACTCTCTTTCTTGAATAGTATTTTAAATTACTGTGAATGTCCTATGTATAGCCACTTTTAATGAGTAACTGCAGTGTCTTAAAATATCTCATGCAGGGAAATTTGTATTTTCTAATGATATTCAAATATCTCTCAGTTAAAAAGCATTTCCTGATCCACATGTTATTGACTGATTCTCCTTAATTTGCATGTATTTAAAAAAAAAAAAAAAGAAGATATAAACAGTCACGTCTTCATTGACAGGAGTTCTTTTTTGACATAAGGAGAATGAGGTGCTGGAGACAGGTGCTTATCTGTGACTCAGCCTCAACAAATACCAAAAGCCCCATGACTTAGTTGTGGCAGGTACTGAACCCCATGCATGGATTGCCTACTGGTATTTGCAAGCTGCTTCCAGCTGGGACTTTGCTCCGAGGCTCTGTCTGTGGCAGCTGGTCTCTGTGATGGGCTCTTTGGGTTATTCTAGGGTTTCCTCCTCCCTGCTCACTGCTCTCCTTCCTCCTGTGGCCCCTCTCAGCCTCCTGCCTGTCCCAGTCTGTGCTGTGTGCTGTGTGCTCAGTCCTGTGCTCTTTGGCTGGGCAGTGTAACCCAGGGTGGCACATCAGCTCCCAGATCCTGTTGTTTTGGCTGTTTGATGCCAGGGGATTGCTTCCCACAGGTATTCTAAGTGCAGGGCAGTCATTTCCCACACGCTCATTACATTTTTCTGAGGCATGCTTAGTCCTGTTGGAGAGGTGCTGAAGAATTTTGCTGATGGGTAACAAGGTTTTTCTGGATTTCCCATATAAATTTTTATCACTTGTTTTCTGGGCAGTGCTGTGCCTTTAGTTGAAAGAAGTAGCTCTCATCTCCTTGTGTGTAAAATCTCCCTTCTCTATTTGACAGCCCACAACCACCTTTCTCCTTTGCCCTGCTAAACAAACACAGAGTTTTTTGACTGATATGTTCTTTTTAAAATACGCCTCTCTCAGACCAGGTCTATGCTGTATTCCACGTGAGTCTTTCCCAGGCACTGTACAGTGTATTTGGTATTTCCCCAACTCATCAGCTTCTCATCACACATCTTGAAGCTGTATTTGCTTTGCATGCCGGCTGCATGCTTGGAGTCACCTGCACTCATCCAGTCAACCCATCTGCTTCTCTCCCTTCCATTCAATGACCTTCATATAGATGATTTAGTTTGTATCCTTCACCTCTTTAAAAATCTGTCTTTTTCAGTAAGAGCTAACCATGCCACATGTAGCACCTAAAAAAAGTACTTATGTCAAGATCAGATAATGTGGATATACTTCCTTTCTTATCTAGAAAATCTGCCATGTGGTTGAATATCTTAGGATAGTTTGATGTCATCTCTCACTGGGAAGCCAGTGGGTGATTTAGTTCATTTTCGATTTACTTTTGAATTTAATTACCTTTTATATCTCCAGTATTCTTGAGAAAAGTGTAATAGTTCCTCTTTTCCTCAATAGGGGTGCATGCAACCAGAGTGTATATATAAGGAAATTATGATTTCTCTCAGAACGGTTGGAGAGAGGTTATGTAGAGGTTATTTATTTCCTCGAGTTTCTAATGTTTTCTTTTAAGAAGGAAATCTACCCACCGACTCGGCACCTCAACCCACACACACACAACTCCCCCAGTATTCTCACGGCAAAATGCTGCCTTAACATGTGGTTGATATAAGTACATATAAAGATGTATAAAGGCGAAAATAACATCTGGTTGATCCAGCTGAAAAGACTTCATTGTACCGAGATGGCTTTCAGCAGCGGAGCGGGGTCATTTCCCCCAAAGCCGAGGAAACCCGCGGCCGGGGGGATGCGCGGCCGGGGGCAGAGCTCTCCCGCTGGTGCAGCCGGGAGATGCTGCACTCTGTCCTGGGAATGCGGGGTGAATTCCCGTCGGGACGAGGCTTTCGGGGGGGTCCGAGCTGTCGGGCCCCCCGCTCCAGCCGCTGTCCCCTCCAGTCACTCTCCCCCCTCTCCGGTCACGGCCCTCCGCTCTGGTCACTGTCCCCCTCTCCTGTCACCTTCCGCCCTCTCCGATCACTGTCCCCCTTCTCCTGTCATTGTCCCCCGTCTCCTGTCCCCGTCCCCCCTCTCCTGTCACTGTCCCCCTCTCCTGTCACTGCCCCCTCTCCTGTCACTGTCCCCCTCTCCTGTCATTGTTCTCTCCTGTCGCTGTCCCCCCTCTCCTGTCCCCGTCCCCCTCTCCTGTCCCCGTCCCCGTCTCCTGTCGCTGTTCCCCCTCTCCTGTCACTGTCCCCCTTTCCTGTCCCCGTCCCCCTCTCCTGTCATGGTCCCCCTCTCCTGTCCCCGTCCCCCCTCTCCTGTCCCCGTCCCCCTCTCCTGTCACTGTTCTCTCCTGTCATTGTCCCCTCGCTCGGCGTCCCCCGGGCCTGCATGTCCGGGGCGCTGCCGCCACCTGGCGGCCGCGGTCGGCGCTGCAGCGCGGGGACGGCACCACTGGAATTCCTCTCCCTGGAGGCCCCTGTGCCAGGGGGGTGCCAGGGGGACACCCAGGGTTTGTGAAGGGGTTTGGCCCGGTAACCCGAGAGAGCCTCGCTGATCCCATGTGCCTGTCGTCCTGCTTGTGATGGTTTTGTGTATAGATATGGTGAGACAAGTATTCGTTGCTTTTATAGTTTCTTTTTGTTGTTATTTTTTAAGACTTGTGGTCCCTTGTGGGCACAGCAGTGTGGAAGACAATACTATGCAACAGGAGTTTGTTCTGAAATCAGTCCAAGTTTCGAGATCCTAAGAAGCTTTTCTCCTGCTGTTCAAAGTAAGGCAACATGCAAAACAGAGTCAATTAAATTAAAAAAAAAAAAAAAAAAAAAAAAAAAAAAAAAAAAAAAAAAAACACCAGTCCAAACATATCAAACAAAACCAGCAGATATTGTGTTGGGGACTGTTAATTTTGATTTCTTAAGAAAATTTATGTGCCAAAAGCAAGGTCCCAGGATTGATATGTAAATACTAACAACTTGTTATCTGATGCTGATCATATTTGCATCATATGCAAATTTGCATTTGCAAATATGGTCTTAATCCTCTGTATTCAGAGGCATTGCAGGCTTAAAACCTACATATGCTCCTATTGAGTCCTCATTCTGGCAAAGCCTTCTGATCTGAAGTGTTGCCTGTGTGAGACCTAAATATGCACCTCTGGATTTAGCTGAAGAATATATTGAGACTGCAAGTCCATTTACTGTCCACTTCTTGTTTTTGTTTTAGAGTGTTCCTCTGTTATAGATGTTGTGGTGGTTTGTGATGAGTCAAACAGCATTTATCCCTGGGAGGCAGTGCGGGCATTTTTGAAAAAATTTGTACAAGGCTTAGACATAGGCATTAACAAGACCCAGGTAAGTCAAAGACATATTTGAGAAAGACAAAAAAAAAAAAAAAACCCAAACAAAACAAAACCTAAACCAACCAATTTTAAAGGAAACCAAACATGATTTTGTGTAACTACAGTACCTCCCTCAAAGCCACAGATTACACAGTTATCCTATTCAGTGCTGGGAAATTTATCTCATGCTTATCGTATTTCAAAAAGGGATTAGTAATCTGACCCAAAATATAAATTCACCAAAATAGAAGTCTATGTTGTATCTAGGGGAGTCAGATCTCTTTCACACACTAGATGTAAAAGTAGTTGAAAATAGCTTTTGGGGAGGTGATAAAAGTAGAACAGATTTTTAATGGGCTTTTCATACAACTCTTGCTTTCCAACTGCTGCATCTTTAAAACAGGAGCTTTTCTTGCTGGTTTACTCACTGATCTTTGAGGATTTTTTTCCTTTTGATTTGATGATAGTAAGGAAAATGTTATTGCCTTTTTTTTTTTTTTTTAAATCTTCTGTCTTTACAGTTGTCCATTTTCCCTAAACAGTTCTGAGAACAAAGACTGGGACACTGGAAATCTCTCTCCCAAAGGCTGCCTTCTTCCTTGGGCTACTTTGGAAGTGAGGTGCTTAAAAGCTAGGCTTCCTGCTCAGTTTCTTCTGAACCTCACCTTTAGCATCTCCTCTTTTTTCTTTTGTTTTAAATGCACCTCTTATCATACATCTTTAGCTTCACCTATATTAAAAAAGTAGGGTTTGTGCTGTAAAGTAACTAACCTTTAGGACTTCCTTAGAAGAAATCAGACTGGGGTGCTCTCAGCTTGTAGAACTATTGCTATTTTCTCATTTTTCTGAGAGCTCCTTGTATTATTGCTAGCCATCAGCCCTTCCAGAAGTAACCAAGCCAACATTTAATGTCTACTATTTCAGATTGTTTGCTGTAACATATTGTAGTCCATAACAAATTATATAAAGTGCAAGAGCATTTTAGCTTTCTTTGCTTTTCAAATGTGTTAATATTAATTGGTTTTATATATGTTGAAAGAGAACTATGCATCTGCAGACCTTTTACACCAAACTGACACATAAGTAAGCATCATGATTCTGTGTAGCTAATTGTAAAGCATGATAATCTAACACCTTTTTTTTATTGCATAGGTGGGTTTAATTCAGTACGCTAATGATCCCCGCGTCGTCTTCAACTTGAACACGTATCAAACAAAGGATGAGGTTGTTAAAGCAATGGAGAAAACATCTCAGAAGGGAGGAGATCTCACTAATACTTTCAAAGCCATTGACAATGCAAGGTGAGATGCATTGATGATCTACTGTGCAACTGTTGTAACTTACCTTACATGGCAATGAGAGCATCTTGAATTTCATTCCCACTGGCAGATCATGTGCCCAGGGCCTCTGGAGTAGGTTCCCAGCATTAGCCAGAATCCATCAGGTACATTTACAGTCTCCCATGCATATTGGTACAGGAACATGTAAACTAGAATTGCTGAAAGGCATATTGTTAACCATAGGGTTGAACTCTACTCTAAAGGTATTCTGGTACCCAACAGAATTGCTTGTTATGTCACAGATCTCTAAACATGACAGTGCATCAAACAGAGTGGACAAGGTTTTAGAGAAGATACAAAACCACTGGAAGAAGTAAAGTTTATCCAGGGATTCAGTGAGCCCAGTAGCATTTGTGTTTGCAGGTCAGGCTTTGGTCGATTGAAGAGAAAATGTAACCTCTCGTCTGTTGTCAGTTTGTCACTGCAGCACCATGAGTATGAAAAACTAGGGAAAATTTAAACCAATGTTTCATGACTCTGAACATGTAAACAAACCAGGTCCATTTCTCAACAAGGAGATGTTGTTTTGAAATTTAATCAAGTACAGAACTCTAGGTCAAAATACATGCTGAATCAAATAAACTTGAGAATTTGGTTTAGGAACAGACTAAACCTTCAATGGAGTCAGTATTTGCAGTAGTATTGAGAAATTTATTATTAATTCTGTTCCATTTTTGTCTGAGCTTGGTGATGCCAGTTCATGGTGTCATAAAACTTTAATAGTTCTGATAAAACCCCCTTTTCATTTAGAAATATTTGTACAAAAAAAAAAAAAAAAAAAAAAAAAAAAAAAAAAAAAAAAAAAAGCTTTTCCTGGAATTTATATTTCTATCAGAAGCACCATCTACTCCTTCCAGTCCTACATTTTTTTTTTCCTGTTTCTTTGGTTACATTTCTTACGCAGTACGGAAGCAACTTGTTCTAATTCAGTGATGGACATACTCATTGCAGTATATTTGCTGGATTCCATGCATTATGGATTGATGTGTGATAAACCCCATGTTTATTAACAGACAGCATGCCTTCTCAGCTGAGTCGGGGGGACGCCCCACAGCCACGAAAGTCATGGTTGTTGTGACAGACGGTGAATCACACGATGGCTCCAACTTGAAAACAGTGATAGGTAAATGCAACGAAGACAATATAACCAGATTTGGCATTGCTGTAAGTAATACTAAAATTATACATTACTGCATGTTTGAAAGATTGTTTTGTTGCGTATGTTTGAGAGTGCATCTTCTATACAAAAGCAGACACATTGTTATGCACACATTGTTAAACTGGTGAGACTGAAGAATGTCAAACCTCTGAATTGGTGGAGATACTGGTCTTTTCTCTGGCTGAAAAAGCAAGACTAGAATTGCCTGGGAAACTTCAGTGGTTTTCTCCCTTGCCAGACCTTATGTACTTTTCCTGTATGAATGGTCTCTTGCATAAGAATGAACTCTAATAAGAAATTCAGTAATATGAATAAAGGTAACTTTTTTTAATATTTGCTAAAATGGTACAGGAGGAAATGGAATAGCACCATGATCTCTCTTTCTCCCTCTCTTCTTATTTTGCTGTTTGTTTGTTTCTTTACACAAGGTTTTGGGATACTTACTAAGGAATGAACTTGATACTAAAAACTTAATTAAAGAAATCAAGGGAATCGCTAGTCACCCAACAGAAAAGTATTTCTTCAATGTGTCATCCGAGGCTGCACTGCTGGAAGAAGCAGGAACACTTGGAGAGCGCATTTTTAGTATAGAAGGTAAACTGCTCAATGTCTTTGAAAAATTAGATCAGGTTCTCTCAGCTGACAAGCTTATGATTTTATTTAGCTTCAGTTTAGTGCAGTATTGTGAAAATGAGGGGTAGCTGGAGCTGCAGGCTGCTCCTTGCTCACCAGGAGGGGTCTGGTTTTCACAGGTGTTCCTCCAGCTTCTCCACCCCTAATTAGCCTGAGCTTTAAGTTAATTTTTGCAGTTTGGGGAAAACATTCCCTAGCTGATGAAAATTTCTGTCATGTCATGGGCTTCAGGCATGGGGGCTTTTCTGTATGCAACTAAATGTATTTGTTAGCACCAGAAGAATAAAGGTATCTTTATGCTTGTGAGCTTCACCTGTGTGAATCCTAAGCCATTTTAAATTAAAAGAAAAAAAAAAAGAAGAAAAAAAAAAAAAAAAAAAAAAAAAAAAAAAAAAAAAAAAAAAAAAGAAAACCACCTGAAAACCCAGCAAAACAAACCAGAAGACTAGAATACTGCTTACAGAACTGAAAATGCAATTTCTGTGGTGCCTACCAGGTCCCCCCTGGCACCACCCACACTCCTGTGTGTCACTCAGAGGAGGGTGTTGCAGACGTGCCACAGAGATACTTTGGCTGCCCCCAAAGACACCTTTTAAATTAAGTTTCTGACCTTATATTGGAGATGTGTAATCTGCTCTCAAAACCCTAAAGATCTTAAGGAAAGTCTGCCACTTCCCTATGCTCAGGAAGAAATCTTCCCTTCACTTACATCTATTCTTTGCTAGCCCCTCCTGCTATTCAAAACAGGGGAATTGGTCTTTTTACTGAGTATACTCCCACTGAATTCCCATCCATCTAGCTTGGGAAATGGATGTAACAGTATTTTTCAAGATTAATACAATGGCTTTTTGAAGTCCTATAAAAATAAAAATTCCAATTCTGTTTGAAAGTTCTGAATATACAGTCATTAAAGCTGCTGATTTCAGGCTGTTAATGCTTCCTAGGAAACACAAAAAGAGACCAGCCACAGTGGCAAGACTGTCCAAACTGAGCCAAACCATCTTGACCATCATCGTCTGCCCCTTTTTTTGGAAGAGACTTATACCATGGCTCATGGCTCCATCTTATCAATTTGCCATTAAATCCTCCAAATTTTCTACTTTACCAGCTCTGGTTTCCATTGTTTGTAAATGCTTTAGCCAAATTGGTGGAAATACACAGATATATCTAAACTCAGAGGCAGCAAGACTGGATTTTATGTGGTTGTATAGAAATAACCAAATATGTATATCTGTCTCACCAGGTACTGATCAAGGTGATACTTTCCAAATGGAAATGTCACAGGTGGGCTTCAGTGCATATTACTCACAAAAAAAGGTATGGGATTAATTTAATTATTTAATGATACAAATAGATGTACATATGTACACGAGTGTAAGAAAAGAGAAATAAAAATACAGTGTCCAATTTTAAGAATTTTTTACAAGCAGGAGAATATCAAATTGTCCTTTTAAAATTTATACTTGAATATATATTAATAAGTATATTTGTATTATAGTTTGTTTCATGTACTGTTTTTAAAATGTGTTAAGACAATGATTTTAGTGATTTCTGAGCTCATGTAGCAGCATAGATTTAATTTCCCCATGTTTGTGACTAGCTATATTGTAAAGCTGGTAGGCAGTCACCAACATATAAATAAATCAAGTCTGAAAATAATTTCTCAATAAACTATAAAATTAAAAATATTTGTTTAATGCATATTTCACTTAAAAATTGGGATCAAAAAATCAGATATATTTCAATTTTAAGATTATCTTTTTCAAATAAGTCCTCATTGTAAAATCCAAATGTGGTTCAATAAGCTTTCAACTGAAAATACAAGAAAATTGTTTCTTTCTCACAGACCTAAAAGATGAATTAAATTATTTTTTATAAGTCCTCTGTATTTGCACGAATCAAAGTTTTAAATTATGAAGCAGTTGATGCTAAGAAATGCAAAAAATAAGAAACATATGGGCATTTTTTCAGGAAAATTACACATTCAAATTTATTGCAGTTTTCTGTAACAGTATGTCAGTTTAGTGAAAATTTTTAATAACTTGAATAAATAAAACTATGTTTTCTATGTACAAGTATAAGATTAAGTGTTTCTGTACGAAGGATTCTATATAATAAGCCAAGTTAATTTGGATTTTAGATTAAATGTTCTCTCAAGAACATCTCATGTTAAGAATTAAACTATCTATTTGCATCAGCTTTTGTGTGCTGTCATTAAAATCTTCTGTTGTCTAAAAAAGGGGCTTTAACTTTTTTGCACAGCTGCATTTGTGTGATCCTCAGTCTTTTGAGGATCATGGGTGCATAAAGCCATGGACTTAACAAGCCCAGCCTCAGCATGGACAGACTTGGGAAATTATCAGTGTTAAATAAACCAATTTTATCATGAGTTGCAGTGCCGCGGGAACTAAAGGACTTTATGTGCAGGACTTCAATGACCTATTAAGAGGGATTATCACTCTTCTACTGCAAGAGGATGAGTGGCAATTGAGCAGCTCCAGTCAGCTGCCTACAGGCTTTAGTCTGCATCCCTGGTTTAAACACAGCCATATAGGAAATTACACATGAGACCTTCAGCTTTGCTCACACTTTTTCTAAATCTGGTAGTTCTAAAATGTTGACTTTTATTTTTTAAAGGATGTTCTGCTGCTGGGTGCAGTTGGGGCCTATGACTGGAGTGGAACAGTAGTTCAGGAGTCTTCGGAGAGAGTCACCACCTTTCCAAGCCATGTGTTTGAAAAGATTCTTCAGGATAGAAATCATAGCTCGTATCTAGGTAAGGGGCTAAAATACAAATCTGGAAATGTATGAAACCCTGATTCAGCTATTAAAAAAGTTGGAAAGTTCTCCTCTAGCCAGATTTGTGTTAAGAAATGATTTGAGAATGTGAAAAGAATTTTTGGTAAAAAATTATTATTTTTTACAGGTCAATTAATGAAAACTTGATTTTTTTTTAATTTTACTAATATCAAAGTGGTAAGCTGAAAAAGAAAATCAATCTTTGTCACTGCTGTGGTTTAAGCCCACTTGGCAGCTAAGCAGCCACTCAGTCACTCCTCTTAAGGGGAGTGAGAATGGGGAAGAGTTGGCAGAGTAAAAGTGAGTGAACTCCTGGGTTGAGATACAGACACAGAAAGTGAAAAGTCATGCATGCAAGCAAAGCAAAAGAAGGGATTTATTCACCACTTTCCACGGGCAGGCAGGCAGGTTTTCAGCCATCCCAGGACAGCAGGACTCCAACACACACAACTGTGACATGGGAGGACAAACCCATCACTCTGAACATGCCCTCCTTCCTCCTCCAGCTCTGTATGCTGAGCACACCACCATATGGAATGGGACACCCCCACAGTCATCTGTGGGCAGCTGCCCTGGCTGTGTCCCCTCCCAGCTCCTTGTGACCCCTCCAGCCTCCTCACTGCTGGGCTGGGGAGAGGAAAGGGCCTTGACACTGTGTGAGCACTGCTCAGCAGTAACTAAAACACCCCTGTGTTATCAACAGTGTTCCAGCATGAATCCAAATCACAGCTCCACACCAGCTGCTGTGAATAAAATTAACTGTATTCCAGCCAAAACCAGCATAGTCACAGAGACATGATAAATCATGGTATTTGAAAAGGCTTCCTAGTGAATCATACTGATCATTATGAGTTGCTTCTGTTACAATATTTGAGTGTTCTTCCCCAGTTCGATGTGGATGAGAAGCTGATTGACTTTCTATTGTTTCATATGTGCTTGTTGTTTTCTTAGCCTTTTCCAGTTCAGTTTATAGATTTTGAATATTGCTACCACTTAACAGAGATTTTCCTTATAATCTCCATATGTATTTTTGACATGTTTTTGTGACCCAATAAAGCCAGTCAGTCTGTATTCTCAGTTCATTGAAATGCTTTCTGTAAGCTTTCAACATGCTCGCTCTGCTGCTTCATCCCTGAACAATGCTACTACATTAAGCATCTATGACTTTTTCATTCTTGAAGTTATTTAATAATATGTTCTTTGCAACAAAGAACACACATACACTTTTTTCCCCTATGGCTCAGCATTACCTGCACCCAAAAAAATGAATAAATCTAAACCCAAATGTGCAGTAGCTCTTTTGCTTGTATGATCTCTTCAGACTTTCTCTTACTTCATTTTCTGAATAATTTTAAAAAGCTCAGGTAATTTCCTTTCTCTACAAGGCAGTTTTAGTGTATTTACTTTAACCTTCCTGGAGCAAACAATGTTGTTGCCTTTTCTGTCCCTTTATTTCCCTTCCACTTTCTGTCCACTCCAGTGGACAGAACTCCAGGAACTCTCCATACCAGCTCTCTCTCCCCAGCTTGGGGGAGTGTAAGTTAAAGAGCTGCTAAAACATCACAGCCTGATCAACTGGCCCCTGTTCTGCACTCCTCCCACTCACTCCAAATAGTTGTATTCTGTACTAATTAGGAAGGTGTGTACTTAACTTGCAGAATAAAATCTTGGTTTGTTGCTCATTGAACTTCCTGTCACAAAAGTTGTTCTCATCCAATGTCTGAACAAAAAATCTGAATTAGACTGGTGTGATGTAAAGATCAAGGCATAATCCTTTAAGACTGTGCTCCTCATATTGTTCTGCAGCTTGCAGATCTGGAACTTTGTTATTGAGTTTAACTATAGACTTTATAAAGGATGACCTTGTTTTCTTTTCTTAAATTTGCTGGAACTAAACCACAGAAATCTAAAGTATGTACTAATGCTAGATTTATACTGCTAATACATGTTTACATTTTTGCAGGTATTAAACAATGTTTCCTGAAAGCAAATAAATGCTAGAATAGTGGTAATGAGGATTTAAATGTTAAAAGAAGTTCAATCAGCCCTTCAGCTGACATGCTATTAATGTAGCCCCTTCTATTCAGACAAGTCACTGGTCTGTGGTTTGGTGAGCTGTGGGAAAATGCACTGCAAATTTTGCAAAAGCTAGGTGTTCCTCCCTAGCCTGAAGACTGGTTCAAACATTCATCTCATATTTCTTTATTTCTTATTTCCAAGGATACTCTTTGCACATTTTTTCCTGTCTCCTTTACAAGCATGACATTTTTGTGGTCTACATTTTACTGAATAATCTAAGCTATTGTCCATGTTACTCTGTAAACCTGCTTCAACTTGATCTGTGTGTCATTGTTCTCTCCAGGAGAGTGTTGCAAATTCTGTGCCTATGTGACAGCATAACTTCCCATCTGGAGTCGTCACTCTCTGCAGTTAACATACCAGATTGACCAGGCATCCTCTGTGCCTTTATGGATAGCTAACTGATAAATTGCAATTAATGGTCTCTCACATATGTTAAATGTTGGCTTCTATCCCCAGGTTATTCTGTTGCTGTTCTCTCAACTACGAGTTCTGTCTATTTTGTTGCTGGTGCACCAAGATCCAACTACACTGGCAGAGTGGTGGTTTATGATGTTGATAGTGATGGTAATATTGCAATTGTACAGTCACAGAGAGGCGAGCAGGCAAGTATATTTTGGTCATGAGTACAGACTTTCAGGAATCTGTTTTTATTGACCCAGCAATAAATTGCGATTTGTTTTGATAATTTCTCTTTGTCTCAAAGCGTTGAGAATCCACTTGAACTTTTCTCTGCTACTAGACTATTTCAATGAGGTTAGCTGTATTTTAGGAAGTCATCCAATTAGTGTAAAAGATAATATATAAATCTAACCAATGTATCCTTCTGTTAACAATTCAAATTCGGAGAGACTCAGTGAACTCTGTTCTACCTGAGAATTTATGAAGTAGATGACATCAGAAGACAGATCTGGAAGCTCAGTCTCTTCTCCTCTGATCTGGAAAGAGGAAATATTTTGGTTGGTTTTGATATCATCTGTAAGGCAAATCTGAGAGTAGATCAGAGGTTGGGTAGTTTCATGTGCAGTTATAAAAAATATAGACCTCCCATATCTTACTTTCTGTTGGCACTTGTGTTGCTGAGTGGTAAAGACACAGCAGCAACTACGGGACAGAAACAGTGAAATGTGTGCAAGGATATGATTCTTCCAACAATGGAGCATGGTACAGAGTAATTTAATTCATCAAAATTCAGTAGTATTGGAATATTACTGCATGTAAGTTTTTTGAATCAGGTGCTAAAACATGATTTACAAAAACCATATACAGTGACAACCCATTTACTACTGATTGCAGATTGGCTCCTACTTTGGCAGTGTGGTGTGTTCAGTGGATGTCAACAGGGATTCTGTGACAGATGTGCTGCTTGTGGGTGCACCAATGTTTATGAATGATTTGAAGAAGGAAGAAGGGAGAGTATACATGTTTTCCATCACAAAGGTAAAAATGGCTCAAGCCAGCATTGCTTGTGGCTAATTTCTTTCCAATCAGATTGACTGCATACATGCTAAAAGGCCTTTGGCTTCTCCAGATCCTCAAAGTCACTATTTAGTGAATTTTTTCAAAGTGTTAGAAATATTTTAAGTTACTTTTTTTTTTTTTTTTTAAACAAGAAACAGAGCACATGCTTTTCCTGGGATGTGGCATAAGGGCAGGGATGAATGGTGGGAAGCCTTCCTGACTAGAGGGCTGTCTGTGGAGGCCTTTCCAATGCTGCATTATGTGTTCTGCTTTTCAGTAACAGCTGCAAACTTGCCCCAGAACTGCTTGTGCATGTAATCTGGGAGCTGGGCAGCTGGAACAGACCAAAATGGAGCCAATGAGCAAGGCAGTAGTTAATCACTATTAGTGGTCAGGGGTCTGGTGTTGTCAGTGTCTGCCTGGTCCTGGTGTCAGGCAATGTGCTTCATGCTAATATAGCAAGGCAGTAGTTAATCACTATTAGTGATCAGGGGTCTGGTGCTGTCAGTGTCTGCCTGGTCCTAGTGTCAGGCAGTGTGCTTCATGCTAATATAGCATGGGTTGGCCATATCTCTCAAAAACCTAGCTCAAGGCTTTTGCTAATTAATTTGCCATTTGTGTTTGGTGAATGTATTCAATGCCTGACAGTATTCCCAAAGCAGCTCTAAGAAATGTTCTACCAGCTTTCTTCATTGTTTCATAGGCTCTGACACTGGATGGTTACCATAACTCTTGTTGTCCCCTCTATTCAGTAAAGTTTAGTTATTTGTCTGATGCTTGACTGACAGTGCTTTTTATTCAGACCCATAGTAGGTGTTTTCAGAATATATGTATTAACCATACTGAGCCCTCTGGCATTTTTGAACAGTCTTTCATTCACTGAATGCAAAGTAAACATCTGACATCCATCAGAGAACACAGAAAACAGTCTCTTTACTAGGTAAATTGGAATCAAATAAAGAGAGAGGAACGACCATCTTCCTCAGCAGGACCTCAGTCAGAGTATCCTGATGCAACAGGAAACTACCCTGAAACAATTTCAACGTAGATGGAGGAGCTGAAAGTTGGCAGCTGACATTGGTCTTTTTGTCTGTGGTATCAGACATGAGATATGAAAGAAAAGAAAAATGAAAGTGTTTTTTTTTCTGTGCCTTTGAAAGCCAAATAAATTGCAAGACTATCTTAAAATTTTGAGTTGTTATCAAATGTTGGGCTTAAAATTGTTTAAATTTTAAATAAGAAAGAATAATGAAAGGTAGTTTTAATATTTTTTTAAATTATCTGGATTTGTGCAAGTTGTCCCCGTTGCACAAGTAATACTTTTATAGTCATTTTCAGTAAATAACCTAGCTGTTATTTCTATAATTTTAAGCACAGTATGATAACTGAGGTTAAAGGTGAGAATACTGTTTGCCAGAGTTGCATTTAATCTAGTGTAAATGGATGGTTAACTCTGAAGATCTCCAATCTTTCTTTCTTCATTGGCATTGGAGAGGTCAGGAGTTTACCATTTGGACACATGTTTTTTGCATTAGTTTAGTAAGGAAATTCCAGTTCTGTTTCAAAGAATTATGTCCAGTTACATAATTTCCACTCCCTCTGCATAAAAACCAGTAATCCAAAACTGGAAACTGTATTTTTCAATGTATTGTGAAACTTCAGAACAGTCAGATGAGGACAGAGAGGGCATTTAAGCTTCATACATATGGTTATATTTGCTGTTAGTACTTTGCATAGCATCCTTTGATTTTGCTGTGTAATTCTTGCCAAGACTTTGAGACATAATGCAAACTGAATGGGAAATACAATGGGGAAGGAATTCAATGTTGAACTGTCTGAGGGGAATGTACTGGAAAACAGAAACAAAAAACAATGCACATAGATACTGCTCCTATGTCTAATCTGGTGCAATGATAGCTGTGTTTCTGCTTTTTCTTATTTTTCAATTTTGAAAGAGAATCTTGGATCAACGAGAACAGTTGGAAGGTCCACAGGGGTCAGAAAATGCACGCTTTGGATCAGCAATTGCAGCACTTGCAGACATTGATTTGGATGGGTTTAATGATGTTGTAATAGGTGCACCACTGGAAAACCAAAACTCTGGAGCAATTTACATATATAATGGATTTAAAAAGACTATACGTACCAAATATTCTCAGGTAAATAACTGTGTTGCATAATGCTGTACTCAGTACCTTTAAATCTGATAGAGGAAAACAGGTTTTCTGTATTTTGACTGGCTAATGTTTCAGCCTCTTAAAGGAGTACTGTTATTCTCATGGTTTATTTCACATTTTGTTCCTCTCCTTCCTTCAGCCATCAGCATATCCAGGGTGATGTTGTGGTGCTTGTAACTGAACCATATAGAGCAAAAGGATGTGCAGGATGCTCATTCTGAGCAATTTTTGATGCCTGAGCATGAAGTCAGCTAATATCCTAAAAGTGTTTGACATCCATTTTGTCAGGTTTTTAGTGTTGATGGACACCAATGAAGATTAGATAAATCTCAGCTCTGCAAATTACAAATACATAGTATTAAAGGGGAAGTCTTTCACTGGTCTTCATATATACTGTAATGGTAATTTTATTATCACTTTCCATGCAGATTTTCTGCTTGCAAGCAAGTATTTGTTAGAACTCCTATTAAGCTTCATATTCTTTGAGTTGCTCAATGTGAGATGGAAAAAGTTTCCAGCTGTATCTGGCATACAGCAGTCAGTTAGTTGATCTGCTCCCAAGACAGAAAAATCTAGTCCTTTGTCTGGTCCAACAGAGGAGAAAGAAGTGCTACAAAAGCATCTGAGAAAACACCCACAAATGCAGTTTGTTTAAACAATACATTGCATATACAGGGAGTATCAGTGAAAATCTATTAATTATGCTACTACCTATGGACTTAAGCATGCTTTGGCAAACTCAGTAACCAAACTCTCTTTCTCAGAAAATCTTAGGATCGGATTCTGCTTTTGGACAAAAGCTCCAATTCTTTGGAAGATCAGTAGATGGCCATAGAGACTTAGATGACGATGGCATTGCTGACGTATCAGTTGGTGCTGATGGAAATGTGGTTGTGCTATGGTAGGTATATTCTTTTTTAGGAGGGAAGCAGTTAGTGATTCAGATGCAGCAGTTGAACGTGTAGTTAATTAAACAGGAAAATAAGCAAATTAAAAAGCTCTTTAGTTCCATGTGTTCAGCACTAACACACATAATGTCTCATGACTGATATCAAAACTAGCTAAAAAAAGAGCATCAGACTAAATCTCTCTCAAGCATTTAAACCACTGAAAGCCAAGGCAGCACACAGAGCAGAGCCAGGGCATGTGGGAGCAGCCAGGTGGCAGATCCTGCTGGGAAGGACCTAACCATGAATTAGACATCTGCCTGCTACTGCTGTGCAGACACATGGTCCAGAGGGAAGGGACAGCACCAGGGAATGGGACTTGGTGGAGAGTGTTTGTAGAAGCAGGTTGTGTACCTCAGTAGCCACAGTATAATCTTGATAGCTGAGCCTGAGACAGATGAAACCACGTCTCACACAACCTGTGTGACCTTTACGGCTGATAGGCTGATGTGGGGTGAGTGTTGTCCTGCAGGGTAAGGACAGAGAGCAGTAATAGAAAGCTGACCCCTTGTTCTGGCAGGAAACACATTTTTAATGGCCCATTGCCTTTGCCACAGAAGTCAGAGTACTTTCACAAAATATAAAAAGATTTCACAGAACCCAAATCATCTGCCTGCCTAAATGGGCTGTGATTTCCATTCCTTGCTTGAGGAGCTCAATTCAGATGCTGTTCCCTTTCCTATCTGTTGCCTGTCTTCATGCCTGAGGCTCCCCATTGTAAGAAAAATATCATGAATTGCAGCTTCTTTTATCATGAAACAAGATAATTAAAAATGAATGGTCAGTTTGGACCTTTGACTGCTGCTGCTGCTGGGAGTTTCATTAAAGAAAATTATGCTCCTTGAAGTACCAGCATTTATTTAGATTTGATTAATGAAGATACTCATTCTTCTTTCGCTCTGACATTTGGGCTGATTAATGCATTTCATTTTGATTTAAGTGTTTGTTTTTACATGTAGGGTTCCTTTGAAACTGTTCTTCAAAATCTTGATTAACTACATCAAAGTTGTTTTTTTGAAAAAATAGATAATCAAATAAAATGAAGAATTACCCATTCTCACCTTCCCAGAATAGCACTAAGGCAGAAGGAAAACTTACTTGGAAAACAGGCCAAGGGCTTCATTCTCTGATAGCTTGAGAGATTGATTAGAGCATTAGGATAAAGACATCAATTAGCCATTAATTTGACATGAAAATATGTATTATTATTATTACTGTAAGCAATGATATCAACAAATTCATGTATACCTAAGGAAAAATAATTTTACCAGTGCCATTGAAAGAAGTTTACATTGGCAATCAAAAAAATCAATGCTAACATTTACAGATAGTATTAGACAACAACATCTATGTTACGCAGTGTTTTTCAAAACCCCATGTAACTTTTAAAATATACTTTTCAGGTCAAAAGGCATTGCAAATGTGTCCATAATTGCATCATTTAAACCTGACAAAATCAGCCTGCTGAACAAGAATACAGATATAACTGCCAAAATATGTTTTCGGGCTACATTTAGACCTGCTAAGAAAAATAATCAAGTGGGTAAGAGTATTTCAATTATTTGTCTTATACTAATTTCTTCAAAAGTCCGTTATTCAAATGAGTAATGGAAAGTCTAAAGATGTATTAGATTGAATGTCAAGAATCACAAAATCAATGTTAAACTTAAGTGCTTGAGAAAGTGTTTTTAAGACCAAATTCATCACTGGCTCCATACTCTTTGAAAAGTGGGGAATTAACAGTATAGAGGAGGGTTGTGTCCTTGTTGTTCAAAAATCCCCAAAAATGTGATTAGTGAGGGACTGGTTTTTCCAACCTTCTGGTTGCAACAACAGACTGCATACTTTTCCTCTCCCTTCAGAAAAAGTAAATCAAATATTTTCTAGAGGCTCAGAGCAGTTGTCAGTGGGAGGAAGCTCTTCTTTTCAGAGGAAAGTAAATACTTCTGTGACCAGCAGTGGTCACAGAAAAAAACTTCCATTAATTTTTAAGTTCAGTCTCACAGGTAACACCAGTTGGACTGCTTCAGTGCTACATAAAGTGTCTTTAGAAACTCATGATTTTAAGCTATAAAATAACAATGAACTTCCACAACATATTAGTCATAAAACAAAGAGAAGGTGGCAGAAATTGTTATGTAGTTGAAGAGAAGATGCAGATCCTTTAAAGTCAGCTTTAAGTGACTTTAGAGTCAGTGATATTGTTGCAAGGCCCCTTTTTCCAGAGTAACCCTGGCCCTGCTGACTGGCTTCTTGCCTGAGCTGCAGGCTCAGACATATGCAGTGGAAGTTGGATTGATTGCCATTTAATGTGCTCCCTGTGGATCAAGACCTAAACCTGTTTGACTGCTTTGGAAAACACAAGAGAAAGTATTTTCATTTTGAAACTGCACTGTGTTTAGCTATGAAAAACATGAAATATTTAGTGTGGTTTGGAAAGCCTGGTCCCTATAATATCGAGCATAGTAATGAGATCACAGGCAACCATGCTCAGTCAAAAATAAACTGTTATTTTTCTTGTAGCTATAAAGTACAATGCAACTTTGGATGCAGATCTCCAGTCCTCCAGAGTGACTTCTAGAGGATTTTTCAAAGAAAATAATGAAAGGTACATGCAGAGGGATCTTGTGGTGCGCCATGAAGATAATTGTGTTCATGATGTCTTCAGTGTACAAGTAAGTGCAGTTGCAAGTAGTCTTGCAGAACAGAAGTGATCAGAGGAAGACATGGATGATTTTTTGCCTGTAATGTGAATTTCATGCATGGTGTACTGAATTATTTATGTTTCCCAAAACCTCCCAGCTGAAAAATACTTAATAAGATTATGATTTCATAGAAACTAATAACTGTCACATTCAGCACAGATTTTTAGGATACAAAAGAGGGTTCTTAATTGTGTTACTCAGCTTTGGTGTAATATAGAGTCCATGGTCTATAGTTTAGATAGATTTTAATTTCTCTCTGAGTAGACTTTTCTGTAAGAACTAAGTCAAACATGCAAATGTTTTCTTCAAACTAGCACTCAGGCAGACTTTGGGTGCATCCTAACCCCTGGTACACACCCAGCATTTAAATAAAAATAAGCAGGTCTCCATTTTTCTCCAGAACCAATGACTGAACACATCCCTGAGGCTTGCCTTAGGCCCTGCTGCGTGATGCTAGGTCAGGTAGAGGACTTCTGTCCCTGTTCTGGTTTGCAGTGACCTGTTGATCACATTTAGTGCCATGTGGATCAGTGAGCCATAGGACTAAAAGGTAATTCATCCAGTACTGAGAAAAAGAGGAAACATGGCATTTACTGTGTTTTAGTGTCACTCAGGCCCAGATGCTCTTTGTGATGGTAAGGCAGAGTGGAATAGGAATCTGACCTCTGTAACTAGATGAGAATGAAAGCTACTTGGTGATGGCTTTGAGGACTGGCTCCTACAGCTGCAGACAATCCGTCTGTTCCTTAGCTCTTACTGTGATCTATACAGTCTTCAGGAATCCTAGAAAAATCAGTTTTAGCATGGAAATCGCACTGAAAACTGCTAATCTAGAGGAGCCCAACACTTGTCATTCTCACAAAATTATTTTCTTTAGGAAATGAAGCTTTGAAATGTTGCTCCTCCTTGTTTAGAGCAAGTATGTTTTTACTACACATTCTCAATTCACAATAGAAATTTACAAATTTTACCCTGAACCATTTGTTTTACAGGAACCTTCAGATGCAGTGAATTCACTCAGTTTACGCATTGACATTGGCCTTGCAAATCCTAGCTCCAGCCCTGTCCTGGACATATCTTCTCCAGCATCTGTGGCCTATAGTGTAAGTATGCAGATTTACTATTCAGAAATGCATGGCCATACACATCCATAATGTGTGACCCTCACAAACACCCAAGAAGTACATGCAGATGAAAACTGGTGCTCTATGTAAGTCACATGGAGGGCTGTCCCCTGGTTCCTTTTGTACTTTTGCCTGTACTGCATGAGCTTGCTCACACACACACACATCAGCCATCATAACAACATAACATCATCACAACATAACAAGCATGTTAGTTCAGCCATGTCACTGTTGATATGAGCTTCTAGTTGATCGCAAAGATGAATTCTTTCAGTTTATTTTACAGTAAAAAGGTACATGGAACTACTTTGACTACATCAGCTTTTCTGTCATTGAAGAGTAGCCTGTCTGTACTGTTCTTGGATCAGTTAACATGCAGCAACACATTACCCAGTTCACTCATTCACTTGTCAAGATTTTTAATGTCCTTCAGAGGGATTTCCTTATCTGCAAACCAAGAATGTGTTTCAGCTTGAAGGTGTTTTCACTATAGTGTCTTCAGATAATCTTAAAGGTTGAGCCCTGTCATCCAGGAAATGTTTTTGTTCTTCCTAGATTCCTTTTATTAAAGACTGTGGTGAAGATGAACTTTGTATCTGTGATCTTGTCCTGAATGTTCAGCGGAAGGCAGATGACGGGTAAGAGCTGAATCAGTGAAACTGTTAGGGTCCAGTGTTTTTACCAGTTGGTTTGTCTGTAGGCTTTGGATTTCTAGAGGAGAATGCCTTTCTAGTTCAACATCTACTTAGAAAGACCACGGATAAAAAAAGCAATGGCATTTTAATCTAAATTTAATCAAGGAAAAAGAGGTAGGATAGGAACACAAACATAGAAGCAGGACTCTTCACCTTAGACCAACCCAAGTTTTGTTACCTTAGAGATGAGGACATAGTGTGTATTTGGACAAATTGTGTTTGACAGGCTGCTGTTGGGAAAGGGAGCACAATGGGAGAGCAGCAGCAGCTGCACCAGTTGTCTTCATCCCTCCTACAGGGAGCAGTGAGGATCCTGCAGCAGCTGTGCCAGTGGGGAGCTGTGGTCAGCTATTTGGGCAGCAGAAATTCTAAGTCCATGTCAGATATATGCTTACATGTACATCACAGAGATAAGGCTGCCCATGTGTGCTGCCCACTCTGTCCACCTTCCACCAGGGTAGACCCCTTGAAAATTCAGCAAAGTCACTTTTTCAACACATAATCAAAGTCTTGCACTTTCAGAAGACAATAATTCTATCTGGTTTTAGGAAGCACCATCACAGAATTTCTTACGCCAAGGGGTTTAGAAAGCAGAGAGTTTAAGTGTGTACAATGTAGGAAATGTCTTGCTGTGCTTGTTATTTGTTGTTGGCTTCAGGCAACACATTTTCCTGATCCACAGCTGTTCTAGTACCTCTGTTTACAACAATGGACTTTATTTTCCAACAGCAAACAACAGTTTATTGTCAGCAGCAAAAACAGAAGACTAACATTCAATGTGAAATTGAGAAATAAAAAGGAAAATGCATATAACACCAGAATCCAGGCTACATTTTCAGACAACTTGTTTTTTGCTTCATCTTCTTTACCGGTGCGTGATACCCAATTTCACTGTTTCTGTTATTGCCCCTGATTTTTGAGATTCTCAGAGAATTATTTTTTTTTCCTTTCTAGCAGTGCCTATTCCAGAAAAAAATGTGCCTACAAAACTCTCTCACAATTTGTTTTCTTGGATACCAGAATTATTCCCCCGGCAAATCAGTTTATTTAGGTCAAGGAAAGATATTTCCAACTCAGCATAAAAGCTGGCAACTTATTGAGTTTGATCTCACCTCAGACTTCTTTTCCTCACTTTAGCCCTTGGCACCCACACCTTCTCCTTAACTCTCAGCAACATGCCTGAAGCAGTTGCTATGCCACAGAGAATTTGTATTTGATAAATCAGACATGCAGCATTGATGATGAATCCTTAAAGCACAGACTTTGGATCTAGAAATAGTGTTACTGCCAAGGCCATGTGTTCCAGCTAGACAGTTAATCAGATTGACATGATCACTATACCAAAAGCTTTTCTTCCAACAAATTTTATCTTAGAGAAGGGGAAAGGCAGGAATTATGCATACTATTTTGGGGAATGCAGTATACCTATAACTTAAATTGTTGCTCTCAATTCACGAAGGATGAAGTGCAGATTTCAGTGCTTGGCTCATATGGTCAGGCTCCTACTGGAGAGGTGCATGATAATTCTGGGGATGAAATCCAGAGCAATCCCTGTACTGAAGGGAGAGGAAGGATAGCATTCATTCCTGCCCAAGAGCAGCATTATTCTAAACAATGAATTGGCAAAAGTACTGCACACAGCGCTGGGGGTGCCCCTCTACCTCCCCATCCTGTTGTGCAGCAAGTTTGTTCATTTCACTCCTGCCAAAAGACCACACTGGAGCTAGAATTTTCTTTTGCTTTAAAAGCCCTTTTGCTTAGAAGCACTCCAGCCTGCAAGTGAAGTTTGGACAAAAATGTGCCTGCTTCAAGGCAGGAAGAAAAACATAAACTGAGTATGTATGGGCCTTTTTGGGGGTTTTGTTTTGAGGGTTTTTTTTGTAGCACAATTAGTGAATGGTAAATGTCTGCTAGGAATGTTTTTTACAAAAGACAGTACTTTTTAATAAATTCTCCAAGGGCTGATAACTGGCTCTGGTCTGTGAAGTCTTTGGATAATGACAAGCCAGTATTCTGCAAAGTAGTAAACAAAATATTATGTATGGCAGATTTTTCTACAGAAAGTTTGATTTCTGTAGAAATTTCCCTTTGCACACAAAATTCTACAGTGAAAGTACTTAACCAGGTCTAAGATTGTGTAAATATGTCTGCAAAAGTTCTGTAAAAATTCTGTAAAAAAGGACTGTAGAAGTTAATGCTGGAGCTGATCTGTACTCTCTGGCTTGCACTCCTTCTTCCAAGCTCAGCACAAAGTTCTAGTAAGATGATTACAGCCCATAAGAAATTGAGTGGGAATGGTCCTTGTCCCACGTTTCTTGTGACTTCCTCTTGGCCCTGCCTACGCCCCACTCATCTGCTGCAACTCTAGGATTTACTAGAGATAACACTTTCGCTCCTCCTTAGTATAATACATATGCTGTTGAAGGTACACACCTCTCTGCCTTATCAAAATCTGACATTAAGATAGTGTTTCTGTCTGTTTTCTCTGCAGAGTGATGGGACTGAAGTCTCATGCCAAACAGGAGCAGCACAAAGTACAGTCGTTTGCCAAATAAGCTATCCTGTTTTCAGAACAGGACAACAGGTACAACTAGCATGTTTAAGTAACCTTGAGCAATACCCAAAACATTTTCTGCTGTTGTTTTTCCCTAATTCTGCATTTATTGCTGATAAGAGTTTCTTAGATTTCACAACAGAGGCATTAAAAAGAAACAAACTAGGGCTTAAAATTTGTGACTACCTGATTAAAGGACTGCCAGATTAAAGGAAAAAGGCTCTCAAAGCTCATTTGTCACAACCCACAGCTTCCAAATGCTGCTGCAGTTATGTAACTGTTGAAGAGTGAAAACTGGGGGCAGAGAAGCATAGAGCATCATGTGCAGGCTCCTAAGAACTGAACACAATTCCTATCAAATCCCTCCTGCAGTGTGAACCTGGGGTGACTCTATCACCTGCTCCGTGAATCTCATCTCTCCAAGAAAGCAGTATTGTTTTTGGGAGGAGATGGGAGGCTCACACAGCCCTAAGATGAACTGTATATCTTTTTTTTTTTTTCATGTATATCATAAACCTCAGGATGTCCACAGTTTTATGGAATATTTTATTCCTCAAGGGCAGAGCAGAAATAGGGTTCCAACCTCTAACATAATCAACTAGAGCAATAAGAAACTTGCTAGAAAGAACAGAAATATGATATTCTGTGGTGGGACATGTAGAATAATTATACACACACGTATATATATATATAAACTTAAGCTTGTTCTGAATGTTAATGGAGTTGCTCAAAGGGGACCTGCTAGAACAAATGGAAGAAAAGAGTGAATACAAAGTTTGTGTCAGTGCTAGAGTTTAAAAGGAAGGAATTTGTTGCAGCTTGTAGGTAGTTGCACACAATTTTAAAATGCAAATAACTCATGCTTATATAAGAATGACAACTTGTAGGGGAATGTACAAACAAATAAATTCTGAGTATTAAGAAATTACTGAAATATTACATAGAAATCTGTAGAGAGTTCAGATACAGAGGGCAGTTTTAGATTGTTGCACACATGAATAATGCCTTTTGAGAAGTCCCTTGGTTGTTGTACCAACTCATTTACTATGTGTTCCTTGTCTCTTCTGTAGGTATCCTTTGATATTAGCTTTGATTTTAACCTTAAAAATCTTCAGAATGTGGCAGTTCTAAGCTTTCATGCATGGAGGTAAAGTACACAATGACACAAAAGCAAATTAGGCATTAAAAGCTTATTTGTATGAAACAGTATTATTACACCTGACTCAAATCTGTTTTGATGAACAGTGAAAGTAAGGAACAGCAAGACTCGGACAACCAGGTCACCTTATCAATTCCTTTGAGATATGATGCAGAAATTCACTTCACAAGGTATGCTGAATTATGTAAACAGACACTGTCATTTTGCCAAGCTACTTGAAGTAACAGCCTTGAAAGGCCACTAAAATGTAGTGAAGCTTTGCTTTTGTTTTGGAAGTCATAAGAAATTCCCTCTTTACCAGTAGTAGCAGATTTGTCTGTCCTTCCAACCAAACTTATATTTAAAAATTACAAAAGTTGTGGACCCATGTTTACCTTCAAACAGTTGTTGCAGATGCTCCTGTGAACAGAAGTGATAAAAAGGCCAAACAGTGCTTGTGGTCTCAATAACATAAAAGGTACATGCTGTATAATAACATTGGGCTTCTTGGCTCAAATGTAATGACATGGGATCAAATCTGGAGCTACAGTGATCAAAACTAAACAAAAAAATATCAAAAGGAAAAATATGCCCCATTCAGACTCTCAGAAAAGGAGGGGGGAAAAAAAAGAAAAAAGAATTATGGACATCTGCAGAACCTGGAGCAAGAATGTAAACTTTTTAGCAGTTTGAGATAACGATTTGAACTAAAACCTGAGGTGCACCTGACAGATTCTCCCTTGTTGCAGCTGCACTGGCATTAGGAAAGCAGACATCCTGCTTTCCCATGCACCTATCCAGATTCTGGCTCAAACCTACCCCCCTGCCTGGTACCAGCCCTTTCTTTTCCAAGTAGAAGGCAAGTCAGGGCTGTTGCAAGAGGGATCCTTTACCCTGGGAAGGGTTTGTAAGGAGAGGCAGCTGAGCAGGCACAGGGAGAAACACCAACAAAAAGCCTTTTAAGACCTTTTATCTTCATATAGTGCTCTTGAAAGTTCTTATCTTGAGCCCTGGAAACACTTGGTGATTCAGGATGCACTCAAACAGTAATTAGTCTGTTACTGTTCCAAACAAGAATGATTTCAGTTAAAGTTTAACTTAGATTACAACTGAAACAAAAAATACATTGGTGTCACTTTCAGATCAAGGTAGGATATTTGAATTTTCATCAAAGAAAAGATTTATTTATCTTTCCCAAATACTGAATTTCTAGGATCAGCATGTAATTACACAATGCATTTGGTCACCAGTTCTTGAAAAAAGGCTTTTGCATCCCAAAGTGTTCAAAAATTAGTAAATACAGATAGATATTTTTTAAAACAGTAGATATTCAGAGAATAACAGAAATTTGAAAAAGATGGAGCTGCTTCAAATTCACAGCAACAATGGATCCAGGAAATTAATATTCAGAGCTACAAGAACTGTCAGCTGCTGTGTAGGATGAGCTGGAATAGGGACCACAGAACAGAAGATTAGTGTTGTAACCTTCTTTGCAGAAGGTCAGTTTCAGAATATTGGAGGCCCTGCATCATGACTAGATGCACCAGTCCTGGAGCAATACAGAGTTTCTGAGATTATTTGAAGTGCAAAGAAAAGTATTTGAGTCAGTGGTGCAAGTTCTTTCAGCTCCTTGAGAAAGTTGCATGAGACCTCACCAGAAGCAGCAGAGACTGCAGGAGCATCTGTACAGAGGGCTAGCTTCTTAGAAATTTCAGATGGTGCAAACTGGAAACAGCAGGTTTAATTAGCTGAGAAATACGAACTGAAATTAAATGCTTCAGAAGAAGTGAGGATTGAGTCTATAAAAGTTATCCAAGGGAAGACAAGGGTTTGAATTCAGCTACATCTCCTGAACATGAGAAAATGCCATTTCATATGCACATCAAGGAATGAAGGAATACCTACTGCCAGAAAATGGTTAGTAGTTCTTGGAGATAATGAATTTAAAAGAATTAAATTAAATGCATATTAAGCCATGGCATAACTTGGCTTAGGAAGTATTTACCTGAAATTAGTTCCTTCCAAAGGCAGGTAATGCAGCCAAGATCCCTTAAAATACAAGGGTTGAGAAAAAAAAAGTATTGTTTTGCTGAAGTGAAGTCTTTCTAGGGATAATTTCCTGAGTTTCTAGAAGATGTAGCAATATGTCTTACCAGCGACTTCTGAAAGAACAAGGAAGCTGGTACTGTGCATTTTGGAAAAACTGGAGTTTACAGCAATAAGAAAGCAAAAAATATGTCATGTGTGTTTTCCTTGGAGTCCTGTGAGGAAGCTCTTCAAGGAAAGGGCCCATGGAAAATCAAAAAGTCTCCACAGTGCAGAATGGAGGACCAAAACTGATCAGGAAGCACATCTGTGAGACTGCACCACACACATTAAATTGAGATTGTATGCACAGATACTATCCAGATCAAACAGGGAGAGCAGTAAAGATGATAGATTCCTTGTGTAACAGGAAGAGCTGATGTAGGAGTTGTAATAACCCCTATTTCTTGTTACTCACTCACCAGCTTGCTTTTTGACTGCTCAAAGTAGCCTTCTAATGAAAGTTAATGATGAAGAGCAGACACAGTTCCAGGATAGTTTAGCAGAGGAGCTGCTCACAGGTAGCAGGCAGTGGGTGTGATGCACAGGGATGTTTTCCTTGCCTTTGAGCATGGTTCCAGCTGAGCTCCTTAAGCACCCACAGATCCTTGCACCATGTCCTTCCATCACACACCTGCCATTCCCTGCTGCAGTGGGCTGAAAGCACCCTTACGTTACTTTGGAAATTCTGGATTTTAAACCCCATAATTACTAAAGAAAGTGACCCAAAGAGGACTATGAGGACTGTGTCACATGTACCATGTACTTAAGTAGGGTGATGCCTGTGTTTCCACACCCAACAAGTTACAGATGTACCAAGGCAGACAGCCAGTAAGGCCCTTTCTGAAGAAAAAGTTGACTGAAAGTGTGAACGTTGCAGTTTGTGTGCAGAGGAAGAGTTTGCAGTATGGTCCTGTAACAATGCAGGGACTGGAAGCCTGAGACAGCCTGTACCCGATACAACTCTCTTGTCTTAATTTCGTGTTTGTTCCTGCTTTGGGCTTCAGTGTACCATTTTCTTAACCAACTTTGTAAATTTCAACTTTTTCTCTGTCTGTACTTCTGACCTGTTTCACAAAGGCATATCCAGTAACATATGTTTTCAAAGCAGCTGCCAAATTGAAATGTATTGTTTTATGGTTGTTAACCAGGCTTGCCAACATCAACTTTTATGAAGTATACTCTGGTCATAACATTCCTTCCACTGTGAATAATTTTGAAGATATTGGCCCCACGTTCAACTTCTCAGTTAAGGTTAGTAAGTCTGTTTTGTTCTGGTTCAAGAAGTTGCCGTAGCTCCCTCTGTAGCCTGCTCCCAAAACCTAGTTTAAAAAAAACACTCCTGCTTACATTGTCTGATTTTGAGGCTTTTGAATAGATCAAGTAAGAAAATAAATTTTCAAATAGCGTAACTGCTTGGAGTCTTCATAAGGTTAAGGATGACATTTGCCCAAGTAGAATGGGGGAGGGATTGGTCCTGCACTGTGTACATATTTAGAAGATGGTTAATGCTTAACTTTAGGCCAACTTAGACTGTTTTTTCACAGAGTCTCCTGACAACTTGATTAAGAAAAACAAGTCTTTGCAGGCTTGGACTTTGAAACTTGAAGTTTGGCAAGGGTTAAGGGCTCAAACCTGATGCAAGAACTAGCCAAATCACAGTGCTTATTACATAACACAGAAAAAACTTAGATCCAAATATGCAACGTGGAAGAAACTTAAATTATGTTCCATTTCCATTCCTGTGACTGCTACTCCAAAGGACTAAAAAGGCCTATTGGCCGTGGCAGAGTATTTGCTTTTCAAAACATATCTCATGCAGTTAATATGAGCTTCGCTAAGAAAGCAGACAGGAACCTGGAGTTATACTGTATACTTTCTGCTTTACTGTTCACACAATTACTGCTCCGGTGTTTTAATTTAAATAAATAAATAAATAAATAAATAAATAAAAGTACTCAAATAAAAGTACTCAAAAGTATTTGATACAGCAAGAAAATTAGATATAATGGATGAGTATGGAGAACTCATCCATTATATCTAATTTTCTTGCTGTATCAAATAATACTTGATTTTTTTGCTTTGCAGGTAACAACAGGAAGTATTCCAGTAAAGATGGCATCTGTAACAATCAGTCTTCCAGAAATGACCAGCAAAGGCAACCCACTGATGTACCTAACTGCAGTCATAGCAGATGAGGTATACAACTGAACTGTGTTTCGGGGGTTTATCAGTACTAGAAACATCAACTATCTCCCCAATATCATACATAGTTTAAGAGAATCCATGCTCTTTCTCCTTGTCCCTTCCCCATAAAGGGGGGACCACAATGCCAACAGTACACTAGCCTATTACTTGGCAGTTGTGGAGTATCTGGATCTCTTCAGTTAGATCTTTATCCAAGTTTCTGGGAAAGTTATAGTAAAAATGAATTTTTTAGATGAGGAAAAACAGTTCAGGTCAATCTAGAGAGAGGAGAAAAAAAAAAAAAAGTGTCATAAGAATTATTTACTTTTGACCAAAACCACATACTCTTCATTTCTTAAAGAATTCAGTGTTCACACTCTAGCCTTTATAAGCCACCATCTAATCCTAGAAATATATATTATTTTTATGAGTATAAACTCCCTAGTAGGCTGTCATCCAGTCTCATTCCTGCCATCTTTCCTAGGCCAGAGGTGTTACTTGTGATGCTCAGATAAATCCACTGCAAATAGGGAAAAGACCTTATTCTCCATCTTTCACGAAAGAGAACTTCAGAGCTTCCAAAGAACTGGTGAGTAAAACCCAGGGCTGCAGTAAGCAGGACCTTCTGAGCTGAGGGAAGCAGAGCTGACCTGAGCCCATTGCTCTACTTGGGAGGAAAGCTGTGATGGGGTGGTATTCCTTATTTACAGAGCTGGAGCTTAGCCTATGGATGTTCTCAAAGATACCACATCTGCTTTAGCACAGCCTGCAAGTCCTTAATTTGTATGCACAGAATGGCAAAGGCAAGGGCAAAAAGTCTGGATGTTGCAAGAACATTTTTTAAAGTGTATTTTTAACGCATGCTGTTGCCTCTTTTTGCTGTTTCCCCTGGAAGAACTGTAAGAACACAAAGTGCAGTACCATCACATGCAAACTGGAAGACATTACACTGAAGGGAGAGTATTTTGTGAACATATCCACCCAAATCTGGAACGGAACCTTTGCTGCCGTGAGTATCAGTTGCACCTTTATGGAGGATCCAATACTCAAGTATTCTCAAACTCCTGATATTTTTCAGAGTTCAGTACAGAGACCTTACGCTCTAGAAAGACCTTCCTTTACTTTATATTGGTTTGTGTTTTTCCAGACTGAAAACTTGAACCCAAAAGTAGTGAGGCTGCATAATGGAGCTGATAAAATTTCAGTCCAGCACAGAATCTAAGAAAATGCTGTGATAATGCAACCTTCACAGCTGAAAAAGACATTTTCTACATCTGTTAGATTCATTCTAGGGGAACTACTGTTTCCACAAAACTCATCATAGGACAGCAAAGCGCAGTATCATCATAGCCTGTAAAATAATCATCCTTTTAGCTTTTGAACATCACAGCCTACATCGTGATCATTTTAAATTATATCAGAATACCAAAACCCTGTTACTGCTGCCAGTTTTATTTGATATAGAAAGTGTAGAAAACGTCTTTAATTGATTTTTTTTGTGTGTTTATTAGAGTAATTGTCAAAGAAACAGTCCTTGCTTAGAGACCTACAGGATGCTTAAAATATCCATCAATATCTCAGCCTATTTTCAATCACCATGTGTTCCCCAGGATATAAGTCATCATGAATTACCAGACTTCTGAAGTCAGACCGTGTTTGCTTCTTAGCTAGGCAACCAACCAAATGATTTTGGAGCTCTGGGTTGGCCTAATGCGTCAGGAACATGACGCAGTCTCCTCAGTGTGTCTGGTGATTCTTGTGGCAGGTATTGACATTTAACAGCAGGGCTGTTGTCAGCTCCAGCATTCAACTCTCAAAAGGAAAAGGTCAGGTTAATATTGTTAAATGTGTTATGGAAATGTGCGACGAAAAGCATCTGTCTGTCCTTAGTGTTTGTATTTTTCTAATCAGCTGGGTCAAGACCATTTGTTAGTGCTGTTAGGTATGCAGAAGGTGGAGACCTGAACAAAAGGTTACTACTCTCCCAAAAAAGTGACTGGGAATGGCTTGTTTACCATCACTGGCTGATGGGAAGGAGAGTTCATATGTCATAGTTCTCCTCGCATCTCCCATTTTTTAATTCTCTATTTGATTGTCAAATTCAGCACAAATAGTCTTGCAAGTACTCACTCAATCACGTACATCGTCAGCCTTTTTATTTAGTGGCAACCAGCCATTGTCCTAGAAGAGGATAGCAGGTTTGCCAGTACCTGCTAAGCAAAGATGTGTTTAGGAACTGAGGTGCTTTGAATAGTGCTCAGGTGTGTTTCTAAACTTTTAGGTGTGCAGGACACACCACTTGAGCAGATGGCCACAGTGCAGGGATACAATAACTCACACTGCAGAGACAGTCAGTTTGGTGTGTTGGCCACTGCAGACCCACAGCTACCCACGGCTACCACAGAGAAATGGCTGAGGAGGCAAAATGACAGAGCAGGCATTGCCTTTGGTTCAGCTGGAGAGTGCTCCTGTGAACCTGAGGCCATTCCTTGTGGTGCTATAAAAGAGCAGCAGTGAACTGTCAGTGTCTACAGAGCCATGTACCCCTCCTCCCAGTACATCCACAGAGGGAAGTGGAGTCTGGCACAAGGTCCCTTTTCAAATAGGAATTGGCTTAAGATTTTTGTCATCTTCTCTGTTTAAGCTGAGAGAGCTATGTCAGAATTTGAGACGTGGAGAGGAACACATAGTGAAAGGAAAAAATAAATGGGGAAAAACAGAAGCATTGGATAGAACTGAAGGCAGGGGGAAGTAAAAGAACATCGAGTTTCCATTTCTTTCAAAGGCCAGAGATATATTCCCAGCTGTCTTTTGTTGCTGTGTCTCCTTTTCTCACTGCTATTTTCCCCCATCTCTTCCCTGCTAGCAGCAGTGACAGCTTTGAAATAACTATGAAAAGGGTTACGTAAATAATTCCTTCTGTTTTGCTTGAACTGTACATTAAAGAAAAAGAAAAACCAGTTCCTCAATGTCATTGCTAAGTGGATTACTGATACATTATTACTTTGATTGACATGTTGGCTGGGAAAAAAATACAAAAATAATTTTAATTTTTGTTAATACTATGCTTTTCTGGTTATGAAGTCTTCATTTCAAGGCAATAGAATAATTTTAGAATATCTACATTTTAATTGAGTTGCCCTATAACAGAGCTTTACAGTTGTTTTAATCTTCTCTTTCAGCTAATTTTCCAGACATTACAACTCTCTGCAGAAGCAAAAATTGATACACATAACCCTGAGTTATTTATAATTGGAGAGAATACCCTAACTGTAAGTGATAGTTATTTATATTTTTTCAACTTCTCTGACTGTATTAAAGTGATAGTATTTAATTTTCAGTGTCCTTCAGGATTACATAGCAACTTGATTATGTTGAACTAATGTATCCTTCTGACTATATACAACTCCCTTAAGTTATTAAAATGTTTTCAGTTCAGCCCACTGCTATATAAACCAGACATAATTAAAAGCTGCGAGTCTCAAATAAGTTGCAGAATTCTGAGAAAAAGTTAGCTAGAAATTTCTGATATTTCAAATAGCTTTCTGTTCATGAAAAGACCAAAATTTGGACTTCTTGCTGCAATGGGATTAATTGTTCGTTATAGATAAATGAGCTCTGGGAAACATGTTCACAAATGTGATTTATAGTATTACTTACTTCTATAAGTGTATGGTTTGATGTTTCTACACAAATGTTTGGCAAAGATCTCCAGAAAATAATCCCATTTGTAAAGGAATGTGGAATATTTTTAGCATTTGGAATTGCTGTCATATGGACAATATGGACACAACTAATCTCAAGAGAAGTCTCCATACCACTGCTTTATTAATACAGAATTCTTCTTCCAAGCTTTCTACTTGCTATATACAAACATAAAAAACACTGGAAGAATAGATTAGCGCTGTGGTACATTTTAATAAAAGAGAACACCTTATTCCATTAGTCCGTCTTGAGAGGAACACCCTTCCATTTGCAGTACTAATTTCAGATTTATTTTTACAGGACTTAATAGCCTGTTTTATCCATAAAATATCTAAGGCCATTAAAGAGCAAAATGCAAATTAGTAAATTAGTCAAATATCTGTAAGAACGTGCAGCATAGCCCATTCACAGGCAATAGAGGATTCAACTAAATGTATACAAAAGCAGTTACAGATTGATTGCTCTCATTGTGTGATACAATTATCCAATACCATTTTTAATTATTGATTTCTCATGGATCACTCTAGTTCTTGGGAAGAACCTCTAAATAAGCCATTTTGTAATGAGGAAAACCTCCAGTGCCTGAAGAAGAAAGGAAGTATGTTTTTGCAGAAAGATTACATGCCAGTATTTGAAGAGTTCTGAGTGCTTCAGTTTGCCATGGTATTATTTCTATTAGGAGATTAAACTCATTACTATAATGAAAATATTCCAGGTAATTGCACAGGCTTTTTAGGTAACTCATAAACCATGTATTAGTAAGTGTTTTTCCACATTTGAAGCATGGTACTGCCAAATCTACATTACCAGAAGTTCCGTTGGCAATTTCAGGAGAATTAAAATTTAATTATTCAAATGATAGTTGATGAATAAAAGTGAATTTCTCCCCCAGCCATTGACACATGTGCAGCTTTTACACCTTTGAGGCTAAACAGACCCACAGGCCTGAAAGTTATCCACAGGGTTCCTAGGAAACAAAATGGCTTTTGGTGACTTCCAGACTGATCTTTACTCAATGACCTATTACCCTGTGAGAAGTCTTGGTATATGTGCCAGGTTGTGGAGGTACATTCTCCCTAGAGCAGACAGTCTGACACTTGGAGTCAGTTCCCTTACTTCCTGTCTGCCCTTCACACTTTCTTGGGAACAGGACAGTGCAGAAGCAAACGGGCCTTATTTCCCTACTTACCCTGGTATTTTAGATGGATGTGGTAGGATTCATCTCATTTAATATCTGCATTAGTCATCCACATTCTATAAACCCTAGTCCCTGGAAAAAACAGGTATTTCTGAAATGCAGTTCATCTATCCTAAAGATGATCCTGAAAATAACTAGGGTGAATTAGGCTCTTAAAAAAAGCCTATCCTCCTCTGGGAGTCAAGGAACCATATTGTAGATGTAACACCAGAGGAGTTGAATCTCAGTCTCATGGTGTCTTATTGACCACAGTTTAACTTCAGGAAATATAATTTGTTCTTAGGCATCAGTTTTCATTTCCAATAGTGGCACTTCACTGTTAATCTAATGCAGAAAGCATTACTAGGCAAACTGCATATATGAAATTGGCTTTTTACATTGGATCAACTGGGTTGTTGTTTTGCCAAATAAATGAATATTACCTTGTGATGCTATGTGGGGAAGCTGCTTAGGTATTTTTACGTAAAAGCTTTCACATTTTTTCCAAGTTGGAAAGGACTGCCAGCTGGAGGCCAGAATGTCAACCTGCTAGAATCATCATTATAGCCACTCAGTTAGAAAATACACAAAGCCATCCTGCCTTGGTGAAATGAATACACATAACCACACCTAGCACAACAGTGGAGCCTTCCAACAGAAATTACTTAAATCACTGAAATGTCAGTCCAGTGCAAGTTTCCCAGAAAGCTTAAGATTAAATTACTCCAGGCAAATGCACTGAACAACCACCCTGAGAAAATAAACCAGTGTGACTTGTTTTATCATGTTTCAGGAAGGAAAAAAACTTTCAGCTAACTGCACGTCGTCCCAAGATTAAATCCAAAAATTTGACAGTTCATAAATATTACAGCAATGTCTCCCCCAGAAACTCTGTTATATGTAATTATATATTTGGTTATACCTAAGCCAGCTAGATAGGGTATCACCTGAAAACTAACTTCCAGACACTGAGTGCTCTTCTGGGAGTTCTCTGGTATTGCTTGTGGTTCAGGAAATGTAGGTATGCTAGGGTGCTCCTGTTTGACCCATACATCTTGCAGACAATTGATGCAGTTTACCCAGGAGAACACAGATCACCATGAGATCTGTCAAGTCATTAGTGGTTTCATAGAAGGTAGGAACAGCAGTCAAAGGAGACTGAGGTACCTTCCCAGCAGGAGGATTGGAACTTCAACAGATGTGATGGTGCCTGGCCTCAGTGATTAGTACTGCCTCCTACAGCTGCCCAGCACGGATAATGGTCTCTGACAATGCTTGGTGGAAAGTAGTGCTTCTCCAGCAGTCTGATTTTGGGGCTGTACACCAGGCTATTCTCTGCCTTCATGTAAACATGCCTGGTTTGCACAATGATAGTGTGTGGAGCTCTGAAAGGCCTCCTGTTAATGGAGGCAGCTGGCAGGAGAGATTGGTTCTCTGCCTGTTAAGCATGGCCAGGAGTGATATGAGGGCCTCTAGTCCTCAGCTGGCATTGCTGTGCCACAGTGCAACCAGGCACCCATGGACATCAGTGAAAGGGCTGTAATTGCCTGGTATGTTCCAGTCATTTGTCCTCTAATATGTGCAGTCCAGGCATTCTTGATCTTTGGTTTACAAATCCTACCTTATTTGCAGTTAACATTAACCCCTAAGACAAAATCTCTCTGCTTTCAGATCCCAGTTACAATAATAAAGCCGGATGAGAAAGCTGAGGTGCCAGTAGGTGTTGTGATTGGCAGCATACTGGCTGGACTCCTCTTGCTGTTGGTACTGGTTGCTGTTTTGTGGAAAGTAAGTAGGTACTTACACTCTTAAAACCAGAAAGAGATAAATATATTTGGGCTACATTCTTTGGAATCTCTCTTCTCTAGTATGAAACAAAAACCACATCTACAGTTTGGGAGCGTGAATAATACTGCATTGGCATTATACCCTTGACATATTTTAGAGGGGTTTATGAAATGGGTCCTCATAGAAGCCAGCAACATGAAGATGATACATGAGCTTCCAATCATTCAAAATAGGGGCTATGGCATTTACTTTCTTCCTTTTGACATGTCTGCCTCCTTCCATAATATCCCAGCGGTGCTCTGAACACCTATGATATTCCCTCTGGACAAGGGTGAGAATTACAAACAAGGTGGGAGAAGATATATATTGAACAGACAAAAGAAAGGGCACGAGCCAAAAGTAAATTACGAAGGTTACATAGAAAAAGGGGAAAGTTTTTCTGTGTCTCAGGGCATTAGTGTTTGAAGTGCTCCTTGGCACACCAAGGCATCATGGAAATGTCTGTATCTCTGCAGGGAGAAAACTGACTAATCAGCACTGCTGCTCTAGCATTTAGTTGTACCAGGTAGGAATTTAGGGCCCACCTCCTTTCATTTTAGAGGCAGGAATTGTCTACAAATCAAACTGTATGGTGTATGCATGCACATATGTATTTCTACCATCACAGTATTTAGTTTTGCTGAGACATGAATTATCAATGACTGACTGCAATGTGGTGTTATTTTAACACTTCTCACAGCTTGGCTTCTTCAAGAGACAGTATGAGAAAATGACACAGGATATAGAAGATGTCGATGAAATTGCAGAACTCACAAAGGACAAAGACTGAAGATAAGTTACATGGATAAAGAGGAGATCTGAGCCACCAATAGTAGTTGTGATCAGTCAGTTCTTCAGCTGGAGTGCCTTAAAGCTTAGTAACATTTAAACATTTCTAATGAAAGTGTCTTTATAGATGAAAATATTTTACAGATTCTACTCTATTGTAAGAGTAACTGCAGGACAGTTTGGTTTTTTCAAAAATGATTTATAGTGCCTTTTCTTATAATGTTTTGCATTTCAAACTTAACCCTTAGAACTGGCAGGTCCGGAGTATACAGTAACATATGGTTCCAGCAGCCCTTCTCTTGATCCACTGCAGAGTGAAACAGAAGAATTTATTTCAGATTATTGTGGGACAGCATCAGTTGGTAATTCAGTTGACAAGTACCACATGTGTTAAAGGACATTTTCTATTAAGTTGATGATGAATGTGTGGTGAATACTGCTTCCAGACTGGGAGAAGAAAAGTCTTTTTTTTCATTGACTAGCTCCATCCTTATTGTTTTAGAAAAATAATTTCCACCAACAAACCTTTGCTTTAACTATTCTATGAACTGAGAACTGTGTATGAAGATGTCTGTCCGGGTGCTACAGGACAACTGGTTTTGCAGTCTTCCAAAAGTTCACTGTATTTCTTGCACTAAGATCACAACTAAATTACTGAAGGATACTGTTTTGGGGAAGTACTGCCAAATGGTATGTATAACTGTCTTCTGCATACTTTCTCCCTGAGAAAAAAAATATGGATTTCATAATCACTTACAGCATGTTCTCTGCAATGTTATTACTCATTTTCATCTTGAGAAGCACTACCACTGCTGTTACGCTGGCCTTTACACTCTTGGTCCCTCTGATATCAGTTTGGCTTTTGACATAAATAGAAAAGACAGTCAAGATCTTGCCTTTAATTCTGTACTGAAAGATTTTGCAAGACTAAGAGCATAGAGTGTATTAAGGGGATAACTGACTGAGGAATTATGCACGTTACAAAAGGGGATAGTGAAAATCTAAGCTCTACAAAATGTTTACTGCACTTCTTTAGCATCTCAGTGCCCTCCAGGAGACCAAAGTTCAGTACAACCTCCTTACCTGTCACATTATTTTTGGTCCCAACTGTTCATGTCTTGATGAAGTTAACTTATGTTTTATACAGTGAAGTACTGTAGTGCTCTGGAATGAGCTCTAAGCACAACACTTGTGTGACTTTGTGTTGGTTACACACCTCAAGTTTATCACATGCTGTTATGCTGTCTGGTTATAATGAAAGCTTCAGTCTTATAAAGGCCCATGCTGTAAGGCTGGTGACAGTCAGGAGAATTGGCCTTTTGGCTGCCTTTCTCCCTCATGCCTGGCAGTTACACTTAAAATTGATTGTGAGGGAAGATGTGTGTGTTTTTCGTGTGCATGCTGCCATGCAAGTGAGGTTGTTTCCAACTTGAGGTGATTTACTTGAAGAGTAAAACATGCAAATGTGCCTGATTGAGAACACGAAGTCATGGTTTCTTTCCCCCAAAGCTGGATTGTAATTATGCTTAGGCACTTTTCCATTATTTTCTGAGGGACTAGGCTTAAGCACGTTTGAAAGTTTTACTCAGTCTTTTTTAATAGCTAATGAGTCAAAAGCCAACCGTCTCTTTGGCAAATAACAGTTTATTTGCAGCAACAGCTGGATTATGCTCAGTGTAGTTTTATATGTTTTGAATTTATTTTGTATCTATGAAATGTTATGTTTTGGGATGTTTTGTTGGGTTTTTTTTTTTTACATTCTGAAGAACAATTCAGATTCTTATATCAATTATCAAACAAGGTTCTTCCCATCAGTTGAGTCTGACCAAAACAAATATTTTAAAAGTGAGGGAAAAAATAGCAATTGCATAAATCTAAATAATAAGCTAGTGATTTGTAATTATAAACTTTGAGGGCAAATGCTTTGAGAGTAAAGATAAAAATTTTGTCTGCCTCAATTTTTATATAAACTTGTGCAGAAAAAAATAACCCCTACAGCCATGTATGTGGGAAGCTCCTACATAATCAGGGTCATGCACACCAGAGCAGAGGGGGAATTTCACAATACACCAGATGGTATAATCTTCAATTTCTGGTGCTGCCTACAAGGGCAATTCAGGCATTGACCCAGATTTCCTTCTTCCACCTTCGGTGAGAGGTACAGGTCAATATCAAATATGCAACTTCTTTGGGGATTTAACAGGTTATCAATCAGGTAGCAATGATTCAATTCACTAGTCTTCACTGGGTTATGTTTTGACATGGACAATATGATTCTCCTTGCCAATCTGGACACAATACTGCTTTTACAAAATAAAGGGGAGACATAGAAATGGGTAAGGTTTTTGTATCCTAACCACTCCAAGTTAATAGTTTATTTTTCTTTTACAATTAATACTGAAATGGATCATTCAGTTTTTGTAATGGGTGAGTCTATTGCACTTTTAAGTTGGCACAGCCGCAGATAATACTGGAAATATTATGTATATTTTGTAATGTGTGCAAGGGTTTGGTTTTGTTTTTTTAATTTACTTTTTTAAAGCAGCATGTTTTAAATACTCTGAAATTTTGAGCTTTGGCATGTAGTTCTGTTTGTGCTTGCAGCAAGAAAAGTCAGCAATACCTTCAGCAAACTCAAGTTATATCTGATTCTGGTCTTGAAATCTAGCTACTGATTTCCTGAAGTAGTAGAATCAAGTCCAAAATCTGAGTTGATTTCATATGAGCCTATGTATAAATTTGGGATGTACAAGAGAGTTTATAATAAAGTTGACTTCTAAAAGCTAGCATGTAAGCTCTATGGGAGCAGGGACTGTATCACTGTGGTGGCCTGTCTGAGGGCCTAGAACAGCATTACTGCAATAAAACCCAAGACTACTGCTGAACGCAGACTCACTTATTTTTTAAACAGCACCCTAAAGAGAAGCAATGCTACTGAAAAAGCACGGCATAAAATGGGGCCAAATACGGTTTTGTCCCAGTAGCACACAGGGAGAACCCTAAGGGAATGACTCTGCTAGGTAGACAAAGACACTGCACTTGAAGTCTTGTAGACCACAGTCAGGAGTGCAACATTACCAGTAAGCTGTACTGTACTGTAACCCAGTTCACATTATTCCAAAATATTTAGAAAGCTCTAGCTGAATAGATGGTGTTAAAACATTACCATGGCCAGGCCTTCCTCTATACATGAGCTTATCATCACTGGTATCTAAAATTACACCCCATTCTGCCAGTCTCTGCACCTTATCTATTTACAGAACTGGTCAGCAGTAGCATGTCATGACTGGCTCTGGCTGCACCCCACCATGTGTTGGAAAAGCTAAATTCAACTTTTCAGCAGGAACAATGCAGCAAAAGAAGAGAGGGAGAAACTTGGTGCTATGAATAGAAAGATGACAGGAAGACAATACCATCAGAAACTACTACCTGAAAACTACACACATTCAGAGAGCTTTTTATTTCCACTTTCAACTCATCCCTACTTTTAACAGTGGTACATAAATATTCAGGTAGGCTACCAACTTTACACTTCGATCATATAATATCAGATGAACTTAATCTTAAGGCACAAAACTGTCTTTCACCAAGTCTCAGTGTTTTGCAGAATTACAAGCCAGATTCCTTATATACTGATTCACGTATGTGCTGGTTTTGACTGGGCAGAGGTACATTTCTTGACAGTAGCTAGTATGGAGCTATGGTTTGGATTTGTGCTGGAAACTGTTGATAACACAGGGGTGTTTTATCTGTCACTAGGCAATGCTCACAGGTTTAAGGTCTTTTCTGCTCTTCATCCCACCTCACCAGCAAGGAGGCTGGGGGGCATAGGAAGGTGGGAGGGGAAAGAGCTGCCACAGCTGACCACAGGCATTCCAAGTGTTTGGTGGTTGTCTTCCCAAGCCACGGTTACATGCACTGGAGCTCTGCTTTCCTGGGGTTGACTCAACCTGCCTGCTGATGGGAAGTGGTGAATGCATTCCTTGTTTTGCTTTGCTTGCATGAGCAGTTTTTACTTTCCCTATTAAACTGTCTTCCGTCTCAACCCTCGAGATTTCTCACTTTTCCTATTCCCTCCCCCATTCCGCGAGTGGCAGAGTGAGTGAATGGCTGGGCAGGGCTCAGTTGCTGACTGGGGTTAAAGCACATCCAAACCTGAACTACAACAAAACCTTGCAAATTAAAGACTAAAAATATGAAGGTATGAAAATGCATCTCAAAATCTATAGCTAACTGCCACAGTTTTTTATTGCCTGTGAAAGTAAATTAACTGTACATTTTTACAGCTTTAGAAAAGTTGAGTCCTATATTTTAAGTAAACCTTTCTGTTCTCAATTATTTGTATGCAATCACAGGCTATAGTATGCTGACAGTTTTTTAAAATGTACTTGCCTCTTAAAATAGTCAAAATAGAACTTTTATAAAAAGAACTATTACAAAGATGCATCAGCATGCTAATTTTTGTAACACTTGATAAGATCAAATTTTATGGTGTGCTTGTTTTTCAAAAAACAGGTCTAAGGTACTCAAAGAAACTGATAATTTGTAGTCATCAGCCTATTCTGAGCACTGTTTAATCACCTCCACAGGACCCTTAATTGTACTTAATGGCATATAATGCTCAAGACTATTTTTCACAGCATTCTAAGACGGAAAGGGCAGCACTGTCTGCTTTAACATACAATTTGTTAATAATCAGATTTAGCAGTTCTTTCTTTTTAATGCTTCCGAAACAACAAATGAAATGTGCTACTCTATAAAACTACAACTTACTTGGAAGAGCTGCACATAAAGTGAGCAGAGAGAAAGGCCAAAAATCTAGTTCAAAGCTGAGCAATCTGAAGGCTTCATTCCTGAGTGCAGCAGTGGCACTTTGAGCAGCAGCAGCCGAGGCGAGGGCTGCATTTCCCAGCACGGGCAGCACCTGAGCGGACCAGGAGCCGCTCCTCCTGCTCAGGCATCTCTCGGCTGCCATCTCCTGGGTAGGCGCCTCATCAAACAACCCCCTTCCTCCCCCGCCCGTCATCCCGTGACAATCCAGCAGTTACTGTTTTCATCGTGTGCATCAGCCTGAGCTTCTCTTGAGAACAGAGCACAATGCTCAAAATCAGGAAAGGAAACTCTTAAAATCAATCAGTGCTGGTAAATGGATGTTCGGCCAGACAAAGGGGTGGATCAGTGTATTCAAATTTTGCCAGCCAAGACTAAGGCATCTTTTCAGAAGGACAAATTATCGCTCTGAAGACATGCACTTCCCTTCCACAGACAGCCCTCATCTGGCAGACCTCTACACGAATACCATGGTGATTCTCTGGATCCCACTTGTTTCTGGGATCATCTCTCTGTACCACAGCCTCAACACAGCTGGTCTCGTGGAGAGGTAGGATTACCCTTCCCTATGGACAAGGAAGAGAAATGGCTGGACTCATTCCAGAAAGCAGGGTCTTCCTTGTAGATGGACAGATCTTCAGCTGTCTATCAGCCCACTCATAGGACCTCACCACAACACAGAGTAGCCCTCATCCAGCACTGTAGTTCTGCACAGGAACTGTGCTGTGTGGACAGCAGGACAAGCACAGCCACATCTTTTCCTAATACCAGCTGGGAGTCATCCCCTCGCCTGGCAATTTGGAGACAGTTTTGGGTCACTTCAGACACAGCTTAAGCATTTATCTTAGAACACAGTAATCTGTCCTCTTATAATACTGCCCTAGCAGAGAGGGTACCCCTACAGAGGGAGACAGAACACTGAGTTCAGAGCATGGACTTAAATTTCAGTGAGATACATTTTACCTCTAATTAGCACACCATCCCTCCCAGAGACATTTCCATTTCGCTTTTACATGCCAGCTGAAGAACCCAAAGTTACACAAGACTGATATATCATTGTTCCAGAACAAAGCAGTACTTGCCTCATGCACAGCTAGGGACAAAAAATGACATTTCATTGTCTTTACCATGGCAGCATACACACATTGTAACACTCAGCTGTGACTCAGTACAACATCTCTTCCATTCATTGTTCCTGGTCACTGTGGGGAAGTACACAATTATTCTTTCTTCTTTTCTGCACCCTCCTTCCCAGCTGCATTGCTGATGGGGAAGGTGCACTTAAGGTCACCCTGAAGAAATCTTGCAGGAGATTGCAGCACTAGAATGGCACTAAAGAGACACTGCTGCAACTCAGGAATTGTCCTGGATCATGGGGTCCCAAGTAGAATTTAACTGATTTAAATACTACTGTTTTTCTGTATCAGAGCACAGCACTAGTACGGAAGCACTGCATAAGTTTTACTTCATTCATAAACTATCTACTGAAGAACAAAAATTTCACATTTATTCTTGTGAAATTAATACACTAATTAGTTGCATGGTAACAGCAAACACGGACATGGAAAAATGAACACCAAGTATGAAAAAGTTCATATGTTTCTTTCTCTTCTAAAGTGAAAAATAATTCTTTCACAGAACAAGTGATTGTGCTTAGTACTCTGTACAATTCCTGGTAAAAATGACATTCAAACAGCAGAGGGCTTCTCTCCAACCTCCAAAACAAAAGAAAACTCAGTCTTCTACTTGACCAGCTCTGCCTAGATAATAGGGCCCACATGTTTTGTACAGTGTGTATCTGTAAGTGCACAAGGAGCAGCTGCTGTCGTGCAGAGGAAGAACTGACTTCCACTGAGGAAAATGAATCAATATGTTAATAAGCACAGTTTAACTGTTTCTGCTGGAAGCTGTATGTTTCCTTACAATTTGCTTAATTCAGATACAGTAAGTATTAAACGTTATTAAAATCCCTGTGGGGAAAAAAGATCATTACCTACTTTCCTCATTCTGTGCAGCTATAAGTCATTAATAGATTTTTGCTGCAGACACGATAAAATGGAATGTACAGCTGAGGCTTCACTAGTGTGTGATATAATGATTACAAAATCAAAGACTGGTTTGTGTTGGAAGAGACCTTACAGATCATCTAGTCACAACCATCCTGCCATAGGCTGGGACAACTTCCACTAGAGCTCCAGCCTGGCCTGGACAGGGATTTCCAGGGATGGGGTGTCCACAGCTTCTCTGGGCAACCTGTGCCAGTTGCCTCACCACCCTCACAGTAAAGAATTTCTCTCTTAATATCTGATATAAACCTTCCCTCATTTCAGCTTAAAGGCATTGCCCCTGGTCCTACCACTACATGTTGTTGTGAAAATTCCCCCTCCAAACTTCTTTTAAGTCCCCTTTAAGTACTGCAATGTGTAAGGTTTCCCTGGAGACTTCTGCAAGCTGAACAACCCCAGCTCTCAGCCTGTCTTCATAGGAGAGGTGTTCTAATCTTCTGATAAACTCAGGGGTCCTTCTCTGGACTCACTTCACCAAAATTACATCCTTCTTGCACTGGGGACTCCAATGGGATGCAGTGCTCCATAGGGGTCTCCTGAGGGTACAGCAGAGGAGCAGAAGCAAACCCTTTGACCTGCCAGCCTCTCTGCTTTTGATGCAACCCAGGACAGAGGCAGCTTTCCAGGCCATAAGTGCACACTGCCAGCTCATATTGAGCTTTTTGTTCACACACACCCTCAAGTGTTTCTCCCCAGGGCTACTCTTGATTCATTCTCCCTCCAGTTTGTATTTGTGTTTGGGATTGCCCTGACTCAGGAGCATGACCTTGCACCTGGATTATAAATAACTATATATGATATAGGAACATATATATATAAGCAACTGAGCAAACAATTTTGCTTTACCTTATCTCCCTTTGCTTGTTTCTACCTTGTCTACCCTGATAATAGTGACTAGATAAAACTGCCTCTCAACACTAGCAGAAATGCCATATACAATGGGACCTGAAACTCTTAGCATCTAAATACTACCACGGCACAGTAAAATAACAAAGTGACCTTGCTTGGACAGGTAACTTATTATTTCCAGTGAAACCCAGGCATATTATGTCTGTTCATTTAACTAGTTTCCAAAACAGTAACAAGAGAAAAACTGCATTAAGATTAAATCTTAAACGTGAATATAAATGCATATATGAATTGCAGTAAGTTCAATAAACCCCTTTTCTTTAAAAAACTATTCCACTTGATGACTTTAAATCCCTACAATGTAAATCCAATTACTGAAACTAATTACGCTAGAGTTGTGTATTTGTAATAATAGCTGGTTTGGGTTTTTTTTTTTTTCCCTGCAGTACCACACAACTTAACAACTCAAAAGTCACCTTCAAAATTTTGTCTAGAGATCATTAAGTAGTTACAGGTTGGTGTGTTATTGCTAAGGCAATTTTTGGGTTTTTTTGGTAAGAATATTAGCTTTAACTCTGAATCAATCTCTATCCATATTTTTTTAATGCAATGGACTTGTAATATCAGCTGCATAGTAAAAATAGTTTTGCGAGACAGAGCTACTGGAACATAAGCACTACTAAAAAGTTAATAACTCTGGGGTATAGTTTGCATTTTCTTCTCTGTCTGTACTAATAGTTAATCTACTAAAATAGTTAATCTACTTCAAGTAGCTTTCATTTTACAAGAATGTCAAAATAGTATAAAGCTTGCAAACTAAGTCTGCAGTCATACAAAATTAAAACTCTCTAAACTTTAAGATTAAAAAAAATGCAGTTGCCCTGTGGTGACCTCTCATGCAGACAGAGAACACAGACTATCAAGGTAAAAGCATTAAAACAGTATTTATCACACAGTAGTCTAAACACCTTGCAACAAAGAATTTTAGGGAAGATTCTTTTAAAAACTGACTGCATGTCAAAATGCACAAAAAGGCAATTCCAAAGGAGAGTCAAGAACACCTAAAATCCCTAATTAATCCTCAGTTATTTCACTCAGTCCAAACTAAATTATTGAGACTGAAACATATGTTAGAACTGTTTAGAAACATAGAAATTCTCTGTAAAAACTCAAAGGTAAATATGCTCATTAGGAAGAGTAACACTTTATTTTTAAAAGAATACAATTATTTTTCTGAATTTGCCCAAAAGCATTCCTTGTTTTCTTTCCAAGAATATTCATCCTCATAAATCTCCTGTAATATAAAAAAAAAAAAAAAAAAAAAAAAAAAAAAAGAGAGAAATGTTGTGAGTCTGCTACATACAGCTACAAACCAGGCCAAATAACCCAGTAGCCATCCCACTACTATTTACTGATCACAACAGGACTGCACAGCACTTGGCTGGCAGGCAGAAGAGAGGACAGCACCCTTAGAACTTAGACTTGGCTGAACCTCAGGCTGATCCCCACTGGATTTGAAAGGGCCCACCTAAGCTGAAGACAATTCAACAAAGAGTTCTGGAAGAAATTACATAATTGCTGTAGAGCACACAGCACTCATGCAGCTAGATTAACCTACTATACCATCATTTTGAGATGAGAATTTGCACGTAACAAAATGTCAATATTAAAATAAAAATCACATTAATACACTAAATACACAACTAATATATCCTAAGACAGCTGCAGTCCAGTCCTAAACAGCAAATTCTGAGTTCCTGATTATTCATTCTGAGAGAACCTCCATCTCCTCAAGGAGGTATCTGAGAAGTGGAGTAATGCAGAGAATATCACGGTTAACCACATGTCAGGTTCTGCCAGGGAGAGAAGGCAGAGATAATGCTCATTACTTGTATGCAACACTGAGGTATATAATGAGGCTCTTTCTAGACTTGGGCTCGTTTCTCCACACACTGTTATGTACCTACACTAGCTTTGGGACTTCTGCTAATCCCTTCATTGTGTGTTGCTGCTTAGTGCTTTGTGCCTTCTCCTGGCCACAGCGACGAGACGAAAAGAGAAAGGCAAGACATGCTTCTTTTACTTGCAAACTGCAATGCTGTTCAAAGCAAAGCTGACTCAAATTCTTCCACGAGCCTGTGCAGAACTGACTTTTGCTACTCAAAAGAGGAAAGCTCAGGCCTCCTTCGCTTTCACCCTAGGCTGGCTTCAGTATAGAGGATCTAGATGGGAGAACCTTCTAGATGCTGTACCTGCCACATTTGGGCCTGGATGTATAAGAGGAAACTCTCTGATGCTAGACACTGACAACTCATCAGGAACAGCTGCTGCCCATAATGCTGCTTAGGCAGCCCAGAGGTCTAAAGACTAGCATAGGCCTAAATCTGATTTTGTCTCCAGACATACCTTTTTCCATATTGGGACAGATGCTTTTAAGGTATTGATGCAGTACATTACAGCTTCAAGGGATTCTGCTCTGTGTGGAGAGGAGACTGCAATAATTACACTTGCTTCAGTTATTGGAACCACACTAGGGCGAGAAGAGAAAAAACAGCAGCTTTAGCTAACACTTAACATCAAGAGCACCCAAAAGCTGTGGCCATGTCACGTCAGTATTCTGGCCACATGCTCTCCTGACTCATTCATACTGAGCAAGTGTCAAACCACATCCAAAAGATTATACACTTTTTAAAAGAAAGAAAACCACAACCAAAACCAGTACCAGATGTTAGAATTCCACACTTTAGAATAAATAAATAAATAAATAAATAATAATAAGACATAGGCTTTTTTCTTCCATTCTTTCTTCTTTTAAAATTAAGCCTATGGAATTAAGAGGGGGGAATTGTTAACTTGTAACAATGCATAGGAAACTCACTGGAAACTGGCTTAATAATGAACAATAACAAGTTAGAATAGCCAGTTCTTATCTAAAAACATAAGAAATCATCTCAGTTTGCACAAGAATTTGTGAAAGAAGAAATTAAGTGCCTCTCACTATGCAGATTTTGCAATGAAACCAAATTCTTTATGAATTCTGATTTTAGATTCTGAAGTTTCCTACTTGGTGTGTTGTATTAAATTTAACAGAAACATAAGGTTCTGTGTTTCTCCTTGAAATTGTAGCATTCCCAAAATCTGCCTCCCAGTCTTCCCTCTACAGTAAGACTCCTTCAGCATAGTACCTAGGAAGAAATCTCAGCCTAAATGCTTTGAGCTGCCCCCATGACAGCCACCCTATTTTGACTATAGAGGAAATCTAGAGGAAACTACTCCTCAGGCCCTGTATCTTTACAATCACATTCCAAGTTCCTTCAGAATTTCTGCAAAATCTGCTAGTTTCAGCAAGACATCTTCCCTGAATTGGGAAGGCCCAAGAGTACATTGGACACTAGTATTAAAGGAAAATGTTTATCCAAGACTCAAGGAACAACAGGAGGTTCTCCCTCAAGCATGGCTGACAATTACTATGCCCCACAGCCCAGGCTTTCAGACTTTTTGTAGCATAAATAGACTTAAATCTGACAATAAGAACGTTCTGCAGCCCCTCAATAGGAGAGAGAAGAAAAAAAAATAAAGGGCTGCCAACTTCACACCTTTTAAAATTAAAGAACAAAATAAACCAAGAGCCTCCCCTTCCCTGGAGTAAAGTATCTCCCCACTTTCAAAACACCACATCAGCATCAAAGATCCTGCCAGGCTAAGTGTGGACTCCAGCAATAAACTACCAATAAACACCTTTTTGAAAACAAAATTTTTGAAACTTAGCTCCAGAGCAAGAGCTTGATCCTGCAGCCAGCTTTGCTGCACTGTAGTCTAACACTCCTGCAAGTTCTGCAACTCTATAAGCACAGCCATGCACCAGACAAGGACTGGCACTCCAGTTGCAGAAGAATAGGGTCTGGACATACATACCCAAGTCTATGGTGTACTGCAATATGTTTGACTGAAGGCCATTTCTGTCTAACATTTCTGCAGATTTTCTTTATTTCAGTCTCAGCCATTGAAGTATATGCTTCATATTCTAAGTGAATCACTTTTTTTCCTTCAAAATTATTTCTTGTAGTACCTAAACAAAAATGATTTATCAACTAAATGCACTGAGTAAATGAATACATATTGTATCTTTATAATACACATTATATATTATATTAATACAGAGTAAAAAACCAGGATCTCTTGCTATGGTCAAGGTCAGCACTGTGCAAATATAAACAATCTCCCCTAGTCATGGCTGCATAATGAAATTATTTGAACAAGATAAATCTTTACTATAAAAGGAATAATTTAGTTTACACTGCAGCCCATAATGCCCAAGGCTGGGACATCTTCTGTGGTAACTGCTAAGGTGCTATAATGGCATTTGCCCATGTAATTTTTAAATGCCCAGTATTTATGGACCTAGTAGCACTCAGATTTAAGCACAAAGCAGTTTCATATGTGTGCCATGTACATTAAGCACAGGACAGAGCTACCAGCCTGACATTCAATAGCCCATTGGTAGAACAGTACTTCATTTTCAAGTAAGACATGAGTTACAGGACCTCACATACAGGAGGTCATGTGATTGGCATACCCACAATATTCCATTTCCCACCCTGAACAAGTTGTATGCCAGGGGACAGGAGAATAGCTCCCAGGCAGTTCTGTACACCAGAACTCTGCTGTTCTGTTCAGTCCTACCATAGCCATACCAGCCAGAAAGCTTCCCACCACTTTAGCCCAAGGCAGCTATCTAAGAGCTGCCATGGTCTTGCTCCAATAATTCAGAACCTGTTTGCTAAACATCCCGGGCTCAGACCAGGAACTGATTTGAGTACTACAAGTCTGGGATATGGACAACCTAAGTTCCATTTGTTAGACTATTAACATATCCAGAGATTTAGCTCATAAATATTAAACTCACCAATGAACAGAGACACTGCCCCACAGTATGGTGAAACAACCAGCTCTGACACTTCATCTACAGAGAGCTTTTCACACTTGAGCTTGATAAAATCTTTTGGCACATCTTCACTTTCTTCCATATCACACTAGAAAAATTGAAACCAAACAGACTCTGTTGTTGTTCCTCAAGATACAAGCATCAGCCAACTGCTTTTTATCCAGTGCTGATGCCCCAATTTATGCACAACACTGGCACTATCCATGTGCCCAAGAGGCTAGTCTACATGCAAAATTCACTTCTCAGCAGCCTCGCTTAGAGAACTGCAAATAACAAGCAATGACTTGGTTTTATTGCATACATAGTTCCTTCTGATAGGAAAGCCTGGTACAGTTGGGATGAAACTATAATTAACCTAAGGCCCTGGTTTAACAGAACGTTCAACCAGCACAGACCACTGAGTAGTGCTGGTAAATCTGTGGTTGTATTATCAGTCCCTCCTACTTACCTTATCAAATCAAACAGTTTAAAACACAGGTTTCTGATAAACATGGATTAGAGGTCTAATCCTAAAGTTGAGTATGCTCTCCAGGACATTCAGGGCTTTATACTATCAGTTTATTACAGATACACAGGAGACAATTCTAATTTTCCTGAGTAGAAACCAGCCATCAGATCACCTAAGAATGAGGAGTGTTTTGATCAGCAGCAATGCACTGCTGCACTGAATAGATGGACTGGCACTTGAAAGCAGGCAAAGAAATGAAGCTATTCTAAGGACACCTTTTTAACAGTGACAAACTAACAAAATTTCTAAGCAGCAGTCAATTATTTTAACTACATTATCTTTTCTGTTAAAAACTGGCAGGGAATTTTTCATTATTATCTTATTTAGATATGCCAAGTTTCCATTGGTAGGAAGAAACAACCAGGAAAGAGGAACAAGACCTAAAACCCAGATTCAAAGCAGTGCCTGACCTCTCTGGCAAGTGTCTTCCATTTACTGCATACGTGTTAATCATTTACTGGTGCACTCCCTTATAGCTTCTGCTCAGCACAACTGCATTCTCCAGACAGAAACACAAGTTGGGCTCTCCCAAAAGAGTACTGGGGTGAAGGGAGAGAACTGCAATCACATCTTCAGACCTAAACATGGAAAGGTTCTTGTAACATCACACAGAATTCATGAGGTATTTTAGCACAGGATTACACTCCACAGGAAACCAGGTAATAAGTGATACCTACCTAACAGGTTCAGCCCCCACTAATTGGTGGGATGATGGCAACCTCGTCTCCAGGCTGCAGGACCAGAAGCTGATCTCCAAGATGCACGTACTCCTGCCGAACAGCGAATATCACTTGATCCCGGATGACAGCAAGCCTGGGGCGGGGGGGGGGGGGTTGGACAGAGCACAAATAGGTTTCCAAACAATGTTTGCATTTAATCATGAGATTTCATTGAACAACAAACTGGTGCACAGTCTAGGGCAGCTGAGGTAAAAACCACTGAGACTTACACAACTCTGCTTCCCAGGCACTGTCAAAAATACAACGAACGCCCACCTCCTAATATTGGATTTTCCTGTAGTGGCTAAGAAGAAACAAGACTAGTGTAATTTTCAGGAATCAGGATTGGATTCTTCATAGGCCTATGTCAGAACAAACCAATGCATACCAGACCCACTTCAGAAGCTTACAATAAAAAAGTTGGTAACTCAAGAGGCAGCAACCCTCCAGTTTGGGATTAGAAGGAAATACTGTCTTGATGCAGTCTGATTGGACTGGAGCAGTTTTCTTACACATCAAGGAACATTGTGGCATGCTGTTCATGAGATCTCATGAAGATTTAGTGGTCAGAGAGACGCTCTTATGTATTCTCAGACTTTGTGAAGCATTGGGCCTTTTGCACCTACAGGTCTGAAATCTGCTATTGATAAGGAGTGGCCACAGAACCAAGAGAGCAAATGTGATGTGTCTTCTGGCAGATCTTCTCTAATTTTTTATGTGACATATTGCTGTGAGATACTATGATATTAGGACATTATGAGGCAGGAAATGACTAAGTGCAATTACATAGCAAGCATGAGGGCCATAGCACTAAGACAGTAGAAAACAGAATAGCATTTTACATCAGAGGGTGCAGGCATGATAGGAGTTCTTGTTTGAGACTACAAAATCTGGCACAGCTATCTCAACTGTATTGCCTAGAAACAAGTAAGCAGACCAAAAGAGTACAAGTAAAAATCATCTTGTTTTCTACCAGCCAGATAGACAAAAGTAGTCAAGGCACAGACTAAGCAAAACACAGTAGCACTGATTCAGAGAACAGACTGAAGGGAGGAATTATATGAAAGCAAAGCAGCCACTAAAGAACTGTGCACAACCATGAAACTGAAGTGCCCATTAGAAGGATGGGCTCTAAATAAAGTCCCTTGCAAGCTAATTAGTTGGAGAAAAAGGGTAGAACAGAAAAGCACTGTCAAGTACGCTCAAGCTGCAATTTGAATATCCATTAGCAATGTGAATAGAAGTCTGTGGTCAATGCCCTACAATTATATTGAGTTTTTCCAGAAAAGCTAGGAACAGAAGCATTTTTCAAGAAGGCCGCTGTGAAGTAACTGCAAATGCAAATTGTACTGCCCCAAGTCATTATTCATACAAGGACAAAGCTGACAAATTATGGCAAAATGACCAATGGTGCTGCTGCTGCTTCTGACAAAGACAAAAAGGCTGCGAAGTAAAATATACACATTCTCTACTGCCTCTTGCACCCAAACACACTTTATTTCAACTCTCTGTGAGGAAAAGGTCCCTGATTCGGCATTTTGTGGAGTTTCTCACTTGGAAACAGAAATCAATGTTAAATAGTTCATTTTTTTTCACAGTGTTTCAGAGTATTTTACTAAAGAAAGGTTGTGCCTCAATGAAGACTTGGACACCTAAGTGCAAAGTTCTGGAAATTCCAGAGCACTGAGCACTAAATACTGAGGACCACAACCTCTCTTATACCTTAGGTTCATTTAACCCCCTTCCATCCTTCCAAAATGGTATTGCACCTCGGTCCAGCAGGCTCATTCTTGACAGGAGTGAGCACCTTCTCACAGCTTTAAACAGAGGGGATGTTTCTGTCCCCTGCCCAAGGCCTGCCCAAGAGCACCAATGCTGCAGAGGCCCTTACAGCACACAGGACCAGACTCCTTATGAAATACAACCAGCAGTGTGGTGTGGGTCTTTTCAGAGCACTGAAATGGCTCTACATATTTGCTGTGTCAGGGCTGAGTGGCTGAAAACCTGTGGGGGCTTCAGTTCTCCTCCTGACCTGCCTTGCAGAGCATGCCATAGGCTCAAACCAATGGCTTACAGTACAGTCAATCACAGAATCAATTAAGTTTGAAAAGCACTCTGAGATCATCAAGTTCAACCTATGACTGAAAATCACCATGTCAACTAGACCATGGCACAAAGTCCAGTCTTTCCTTAAAAATTTTCAAGGACACAGACTCCACCACCTCCCTGGGCAGCCCATTCCAATGTCTAAGCATCCTTTCAATGAAGAACTTCCTCCTGATGTCTAACCTAAACAATTGGAAACACATGCATATTATAATTTATTTCTTATTTATTGTCCTGCCTGTGCTTGGTCCCTTCTTCTGACATCTCACCTTCTCCACGAACTAATAACATGGCAGTTTTCAGGTTACCACACCACAGGCCTCCTGGGCAATGGGCCAGGTGTACCTCTCAGGCCCAGTTTTGGGTACATCTCCTGCACCTGGGCTTTGCTTGTGTCTACATACAACACCTCCAGCTGCGCAAAACACAAAACACTCGGTGCAGGTTACCAAAAGAAGGTAACACCACTGGTTTTGTGCTGTCAAAGTACTGCTGTGTGTTCCAGCTCAGTGTTAAACACCGAATTTGTATTAAAAATTTAAAAAAAAAATTAAAAAAATATATTTTAAAAAATCCAACCAGGTTTTTTTGTGCACCTCAAGGGTAACTTGCTGCATACCTGGGGTGGACCTTGACGATCTCCTCCCAGAGCTGCAGAGAGGTGATCTCCCGTGGCACGGAGAGGGTCTCGCAGCGCAGCCCCGCCAGCTCCGCGCTCCGGGCGAAATACAGCACCGAGACCTGCCCGGGAACACACAGCGCTCAGGCCGCGGGGCCTGCCCACAGCACCGCACCGGCACCGCCACCAGAGCGCCAAGAAAAGCTTCCCCAGGCTCTTCCCGGTGCCGATGGGCCCTGCCGCGGCTGTCAGTACAGCGGGGGAACGGCGGGGAAGGCGGGGGGCGGCGAGTGACCGCGGATGGGAGCCCCCGCCGCCGCCCAGGCCGCTCCCGCTGCCCGCCGGGACCGGGGCCGGCAGGGACCCTGAGGCCGTGCCCGGCACCGACCGAGCCTCGGGCCGCACGGGTCCCGGGGTCTCCGGCAGGTCCCACCTACCTGGCAGCGCATGGAGCCGCCGTCCCGGGGCTAGCTGCCCTCCGCCGCGGGCCCACGGCAGCGCCTGCGCCCCGGCCCGCACCGCCCCTTGCGGCCTGGCCTGGCCGGGCCCGCTCCGGGGCGGATTCTCCGGGGAGCCCCGCGGGCGGCGGCATTGCAGGTGTTCGCTAACATTACGCGTCCGCAGCCTTTCCCGTGTTAAACATCTGCTAAATACACACAGGACAGGTATAGCCGGCGTGTAAAAGCCACGGGGCCGTTTCAGTGCTGGCACAGGGTTTCGGGGTTAGGGCCTGTTTCCCCTCTGGCTGCAGTCACTGAGGATGGAAGGACAGCAGCATGGAGAGTGCTGGCTCTCACCGGGGAGGGGACAGTGACACGGAGTGTGTGGAAAGTGCTGCCGAGAGACCCACAGCAGCTGTTCCACACGGCGTAACTGCGCCAGGACTATTCCTTGTGGGTGGCTGGGGTTGTTTCTGTAGTGTTTGTGCGGTGACACTGGTAATGGGGACACTCCTCACAACAGTAATGGGGGGCTCCTCCCGGCAAACAGGCCAGGGGCAAGTCCACGGTCGTTACCAGTGTGCAGAAAATCATCTTGCCAAAGGCCAGTGTCCACAAACGAGACTGTTTGCAAAGACCAACTTTACTCCCTTGCTAGGGAGATCCCATGGGGGCATACCCACCTAGGGTCTCTAGTTTTTAGCAAACACAGGCTGCATTTATTCTAAACGCCCTCCTACTTTTCCCATTGGGTGAGGTACTATGGAGATAAAACCTTTCGGATTTGCATACTACGTATCTCCCCTCCAACATGCACCCTCACACTCATCCTTCCAGAACCTGACTGGCTCTTTCAGGTTATCTAGTGGTTTGTAAAGACACGCACACCCATTTGTCTTATCATGAGTGTCACTGAGCTTATGGTCAGTAATTGCGATTTGGGCTGGTGGTCATTGAATTGTTAAGGTTGGGAAGGACCTCTGAGATCATTGAGTCCAATTGTTACTCCAGCACTACTGTTCACCACTAGACCATATCCCCGGGTGCCACATCCACAGTTCTTTTTGAGCCCTTCCAGGGCCAGTGATTCCACCACTTTCCTAAACAGCCTGTTCCAATGCCTAATCAATCTTTCAATTACGTAATTGTTCCTCATATCCAAACTAAACTTCCTCTGGTACAACTCGAGGCCATTTGCACTTGTCCTGTTGCTTGTTACTTGGGAGAAGAGACTGACCCCCACCTGACCACAACCTCCTTTCAGGCATTTTTAGGAAAGATAAGGTCACCCGTGAGCCTCCTTTTCTCCAGGCTAAACAATCCCAGCTCCCTCAGCTGTTCTTCACAGGACTTGTTCTCCACATCTCTCACCAGCTCTGTTGCCCTTCTCTGGACAAGAACATCAATCCTTCAATGCTTGCTGGATGCAATACTGTCAGTTAAAAGAAAACAAAACAAACAAACAAAACCACTCAACTAAAAAGATGGCTGAGAAAGGAAGGCTGAGAAAGGAAGCAGGCCTTTCTGCATAATAATTCTTGCCTCTGAGTTACAAACACAATGAAAGTTAGTGATTGCATTTTCCAAAGAGTGTGTGATAGAAATACAGTCATTTCTGCAGAGCAATTGTATTGTTGTATTGCACCAGTTATCCAGTACATTGTGTCTTAATCCTCTGCTGTGAGGAACAAATAAGTTACTTTTTAAAACTGTGTTCTTTTGTGAATGATTAACTAGTGTTACAAATTGAACTCTCCTAAACACAGCATGTGTCAAGTGAATAATTGCTTTCTTTTTTCTCTGGGCTGAGTAATTTTGGATCTATACATTTTAAATGGAACAGAACACTTTGATATGGTGTGTATGACCCAGCCAGTAGCTAGCAAGTGGCTGGCACATTTTTCCCATGCAAAAGGTGTACATAGACGTTCTTAGAGTGAAGTGGGGGAGTACTGGCCTCAGCTGGAGAAAATTAGCCTCTCAGCCCAGAAAGCTGTGAGCTTTGAAGTATTTGTCTGTACATTTTAGGTTAAGACAACTATGAAATAAAGAGAGAGGGCTTACTGGCAGTGAATTTCTGGGTTTTCTTTCTTTGAGCTCCAAGAAATAACTCACCTAAACCAGTTCTTGGATATTTTTCAAAGGACGGATCAGTCTTCAGCTCTGCATTGTGTGATTTAGTTAAAGGCAAATTATGCCTAGAAAGCAGAGAAATAGAGTATAATTTGTGACTCTTATGATATATTAACTATGTTCTAGAACAGCTAAGAAGTAGCTAAAAGTTCTTAATCAAAACCAGGAATTAAGATGAGGTGTCGTATTAGTGGCCAAAACTAAATTCTCCCTAAATACCTTTTTATTCTGGAAGTCTTACCTTCCAGGAACATCAGCCTCAGCAAGAGGTGAGACAACTACACTGCTTGGTTTGCAAGAGTGAGTTTTATTCAGATTGATTTTGTTTGGTTGATTCTTTGGCTTGTTTGGTAGTTTTTGGGGGAGAGTATGGATATCTACATAAGATTAAATTAGAGATAATTTTATAGCTCTGAAGGAGATATGTTAGTCCTGTAGAAACCAGGATTCAAAACTATCCATAATTATATAGACTAGCTCTATATCATATAGATGTTATCATATATTAAAATATTTCCTGTTCTGTATCCTTCTTTCCAGCACCATTTTCTTCTTGAAGCTTTTGGGTTGGAATATGGGTGTCTGCAATGTATAACATCTACTTCTGTTACTTATTGAGTCCATTCTTTTCAATTAAATCTTGTCATAAGCAATGGGGGCTTTGCTGTAGCAGAAAGGTGTGTATGTATTCTCCCACACCAATATGTACATTAGCCATAATATTGTATATGTACATTTTTCAGAGTGTATTTCTTTCAGATATCTTCAATTTCAAAAAAGTTATGTTGTGAAGTCTTCCAAAACAGATATTTCCCATCCACTTTCCAACTTCTCTTTGTTTTAATAATGTTTAATACTGAAAAAGTGCAAATTTTCCTGAATGTGTGGGATTTCCTTACAGTACCCAAATAGCAGCCTTAAGAAGCTCAGTTCTAAGGAATCATAGATGGGGATGTTTTTCCTACTCATTTATTTCTTACTTACCATCAGCAAACTTGGAACACTTAGATGTAGCTGGAGTATACCCAGACTATGCTCACAGTCTAAAGAACTGGTTCTGCATGTGATGTTGAATGTCTGCATGTGATGTTGAGTAGAGAGAACCACAGTGAAGTCAGCAATACTTAAGTGTGTACACTAGTCTGTCTGCTAGTCCTAAGCTAACTTTGTAAGGCCTTACTACAAGAATTCGTATAAAATATGACTGGGAAAACCAAAGAGGGATGAACTGGAGACATATTGTTAATCTTTAATTCTTCTTACCAATGATTTACCTAATATCTGCAGAAAAACTGCAGAAAAAAGTCTCTCTAGGACTGTACAAGATTGTGATTGTCTAATTTCTAGCAGATTTTCCATTTCCTTTTGTTTTCATTTTAGACATTTTCTCAGGACTGTTTGGTATAAATCATAAGTTGCTGCTCAGAAGTTCAGATTTATACTTGGGAAATCTTCAGAGAATGTTTTTTATTCCAGTTTTCTTGTTGTGAAGAATTTAGGCCATGTCAATGGCAGACCTGACTGCTCTCTTTTTTTGTGATGTTGATGCATAAGACTTTATGTAGAAAAACAGAGAAAATTCCTTTCATTCAAGCTTCCTGAAATAACTAGGGAAAATAGAAATTATCACTCATGACATGGAATAACCCTTCATTACCTCATGCACCCTTCATATTCCTTGGGTAACCACCCAATTCTAAAGTCATTATAGCATTAAATCTTTGCCACTGAGTTCATTTGGAGAAAAAAAAAAAAAAAAAAAAAAAAAAAAAAAAAAAAAAAAAAAAAAAAAACCAACCCCAAAAGCCATTTGGAATAATCTACAAGGATCCAGAAGTCAGGCAGATGTAGGAGACATGTCACTGTGAATTCCACTACTGCCACTGAATTCAGGTCTGAGTTTGTCCTCATGCATGTCAACACTGGTCATAATCTGGAAAACATCTTTCTATTTTGGATGGAAGGAGAGCTGTTCCTTGAGTTTCCGTAGTGGAATGGAGAGAAAAACTTGAAAATATGAGTCTGTCTGAGGCACTGTGACCTCTAGGATTCCTGTGTGTGAGGTATATGTGGCCGTTTGACCAATGTATTTAACATTCCCCTTGGCACTCTTTGAAATTGTCTATTACAAAACAGATGGTGCAGTAGTTACTTTTTGAAGGGCTAGAAGAGCATGACTACATCTGGAATTAATCTTTAGCTCCCTAAACCAATAGATCACCCAGTTTTAAGAGGGCCTTCTAATATAATTGCATTGCACAAGTACAGAGAAAGAATACACAGCTTTAAGGCAGAGTATAAGCAGTCCGGAACTATAATTCATAGGCACACAAGTCTTTCTGTTCAACTGTCTTATTTATGGGCAAGTCTTTTCTACAAGAATTTATTTTTATTGAGCAACAGCAGTAAGTAATGTGTAACTTCTTCAGTGAGATTTAAAAAATCCACAAATTTTCAGGGTTTGTATTAAATATTTTTCTGTTGGCAACTATAGTATTCTTGGAGAGATTACTTCTTTTATTTTTATACTGTCATTTGCCCAAAAAGGTAGCTCAAGGTTGTATTAAACTAGAATGCACACCATCATCATTCAAATAAAGCCAGTTATGGAGTTTTTTATGATTATTAATTTGTACAACACATGCTCTGCAGAATGATGGGAAAGGGCATTAGGGCATTCAGGATTGATGCTAGGCTAGAAGACTATTTCTGCAGATTTCAATGCCAAAGGAAAGTGCAAGTTAACCCATAGAACCACGTATTTGGAAGTGCCTTGAACTGAATTGCCTGAATAAGACTTGATCTGGATTATCTAAATATTTAATATATTAAATATGTTATTTGTCTTGGAAAAAAAAAGAATTGTATTGTCAAAAATGCACTACTTCCTGCAAAGGTCTTGAATTTCTGTAACCAAGTGGTTATAGGACAAGGAGTTTGGAATACTGGAAAATTAGATATCTGAAATATTGTTTAAAAAGATAAAATAGCTCTTATTTGTAGTATTTCTGTGGGTTTGTATGTCTTTCTTTTGTAAAGCACTGAAAACAGGGAGACATAAAAGGCTGGCAGATAAATAATACATTGTTGGTTTACATTCCCAGGTTACATTGTTGGCACTCTAATTATCATAATGTGTAAGAATTTGAAACACTGTACAAAGTAAGAAGCATTTTACAATATCAGTTTTCCTGAAGGAAATGGAATTCCCTGGGAACTACTCAGATCTGTGGGTGACAGATAAAAATGAAGAAAACTTCTACCAGTTCATAACTTGTAATGTCAAATTACAGATTGCAGTTACCTTGCCTTTCCATTCTTTATAATCATTGTAGCTGCTTTACTTAGCTTGAAAGGGGAAGTTTTGCTTAAGTTTTTACTTACTATTTTTTCAGATTAGTGTTTCAGTTCAATATCTTTATTGCAAGTCAGTGTCTTTAGCTGCCACTGGGGGCACGCACAGCTCAATTGTGACAGAATATTCTGCAAATGGCAGTCTGTCTTAGGTTTAGATTCTGGCTATATGACATGGTGATTCTTTAGATATCTGTTAAGTATTGTAGAAGGTTTGCCTTCAATCTTTTCCTTACATTTAACATGTAAATATTATATAGCTGGTTCTGTAGAATGCTGCACAACATGATTAATTCTACGCTTAGAGTTTAATATTTTCAAGTAATAGAGTTAAAAATGCATACGGCTTTATGAGGACTCCAAAGGAGCAGTTACACAGTAAACCATAAGAGTATACCTGCTCTGGCCCTAGCAGGGGGTGGGCTGCAGCTTGCATCCTGCCTGCTGTCATACCTGCCTACTTGCCACCCACAGGATCCCTGCTGACAGTCTTTAGATGTTCATCATCACACAGTCCATGTATAAAATTGAATTAATATTCTTAATTGAAGGGTTCTATGCTTTTCACTCACTTGTTTTGCACACTTCCAGGACACCACGCCTAGATCTTGACTGATAATATCTTCCAATGAGGGTGATCAGAAAGGAATTATTTCCACCAGCCCATATGTCCTGGTCATATTCAACTACTCTGTGACGGCTGACAACTGGAATGCTTCCTTTGTAAATAGGAAAGTAATTTCTTCAAAAATATTATATTCCATTGAAATTTTTCCAAACCCTGGGAAAAGGTTCTCTAATTAGTTCTGAAAGCCAGTCACTTGATACTTTTACATTTTGGTATGAATCCGTGGGGCTTTCGGAGGGAGAGAGATTGTGGTTCTGCAGATAAGAATGAGTTCAGTTTTAAAATTTCAATTTTAAAATTTACATTATGAGCTAATGCTGTATACTGGCATCCAGGTAGCAAATTCTGCTTACAGTTAAGTAAATGACATTGCCTATACTGCAAGTGGATAATGAAAGATCCTTAAACCATCTGTCCAAATTCTTATGTGCAAATCTGAGATGTTAAAGTTTCTATGGCTTTGTTTTGACTAAAAGTTTCATTTTCTATTATATATAATGGCACACTTATCCACATGAGGGCACCAGCTGACATCTTATTCTTAGACCAGTGTGAAATCTGTTTCTGAAAAGAACATGTTTATCAATGGTCATTCCATCTTTACAGAGCTGGAGTAAAGATTAAGCTGTTAAATGTAACAGTTCTCCAATTTTAGGAATTTTTTCAATTCTTAAGGCAGCAATGTTTTCACTTTCCCTAAACTACATACAGCAGGAATCTTGGAATATACTTCAATCACATGGAGATGTGGAGATGTTAAGTTTTTAAAAGAAATAAAATTATTTTTTTATTTGGCTATATAATAGAATCTCAGGGAACATTCATTAAAATTGGTAAACTTTATTATTACTTAGCTTTGGAAACAGAACAAACATCCTGAGGTTTTACTTTCATTTTTATTAAACCCACAATATGCAGTCAACACCCATTCCATTTGTAGGCAAGCATACAATCAAGTTATTTTTAGTATTTAATTTTTATATGTAATAAAGGTTATACAATCTTAAAAAAATGCAAAGAGTAATTGATACTGTTCTCTGGCTTAGGCTGAGGATCCAAGATCAAGTTTGTCCACTTCCTTTCCCTGCTGGATATTAAGAACATTGACCAATGTACAGTACAGAACAATCTCATTTCCTCTCCCATCTCCTAAAGTGTCAGGCAATCAAGACCACAAAGGCTTGGGGCTCTCCTCAAGGACCAGCAGACTGCATGCTTGTCAGGAGGATGTATCAGTCTGTTACCTACTTAGGGAAGGGTACCCAAGTAGTCTGCAGGGTTATTTGATAGAGAGGGGCACACACAACATGAAGAGATGTAAAGGTTTCTTTGAAACCTATCTGACAGCTTTTTGAAGGAAAGAAGAACTTTCTTTTTCTTTTAAAGTCAGGGACTTCAAAAATGCTTTAGAGCACATTCACAAAAAGTTTTAGCTTAGTGAGGGTAATCTTTCTAGACTCTGTGGAAACCCATAGGGTTCTCCAAAGAATGATTTTGAAGAAATTATCTTCTTCTCTTGGTTTCCCCTGGCCAAGCCTCTTTCTCCATTGACTGTTGGCATGAACTGGAGAAACTGGGGTTTTGGGGCTGATCTTGTTCCTGGAGAATATACTCCCCTGGTGACAGAGAAACAAAGCACCATTTTTTAGATATTTAGGTTATCATGGTAAAAAAGAGTTCTCTGAGTGGAGTGGAGAAAGCCTAGAAAAATTTTTTCTCAGCAGAAAGCTCACGGGGCTGGAAAATATCAGAAAAGGTGTTAAATTATTCTCAGTCTTTATTGAAGTACAGATACAAACACAAGCATGTTTTGTAGCATGAGAAGTAACCTGAGCATTAGAACACGTACAAAAAAATTGAAAAAATGTGAACCTACTGCAAATCCTAATGCAAAATGTTGACTTAATAGCCTATTAAAAAAAAAAAAAAAAAAAAAAAAAAAAAAAAAAAAAAAAAAAGCGCACCAGTAAGTGTTTCAAGTGTTACAATAGAAGAGGCTCTACTTGATCCATAAAATATCTGATCAGATATCTAGAAGTCTGGATTAGCTGAATATATATTCATTATCTGAAAAACCTGATGCCTTGGGAACACCAGAAGATTTTTAAGATTCTGGATAACTTTTAGCATAAGTCAGACCTCAGTTTAGCTCAATGTAGCTGATAATACAGGAGAAAAAGTTCTATGTCCTTAGAGAAGGTGACAAATATAATGATGCATAAGAGAGGACCTGAGATTTTGGCATGCACACTGAGCCAATGGGAATAAGGCGGGAAATGTAGCTTTGTTGCTGAGTAAAACACTGAGAGGGTTAGTCACCTGAGCACTATGGGAGTGTTCATACCTGAGGGAAACTGTAAAGCTGATAACACTCTGTGTGCCAGGATTTCTGGCACATGTGAGTCACAGCCTCTTGCATCTAAGTAGTACAAACAACTTGGAGAAACTTTCAAAGTCATTGCAGGAACAGGTAAAAGATGAAAAACAAAAGCCTAAACTGAAGCTGTAGCACAGAGCAGTAGCAACTCTGGTTAGAGTAGCAGTGATTTCTGTAGGAAACTTCTGAGTGGGGTCTATCAGAAAGGATGGGAGTAGTGTGATCTACTTTTAGCTGTCCAGTGTAATGAGCCTTAATTTGTTGCCTAGGTTTTTCTTGTAGTTGATTAAGAGATAGAGACATCTTCAGATAGTGGTTCAGGTCTTTTATACCAATATAACTTTGATACTTATCCTGGGTAAGATATCTGCTGTCTAGAGGCAACTATACTGTTTCACTGACTGTAGAAGGATCATCTGGGACTAGATTAGATACAAAACTTTTATACAGCTAAAGTTAAGTGAAATTGTCCCATCAATTTCTAAGTGGTGGTGTGCATTTATAACTTGTGTCTGAGTAATGGTGTCTTTTGCATAGAATCATAGAATCATTAAGTTTGGAAGATACCTCTCAGACCATGAAGTCCAATCATTAACCCTATAGAGATATTTTCACCACTGAGCCATGTCCCTAAGTGCCATATCTAGACATTGGATGGTTAACCTCATCTCCTTATCTAACTAGGTGTGACACACTTGTAGATGAGGGAAAGGCTGTAGAGGTTAATCAACCAGGACCTGCCTGCTACATGGCTTGTAATTCTATATAAGAAACTGATAATAGTTGACTTGTCTCATATTTGGTATGTGGAGACCTAGGTGCTAAAAGTAACACACAAACAATGACACCAGTGTGGCACTGGAGAAAGCGGTGATGTAGACTGGAGTCCAGATGTGTGAAGGCTTTGAAGACACAGGCATCCTTGTACTGGGAAGTGGTAACTCTGGAAAAAATTTGGAAGTAATGACAGGAATCTTGTGTGGTGCTTTCCTTGACTCCTCTCTCTTATAATAATAAGTATTCAGTGAGAGCACAGATCTTTCTGTGAACTTAAGAGCTCCTCTTCCTTGCATATCAATACCCAAATAAGAGTAAGTTGGTTCAAATTGATCATTTCCCAAACTGCATCCAACTGTGCTAACAAGGTTCTCTGATACAGGACCTAAATTTCCTAAAAGGCTCCTGATTTTCCAGTGACATATTTGAAATAATGAATAATATAAAAATTAATGGAAAAAACCAAAACAGAACAGTATATTTATTAAAAGAGTAATCTTTCCATAAGCAAAAACACTAACATGTTTTCCATGGATTAACTCAGATGATTTACCAGATGTCTCTACCACGTAGATCACATAGTGGTATGATTGGTAAAGACATTTCAGTGAACTATGGTAATGGCAACTTTTATCAAACTGCCAGCTAAAACAAACATTTCCTAGTATAAATTGTATTTAAGTATCTAAGTAGAATTACAATGCTCTGCTACCTTTCTCTCCCTCTCTTTTTTTTTTAATTTTTTTTAATTTTTTTTTCTTTTTTTTTTTTTTTTTTCTTTTCAATTAGGAGACTGTCCCGTTGTTTCTTCCCCAGCAAAGTCTCAAGGCAGACTTTTGACCTCCACTTCCTCAGTCTGGACTTCCTCTGTACTCCTCAGATTTTTACTTTTCATTAATATTTAAGTAGTTGTATTTAATAAATATATACACTGACACGGACCTGAAACCTCTTTTTCCAGGCAGCAGCAGGACCTGAACATATTTGCTTCTGGCTGGTGTTTGCTCTGAAGGACAGATGGCAGTAACCCTTTTTTCCCTGCCTTTGCAATGAGTGTAGATCTGCTACAGAATATTTCAAGAGTGTGCCAAAAATGCTACCTGTAGCAGCTTTAGAGAAGCTTACTCTGTACTCATGTACAGCAGCTTTATAGGGCTCTGGAACTGCAAACCCTGCTCTTTTGTAGAGACCTGGTGACCCTCAGTCAAATCCTGCAGGACTAATACTAGCGGCAAGTAAATAGTGATTAAATTAAAATAACGTCTCTCTGCCTTTCCAAGGGTGAAACTACTACCAAATTTCAGATTTTTCCTTGCTGGCTAGAATTTACAGCTCATCTTAAGAATAATTTTGTCACTTCTTCTTAAGCCTATGCATCTAAACAGCAAGAAGTAAAAACAGCAAAAATCTGAAGCATACCATGTCTGCTTAAGGTATGCAACTCTGTGGGCTTGAGTTTCACACACCTTTGTGTGCTTTCTGCAATGAGGACATTTAATGACACTTTTGAAGAATTTGCACTTACAAGTCTTTTCAAAATTCAGAATACTCTGAAAGTATTGCAGATAACCAGCTAGCATAGCAAAAAAAAAAGAGAAAGTATTGCAGATAACCTTTTTTTTTTTTTTTTTTGATAATGCGCAGATACACTTCATTCAGTCTGATGCTAATGCCTGATATTAAAAGACTAACAAAAGTATTTGTTGCCCGAGTAGATACTCTCTAACACAGAGTAGATACATATGTAGCATTTTTAATTCTGTGAGTGCTTCTGGTTGGTGTGGCCAGCCTCAGGATCAGATGTGGTAACAGATGAAAGATGTGTAGCCTCAGCCAAAAAACACTCTGCAAAGAAATTGTATCAGTTCACTATGCAGCTGCATGGACATTGATGCCAACTCGGGAGAGAAGGTATGGGTAGGAACTAGCAGTTGGAAAGTTTAATCATTTATTTCATCAGCATATGCCAAAATAAACTGCTCATGGGTCTAACTAAGGGTTGCCAATATAACAATGATATGTAAGTAGAAACTCACTACTGATAAAGTCTTTTGTTAGTCTTCCATAAATTTAAGCATAGAAAACTGAACCCAGATTTAAAGAGAACTCCAGACGTCTGATACCAGAATGTAATCATTCTCGCAAAATTAAATTCAAAGAAGAAACAGGTCAGAAATTTGTGCATGAAGATAGGCATGCTGTTGTCAAATAAATGAAAGTTTAAATTAATGAAGTTGAGTGCTTTTCATTTTGCTGTCCATGCACATCATCCACTGCCCTATACAGCAGGAATGAGGTTGCTGGTAGCTCCAAGACACAGACCATGATTTTGTTCAGACCTAGGATTGGTTCCTGAAAAGAAAAATGGCCCTATATTTTGAGAATAACTCTAGACTCTGATTGATTTGTCAAATTAAAGACTCAAAAGTGGTTAGCTAAACTAAAAAAAAAAAAAATTTGAAGTTACAATCAGAAATTGCTAGAATATTAAGTAAGCTCCTAGCATTACAGCAAGGCCTATGGATTCCTCAACTAATCTGGAATAAAGCTTTCTCTGTAAAATTAAACTCTCCAAAGTAGAAAATGATATGGAATTTCCTTTGGGCTTAGTACTCAGGTCTCAGACCTGGGAAATAAATGTGATCTGTAACAAACCTAATAGGAGCTCAAATGCTACACAGCCTCCTCTAGTGACCCCAAGGTAATCATTCCTTTCCTCAGTGCTTCTGTTGCTACATCTTGAGAATTCTTCTCAGGACTGAGGGGAAGATGTTGGGTTTTTTTAGACAGCACCTCCTAAGTTCCCATCTCATTTGCACACAGCACTGACATTTGACCAATTTAAAATTATTCATGTGCAGCTGTAGCCTCTTTATTACTAGGACTGAATAATGCACATAGTTATCCAAACATAAATTAAAATGGTTAGTGGAAGCCTGTATCTTATATGCCTATGTTTTTTACTTGAGAGATTTCTTTTGGATTCAGATAGAGATAGAATGGAGATGTTTGTTTGGGTTTTTTTTTTTTCAAAAAGTTGTTACTCAGTTTAGTGATGCTTTTTCATTATAGCAAGATGAGTAGGAGTTTTTAGTTAAAAGACTTGAGTTTGTAATCCAGTATACATTTGACAAGTCATATAATGTGCATGAGCAGCAGTGGTTTGTAAATCACTTCTACTATGTTCTGTATTTTTCACTCTGTTGATATGTGTCAATCCTTCAATTGTAGACTCTCTTGACATGTCAGAGATTGTGAAACTGAAAGTAACAGGGCAAAGATTAAATTCTGTTATTTCTGATCAGTCTCAATATTATTTATACCTTCTGTACCTGCTTCAGCCTGTCACGATTTCCTTTAATACAGCACAGATAAAGAAAATGTAATATTTTATGCAAAACACAGCACCACTTCAGCAACACATGAAAACTGTGAAAAATTTTCACCTTGCCTTTGTATGTTGCTGATTGAGATTTGTCTTCTGTATCTTCCAACAAAAGATTTTTTTTTTCTTTTTTCTTTTTTTTTCTTTTTTTTTCCCCTTTTGCTTCTTATGTGTGGATTGGGCAAATTATAGCGCATTGGTTTGGGCAGCTATGAAGGAAAATTAATGTTCCCACATTCAAAGGCCAACAGTTGAAAGAGCTGTATATAGATGAGCCATATATTACCATCACATGAATGAGACAGAACAACACTGTCAAGAAATGTGGGAAAGGAAAAGTAGAATATCTTTTTTTCTAAGACTTGACCACTGTTTCTACATTTTCATCTTGGAACTTCTTCAGTTCTGCTTGACCACTACTGGCTTGACCACTAATAACATTCTATTGTTAAAGTCAGAGTACTGGTACTTCAGAGATTTTACTACGGTTTAGTAAATGCAGAAGAAAGTGTCACAGCTATAGTTATAAGCATGTATAGGGGAAAAATAGTGTAAATTATTAAGTACACATTGTATGTCATTCTCTAGGAGCTAAAGTACAGTAACAACCTTTAAAACTATGATATTTCCCAGACTATGAGTTTTCACAGCAGTGCTACACCAAGAGGAAAATTTAAATATCATCCAGTAAAATGATGCAACTAAGTATCCTTTTTAAGGCCAGTTTGTTTAATTTCACTGTCATGCAGACTAAAGCAGCCTAGATCACTATAATCTTAACACTCAAATACACGTCAAGATGGAAAGAGGGCACAACAGCACAAAAATCCTAACAGAACCTGTTAACATTCATGGAGGGTGTGATACTAAGGGGTACTACATACATATATATATATGTGTGTGTGTGTATATATATATTTTTTTTTTATATATAGGAGAAACTTAACACCACTCTGTCTCTAGATGAGAAATATAGATAGATATTCACTCATGTATGCTTGTCACAGATGTCTCCCTGAACTGGTTCATCTTGGTCACTGCCTCTGACCAGAGGTTATGGCACACCCGCAAAACTCTCCTTCTTTCTTGGTTGGTAAGGGAGTGTGTGCAAACCTGGCCTCAGCCCTCAGAGCCTGTGGGCTCTGGCCTCCCCCAGGCCAAACCCAGCCAGAGCTAATTTTCAGGACAGCTGCAGGGTTTGGCTTTCTTGTGGATACATTCTTCTCCCTCAGTCTTGTTTACTTGTCTCTGGACCTGAGGTAATTAAACAATAGTGTCACCGTTATTGTATCTCAAGTTCCACTGGGCATCTTAAATCACAGTCCAAGGTTCCAGTCAGATCAAGGATGGGTGGGCCTTGGTGGTCACAGCTTCTTTATGCAGTTTTGCCATAATGGGCAAAACTGCTTCATAGCAATACTTCAGCTGTTACCCATAACATTTCAGTTTCTGACAGTCGTGATGTGCCCAGAGCCCCTGTGAGGCTTTGGACACAGTGCCACACAACACCCCAAGCCCCACAGTGCAGAGGCCTGGCTTTGGAGGGTGGGCTATGCAGGGCATGAGGAGTTGGCCAGATGGATGCAGCCAGGGAGTTGTGGTCAGTGGCTTTGTGTCCAGGCTGGGGACAAGAGGTGTCCATCAGGGCTCTGTTTTGGAACAAGGGCTTTTTCATGGTTTTGCCAATGACACAGAGAGTGGATGGACCTCCCCCTCAGCACGGGGTTTGAGGAGACAGGAAGCTGAGCAGGGCAGGGCCTGAGGAGAAGCACTTGGGGTGCAGCTGGAGGAGAAACTCAGCACAAGCTAGCAGTCTGTGCTCACAGCCCAGAAAGCCAGCCCTGTGCTGGGCTGCATGGAAAGGAGCAAAGGGCGGCAGGTCAGGGAGGTGGTTGTGGCCCTCTAGTCCATTTTTGTGACCCTACCTGGAACACTACATCTGTGGCTGAGGGCCCCAGCATAAGAAGGAGGTGGACCTGGTAGAATGAGTTCAGAGGAGAGTGACAGAGATCCTCAGAGAGATGGAGCACCTCTGCTATTATAGCAGGCAGGGCAGAGAATATGTTACAGTGCAATTAGGGAGGGATGCCTCTGCCCAAACCAAGGCACAGATGAGACCATATGATGACAGCATGCAGATTTTATTTAACATGTATTTTATTTAGGAAGAAATGTGAAGTAGAGGGATAGAAAGGAATAGAAAAGAGGTCTCAGAGAGATAATCAGATGGAACTAGAGGATCTTAAGGCTTTTCTCAATCCACAGTGTTCTGTGAAACTAGAATATGTGTGTATGTGTGTTTTAAGTTGATATTATTATTATTATCAATATAATTATTATCAATATATTATCATCAATAATAACTACTGTTACTATTATGATGTACTAAGACTACTATTTCTTTATCTTATTATTCATATTTTCCTTTTATACTTATTATTTTTACTACTGTTACTATTTCTTCTTTTCCATTTTCTTCTTATTTTTTATTATTATAATTTAGTACTACTATTTCTTCATCTTCTTTTTCTTATTATTCCTATTCTTATTCTTTGTATTTTTGTGGGTTTTTTTGGTGTGGGTCTTTTTTAGTGGTTTTTTTAGTGTGGTTTTCTTTTTTTACTACTATTTCTTAAACCCAACTTTCATTTGTTTTGAATGAACTGTGTGTGTTGCAATCCTGCAGTGTGTAGTGAGGTCCTGGGAGCAATATCTCCTGTCTGTGCCCATTCTTCATGGATAAAATCCCAAAGGGTTAGCAGGTAATCCTTTCAGGATGAGAGGAAATGGCCTTTCTTCTGGGGAAGATTCCACCAGGGAAGGTTCAGATTAAATATCGGAAACTATTTTTCCCTGACAGAGTTGTCAGGCATTGGAAGAAGTTCCTCAGGGAGGTGTGGAGTCACTATCTCTGGAAGTGTTCAAAAGTTACCTGGATGTGGCACTTGGGGAGCACTTGGGGACATGGTTTCAGGGTGACGATGGTGGTGCCAGGGTGACAGTGAGATGGATGACTTTCAAGGTCTCTTTCCCACCTTGATGATTTTCTGTGATTCACCGCTGAGCCACCTGCCACCAAATGACCCCCAAGAGTGCTGGTCTGGGGCTGGCCACATCAGTAATACTCGGTCTTTGGGACACCCGGTTGGGATGTCCCAAAGCAGCGGGGCGTTGGTGAGGCTGCAGGGCCGTGCCCAGGCAGAGGCAGCCGAGCGGCTCCCCCGGGCGCTGGGCGGGCCGGGCCGGGGCGGGGCCGGCGGCGGGCGCTAATCCTCGGGCAGCGGCGCCAGGCAGGGGCAGCGGAACAGGTCGCGCAGCGCCCGCAGCGCCGGCCTCAGGCGGGAGGGATGCTGCTTGTGGGGAGCTGGCTGCCACATGAAGGCCTGGGCTCCCGGCTGGGGAGATGAGCAGCGGGGGTGGCTGCACGGGGCAGCGCCTGCCTCTGGCACCTGCTTCTTGAAGGCAGGAGAAACTGCACATCCTCCGGGGGCTTGGGCTTTCACATGGCGAGGCAAGGCGCAGAGTGGCATCTGGGGGCATGGCTGAAATGCCTGATGCTCTACCGAAGCCTCCCGAGGGACAGGCACTGGGAGCCCGTCCTCTGCAAAGTGTCCCGGTCTTTTCTCTCTGTAGTCTTCATCAGACAGCTCAAGGGCACTCAGGTCATCCCACTCATTGTGCAGCAAGGGCTTGACCCCAGTGCTGTGGACACTCGTGTGTTCCCAGCTGTCCTGCATGAGCTCTTTATCACTGTCATTTTTCCAGCTGGGCTTTATGGAAGGTCTGTTAACATTCCCTTTGGACATCTTCTGGCCAATGGAATCTTTCACTTCAGAAAGCTCTTGGCCAGTGGACTTTTCCCAGTCAGAGAGTTCTTGGTAGTTGCTGACTTCATGGGACAGCTCTTGCTCACTGCATTCTTCCCAGTTGAGCAGTTTTTTGGAACTAGTGCCTTCTTGAGAAAGCCCTTTCTCCGTACATTCTTCCCAGTCAGAAAATTCTAGGTATCTCCTGGAATCTTTTGGGTACAACTCTTGCTCCATGCAGTCTTCTCCTTGGGACAATTCCTGGTAGCTCCCAGCTTCTCCTGAGGACAGCTCGTGCTCCGTGCAGACTTCCCCTGGGGACAATTCCTGGTAGCTACCAATTTCTCCTGGGGACAGCTCTTGCTTTCTGCTGGTTTCCCCTGGGGACAACTCCTGGTAGCTATCAGCTTCTCCTGGGGACTGCTCTTTTTCTGTGCCAGCTTCCCCTGGGGACAATTCCTGGTAGCTACCAGATTCTCCTGGGGACAGCTCTTGATCCGTGCAGACTTCCCCTGGGGACAATTCCTGGTAGCTACCAATTTCTCCTGGGGACAGCTCTTGCTCTGTGCTGGTTTCCCCTGGGGACATCTCCTGGTAGCTACCGGATTCTCCTGGGGACAGCTCTTTCTCTGTGCTGGTTTCCCCTGGGGACAACTCCTGGTAGCTACCAGATTCTCCTGGGGACAACTCTTTTTCTGTGCCAGCTTCCCCTGGGGACAATTCCTGGTAGCTACCAGCTTCTCTTGGGGACAACTCCTTTTCTGTGCCAGCTTCCCCTGGGGACATCTCCTGGTAGCTACCAGATTCTCCTGGGGACACCTCTTGCTCTGTGCCGGCTTCCCCTCGGGACATTTCTTGGTATTTGTTCATTTCTTGTTGGGAGAGCTCTGGGTCTTCCTCATCATCACACTGGGAAAGCTTGATCTCCTCAGCCAAGGTGCCCTCCTTGCTCTCCTGTTGTGACAGGACTGATGCCCTGCCTGCCTCCTGCTGCTCACTGAGTGCCTGGGCTCCCAGCAGGTAGGGTGAGGGGCTGGAGGGGCAGCAGGGGCTGTGTCGGGCAGAGGTTGGGCTCTCTTCCCTTTCTACTGCAGCTGCTGCTTCCAGTGCTGCTGCCATGCTTTGCTCCAGGTTCCCCTGTTCCTCTGGCTGCTGGCCAGATGCCTGAACCTCAAGGTCAGCTTTGCACATCACCTCAGAGCTGATGTGCCATGCTAAGTCTAGCCATGCCTGGCTGCAGTCTGGGGAGCTGTGTGGGGCAGGGACTGAGCTCTCTGTTCCTGACGATGACACCTCATCACTGAAGACAGGAGAATCTGGTGCTTCTAATTCCTCAAGAGCCAGAGGCTCGGGGGGCTTCTCCTCTTGAGCACCTCCAGCCAGGGCAGCAACAGCTACTGGCTCAAATTCCACGGGACTTTGCAGGGTAGGAGAAGCACTGGACAGCTCATTGTCTTCCTCTCCTGACACGTTAGTGCCTATGCTTCTGGAAGAGCTGGGTCTCCACTGGGCGCAAGTCTGGGCATCTTCATTGTTTTCTGTGTGCAAGGGTTTGTCCCAGGTCTTGTAACTGATGCCTTCTCCCCATTGGGAAAGCCCCTGGCCGTTCGTGCTTTCTTCCTGTTGGGACAGCTTTTGGTCACTCTTGTCTTTTTCCCATTGGGGTAACTCTTCGACATTGTAGCCTTTTCCTTGGGATAATGCCTTGTCACTGTGGTCTCCTACTTGGCACAGCTCTGGGTCTCTCTTGTCCACTTCCAGTTCATACATGTGTGGATGGCCTTGCACATCTTCCAAAAGAGACAGATCCTGGTATCCCTCCCCTTTCCACTGGGACGATTCTTGGTATCTGTCATCATCTTCATTCCATGGGTACAGCTCCTGGACTGTCACATTTTCTTTGGACTGGTACAGCTCTTGCTGTATTCTGTCTTCACACTGGACTTTCACACCTACCTCCCACTGGGCTGTCACTTCTTTTTGCCATTGGTAAAACTCTTGGTCTCTCACTTCTTCACATGGGCAAAGCTCTCGGCCAGTAGTATTTCCCCACTCAGAAAGTTCTTGATCGGCATCATCTTTCCACTCTTTGTCCATGTTGACAAGGGCCCCCTCCTCCTCAGTATCTGACAGGGGCAGGACTGAACTGCCCACTGCCCCCAGCCACTGCCTGCTGAGGACCTGGTCCTCCTGCCAGCTAGTCCTGGAGGACTAGGATTTGAGGTTCACCTTTTCCTCTTCCATCTCAGATGTCATCTAGGCAGAGGGATTCTGGGAGCTTTTCCTCCTGAGGTGGCAGCTCTTGTGGGACTGGTCACCATGGAAATAGTCACTGCAGGACTGGCTCTGCACCCCTTAAGTACTCCTCTGGCAGGGCAGAGTTCTGCTGTGTCACAAGGGTCTCTAAGCACCACAATGTCCCACGTCACCCAGGGCCCTGACACAACATGCCTGTGTCACAAAGGGCCATGCCTGGCACCCCTTCAATGGCCAAACAGATAAAGAAAGAAAGAAAGAGAAAGAAATAGAATAGAGGTGAGGGCAAGAAAAAGAGTGATAGAAACAGATTAAGTAGAAAATATCACCACTCTGTTGATCCCAAAGGTATCCCATTGATGTTCTCCATGAGGGCTTCTTGATGGTGAGGGTCCCCAGGAAACATCGAGTTCACACTTGGGCTGGATGGGAAGGCTCAGGTACCTCCCCTGGGGAGGGGGACAAGTTTGACACAGTCTTTTGCAGATCTCTCTGAACCTGTTGTATCGCTTTGCATCATTGTACAGTGATCTCCTGCAAGGCCTCAGCAATGAGTCTGGGGAGAGCTTTGTGGGTCTTTGATGGGTTATGGCATCTCCTCAGTGCCTTCATGTGCATGTCCCATGGCCTTCCCGGGGTGGGAGGTTTTACAGCTGAGGCAGTTTGTGTAAGGGAGGATGGGTCACTGATGTGCTGGGAATTCTGTACACATCCCTAGAGCAGGGCATGATTGTGGAGATCCTCAGCTTTATTTCACCATGCAATCCCAGACAACTAGAATACCTCTGGTGGGACAGATAAATTTACAGAGTATGTGACAGGAAACTGTTAGATATTGATAATATGCAATTATAGATATTATAAACTTTGCAACTATTCCATGTTCAGTACCTTTCCTGGAGGAAAATTTGCAACTAGATAATTCTCATATAACTGGCCTTTAGCTCTTGGCATTTATCAACAGAATTGGCCATTACATCAGTGTTACATTTAGTCATGGGGAAAGAAGTTGCTGTAAACAGTGTCTCAAAACAGGGATCAAGGACAGAATTGATTTAAACTGACCCTGACAATGAAGTGGTCTCATTACAGGGTTCTGCAGCCAGGGCCCAATAAAGTAATCGGGTGTTCTTTCCTTTATGTTTTTGAGACACTGAAATTTTGTCAGCATTGAAATAGAATGAACTGCCAGGAGTGTATTTCTAGATGTCAATGACATCTCTTTAAATGTTATTCTAATTCCACTGAGTACAAGACAGAAAAGTATAGGTACCTCTGTGACAGATTTATGAAAAGAAAACAAAAATCCTAGTAACTCCATTATCTGCCCCATTTATTTTCATTTTTCTCTGGCATCTCCAGGGTTTCCAACTATAAAAATTTCTTCCAGGAACCATTTTCTTAAGGGGTAAATGGAGGAACTATATATCTGAAATACTCATTTTTAAAGTTTCTAGAGAGAAAATACTTTTTTTATCTCTTCCAGGAAACATTTTTTTGTAATGCAAACATTCACCCTTTTAATCAGTTCAAGCAAATTAGATACCTGCTGTTACTCTGGGAATAACCCTTTCAAGATGCTAAGGAAAATATTTTCCAAGTGGGATCAGGCAGGCACTAGAACAGGTTGCCCAAAAGGGATATGGAGCCTCCATTTAGTTCATGTGAGCAAGGTACTAAACAGCCTGAGCTGTTCTGAGCATGTTCTTAGACTGGGTGTTGTCCCACGCTCCCTTCTAAAGTCAGTTCTTCTCTTAGCCTTCTATTTTGATGACTTGCACAGAAAGTGCTAATTTCTTCAACTCTTGCACTTCAACTGACAGCAGATCCCTGTGCTCAGGGACATTTATTGTCTACTCAGACTTGGGCCTTTATTAATTAGTAAAATAAAATAACTGACTGAGAAGGAGAAAATGAGGATTTTTACAAAATAAGTATGATTTTAAAAGTATGGCACTTTACTTTTGACCTTAGGTAAGCACTGAATAATCTTGGTTATGACTAATGGAAAATTAATTTATTTTTACAAAAGCTACTTTTATAGCAGCCTAACACAAGTTTCACGAAAGGGTGTAGCTCTGATCTACATATTCTTGAGAACAGAAGCTGGTCATTGTCTCTTAATAGCTTGGATGCCAAAATAATTTTGTGTACTCACTGTTTTGACTGGAGTTTCAGATGGTCAGAGGTATCAGAAATTTGAAATCAGCCCTGATACAGAAAAATAGCCAAACAAGTTCGTGTTTTTTCTTTAGCTGAGGCATGATCAGGTAGTGGTTTTTGACACAAAATGCTGATCCACAGATAGAACTAACCCAACCTGTGGGACTCTTCCCATCCAGATTTTTTCTCAACCCATTAGGTTGTAAACTGCTAAATTGCAGAAAATGTCATTGTTTGTGTATATTCCTTGGAGAGTAGGAGACCTGCTTCCATTATTTGACTAATTTTTGTGGGTTTCTTTCAGACCTCTCAACATTTGTTTCTTGCTGGCTGAGTCTCTGGGGATGTCAGAAACAAAGACTGTCACGTTTTTTTGCCTTTAGCACTGAGCAGCACTGTGGCTTCTCTGGTTACCGTATGTCCCAAAAAGCAAATGCAGGGTGCCAGATGATGCAATGACATGTGCCATGCTACTGGCTGAATAGAAGTGTCACACAGGATTCAGCTGCACCACTTTCTTGCCTGCAGGTCTGCATTCTCATTCTTTCTCAGTTTTATGCATGCAGAGTTAAAATTTGTGGGGCACAACTGAATGCAAAGATCTAATTCTCTCAGTTTGAGGGACTGAAATTAGGATCATGCTTGCACTAGACTGTCTTAGTAGTCTGTTAAGAAACAGTCTTTTTCAGAGAGTATTAGGATTGAGCTGAATAGGAGGCATCCCCTTCTCTTTCAAGAGGAAACGAACAATGAATACATTCCTGATTAAGGTACCTATCTAGCTACCCAGAGTTAGGCCACATGAAACCAGACAGCACAAATGGTAGCAAGGCCAGCCCTAATCCAAACAGTCTGAATCCAAAATTTAATTTTCCTAGGAGTCACGCAGACCCAGCCTGTTTAACCTTTTTTCTGTGCTTGTCCTTCAATTTTCGTATGCCAGTGACATTGTTCTTACTAGGAGTGTGCGGGTTCCTACTCCATGCTAATTAATTTTTCTTTCATGGAGGAGTTAACAACAGCAAGCTACCTAGCATGTCTCAAGGTCCAAACCTGCCCACAAGCAGGAGCCACAGACCATAGATGAACAGATGCATGTTTTTGGTGGCAGAACAACAGACAGGCAGAGGAGAGAAGAAAAGAGATGCTGAACTGAGGAGGTGAAAGATAGGAAGAGGAGAGGAAGATGAGGGCTGATGGAAAATCTTTGGTTATGAGAATATACATCTGGGTTTTGGGGAGAAATGTAGAAGCCTTAATTCCTGGCAAAGTCCATAGCTGTGTGATGTCTGCCTTGGTGCAACAACTGATCTGTATATCCCCCTGTATTCCAGCACCTGCTGGAGTACTCCACCCTGCTACAGAATATAATCCAGCAGTAGCTCAAAAATCATCCATGAGATTCAGAGTCTGATTTACATTTTATTCTGCCCTGCAAATATGGACTGATAAAGTAGTTTGGAAGTACAGAAAACATAAAATATGAAAAACTTTAAAAAAAGGAGAAATACAAAGCTGGCTAAAACCAGAAAGGTGAATTATGGCTGATATGCTTGGATTCTCTAGGAATTTCTTTCTTCCTCTATTGGTTAAGTATTTCCAGTTTGTATATCTAGCTGTCATTTTGTAAATATTCAATAATTGTTCACTAGTCAATACCAGGTGCCTCTTGCTAGCCTCCCACACTTATGGGATCAGAGAGCTTTCTCTGCCTCCTGTCAGCTTTCTCAGTTGTTATCCACAGTTTTTTGTGGGAAAATACTTAAATCTGCTGGAAAGCATGTCCTTCAGTGGTTTGGGACTCCTTCTATCTCACTGAAGCTTGTATGCATGATATGTGCAGTGGATCTGGTCCACTCCTTTTCACTGCTGAACCAACGTTTGGAGCCATTTTGTATCTCTTTGGACACACAGAAAATTTTAGCATTTTAAATTTCAGTATTTTCTAAAAAATATTTTATTTCAATCATAACATGCAAGGAATTAATATCCTGGATTTATGTGCCAGACTGGCAGATAGAAGAGGGAAGAGTGTTTAGCAGTAGTATTTCAGTTTTTGATTTAGGTGTTTCCCAATTTTTCTCTGGCCATCTATCTTTATGTATGATTATTCTATTACAAACCTTGTTATGATACCAGAATAATTTTATAAATATGCAATTAGAGGTGGGCCTTGTTCAGCCCGAACATTTGTGTGTGTGTTTATCTTTGCCTCTGTGTTTAAGGTTCCTTTCCAAGGAATCCAAACCTGGATCCAAGTCCAAAGTCCTCAGATGGTCCCTGTCATTGCAGAAGGCTAAGCCAAAACAGCTGAGCACAACTTTGAAGACATTTAGATTCTAAATCCTGGCCCAAATTACTAGAATTCCTTTCCTTCTCCCATCCTTTTAATCTAAATTGAAGATAAGATCTAGGGAGCACGGGAAAAAGAAAAGACACTATCAACAGTTGATATTAATTGCCCTTTATCAATCCCTGAAGAGTTCTCAAAATATTTAAACAATCTGCTCTAAGTAACAACATCAATAAACTAAATGTGAGAAAGAAGAAAAGCCAGTAATTACAGCAGAGTTTAAACATCACATCTGATAACTAACAAAGACCTTTAAATTAAACAAATAAAAAAGATAAAACAGAAAGCATAGTAAAGAAAAAAAATCAAAGCATTGTCCTTAATGGCATAGAGGTCACATGAATTAAATACCTCTAATGTCTTTCCAGAAACAAAACATCATTAAAAGCCTGGAAGAACTGAGTTCTAAATTAATTCTTCATCAACATTCAAAGTGCTTCCCCCTCCTTTCTATCCCAGCATTTTTCCTAAGGCCTTGTGCTTGACCTATAAAAACCATGTAACTGTCATAAACAAAAAATAAACTTTTGGCCATTAATGGAAGATTAGAGTGTTGTAGGAAGTAGGTGGAGTATGAAAGCCTTAAGCCAAGAATATGTTCAAGGTCTGAGAGAGGCTCTTTATAGTAAATATATATGAAATACATGGAATGTATTCGTTATTTATTGCAATTATGCACTCTTTTTGCCAACCAATTATATTTATTAAGTGTAAGTTACTTGCAGATTCATTTGATTTGAAGCTAAAATGTCTGTTAATTTTTATAGCAGTTCTGCAATGCAGTAGAACCCAGATTTTTGCCAAAATGATCCCAAGTCAGTGCAATTTGCAAAAGCTTGTGGTGTGTTAGCTTAACCCAACTTTTTGGGTTAGAGATAAGGCTGCTGAATCGTATCATACATGATTTATCTTTCAGTGGGCTTGATTGAATGGACAGATACCTTAAATCCACCTTTATTTAATCTGTACAAGGCCTTTGGGCAGGCAACTGTTCGGCAACCTCTGCCATTTACATACAATTTACTCTGCCAATACTTCCTTCTCCCTACTGCTGAAAAATCCTCATCTTCCTTGGTATTTTACATGGCTGATAAATATAAAAAATCCTTGGTATTTTACATGGCTGATATTCTCTTTCATCAGTCATTTCTAGCAAAGTGATGCAATGGAGTTTAATATACTTCACTCTAGGGTGGCAAGTATATTTTTTCTGGTTTTGCTTGCATTTACTATTAAAAAGTTACGTTTTTATGCAACTCTTCAATAATTTCATTGGGATGAAACACTGGGGGCATTTCCATTGAGATGAAGGATATGCCAGAATTTTAAGACTGTTTCTTATGTGGTTCTTCTGTGACATATATTTTTTCCTGTTAAAAAGAAAAAAAAAAAAAAAAGAAAAAGAGAAAGAAAAGAAAACCCAACAAAGGAAATTGGCCTGGGGAAAATGGCACTGAGATACTGTTAAGAAGTCTGACTTAAAGCCAAGCAGCATATGCAGGGCGAATGCTCAGTCCACCCATTGTGCTTACAGCCACAGGGGGCTGAGAATAGTACCCTATGAGATTTTACTAGAAGTGTGGTAAAAATATTCTGGTATAGCTGCCTCTCTCTCTGAGATGAGAAACCATAGTTTCTACTTTAGTTTATACTATCTACTTTGACATAAGTTTTTATTTCTTTGTTGACACTGTATCATTATGCATTCAAAGAAGTGGTGTGAATGAAGTGCAAACTATTCCTTAGCACACCGCAAAGTTAATCGTAACCTGGATACCACTTATTCCTATGCAGGTGGTGAGGGGCCTTTGAGTCCACGGCTGCAGAAGTTATGCCCGTGGTGCATTTACTAGTTAGCTCTTTTACCAGAATGCAGCCTACAAATATCTATTTCAGTCTAGTCTAATTTTGAGCAATGTTTGGACTGTTTTAAGTTGTACTAAGGAAAGACCACTTTCAGGCATAGAGAAGAATTATGAAGGTGAAGAGAAGAATCACCTTTGTTCATTTTTAACTCTCCTGTTCTAAGAACAGTGTTGTTTACCAGAGAATCTGATCTATTTTTGACAGGTTTTATTTTCTTTTCAATTAAAATAAGGAAATTAGTTTAGGGATATCTGACATCTTGGAAGTGTCAAGTGCAAAGCATGCTATGCTGTCTGGTCCCCCTTGAAACACAAACTTAAAAGGGCAGAGACCTGGTGTAATCACTGCTTCCTCACCTGACTGAGGTGGCCAAAGCAAACAGTAGTTCCTAAAATTGGAGCACAGCCATGGTCTTTGCTGGTGGCAGTGGACAATGCTCTGCCTCTTGCTCTGGGCTTGGAACAAATCTGCTATTCAGCCTTAAGGAAAGGCAAGTTTCTTAGCTAGAGTATTAGCTACAACCTTCAAAACAAAAATTGCTATTATATTGTCAGAGAATGCCTGTAGATTTATGAGTCTTTGGGAATACAATAAATTAATCACAGTAGTACTTTTTTGTTTTTATAAAGGTTTGCAAAACAAATAATAACGTGTTGATGTGCTTGGGGTTTTTTTACTTCAAAATTTACTAATGGGAGTATTTAGGGATGCTGTTCTGAGTCTAGTTTTTATTAAAATGAGCTGTTGTAGAATACATCTAGGAGGCATGAGTTGGTTGAATGTGATTAGGATTTCAGGAGTTACAGTCACAAGTCGAAAATCATCAGATCCTAAGTTTGATCTTTGTTGCATTTCCTCTTTAGCTACAATAGTAATAGTACACACAGTAGTACCATTTATACTATTACAAGAAGCTAGCTAGGAGGAATAAAAAGGATTATTAAAGGAAATAGTCACTGACTTTCCAGTAAAATAAATGGAAGCATCAACAGTTGTACTTTATCTCTTTAAGTAATTCATAATTTAATGGAAGCTTTCTATTTTAGAACGCAGATGTTTTATTAGGGCTGCTAAAATGCTTAACAAACCATTGCATAATTTGTCAAATTACATCCATCTGCATTAACTAATAAAATATTTGTTTTCAGTAGTGCTGAAGAGGTATTACTTCAAAAGCTGATGTTCTAATCATTCTTCAAAATCTAATTCTGTTCATATTCTTCATCTCAATTCACAATAAGAATACCATGTCTTACACCTAAAACACACTGAAACCACAGGCATCTCTGCACACTCCAGCAATGGCAGCCTCAGCTGCTGGGAATGCCTGCTACCTCCATGCTACATTGCCTCCTAAAGAAGTCTGTTTTCTCAATTGATGACACTGCACAGCCTTTATTTTTGTCAGGGCTTTTTCAGTAGAGTGGTATGATGTGAAATAGAATAACCTGATGAAATACAATAAGTTAATAACAGTGCTATACACAGAGCACCTTTCATCATGACAGATCCCAAAGAGTTTTACTTAGACTGTACATATAAAAATCATTCTTTACCCACCACTGAAATGCATTTACTGTTACAGAAGAATAGAGTAACCATACCGTGCCAGGAATAACAGCTTTTTTGAGTAAGGGAAATTAAGAAAAATGTCTTCATATGAAACAATAATGGGAATACTTAGGGACGCTGGATCTAATTACTAGCATTTGCATTTGGTCAACATGTTTAAAGGATTTCTTGTAAATACATGAATCAGTATAGGAATAGGGGTATCCATAAATATTTTATTTGCCTCAGATTCTTGTGACTTTATTTTGCCTTTTCTCTGAAACAGCACCTTAAGCAGCAAAAAAAGAAGAAAACCCCCACATATATTTAAGAATTGTTTCAAAATTTACCCAAAGAAGGAAATGCCAGTTAGTCACGAACAGCTGGCTCTAAAACATTCACATTTTTGCACCAAATACTGGATAGATCTAACTCTTCCATATGGTATAATTCAGCAAAAAAACTTTTTGGATATTATTGTGAGCTGCTGCAGAACATAAGGGTAACCTAGGTTCTTTTAGTAGATCCCTTGTGGCAGATTAGAGTGAGCAACACTAAATGAATGCTATTTGTAAATATTATGTAAATATTATGGTTCAGTATGGAATAATTTAGTTGCAAAGAAAAGCAGGTATGTAGGCATTTTGGTTATTATTGCCTATAGTTATGTGCAGAAAATCATGCTATGAAAAGCCAGTGTCCATGAAGGAGACAGAGGAGTCCTGCAACTTTATTTGAATAAAAGGAGAGTCCACTGGGGCAGACACTCATGGAGATTCTCAAGGTTTTGGAGGATGCAGCCTCCTTCAATCCTAAACTCCCGGCCACATGCTGCCCTCTTCCTTTCCCCATTGGCTGAGGTACTAGGAAGGTACAGCCTTCCCAAACAGCCTACCCCATGTATTTTTCCCTTATATTACCATGTCCTTTTCCTCCAAAATTCAGAAATCCAGTCTGGGTCCTGCAATAGACTTAGTGCAGACCTGTTTGGCTACTGCCCTAAAGCTCAGGAGTTCAAACTGTAGTTGAACTGCTTGGTTTCTTAAACACTTGTGTGGCTTGAGGTTGATAGAGACATTAACACCCACTTCTCCTCACCCATTGGGTTTTTTGTAAAGATGTTAACACCCATCTTTCCTACTAGTAATATAACATGAAACCATTGCATTATGGAAGTGCAACATCACCCAAGAACATGCACAAGGGAAAAGAAAGAGAGAGAGTGAGAAAGGGCAAGAGAGTGAAGATATCACCAACCACAGGCCCCAAAACAAGACTTGGTTGCTTCACAGTCTTGGTTGAAGTGGTGGTCACAAACTGGATCTTTTGGGTTGTGGATGAAGTCCTGAAGTGATGGGGAGAAATCCACAAGAAAATCTATGAAACACAAACTCTACTGGGTTTATGTCCACTCAGGTTTGTGTGAGAATGCCCAGGTGCCTCCCCTGGGCTGGGAACTCTTTGGGAGTCCCTGACACCTTCTAAGACAGCACAGCTGCCCATCACACCAGCACAGATGAGTCAATTACAGCCCATTATGGCCATGAACAGAGATGGACAGTCTTAGGCTGTCATCAAAGTCCCAGTACTTTCTTGGGGTGGGGAGCAGAGGGAGCCCCACAACCCAGTGTTTTGTGCAAGGCAGGACAACCTAGCATGGCAAGAGACACCTGCCCGACTCCACAGGACCCTCTCCTATCTCACTTGTAGCCCATCTTTCAGCCTCTGTTTTCAGATGAGAGGTTTAGTCACTGCACACCCAAAAGGTCACCTCCTCCACCTCAGCAAAGCACCCTGGTGTGTCCACAAATGGGGGAAAAGTTATCCTTTAACAGTTCACTCTCACAGGTATGTCCAGCTAGAATCCTGTCACACCAGAATTGAAGTCCCAGTGCCATTCAGAGCAATACAATACTGGCAGTGGCAAGACTGGTGCTGTGTTTGCTCTCAGTGGTTCGTGATCCAACATGAATATATTGACACTGGGAATATCAGAGCCAATGTAACTATAAGCTATAAACATTTGCAATACAGATTTATGACTTTTGGTTTAAAAATGCAATTGAAATGTCATTCAATGCATGGTAATTTGGGTTTTTAGCCTTTAATAATTACAAAGTCATTGAAAAGAACAAACATTTTCCTTTGAAGATTAAGTCTATTTGCTAACCGCGCTCCCTATCAATGGGGTCAGTTAATAAGTTGCATGCACACTTTGCAGCCTGATCATTTTTTTTTGCAGCAAGGAATTATTGAAAAATAGAAATTATCATATCAAGTTAGGGATAGGGAGAGATAGAAGGATCATAGCATCCTCTTTTTCTTGACAGTCATTGCAGCATGTAAATCAGCATCAACGACATTTATGACATTGTATATATAGGAAATGTAGGCATATATGAGAGAGGAATTTGTTTGATGCTTCCTGAAAATGTGAAAATTATTGTAAATTTGCTGAAAGAGAATGAGCTGAAGGGTTTAAAATTAAAATAACAGTTCATGGCAGTAGGTTAAGCTGCTGATAAATAATCCATACAGTGTCTTAGGGATTAGTCTCATTTCATGTCATTATTGATTCAATGGAAAAGGATATGATAACTACAGTAATGAGGTTTGGAAACTGAAATAAACATGAGGAAGGCCAGAAGTAATAATAAAGTCCACACTAAAAGGTAAGGAATATGGATTGGAAGCATTATACTGTGATTCAGAATGAAAAAATGCAACTAATATAACTAAAGGATATAGAATCTAAAATTTATTTATCAGCAAAAATGAAAGGTAATAATGATGGGCAGTGGTTTACATGTCTGTAATATCATCTAGTGCCTAAAAATATGTTTCAGGGCTAGACACTCATAGGAGAAGGCAGTGAGGGGCAGCAGAGGCTGAGTTTCAAGTCATCTTGGAAAACTAAACCTGCCTACAGCTCTGACAAGCAAACCAGAACTTCTAGGTAAGAACAATGTAGGGCTCCTAAGTTTCATACACTTCTAGAAAGTGTAAAGCATTGCTTTTGTGAATTTTTTGCTCACTTCTACAAGGAAATTCTCCCATTCCCTCCCTTCTCCAGGCCTTACTTGAATATCTATCTCACTGATATCACAAAACTTACCTTCAAGTTGTGATTGTAAATCTATATCCCTTATCTCAGATTTCACTCTCATTCCAATCCTGTATTCTAGGAAAATGCCGTCCAGATTTTAAAAAAGGGAAATCAATCATTTTCTTAGAATGTTTGCCAACTCTGCAGAATTCCTCAGCTTGAAAAACCTCACAGCAAAAATAATACTGGGAGGGTGAAGCATGCAGTAATTAAGGCTTTAGTTGATGATAAGGAAGGCTTCAATTCATACCCTGCTGAGGCCTGAGTCACCTATTTGATCCCAGCATTGTTCTGGCTCTCATTCCTCATTCTTAAAATGGATTTAATAGTCTCTCTATATATCATAGGAGCCTTGTGAGAATAAATATGCCACAGATGGTAAAGTACTCAGACATTAAAGTCCTGAGGGCCAGAGGAAATCAAAAGTTATATCCTTCTATCTGACTTTGGAATCATTTGAAATTGAGTGCAAAAAGCTTTCAGAGAACATGCGAGACACAATTGCCTAACTTACACTACATATTTTATTCAATTAATTAAATTTCTATTATTCCTATGAATTGTCTGTAAGTGGTTTAGAAACAAGAATTCCCACCCCATCAGGAGGAGAGTTTAATAGAAGGCAGACGTTGTGGCACTACAACAGGGTGAGCAACACACAGCCTCGCCCAGGACCAGCCTCCCAGCTCTCCACCATCTGTGCAACGGACTTCCACAGTTAGTGGGTTTTGATAGATTCAGTTGATTGTTTTACCCCCTGCTTTTTGTTTGTTTTGTTTTGTTTTGTTTTGAGGTATGCTCTGGGGCTCACTAGAGAGTTGAATACCCCAATAGAAATAATGGGATGTTTTTCTCAAAAAAGAAACCAAAGTGAGCCCATTACCATCAAGCTGTTGCAAATATGGATGGAATTTAGTGAATATGTCATCACCCAGCAAGAAGAATCACAGCATCAGCCAGCCCACCTAATGTATTTTATCAGTAATATTCTGTGTGTGGTAGCACTTGTCTGTATGTTAGCTACTACATTTATAAACTTGACCTATTTTCTGTGACAAGACAGTGTCTGTATTTGAGTGAATTTGGAGTATGGTGTAAATATTTACAAATATTTACAAACAGGGCCTTGCTTTTTGACAGTGAATACTCTGTCTGCATTTCTAACCTGGAGCTCTTTTTTCAGTAGTAGACTTTCTATGTTTTCAACACTCTGGTTTGACCAAAAGACTTTTTTTTCTTGATTAAATCTCTTTTTGTACATCAGCTTTTCCTCAGGAAAAGACTCATTCATGCTCAAGATCACATTCTTGTTACACAAAACTGCTAATTCACATTATCAACACCCTCATTAACTAATTCTTAGAGCAAGCTTTGAGATCATTATTCTTTTACTGAGCTGCTCACATGTCTGCAAAGGCAGACAGAATATGCAATATTCCTCCAGGCCACAAAGAAATCATTAGCAGAAAACAGATTAAAATCCTGATTCCTAGTCCATTATTTAGATGATGCTTTTTCCTTCTTCCCAGCTTCTCTGTTGCTCACCACACTAATACAACACAGCGCTTCTTAGAGCAGTCACGTTTTGGTCCAGTGTTTCAGAAGAAAATAGTAACTACAGTAATAACAGCTGAACCCTCTTGGGTTTTGTACAGAGTCCAAGAGAAGAACTGAGAAAGAGATAAAGCACAGCTCTGGGAATGGGACTTGGTTTTGAAGCTTTGTAAGGTGAAGCTACCCAAACTGATCACTAGGTAGTAGCTAACTAACCTTTTTCAGCTTACTGAAAAGAAACCTCACAGTTGTTTCATAATGCCAGCAATTCTGTTTTATTTTACAGAAATAAGGCTAAATAGCCCCCTTTTAATTTGAATGCTGTTTTTATTCTAGGAGAAATGTTAACTTCTTCTACAGGAAAATATCTGTGAAACTCTACAATGCAATATATAGTTCTTTCAGTTTTTATTTAAAAAAAAAGATACAACTTTTAGGTCTTGGCTACTTTTTTACTATTAAATATGTTTTGGCACTTGCCTAGATTATGGAGTAATCACTTGCACAACATCATCCTTTAAATAGGTCAGCCAAAACTCTGCATCCAAATACACTCTAAGCATTGCTCAGATCTCAGACTTTTACAGTTGGGTTCTGTCTCTCTAATGGTCTGAATCAAAATTCTGGATACATCCAAATACCCTGAAGCAGGGGTATTGAAAATACAGATCCAGCATGTCTGGCACAAGTCTTTCATTTTCAGGCTTCTTTTTTTTTATTCTCCTCTTCCCCACCCCCCCCCCACCCCCCACCCCCCATCTCCTCCCTTTCAATTAGAGCAAGAGCACATTGTTATTTTAAGAAATCTAGAAGAGATTATTTTCCAGGATAGTTGATATTCATATGTGAAAATGATAAAGTTATTAACTTGCCATACATCTTGAGTAAAACCCACAGAGAAGAGTAAAAACATGGAAATTCAGCATATATGTTTTGTAAAGAAAACCTATTGTCCTCTCTGGGAGGCTTTATTTCCCGAGCTTTTTAGGCAACACATCTTTGGCCCATAAATCAATATGGAGGAGGTCCTGATGCTCAAGCCTCTATTACTAGCTACAGTTGCAGAAGGGTTGTACGTGAAGTAGGATAGGCACCAAAAGTCTGGAAGAGTCCTCTCAGGACACTACAGTAGTTGTGAGTATTTGAGGTAATCACATTATATACAATGCTTATTGTTTTATTGTGGCTGATATTTGGCTTGCTATCCTTAAAGCAGAGTCAGAACTCTAATTAATCCTGAACCATCACAGTGACATATTTTCCAGAGGATATGCAAACTGAGACTGATTTTTCCATGGTTTCTTAATGTCTCCCCTTTACTTGATTTCTTTTTTGACTCCATGCTGTTGTCACAGACAAGCATAGGATTAGATCTCAGCATTTGTTATGTCTTGCCCTCCAGGATATAATTTTAATTTAATATCTTTAATTGAATGGAATTAACTTTCCTTTATAATTCTACAAAGGATAAGGTCTGCTCAGGTGCCTAAATACAAGCATTAACATTGTGCTAACCCAGTCTAGTTTTGTGACTGTGCTGTCTAGAAGAGCATACTAGAGCTTGGTTTTGTCATACTGGAGCCTGTCTTCGGGCTTGCGGGTGCTTATATTCCAGCACCTTCTTCATAAAAAAGTTAACTTAATATTTACAAATTATTTTGTGGATAATGACTAATGGGATTTATAGATGTTTTCTTCTATTCTATGCCATTTTAATCATCTGTTGAGCACTTAAATTTACTCTTTTGGCATTTCTATCTCTCTCTTTCTTTGTGGTGACAGCCCCAGTCATCTCACAAATGCACTTCTACATATTGTCTCATATTTCATCTGCACCTTTTCCTCTACTGTGCCTTGGTTTGTACTCATCATTGGGTCCCTCAGGCCAAGAAACTTGGACTAAAATAACAGCTTTATTTCTGTAAAGACTAGAGCTGGGAAATAAAAAATATATTATCCCAAACTGGTTACCTGCCTCCTCTAACTATCAGCAGTCTCAGTACTTTATCTTGTCCTTCATATTTTATTAATTCACAGCTTCTACTTCCCCTTTTTTGTCACATCCCATCCAAACTCAGAGAGGGAGAGATTCATGCCAAAGGCAGCTTTCTCCCTTAGCTCTATCTCTAGCACAAGTGTGGGTGCTGGTAAATAAATAAAACCTCTTCCGGCAGATGGAAGGCACAGTGCTGCCCCAAGGACTGCACAGACTAAAGGCTTTAACTGTTTTGCTAGCTGGGTCGTGTTGCTCTTCCACATGGCTCAGCACCCACTTTGAAATCTGTTGCAGAAGGGTATCTTGGATAAGGATTGACCTTTCCATCTCATTGCAGTGGTAAAGCCAGGGTACCACTTGTGTATTAGAACAATGTCTGAAAGTCCTCCTAAATCTCCATGTATTAAGTACTGCAGTAGAGTAGTCCTCACCCCAAATAAGTCAGTCTTTGGGTTTTTGTTGATTTTATTTTAGCCCAAGTAACAATATTAGGACAGTCTGTGCCTGAGACCATGAGAGAGGAGATGCCTGTTTTACATTCCTTTGCTGCAAACACCAAAATCTGACCGTAAGTTTTGCTGCCTTTTTTTCAAATCCTAGTTACTAATGGCATGATTCATTTTTTGTTTTATAATAGCACCCAGATGTCCCAATCAGGGTCCTGCTGTGTTCACCACCATAGAAACATATAAGAAGAAACAGGCTTTTCTCTGGAGAACTTAAAATTTAATTTAGGAAACAAATGTAGTATTGTAAACAAGGTGAGATAGGCATCAGGGTGACTAGTTGCTGTGGGCTCGTACTGGTCACCACAGAACAGTGCTACATCATGCACTGGGACTTCTGTGGTGTTGGAGAGCACTAGTCACTTGACCCACTGTGGCTCTGTCATCAGCCATCAGTTGGTGTCAGGAGCAAGTCCTGAAACAGAACTTGAAGCTAATAATATGAATTTCGTAGACAAAACCATGCAGACTGAGAGGGGAGCATATGGCTTGGTTAGGTTTTTTTCTTTATTATCCGAATGAGGGGACAGAAAATCCCTGACAAGGTAATGCTGGGTAGGCTTATGGAACAAAAGCTGTAGAAAAGTACTAATGGGGAAAAGACTCCCTCATGCAGCAGTGAATGGACAAATCTCAGTTCACATGGGGGATGGTCAGATCTCAGTGAGGAAATTGTGTAATAAAGGCTGGAACTGAAAGAATGAAGGAGACAAAAGGGATTTCAAAATCTTAGGTGTTTTTATTTCATACAATAATTTCCCTTTGGACCTGAAACACCTATCTTTCTATTTTCTGTTCTTGAAATACTAAGTACTGTGTCAAATTTATTACTTTATAAATAAACCCATGTTTTTTGAAGAAACAACGTAAGTAATTTCTGCAAATATCGGTCATTTCACCTGGTGTATAGGAGAAATGTGCTTTTCATTTAATTGACCATTTGGTGGCAGTACATGTTAGCCTCACTTTTTGGATGTTAATATGTTATTCATTAGAGTTGTATCTCAGATTCGTTCCTCTCAAATGTGTCAAGTGCAGGAACCAAATCTTTATATAAAGTCTGCAATGTTAAGGGGTGAATGCCCACTCTTAAAGCTCACTAAGAGAAACGGGTATTGATATGAAGAAAATGATGTTCATTAACATTTCACAGTAAGTCTTTTACCTATGACAAAACAGTTCATTTTGTTTCCTATCATTGTTTCTTCTAAGGTAGTGTGACATATTTTCACAGAAATTATACTTATAATGAAATACCAACAGTATGCTGGGATTGCTGTCTTCTTGACATGGAAATTAAAACCAAGACAAAATAAATGAAATTAATGGCTTGCAAACAAAGAATAAATTCTAGCTATATGATAAAAAAAAACACATCCAGGACTTTCTCTGGTAAAAGGCACGTGTAATCACACTCTTGCAATGCGAAGTACACTACATTCTGAATGAACAGATCTATCTGTTACAGTTTAGAGAAGCATATAATATCCTGTTTTTAATGCAGCGCAGGTGTTGGCAGATCGAAATACTAAGTCTCATTAAATCATATATATATATATATATATCGTTGTGAAACCAAGTTTCTATTTCCAATACTAGTGTACTAGATCAGACTGTTAAAACTAAGAGGAGGGACTTGAAAAGGGATCAGCTTTGGTGCTCATAGGGATTGATACTTGCTAATCTCTGTTTTGATATAAGCAATATTTCATTGGACTGTTTATTTTCACTAAGATATATTTTGAACTTATTTATTGAGCTGTGATACTTCTTGGGAAGTGTTTCTGGCTGTGGACAAGTACCATCTGCAGTAGAGTAAACTTATGTATAAAAAAGCTCGTTAGCACAAGCTGAAACCAGGAAAGGATCCTAGAAAGGGCCCAAGGAGGGGACCTGTAAAAGTAATGTCAGGATGGAAGGGCAGAAGGGCATTGAGCTTTGGTTCTGGACAACAGTCCAGCTTCAAGCTAAACAAGATGCAGTCAGCTTGTATTAATATTATTGTGTGCTCTCAAGCAGGCTGCAGCCACCTGCAAAGCATTCCTGGAGGCAAGACAATTTCTGAAATATGGACATGGAAGTGCAGAATGCACAAATTATAGATCCTATATATATAAATATTTATGCATAGTAATGTATATCTATGTTAAAAAATAAGAATATAACCTCTGCATTTTCAAATCTCTATGAATTTGAAAACCTGAATTAACAGTCTTAACTTTGGAAGCCCCTCTATTTTCAACAAAAGCTACAGGTGCACTTCAGTAGCTGTTGGCATCCCTAATTCTTGAATAGAAAACAGGCAGTTTGATTTGATCTTCTCTGGTTTGAAAGTCTGGCTTCCTCCATTTTATAGTGTTTGTATTTTTCAGTATGGGACATTTCTAAAACCTCACACTTGTCTGCAGGAGGCAAGTGTCACTACTCCCCACTTATGTTCTGAAAATGAAAGAATGGAACTATTTAAAATATTTCAGTGCCATAGAGTGGTCAGAAATATAGAAACAGCAACATTCTTGGGGTAGAACACTCAGTAGTTTCTGCATCGTGTCGTTAATACCCTTCTTGCTTTGACATCCAGTTAATAAATTACACTGAGAACACTACGGGATTCAGTTTAGAATTTAGATGTTAATTTAAAGCTTTTTCCAGTAACAACACAATTTGAAATAAGGAGCAGGAAGTATATTTGAAAATTGGCTGATAATTTCTGAAGAGATTTGAAAAAAAATGTTATAAGCAGTAGTCACAGTGTGTTTGAGTGTTACCTGCAAGTACTTATTCCTACCACTGGGAATACCCAAGTTTCACTAAATCAGGTAAGGCTTGGGAGATTTAAGCAAACACCTCAATAGTAGAAGAGGTGGAGCTGCCACCTTCTCCTCACCCTCAGCACTGTAAAGGAGCTCTACTATATCTCCTAAAATAAGAAGATTTCACTGGCTAAGGAAGGTTTCTTTAAGTGTACAGTTTCAACAGTTAAAAGGAAGATAAGCAATATAGGAGGCATTGATATAATGAGATACCATTTGTAAAAGGTGGTGTCTGATTTCTTAATGTGTGTCCGTCAGTCACAGGAGTGATTTGTGACAGGAAAGTCATCCTGGAAGATGGATAGACCTGCTACACACTTTAGTTGTTTTGTCTTCATTAGGAAGGATCCAAGTTTACTGAGCTCATCTATGTTAGGACTTTGTCATGTAAACTTGTTACCACATAACCATGCATTAACTAGGTTGCTCTGTATTTGTTCCTTGCACACCATATTCTGTAGTAAGTACTATTCTACTCCTCCTGCCCTGAAGGAGTCAATTCCATGGAAAAAAAAAAAACATTATGATAGTTATCACAAGCACCCCTGTGCCTATACCATGCCTGCAGTGACTTGCTCCTCTGCCAAGAACTGGAGTAAGCATGGGGTAAAATCCTACTGAAGATAGTTTTACTTCTGTTCTAGTGTCAGGTAGCTTACCTACAGCCTTACATTTTCCTTCTATCTGCAGGGCCTCCAAAAACGTGTGAAAATATAATCTGACTTCACTAAGATTTTTGTATTGTGGTAGTGTTAATAGCTAAGAACAAATCAATTTTCATAATAGAGAAGCACTGTATAACTGTTTCCTACCTTTTCAGTGGTGGACTTTACCTAGAGATTTTTGTTCTTTTCATACTACTGAAATGGAGAAAATGAACATGAAAATGAGTCCTTTTTTAAAGCCTAAAGCCCCACGGCTTTTCAAATTAGTGAGTTTGTTAATGAGAGTAGTAATTCCAGTATGCATCTACTGTTTGCTGAGTTGAGTCACAAGTATATCTAAATAATATGATTCCTATCCAAAGGATACAAAAGCTACAAACCTCGAAGGAAACCCAGTAAGCAAAAGATATTTATGTTTTCAGGAAACTGATGTCTTCTCACCTGCAGTGGGACAATCTAGGCTGACATTACTTGTGCTTTAGTTTTCCTTGTAGTTCCAAGATTATTATCATAGAATTATAAAATATGCTGAGATGGGAAGGACCTGTCAGGATCATTGAGTCCAGCTCCTGGCCCTGCAAAGGACATCCCCAGTAATCACACCAATGTGCCTGAGGGTGTTGTCCAAGCTCAGTCCAAACTCTGTCAGGCTTGCTGCTGGGACCACTTCACCTAACCAACCTCCAGGTAAGAAAACCTGATATCTAGTCTACACTCTCCCTGTCCCATCTTTAGGTCATTCCCTTGTCACTGCACAAGAGAGTGGAGACATCAGTACCTGCCCCTGTACTTCCCCTCATGAGGCTGTTGAGGACCACAATGCGGTCTCCCCTCAGTCTCCTCCAGGCTGAACAGACCAAGTGACTTCAGCTGCTCCTCCCCTCCAGACCTTTCACTTCATGGTCTTCCTTTGGGCAGATTCCTACAGTTAAATGTCTTTTTTATATTGGGACTCCCAACCCTGCCCCCAGCCCTGGAGGTGAGGCTGTCCCAGCCCAGAGCAGAGGGGACAATCCCCTCCCTTGCCCGGCTGGCCGTGCTGTCCCTGATGTCCCCAGGACACGCTTGGCCCTCCTGGCTGCCAGGGCACTGCTGGCTCATGTTCAACTTGCCATGGCCCAGGAGCCCAGGGCCCTTTCCAATGGCACTGCTCTCCAGTCTTTCATTCCTCATTCTGTCCATACACCCAGGGTTACCCCATCCCAGGTGCAGGATCCAGCACTGTCCCTTGTTAAACTTCCTATTGTTGTTGATTGCGACCTTCTAATTTGTTAAGGTCTCTCTGCAGGGCCTCACTGTCTTCAAGGGAATCAACAGCTCTTCTCAGTTTAGTGTTGCTGGCAAATGCAGTTAGTATTCCTTAGAGTTCTGCATTGAAGTGATTAATGAAGATGTTGAAGGGCACTGGACCGAGGATGGAGCCCTGTGGAATCCCCCCTAATTACAGGTCCCCAGTCAGATGTCACCTCATTCACTGTAACCCTTTGTGCCCAGCCCATGAGCCAGTTCTCACTCATCCCATGATGTACTTGTCCAGTATTCAGCTGGACATTTTTTCCAGAAGAATCCTGTGGGAGAGAGTACTGAAAACTTTGCTGAAGTCCAGAAAGATCACACCAACTGGCTTCCCTTGATCCAGTGGGTGGCTTATCTTTTTGTAGAAGAAAATCATGTTCAACAAGCAGGACTTCAGACATTGTGAAGCCATGCTGTCTGTGGGCAATATTTGAAAATTACACTGTAAATATCAATTTCCACCTTTGTCCTGGAAGTGAAACCATGCATTGGCTACTGCCATTTCTGCTTTAAACCATCCATATCCTGTTGCTTTTGTATGTGGCTATGTTGCTGCATGGAAGACATCACTGTTTGTGGGCTATACCCATGCTCGATACCCACAGCTTCCTGACAGTATGGGGTCAGGACAGCAGCATATTTAATAAGCACAGTATATCCTGCATGGCTACAAGGAGTGAATGATATAAATGCATATCTTCTAAATCCAGTGAGAAATTGCCTGTCCATTACTTTGGGACACTACAGGATTTTGTGCCTCCAATGCCATTTATGTTCAAAAATTATCATTTTTTTTCCATGAAAGCCAAAGCATGGCTTTTACTATCTTATAGTGAGGTGATAAATAAGAATAGTTTTACTCCAAACACATTTTTGAAAATGACTGCTTCATCTGTGTAAAATTCTGCCTTCAGCAATCACCTTGATCTTTGAATATGTATTGTGTTTGCATGACCAAGTTTTGGTAGCAGTGGAGCTACAGGGGTGGCTTCTTTGAGAGGCTCCCTCCTGTCCAACAGAGCCAGTGCCAGACGGTTCCAAGATGGATGTGCTGCTGGTCAAGGCTGGCCAATCAGAAATGGTGGTAATACCTCTATGATAACATGTTTAAGAAGAAAAGTTATTATACATTCATAGCCAGAGAAGAGTGGGATGAGAATATGAGACAGGAACAACTCTGCAGACGCCAAGGTCAATGGAGAAGGAAGGGCAGGAGCGCTGCAGGCACTGGAGCTGAGATTCCCCTGCAGCTTTCAGTGAGACCATGGTGAAACAGCTGTGCCCCTGCAGCCCATGGGGATCCACAGGGATGCAAAAATCCACCTGCAGCCCATGGAGGAGCCCACACTGGAGCAGAGGGATGCTTGAAAAAAGACTGTAAACCTATGGGAGACCTGGCCTGGAGTGGGCTCCAGGCAGGAACCTGCAGACTTGTGCAAAGAGGAGCCCACGCATGGAGCAGGTTTCCTGGAGGGACCCACACTGGATCATACTGTGCTTGGAGGACTGCACCCCATGAAAAATTCTGCAGTTTGTGCAGAACTCTTGCCTGTGGGATAGACTCACACTGGAGAAGTTCATGGAGAATTTTCTCCTGCGTGAGAGAACCTGTGCTGGAGCAGGGACAAGAACTCCTCTCCCTGAGCAGCAGCAAGAGCAATGTGTGATGAATTGACTGTAATCCCCATTCCCTGTCTCCCTGAATCCTCCTTTCTCCCCTGTCTAGCTGTGTAGGGGACTAATAGACATGCTTTGGTGAATGTCTGGCATCTTGCCACGGTCAACCCTCTAGAGTTCTGTGAAGGATTTGGCCAGTCAGAGGTGGGGTGCAGGTCACTTGGCTTGGACACTTTTCCTCTGAATACAGTGTAGGACATACGCTCTTTTTCATACCACAGAAGTTGTGCTAAACATAAGAATATGAAATCGGAGAGAAACTCAAGTGAGACGCTCTGAGGATAGACAACTTCTATGTGTGTAAGATCATTTCATGGGGAAAAAAAGGTGAACATTTTCAACCTGGCATTGTCCTTCTTTTGACTATGGAGATCTCTGTTTCATAAAAACAGTGTCACAGATTGTAATTAATAATCAGTGAGAGAGTCAAGGCAGACCAGACATTCAAAGTTAGTGACACTACCCTGTGAACTGTTGTGCTGGCTTTAGCTGGGGTAGAGTTAGTTTTCTTCACTGCAAAGTGATATGGAGGGGTTTTGGATTTATGCTGGAAACAATATTGATAACACAAGGATGTTGTAGCTATCACTGAGCAATGCTCACATAGTGTCAAGGCATCTCTTGTGCTTCTCACTAAACCCTAACAGTGAGGAAGTTGTGGGGGCACAAGGAGTTGTGAGGGGACACAGCCAGGACAGCTGCCCCCAGCTGACCACAGGGATATTCCATCCCATATGTCATCAAGCTCAGCATGTAAAGCTGGGGGAAGAAAGAGGAAGGGGAAGGATATTTGTGGTTGATGACATTTGTCTTCCCAAGCCACTGTTACACATGATGGAGCTCTGCTTTCCTGTGGATGACTGGACACCTGGCTGCCCATGGGAAGTGGTAAATAAATTCCTTGTTTTTCTTTGCTTGCATGTGTGGCTTTTGCTTTACCTATTAAACTGTCTGTATCAAAACCCACTTTTAGTCCACCATGGGAGGAGTGAGTGAGTGGCTGCATGGGGCTTAGCTGTCAGCTGGGGTTAAACCATGACAGCTGTCCATAACACTATCAATCAAAACTGGTGTAAGAGACAATAAGTCAGTCATGTTATTACATTTGGGATTTTTATTTCAGGAAAACCAAAGCCATGAAGGAAACTAAGTATTGGAGACCTGGTTACATCTTGCTGAATCAGAAGAAAAATTGAATAGTAAGTCCACTGGATAAGAGCAGTATGCATGTAAGCACACAGGGTTAAGCTCCAGGATTCTCTCCTTGGAGAGAATGTTCATGGATTTATCAGGAACTAAAATGATGAACACGTGCCCTATTTTCAACTTAAGCAAGCAGTAATGTTCAGTCACCAGTGGGATTATTATAATGTCCCCTCCTTTCTGTTTACATAGGAAAAGAAACCCAGACATAGAGCTTTCACTACTGCTACTGGATTTGTTTTCTGTAAAATATGCTGGCCCTCCATTCAGGGAGCATAGCAATAGGTAGAGTCAGGAAGTGCTCTGAGTTACTCCATTTTATAATCATAATTAGATAGTTATGGCACTCTTGCTGGACCTTTGCTTAGCTAATACTAGGTTGACACCAAAGAGAAAAGAAAGTTGTAGTCCAGTCTGTCCATGTGCATGTATTAACCAGTTTCATTTCAGTTCAGGACATCGAGTCCCTCTGTCTATCTGTGTCTCTCTGCCCCTTCACTACTCAGCTGAACAGGAGCAAAGGGCTTTTCTAGTGAGTCTTGGCCACAAGAACCAAGGTGTGAGTTCTGCTGCTGTCTGCAAGGGCAGGCACAGCAAATTCATCTGTCCAAGAATCTTTAAATAACAAAGGCTCTGGCTCTGGGATAGACCTCATCTGGGTGACATCGTTGTGGCACCATTGTATTTTATTCAGTGGGAAGGGTAAATGAGGAGAAGAAAAAAGGAGTTTCCCTCTGATTACATGATCTCAGCTGCCCTACCTGGGAGAAAGGGAGGAGATGAACATGAAAAAGAAGGATAAAGTAATGGGGCAGAGACCAAGGGACTTGTTCTGGAGCCATGGCCTTGCCTATGTATCCCTCTCATTGCCACATGGCAGGGGAGGGAAGGTTGGAAACACATGAAATTTTACTGCTGCCATCCTATAGACTTCATTTTCAATACCCAGTCCAGTTTTCAAACCCATTCAGATGTCTTGTACCTCCACATGAAAACTAGAACCCAGAATTGCTTGTCTATAAATGGTCCATGCCTAGTAATGTACATTAGAATGCCTAAATCTAAAGCTCAAGAGCAAGCAAAGCCAGCAGCTACCTTATTTCAGTGAGTACACAGGCTCCAGGAGCTATACAAAAAAAGATATTCTAAGGATATCATGTGTCTTAGATCTTACCCTTTATTACAGGCTGCAAAAAATTGCTTTTACACATGATGTGTATAGCCAGAACTCTGTCTGGGAGGTATATGTCTCTAAAGAGCTAGGCAGAGCTCATTTGTTTCTTTTAAAATATGGCTAGAACTTGTGCTGCCTCCTTCAAAAGTAGTGAGAGCATTCAAGAGGAAACAGACTCAATTCTTCCCTCATCTCAAAATATTTTAATCTCTCTTTTCCTGCTTTTCAGAAGATGGAGATCACCAGGAGGTGACCTATTCCTTATAGGCTTTTGTGGCAAGTAGAAAAGTACTCTTCTCACTCCTTTGGGAAAATTGGACTGCTATGCACAAAATATGGAAGATTGAGTGACAGAGGCAGAGCATGAGTCCCTGGTCTAATGGTTAGGCTTAGAGCTGAGAGACACAGTTTGGGTGCCAGTTTCCATGATCATTCCTATATTTTAACTATATCACCTAAAATACAAGTAATGTCCTGGAAGCAAAACCAGAACTCAGAAGTCCTACTGAGCTAAGCCACTTATCCACTTAAACTACTGAACTGTGTTTCGCCCCATAAACTTTGAAGCCTTGTCAGTGCATTGTACATTTACCCAAATTGGTTTAGCCTAGTGGCAGGGCATTTGTCTCAAAGGGAGGACAAATAACTCTGAATCATCTCATAAACAACAGAGAACTAAACTTACTTGACTGTGCCAAGGTGGGTAAATTTAGATACACAAACTGAGCAGCTTGGGAGGAAAATTTGAGCTGAAAAGGGTCAACTGCCTATTAAACCTCAATGTCTTCAGGGATAGGCAGGCATTTTCAGTATCATGTTTTGGACTTCTAGCATCTAGATCTAAATAAAGTGCTGAAGTCCTCTTTTGAACCTGGCCCAAAGCTATGTTTCAGTCCGAATATAGCACTAACATTAAAAGTCACTGCTTTCTCACCTTACTTTTGGGTGCAAAGTTCACTGCATTCGTGGATATAAGCCAGTGACCCTGACAGTTTGGCAAACACAAGAAAAGATGGTTCTTTTCGTGAGAGCTGGGAATCTGGCAGACCTACAGCACTCAGATTCTACAGTTCATACATCCTCAAAGCAAAAGAGAATAAATTTACCCTCCCAAGCACCAGCCTGACTAGAGCTCAGTGCAGCAGGCTGGGAGAGAGCAGAGTCTGATCTAGTACCATTGTGCCTGTAAATTCTGTGACATTGGAGATCCTCCTGCTAGCACTGTTTAAAGCACTGTGTGCACAGGGAGCTGCACTTCAACAGGCCTGCAAGTTGTTTGTGAGCACAGCATGTAATATCCTGGCACTGGAGCTGATTGCTTACAGGTGGTAAAAGAGACCCTAACATCCACACTGAAAGCACCTTTGCACAATATTAGCCACTGCAGCACACATTGGAGACAGGTGACAAAAATGCATCTGCAGTCCTTACTAACATATCTCTGTGCATTTACAAGGAAGTTGCAAGGGAGAATGACAGAAACAGCAGTGGGAAGGGATCTCTAGAGATCATTCAGTCATGCCTCCCACCTGAAGCTTGAAATTGTGGAGTTCTTTTCAGTGCCTCACTGTCTTCTCAGGCCCCTTGCATGCTGACAGATTCAAAGATGTGGAGTGCATTTTGAGCTCTATAGTACAAAAGTCAAATAAAACCTTAAATGAAAAAAAAAAAAAAAAAAAAAAAGAAGAAAAGAAAATAAAAGAGAAGCCAAGAAAGAGCCTCTAGTTTTAAAACACATGTCAAAGTCCGTGGGTAGTCTTGTTGCAACTGGAATGTGTGGAGCTCTTTTGCCATTAACCTCAAGATGAATGGCTTGTTTTAAAGACAGTAAAAACACCATGTTGTGCAGGTGCCTCTATGTGTGGGTGGATTTCTCAGGAGAATGTCAGGGACTGTAGCCACAGCATTGGCACTCCCCAGTGCTCTGCACCATCTGTGGTGTGTGAAGGGGAAGCAGCTGCAGTCCTGCACAGCCCTTTCCCCCGGTCCTCCTCTCTATCACCACCCCATTCGCCTCCAGACCCTGTACCTGAAATTCCAGACTTGAGGTTGTTAAACAAAATGCCAACTGAATAGAGCAGAAACTAGTAAATGAGCAATAAGGGAATTTCAACACCAGAGGGCGATTAGAAAAGGAGTTGAAATAGGAATAATTAGATATTATTCTAAATGAACAGGGAATTTTAGTTAATCCTATTAACTATTTACGATAAACGGAACAACTGGCTTGTCAAAGTACTGGTAGTTTTTCTATGGTTTGATAGATCAAGGTTAGTTACTGTTAGAACCACAACATTTTGCTTTGTTTCCAACTGATGAAGGAATAAGATTGATTTGAAACATATGGTGAAAAATACTGCAGTTCTTTGTTTGCATCTGTTATACTTTTACTCGTTAGTAATTGGTTCACAAGTTGCTTTTCTATTTTTTGTTGTATTTTTTTAATATATTAAGTGAAAGCAGAGACTTTTTAGCAGATGTACAAATGAGAGGATAAACATCTCAGAAAGCTTTGAAGCTGTGTTATGTTTTTTCTCCAGATTGTTTTATATCTCTAGGGCTACACACAGTGTTTTCTGCTAGTGAACATGGGTGAAAGGCTTTTTATTGGGTCACTTGGACTCAGTGAGTAGGGGGTCCATATCTGGAATCCCATAATAGCATTTTTCAAAGACATAAGATTGCACCCAAAGTAGTAGCACCTTCTTCTGTGGTACACTTCTGTTTTCAAAAGGGTTAACTTATATTGTATCAGAAAGGTTCTGAAGGAAGTTGTAGAGTGTTTATTTAACTAAAACCAAGGCAGTGTTATCTGATTAGTTCTTTAAAAATGCCTTCGAACAGTGAACAGCCCAATATTTAAAGTTAATTCTTAAGGATGCAATGCAGCAATTTCACAGCATTTTCACATCTTTACTCTCTTCTTAGATTATGAAGAACAGCTAATCATAACCCCCCCGTGATCTGTTGAATGCATACCAGAGCAAGCCTAAAAGCCAGTGGAAATTACAATGTGTGCTTCAGTACAATCAATTTTGTTTGTTGTTTTAGTGGCATGATTCCTGTTTACAGCAATCAAACCATCATATTACACAAAGTAAATCAATAGGGTGATAATGTAGCTGTTTACTGTACTTATAGACATGCCTGTGATTATGTCTAGGACACACCACATCGCACAATGCAATGTTCTTTAATTTTTATTTCCCTTTGGATGAAGGTTGACATAACTCACAGGTACTAGCAAATCCCACCATGCTACAAATACAACATTTATGAAAGATACATATGGTACATATTTATAGTGAGCAAAATAAGGACTTGTTTCAATTATGCATGTGGATTAGCTCTTTGAAGGAAAAAAAAAAGTAGGTGTTACCTCATGCCCATATAAATCCAGGGGTAAAACATGCCTAAAACAAAAACCCCTTTACGTGCCGTTACTTGTACATGTTTCAGGCACAACTCTGAACAAGATACCCAGACATATGTTGCTATGAATCTTGGAGAACATGATGTGCTTACATTTTTCAAGCTATCCAACAATTTCTGCAAGAGATTTATGCTGTGCCAGAAAGGGACAGTATTTGGATATCCTGTGGGCACGAGCAATATACATTCAATGCACATCAAATGCATATAGGTAGACGAGCAAGTTACTATTGGCTAAATTAGGAAGTAAACTTTCATCATTTCAGCATTTTGAGACATCATCCCATGCACACATTATTACCTACTGTACCTTGTGCTGTACCCAGTGCATCCTGTCTGCCTTACATTGAGATGTAAACAACATCATCTCTGGGAGGGGACACTGCAGAATCACAGGCCACTCTAACTTCTGCCACAGATTTAATCTGCAGCAACCCACTCACTAGAGGAAAATTACAAACAGGAAAACTAGGGCTAGTTAATTGTCATTAAGAGATCATCCATGTCTTTCATAGAATGGAAATTACAGACTTTAATCCCAAATTCCTTTTCTGAGAGATAGAGGAGAACTAGGGAGAAGCAGCAGGAGGAGAACCTCCTGAAGAAGGACCTTCATGCAGAATATCAATTCCTGATTCAACACAGGATGAATCTAGCAGACAGTGACATTGCTACAGACTTGGATTTTCATAATTTTTAGGAGAGTGCATCCACTTCCTAAATCATGTTGTGTCTGGAAAAAAAACTCTGCAGTTAAAAGCAGCATTACTTTCCAGCAACATGGGCAAAGTGGAGATTAATGATGTCTGTAGCCAAGTTACATTTTCTTTGTGTATTATTTTGTGTATTTGCTTGAAATTAATCCATAAGGAGTGAGAACTTGAAGACTTCTTTCTGTTATTTGCAGCATGAACTCTTTTCGAAGTTAGTGACACTGATTGTCTCTTCCTGAATCTCTCCTATTTCCATAATTTCTAGAGTACAGAACTGCTTCCTCCACAGTGTGCCCATCAAAGGAAACTGCAGTATGTCATGGTCTGAAAACTTTACCAGAGCATGCTAGGTTTGGCCCCTCTCCCTCTGTCTTCCAGAGACTTCCAAATCTTCCCCTGAGGGGAGCATTCTTTGGCTATTCTCTAAGTAAACCTTGCTTTGTTTCCTGGTGTTTCAGCCTCCCTTTTTTAGGTTTTGCTTTATATGAATGAGTTATATTCCTGAGACTCTTGAGAGATAATGGCCCATTCTTACAAGTCCTCTAGGGCCTTTTCTAGAGTCTAGATCACACCAGGTAGAAACATTTTCTTCTGGTGTTTTTTGGTAGCTTTTTTTCCATAATAACTTAGCACACTAATTATTTGTAAAATCGGATTTGTGTGTTTAATAAAATGAATACAATTTTTTCAGATGATTTGACATTTTATGGAATTCTATTTATTTGTGTTTCAATTAACTTTGTTAACAATGGCAAAGTTAGTAATGATATTTGGCAATCAAAACCCATTATGAAGTATTTGAACAATACAAGGTTAGTTAAGTTAAAGGAGATGTTGTGCAGAGCATTTCAAATTGAATTTGGATAGTGGCAAGCATCTGTGTGTTTGGAAATCTCTAAATTTCTGCCTGAAGGGTAAATTGAAGCTTATATAAACAAGAACTTGTGATCTAATGTTTGGGCTTTTACTGACACAGACACAGACACACACAGATGCACACACATAAACCTCTATGGGAGGTTACAAAAGATAGGGGGAAAAAAGAGAGAAGAGTAGAGGAAGAGATGAGACATGTTAGCTGTCTATTTAATGTTTTTCACCCATGCAATACAGTCTGGCAAGACATTTTCCACAGTTCCACCAAATCAGACCTGTAAAAGCAATTATCAGTCATCATAACGTGAATCAAGCTTGAACTGCTGTGGTTCTGAAAAGCGTGACAAAGTTAATTGAAATTTAGGCAGTGAATAGTTTTCACTTCCTGAGATAAGGTGTGTTTTCAGGGGAAGTTTGTTGCTATGTTGGCTGTAGTTAACAGTTCTTAAGTCTCTTGTTAAAGGATTTGTATTATTTCTGTGGGTGGATCATAGTCTCATCCAATTATGACTTCAGTACAGCCAAGCTTTGTGTCATATGCTCTACTAGCCCATACTGGTTTGCACATTCCTTTCACTTCACAAGAAGATTAAAAAAAAAAAAAAAAAAAAGGCAAAATTTTCTCTCTCAAGCGATTACAAACAGTACTTTGGAAGTATCGAATTCTACTGAATGCTCATTTCATTCCAAAAATATCATTTTGGTGGCTTAGTAGTGTATTGTTTTACTAACTACAATAAAATTGTTTAAAATTTGGCAAAAAAAAATATTAGTTCTCAGCCTAGAAGCCAAATGTGATATATATCTATGTTTCCTTGGCTAGTTGTCTTCTAGTCTCCTAACTGTAGAGAAGCTTTCATGTTATGTTGCATCTTTTTTAAAGCAATCTCTGTATTTTTATTGTTTACTGTTAACAATTTAAATTCTGAAGTCATCCATGGCACTGGTGTGAATACAAGCATGGTAAATATTGTGTGGAAAAGAAACTAGAATTTCCTGAGTCCCTGGGGTATATTGCATGCCTAATTGTCTGGGGTTTAGCCCAATTTTAGCCAAAATTATTGCAAGTTTTTGGAACATCTCTGTGCCAAGTTACAAGAAATATCAAAATTTCCTCCATTTAATTTTTGGGGAGGCTTTTTTTAGAACTGATTGGTCTGATGCATTATAATTTTTATTTTTGTAATGTTGGCCCTTAGTTCTTGCTCTTGAGGTCTTTTCATGTCCCACAGGGTGCAATTCTTTGGTCACTTTGAAAAAGAACATTATTCTGAAGAATACCTGAAGAATTTGTTGATGTTACCAAAAAATCTGTTTTGTGAAAGTAGAGTTAGTATTTCAGTACATTTTTCCAGGTAAGACGTGCCAGTAATATAGATAGGATCTGTGGCTCTAAAAACATTTTCAGAGTGAAGACTTGACTAAGAGTCAAAAGAAGCCTTAGTCCTCCTGTCAAACCTCACATAATAGCATTAAATATAGTTGTATGAAGGTTTCTTCTCAAAAAGACTAAACTATTTTATGGCAGCCTCCTGCAGCTCCCATTTCATCTTCCCTCTGACCTCCAGCATTCCCAAATATCTCTGAAGCAAGAGAGAAACCAAAAGTGAGGATGCCAGATAGGATCACACCAGAATCTAATCTAGTAATTTTGAGCCGCTATGAGACTCCCAGGAGTACTGCAAACCTGACATTGCTACATGAGGTTTGAATTTAATCTCACTGAAGTCATTAAGGTCCAAACTAATGGAAGTCAATCTAGCATTTAGGGACAGCAAAAATATTTAGACTGTACATAACAGGCTTCCATGACCCAATAATTTAACCAGAATATATTTCTTTATTTATTTTCAAATGAGTCTCTATAAGGCCTGCAATGCCTCAGGTCTACTTGGACTTGTTGGCCATTTGGGACTAATGCTCAGGACTGAGCATCCCCAAATTGATTCCGAGCTTGGGAAATCCCTGCAATTGTACCTGAGGAAAATTAAAGCCTAGCATCTGAGCAGGTATCATTTGATAAAATGAGCAAAAGAGGCAATGCAGCTAACCTTGCAATGGTGGCATTCTCCTTTTCCACTCCTCTGCCAAATGCACTTATTTGATTATAACAATTCTAATTAAGCCCATTATAATGCAATGGAAATTTCCCTGGACAGACTTCACTGCTAGAAATAGGCTAAATGATACTTACTGGAAGTACTCTTTCCCTGTACACTAGTTATATTGTCCTCCTTTCTTCCAGTGCAAGGTCTAATTTTGGACATGCAAAGAGCTTTCCAGTTTTCCTCCATTCTCTCTACCCTCTGGAAACTGTTGCATTTTTGAACACTGAAGCACACACACTATGCAGTATTACATTTCTCCCATCTGGCCTGCAGCCTCCCCCCTCAGGCAATGAGTTCACTGGATCTGAAAAGCTGTGGCAGGGTTAGTCTAGGTCAGCGAGTACTGGAGAGGATCTCCTAGCAGAGGTTGAGTGGTGCAGGAATCATGAGTGGCATTTCAGTAGGTGGCATCCTTTCCTTTGGAGTTCACCCCAAAATGACACTGCCACATGCTGGACGGATCCACAAGTGCAACCCAAGTTCAAGTCACGCCCCCCAGTCCATGAAGGGCGTGAGCAGAGAGCCAAGTGTCCCCTCCATTTCACAGGGTCAGCATTAAGGGCTGCCAAGACCCACATAGGAACCAGGGCAGTGTGTCCATCACTGCCACATGCCACCATGAGAGACAATCCCTCTGGGAGAGACACACCTGTGGCCTTGTAAATGACAACACCATCTGCTCCATCACCCCCTACCTGCCACCTGCCAAACCAAACGTCTTAAGCATCAGGGGAGAAGAAATCCAGGGCAGTTCTCCCTTGAGGATGTTGGGACCTAGCAGGACATGAGAAACACAAATCCAAGATAAAATTGTGCCTGAGTAATGACATTCAACTGTTCAAGGTCTCCCTGAAGTGCCAGGTGGGTAAAACTTCCCTGACTTTCAGGACCCTCTGCAGCAATATGGTCATGTTGTTCTGCATCATCTGCAGCTCTGTTTTGTCTCCCCTGCAGAGGCCTAAAGCTTTCTGACTCCTATAGACATGAAGAATGTAAAACACTGTCCAAAATTCAACTGTTAACAATTTTCCCAAAAAAAAAAAATTAAAGAGGGCTCTCTAGCCAGTGGCCTTCCAGCGTTTTTTCCCCCCTCTGGAGACCATTCACACAGCAAGAAAGAAATCACATTCTGGACCACTTGGTTCTTTTCCCTGAGATCTCTTGGGTATAGTGTAGTTCCCAAAACATTTAACTTCCGAGACCACCTGGGAGAGCCCTACAAACCACTGGTGGTCCACAGACCACAGTCGGAATGCTGTTCTGTTAGGCTACTGGTTAAAGAAAAGGAAATTAAACACAGAAAGTTGTTAAAATGACATTGTGGGTGAGTCATGGCTCCACATTAAGTAATACTCATACAGAGCACTTGTCTTGTCTCCCTGGATGAAAGCTCCCCACCTTCTGTCTCTAGTCTCTACCTCTTAGTAACAAATATCATATTTTCTTATTATACAAATGAAAGAAATGCTAATGCTTTGTCTGAGAAACAATGAAGTGATAGAAATAGAAATAGAAATGTAATGAGAGGTGTATGACTGAATACATGACTCGTATATTTCTGCTACCAACATGCAAGGAATTCTTTAAATTTCCACTGAAGCCTGTTTAAATTAAATATGTCAAAGAATACTTCTTTTTCACATTCTCTCTTTCCAAAGTGCACCCTAGTGCAACAAGACTGTTTCTTTTTTTGTTCAATATTGGGCTATAGCAAGCTTGCTTCAGCCTTGCCTGCCAGCTGATGGGATCATGCAGAGATAGTGTCTAGCAGCCACAGGTTTGTGCAGTTCCCTGTCTGATTTTGAAGCCATTTTTTAATGAGCTAATTTTTATGATTGCTGGCTTGCTTAGGCTTTAAGAAAATTGGTTCAGATCTGGAGAAAGACTGCTGTGCGACAGTGGTCCATTACAATTGCCATCTATTATTATTCTTCTTTCATCAGATTACAAATGTTGTCCCCTCAAATCCCAGATATGAAGACGCATCACACAGAATACAATACAGCCCTACAGAGGACAGCAAAAGATGGCTTTTTCCCTTGGCATCCTCCCACTTTCAGGTCTTGGATCCAGAATACACTGATAGTTAGTAGGGCTGTTTGTGACACAGTCACATCTCTATCCGGATGTCTCAATTCAGACTCTGTCTGTTAATGTGCACGGAACAAGCAGAGCTCTGAATTTGGCTTATTCCTTCTGAGAAGCAATGGGACCAAGGCATAGATTTGTCACACTTGGGACCTGCTCTCCACAATGGGTGGGATGATCTTGTGCAACCCATAGCAAAGGAGAAGGGTCGGAACAATAGATTTCTGCCAGCAGCAACATAAAAAAAATTGAAGTGTCAAAAATATGGTTAGTGATGCACACAGGATTGTTGTCAGCCCTTTGTAGTGTTAAACTGAAACCTTATATTTTCAGCTAGTGCTTCATTCCTAAGGCTATTTGTTACCCTCTCAATATTGCACTGGAGGAGTGGATAGACGAGGCAGGGCTGCCAAATCCCTCCATTGCATGAAGCACACGAAGTTTGACAGGCTGGCAAGAAGGCTGGCAAGAAGCTGGCTGTGCTACCACAGGATAATGGTCACTGCTCTTCCTGCCCCAGGGCTGGGTTCTTAGCTTGCCTGCCAGCAGAAAGGCAGTATGTCTAACTTCTGAGATTCCAGGTACCACTTTGAGAGAGCGTGACTTGGTTCACTTTTTTCAAAGCATTCCCCAGTAAATCCACTACACCGACAACATTTCAGCAAGACCTGGCAGCAGAAAGCTGGAAAGAAAAGAAGGAATGATGTAAACAAGACTCTCCAGAAAAGCTCTTGCTAGGAGTGGCTGACATGTGAATTGTCCAGCTGGTATTTGCTGCCTGTCTCTCCACCAAGGGTTGCACATCATCCAGCTCATTTCAGGCTGGGGACCACCAATACAGTTCCTATGTGGTGTGCATGTATGTGTAAAAGGGGCACTTTGAGGGAATTTCCAGAAGTGTGTTGGCTACTTCTGTATTCTGGAATTAATACTCTGAGTTTGGTTGGTAGGCCCATGGTATCAGCTGTCAATGACAACATCTTGCACAAACAGTAATGATGGCAATAGGAATAATGTAATTAAATGGTAATAGTACTAAGGAACAGCATTTTTTCCAACAGAATTCTCAGAATCACTGTTCAGTGTGAAGATATGGAGAATTTCACTATGCCTTCAATGAAGTGAACAGGATATGACCTAATCTTCCAACTGTAATGCTAGAACATTTTCTTTGGTTGCTTTTAGCAGATTTGCATATCAACGTAACGCAAATGAAATGTCAATCTGCTGTTCACTGCCAGATGCTTTACTATTTACACTTGGAGAGTAGGTTCAGAAAGCAGCTAATCTTGCACTTCTAATTTTTACTTTGATTAAGCATCTGAGACCTCTTAGTAATGCTAGAGGTAGTTGATGTCTTAAGTTTTAGCTTTCATATTTTCCAGATTCTGTACTGCATTAGTATATAACTCTGAACTTCATAATAAGTGTTAGGAAGTTCTCTTCACAGTTTAGTTGGAAAAAGCTTTTCCAGCCTGAGGACCAAGGACACTATAGCAGGTTCAGGCCCAAAAAGTATAAATGCAAAATTGAGGAGAGCAAACTGAGAGGATGGGACTTCATAACCTGAAGCTGTAATTGGACAATTAACTCCAACAATGGACCAAAACTTATAAAAGTGTGAAAGCTTGTGACCTGTCATCCAAGGCCTCTTCAATAAATACATACTTTATTCCTTTAACACTGTCTAGCCTCTGTTCTAGGTAACCTCTCAAGGCATCATGGTAAACAGAAAAATTATGAGGAAAGCACTTGAAAATCAGTTCCAGAGCTTCTGGCATAAACAGTGGAACTTACATCCCAGTCACCAGGCACATAGTTAGCACAGAGCCTGGTGTAACATTTTCCCATGATCTTAGCTGCTGAATTTTGTTGGCTTCTATGTTGAACATCAGCATTAGACAAGATGAGATATCAAAGGGAGGTCATCTGCCACTATGAAAGGACAGAGGTTTGTCCAGGACTGCAGAGAATCCACAAAGCATCCACTCACCACAGTCACTTCCCAGATTAAATCCAAAGGCAAGGCTGAACAGACAAGGATGGAGACCCAGAGAAGGACCCAAGAGCCCTATATACCTCTCTGTGATACAGCAATCCACACAGAGCAAAAGCAAGCAATGCTTCTGGTTGGAATTTGAAGTCTGGCAAATTTATTTCCATATAAATGTTCAGGAATGCCAGAATTTGGGTAGTGGACTCAACCTTGGAAAAACCAAATATCACCAAACACCAGAGATCAAGCTTCAGAGCAAAAACTGTCTCAATTGGAGGCATTATAGTGAAAGTAGAAACAGTATTAAATAATTCTGGCATTTGGGAATGAGTTGCAAAGTGCATATGGACATAGCCCACAGCAAAACTATTTGACAGATATTTAGTACTTTTGAAGTTAGTTCCATCATCTCCCCCACCTAAGTACATGAAACTCTTTGGCCTGTGGATGGTCTGGATTACTATGGGAGCTAAATAAACCCTTAACCATAATAAATATGGAATGGTGCAGCATTCCCTTGTTTGTTTCATGGAAAACAAGGCATGATAGCACTTACTTATGACTTTCTTGCTTTTTTATATGTCTCTGTTCACTCCATGCACCTGGTGCCTTTTGATGATTCATTTTAATGTGTTCAACACATGCTCATACACAGACTGAGATCACGATAGAAAAGTGCTGCAGTGTGAGTATCCAGGGATCTATGCCCAATCACTTGTTGACAATGACAGAGTGACAAATGCTGTCAATATTTTATAATGTGAGAAAAAAACACAACCCCAATCAAAAAATTTGGTCTTGGAAAATTAAAAAAACCCACAGGTTTTCCAAAGGTTTGATGATATAAGCAAAAAGTCCCTCAAGCACATATTTCCCTTGAAGAATGTAGATGGTTTCATTACTTAAAGTCAAGCACACACATATGTCCTGTGGTGATCCAAAGCTGTTACAACTGAAAGTGTATGACTTTATCTCAGTTCCCCTTCTACTATGATAATTAGTGTCAGATTTATGATTTACTGTAGATTGATGACATACACCGGACTGTCATTCCTCATAGTTAGGTAGCTGAAGTAATCTCCAAAATATTTAGCATCATACCTAGAATGCATGTTGATGGTACTCACCGAGTTTTGCTGACATTTATGTAATTCCTTATAAGGGTATGTGGTTCCTGGTACTGCAGAGGAATCCAGAGATGAAAAATAGTAATTCCTGTTAATTCCAAAGTACTAAAGGCTGTCTTTGGAGTGCATTTTCAGTATTGTTTCTTTACCTTTAAGAGCACAGATTACTTTTATTAGATAGGCAGACAGACAGACAGACAGATAGTTATGGCTAAAAGTACCACAACAGAAAAACAATGTTTTTCATTTAAATTGTTTTGCTTTTCAGTCAGCTTGTCTTACTCAAAAGCAACAGAAGACCCTTGACTTCATTTATATTTCAAAGCACAGTCACTCTTAGACATCTGTTTTGGTGGAAGTTTAAACTACTTTGCTGGCTTTGTTACTTTATATAAATGTTTAAAGACAATTCAATAAAGTGCAATTTCTTTGAGACAGGTACTATCATGTCAGTTTGAGGTAATCATGGCCATGCATGCTTACATGTTTTTAATGCCATTTGATAGGTGTCACTGACTTTTATGAAAATCTTTGAGGCACTTCCTTATAGACTGTGTTTGGAATTACTGTACATATCTCTTTCCTGGCCTCTGGCTGAATCTTACAATGTAAATAGGTTCATATGGCTGGCACAGAGAGGAATAAGGTGTGTATTACTACAGCCAATACTTCAAAGGGGTATGCATGGTTTCAACCAAAATTAAGAACAGGAGAGCCTTATGTAGACACTTCTCTTTTTTTCTTCTTTTCCTTTTCTTTTTCTCCTAGTTGTCTGCTTAAATGAAGAATGTCTGGGATGAAGCTTTCCAAAGAATTATTTTGAATAATTTCAATAAAGTTATATGTTATCCTACTTGGATGGGGTTTTTTTCTTTTGAATTTGTTGGTTTGAGGCATAACAACTTATTTTAAAAAATAGGGATGTTATAACTTCACAATAGATCTGTTTCTGCATTATCAGCATGTTGAGCTAAGGAAAAGACAAATGCCAGTACTTGTTACTAAAAAGGAAATAAAATTATTTAAAAACATGATCTCCAGAGAAATCATATCAACTATATAAATGCTTAAAAAATATTGTACTGCTGTGTACAGTAAACAGCAAGCCAAACAAATACAATTATACTGCTGGAACTGCCTATAGCAATTAATATCCTAATCACCTTTAAAGGCAAGAACTGCAACAGAATTCATTATATGAGGTCCATGCAACTTCTGGTATAACTTTATACACATTTACTGTCCTTAGAAGAGTTAAAATAAGTATTCTGTCATTTTATTTCAGATGTGGAATGAAAACTATGCAAGAGAAACTAATTTTTAAAATGCTTTTATTGCAGCCAAGGAGACACAACTGTTTGAAATGATTTGCACTTCATCTCATTAACACTGAATTTGGTCTGTAAGCACCACTATAAAGTATCTACTAAATGTTACATGGTTATTTTGTGCTTCAACCATAAATAGCCTTTTTTACTAGGGTCAGGGTCAGAAAAAAATTTATCACAGGTTAGAACGGACAGACTTTAATTATAGGCTAGCAAGGAGTACCCTACTTTCACACAGAAATTACAGGAATTACAAAATTTTTAAAACTTTCTCCTGTAATTTATAGAAAATTATTTGATGCCACATCTGGTTTTTTTGGCCAAAGCTGTCCATTTAATAGCTTTTTTCCTCTCTTTCCTTTCTCCAGCATGTATTTTGGGTACTGTTTCTGAGGTTTTTTCCACAATATCAAATTACATTTTAAAGGAAGAAAAGAAGGATTTAAGATCTGAGCCCATAGAGATTATGAGGAAGAAGCCCAGATACAAGCTTTTTTGGAGCATCTGTTCAAATGGAGGACAGCAGCTTTTGTCCTATATTCAGGCAGGATGTGGACAATCCTAATCCTCTGCATAAATGTATACAGCATTTTTATAACCAAGTTTTTCTGGGAACTCTCAACTTCTGCTGCAACCCCACAACAGAGGAGTAATACACACTATCATCCAGACAGTAACAACTTTTGTCTTAAAGCAATTTTCTGGACACAAATAATGCAATGTTATTTTTAGCTAACCAATAATACATCTTTTTGTTCCTACTACTTGTAAACAAAACAAAAATTACCAAAGTGGTTTTCCTCAATAGAATTTTGTGTGAGACATGAAACCAATTGAATAATAATTATTAAGTGACAAGAAAATACTTATGCTTATATTTATAAGTGAAAATCCTAAAATACCATCTATAAATTGTGCATCATGCTACTTCTGATAGCTTTGGTCTTCCCTCAGAATATTAAGAAAATAGGGGTACAGCAGCTGAAAGCAAATGTTGCTTTAATTTTCTGTACACTCTGGAAGAAAAATCATCACTGGTTGCATCCTTTAGGTATGATCTATAGTCTACTGAAAACAAACTGAAAAGTCTGTAGAAACCATTATATTATTTCAGTAAAGTGTTGGACTGGATCCAATGCTACGTGCTCTAGAAGCATGATAAAGATGGAATATGATGGTGTATTTAAGATAGAAAGTCAAGACCAAAATACCTGATAGATAAACAATAAACTAACTCTTTTTAATAATAATAAATAATGCAATGTTTGCCAAGACAAATTGGAAAGATGTTTTTGATGCAAATATTAGCCAACATCATACATCCGAAGATACGGTGTGGAAGACCACTCACATCAAAGCAGATGCTGAACTTTAGTTGGAGTATCTAGGAAACATTAGTAGTAAGTTAAAAATTATGTTATTTGAAAAAGTGAACTACATCCATATGTTTTCTCTAAACATACCTTAAAACTCTATCTAAAATACTGTAAATCATTCTCTTACTATCTAAGCAAAGACTGGGACCCTTATGATTTGGTAACATCGGATTTTGTTCCACAAAATTACACAAAAATTTTACTGTCAATATGGCCCACTCTGAAAAGCAGAAAGCTCTGAATGACTAACATTATTGTGTTTTTTATCTCTTATAATTCTAATTATGCCATGGATCTCTCTAAATAAATTTTGACATTTTTAATTTGTACATCAGTGTTTCCTTTAGTCCTTAGTACTCCTGACTGTGTCCCTTCAGTACTCAACAGAGCAATTTACTGCTATTTTGAGTTAAACCTTGAACTGTATTTTTTGTACCTGAGTTAACTTGTTCTTGGCAATGCTGTATATTTTACTCCTCCACCATAAGACAGTTTTTCCATCATATTGTGATGGGATACTAATGACTTTCTTTCTTCCAACATCCTGATTAACTACTTATGTAATTTGTGTCCAGCTACCTGCATAGACACAGAATTGCATTCCAGGTGGCTTAAACCTGTAGGTCCTGAACAGCTGGAGTAGCTTCTTGATGAGCTGGGAATGCTAGACAGTTCAGAACTGAATTTATATTGAGCAATTGCCTGCCCTTGGAAGAGGTCTTTTCCCAAATTAGTCTGCATCCTGTTCAATTTAATGCACCAATACAAGATCAGTAACACTTGTCTGATATTTAATGGTTTTTACTACTTAATTTAATTACTTTAATTTACTTTAGTCTTAATTAAGAACATCACTAATCACTTGCACTCAGAACATTGCAAAACCTTGACATGAATGAACTGTCCTCATCCAAACCCAGCCTTTTTTTCTGGGCAGACAGGAGTGATCGGGAAATGGACCAGCCCCAGCCATTCTCCCTGTGCATGTGTCTTGCTGGTGCTGGCCCCCAGTCAGCTCTGTGCATTGCCTCTGATCTCAGAATGAGTGTTCTAAATAAAATGATAAATCCTGTCAGGAATCACCTTGGAATCACTTTGCTCAATGGTTAACATACTTACCCTTAAAAGTGCACTGAGCCATGTTAGCCAGACAGATTAGAAAGGGGGAGAGAGAGAGAGATTTTCATAAAGTTTTTAATTAAAAATAACAACTTAGGAGTGGAAAAGCCCAATATAGACCTGGTTAGTATGCTTCAGTATAACAAACAGTACAAGCAGACTTAGAATCCAATAGACAGATATTCAGCAGTCACTTCTGATTGTTGTCCGTCAGGGACATACATCTGGTTTTTCTGACATATATTTTGCTTTTCCAGCACATAACAGTCAAGAAAAATGAACTGTTAAGTGATTATTTTACTAAAATACCCATTTTCATATCCATTAATTAACATGATAGTGCAGTTCTTTGGCCAAGTTTTCTTCATACAGTTTCTAGAAACATGCAGCACAATATTGTATTAGATTGAATTAGCTTCTTTTCTCCTCATACTTATAGAATTGTGTAAGAGCTATATATAGGAATACTTCACTGTATGCAACTAGCTAAAAGTAGCAGAATTTCCACCCTACTCAGAGCAAGCCAATAATTGCAGCATTAGATTTGGCACAATAAAGAAGACATATAAGAGTTTTTCTAAAAAATAAATTTTTAACAAGAATTTCTTGTGGTAACTTTAATTTTTTTCCATCATGCTTCTGCATGATAGATAAAATATCCCAGGACTTTGTTCCTAGATGCAGACCTTTTAACCTTTACATTCAGAAATGCAGAGATTTTTCTTATGTTTCAAGTAACTGGGTATCTTATGTCACAATTACAGAGGTGCAGGTTGACATATGTATTTCAGCTCACTGCCCAGAGGGTATTGTTGACGTCATGAGGAAAGGGCAGGTGTTTTGCACTTTTTTACTGAAACTGAACAAAGAAGATTGGTCCAATTACAAATGCCCTTCAACACGTGTTTTGTTAATACTGAGGATTCAGTACTGAGCATAACTTTGAGGTTTGTGTTGTCTTCACACAAAAGAGAAATCCTGGGCAACATAATTTGATCTTCTAGTTTTCTCTCATAAATTTCTTTCTTACACTTCTTTATAAAAACAAATAAACAGATTTAAATTTGTGTTCCAGCCCTAATTCTCAGTTTTGCATGCAAGTTCAAGCCTCTAATTGCCACCTCAGGTTGCAATTTGCATTCTTGTGGAAGGCAAGAAAAATATAAATTCCCACCCCCTAGCCTATGGGAACTGCAATGAAATACAAGAGATCTGTATCATATAGGGCTGTTCATGTTTCATTTGAGAAGCTGTGTCTGTGATTCAGAGCTCAACTGATGTCATATAGCACTCATTACAATTGTGTACTGGAGGCACCGTATCTCATCTGGATAAGGCACCGCAACAGAGGTCTGGTCTTCTCTGAGGTTATTAAGAGTCCATCTTTGAAAGAGAACCAAGTGTTGGGCATTAAACTTTATGTGCCAGTTAACTCATACCTCTGATACTTCCAGAGGCACACACACACACACAGAGATGCTTTTAGAGCTCATATTTCAGTGCTTCTTTAAAAACACACAGAACACCGTAAGTGCTAAATATGATGGTTACTATGATTAATAAAAAAATCTGATATCCTTCCAAGATAAAATGTTTATATAGAAATGTAAAATTTTCCACTTTTTTCTTTCATGGTGCTCAGAGGCCAAAGGGGACCATTAGATCATCTAGATTCATCTCCTGTATGTCACAGGCCATTAACTTTCCTTAGTTACCCTGTTTTAAACCCAATAACTTGTGTCTAAGTAAATCACGAGTTATATATGGCTCCAGCCAGGCATTTCCATCTGGCTGGTGTGACAAACTCCTTCCTCAGTCTCCCATGACCCCACATTTCCCGAAGAAGTCATCTTGCTGCCTGTAAGTTTCTCTCCAGAGTTACTATTCTGTAGAGGAGAAACACTGGCTCTTAGCCCAAACCAAGAACTGGTAGTAGTTGCCCCCTCCATCGGTTTTATTTATACTTTGTCTCTTTTTCACATTCTAGTCCTTTGTCCAGGTCTTTAAACTCTACTCTATGGCAAATATATGCATTTGCCATAATCTTTGCATCACAGTGTGGTTCAAGGTAATTTTACAGTAACCTCCTGTTCTCTGACCTCTTTTCTGGCCTATTCATCGAATATTTGTCTTTGTGGCTTTGAGATATGTAGGGCAGCGTAGGCAGTATATATCCATGTACTTCATGTCTATGAAAACTAACACTTGGTAATTAGTGGTGTGCTATTGAGTTGGTAATCCAGTGTAATCCATATTGCAGCATTTGTTAGGACTCTGCTGACAACATTTGGGTTACTGAACCAATGAAGTTGCTGTGCAATGCAAGGTGTGGTGAGAGGACAGGTGACCTTTGTGTTGCATCATGCTTGTTCTGCTTTCCACTTCCTGTTGCATGAGTTCCTCCTAGCAAAATACACCCATTGCTTTATTATCTTAGAAGAGACATCATAATAAAAGCCTCCTCTCCGGGAATCATCAAAAGATATCCCACACAAACAAGGCAAACATTGATGACCTCCCTGGCTCTGGTGTCCTTACTGATGGGTACAGCAGTTCATGTGTACCTGTTGGAGAGCTACCACAAAAACAGTGAGTGTTTCCCTCTCTTTCCACATCAGTCAGCCAGTTAATGACATCTACATGTGTAAAGAACCCTGGAGCCACAGTGCAAAATCAATATAAAGCAAACATAATTTAGAAAACTAAATGAGATACTCAAGGTTAATTTTAGCATTTAAGAGAACAATAGGTCAAAATCACTTGTCTGTTTCCCAGGTGATACTTTGCATTTTACTAACCAAGTGTCTGTTAAGACTGGGAAAACTCTGTTAGGGAGTAAGGGAGGGAAGAGAGGAAAGCAAGAGTAGCAGGGAGACATGACCTTATTTTACCTTTTCTGACAAAAGCAGATAACACTGCTAGATTGGAGACTGATCCCACAGGCCACCAAAGGCTCTTTCCTGAGACGATGTGTAATTTCCTCTTTCTTTTGACTTTTAATCACTTTTAATTTTATCATCTTGACAAAGCCCTCAGCACTTTACTTCAGAGATGGAGTTACTTCAGAGATGGAGAAATTTCACAGTGGTACAATGAGTTAATATGAGGTCAACTTCTTCTTAAAAAAAAGCTATTCTGAAGAACAGCTGTAAGAAAAGCAACGATGAAGATAAATTCTATATCACTGATGCTACAACTGTGTGGAAGGCAGGGGGGCGATGATACCAGAATAGCTCAGCACAGGCTAGCAAAATCAGGTTTTTTCCTGCATAAAGTGAAAGTCTGTGCTACAGCCATGTAGCATCATGCTGAAGCCTTGGTCCTAGTTTAGGTTAAACCACTGTTGCTCTCATTTGTGTACTTCATTAGCACATTGCCAGCTCGTATAATTCTCAAAAAATAACTGCATAAGATAAAAGTTTTAAAGTAATTATTATGTAGATACTGCTTCTGGAGACAAAAGCCCTGTGAAAGTAGGGGAACCTTTGGTATCCACACAGTAGTTGCCAGTGATGCCTCATCTCCTTTTCTACTTCAGAAGACACAGGGGTGACTTTGAGTTGTCACCACTCATCAACTTTTCATGGCAATGAGGAGACAAAAGGATCCACTATCAGGTACAAAATGTCAAAACTTTAGCTTGATGCCTATGTCAAAATAGTCATCTATGAAATCATAACCCACTAATCTCTTAATTTGCTGCAGATTCCAGCAGACATATGTGCTTGCTGGTTATTTCAGGAGATTCTGCCCTTACTAGAGGAAGGCAATTATTTTAAATGAATCCACAGGTGATAGTTCATAGAGTTGTGACATCTAAAGAACTCTGTAATTACATTACAATTTATACAGCCATGGAATTACTGGAAACATATTTATACCACCTGTTTCAGTGCAGACAGCCATAATTTTTATTCCCAACAGCACTATTAGTTCCTCTCATCATATTACCTGGTCAAAATAAGCATATCATCGTTCAACAAAGCAATCAGTGGGATTGACCATTTGAATTCAAAAGGCAATTTATTGTGGTGTCTTTCTCCAATTACAGCCAAGATTCCTTCACATTAAAAAAACACTAAAAAGAAAAAGAGAAGAAAAGAAAAAAAATAGCTCCATTCATTTTGGCACTGCTACTGTGGAGTGCCAGCCAGCACCAGTATCTGGCAGGGTGCTCTTGAACCACTCTCCAAAATAAATATAGTAGATGTCAGTCAGGTGTTTTTCTACCCATGTCCAAGCACTCACCAAGGAGTATGTTTTTATTTTAGGCCCACATCCTACTAGTGTAATGAATTCCACAAAAATTCGGTGTCCTAAATAGGAGCTAAATAGGAGGAATCATGAAACATTTGCCTTCGATGTCTAATCTGGTAAATCTGAGTCTGTATCTGAGCTCCTTGTATATCAGCCAGGCCTAGCCAGACCTTACAATCTCATCTTGAAGCACTGAAGCCTCTAAACCCCACTTAAGTGATCAAGTTCAGCATTTTTCAGATTGGTCCCACTATTCCCCAAAAGTACTTGTAGAGCCCACAGTGCATGGTAGCACTGTCTTTACCCTTGCAAAACTCAGCAGGGTCTGATAGTGTGAGCCGGTGGCACCCAAGACTCTGCAGAAAAATAGTCTCCAACCCAAGGGTTACAGCAAACAACCTCCAGGTTGGTGAGCAGAGTGGCCTCCCACAAAGGTCTCTTTAGCTACTGCTTTAATCAGTGTGTTCATCTGCTTGTGTTGCTGCTTGCTTACCGTGATCAAGAGTTTAGTTTATACACACACACAAAGGTATCAGAGATAATATTAAGAGTTATTAAGGGTCATGCTTATTGATTGCTTTATGTGGTTCATACATACACCAAATGGAGATTTTGTGCATTGCTGTGTACCTACCACTGCAAGCTTTTTGCAATAAGTAAGCTCCATGACTGCAGTTCAACTTAACTTCTATCAAAACATTCTTACTGTGCAAATGCAGCCAATTCAGTGCTACAGACCTCCTTTCTTGTTTAATTGGCATTGGATAATCAGCTGTTCTCATTCACCACACATTTTTCATGCTTTTTTTATCTTTGCATGCTACATTATGAAACAAGAAACAATTATATGTTAATTTTTGCCATAGTTTATATGAAGATATACAACAGCCCTTGTTGTTCAAGTAGGCTATACACTTCAGTGTTAGTTGTCTCAGTTTCTTAATATACTGTTTTTACTGTACCTTTTGTACTGAGAGGGACAGTATTTCCATTTTAAGTTCTTTATTTCCTAGCCAGGATAGCTGAGACATTGGCCGTATCATCCTGAGACGTGCTCTTCGGCAAGGTTTGGGCCATGGCCACCTAATCATACCTTCTGTGAGAGTCACTCTTTCACCCACAGCAACTCCATCCACACTTGTGACTGGGAGCTTCCAGGTACTAAATCCAACTGGCACCACGTGGCTCAAGGCTATGCCTTTGTCTCCAAAACAGGTTGGTTGCATGGAAACTGTCTGTTGGAAGCAGTCTCCAGATCACTGAACTCCCAAAGTGTGCCTCAGAATTGCTCTCAAGAGCACAGGCTGGACAGGTCAGGTTCATACCCAGGATTACTCTGTCCATGTGGTGTTTGAGAATGTTTTGAAGCTTTCACCACTGCTGGCTGCAACACTGCTCCTGAAGTGACTTTCTCTTGCTGTTTAGGCCACCTCCTGTTTGATCTGGTGCCTGTAAAAGTCAATGGCTAGAGGTTTGTTGACTCCAATGGACTTTGGCCCAAACACACAGATCTCTGGATTTCAGATGTCTCTGATCTGCTGGAGCATGCAGGTTGGCAAATGTCAAAAAGGGACATTTGCTCCTGGCAGGGATCAGTAAAAGAGAAAGCCCCTACCATGTATGCTATTTACCAATCTAAGTATTTGACATGTCAGCACAGTGTAGTAGGCAAATACTCAAAGGAAACATGTTTGTGACATAACTTTCTTTAGTGGAATTTTGCATTTACTAAAACAACTTGGTTTTGTAATTTGCAGGTACAAGTCAGAAGGACGAGTTTTCAAAATGTATCCCTAGAGTTTTATAATTTATTTTTACTGTATTTTAAATGCCAAATCAAAATTATCATGTTTAATTTCCTTTATTCTCCGTGGTTTTGCTTAGATTTATGAATTACTTTGGATTAATTGCTGTATAGCATTCTGGTTTTATAGTGTAATTGGGTGTGTCTAAGTGCATTCCACTTTATTACTTGCTTTAGGGTATATTTTGGATGAACTGTATAATATAAAATAGATTTGGTGTTATGTTTTATATAGCACCAGAGTAAGCACAAAAGCTGCATCTAAGTTTCTAGGTTTATGGGTTCCATGTCCAGAAAACTTTGAAGGAAAAATCTGCTTATTTTCCATTTTTCTTCTTTTTTTTTTCTCTTGTTTCTTGTTCCGGGTTTTCCCATTTCAGTTTTTCACACTAATCTTTGAATTACTGATCCCTTGTGTCAGTCAGAACAAAATTAATAGTCAACCCTGAATATTGGTATGATACCTTCCAAGACTCCAAAATAAATACCCCACTTGGAGGGCCTGACACCCTTCTTTTATTGAACTTTTCTCATTTTTTGTCTTTGGAGGAATCAACATGAAATACTTTGCATTAGCTATTACACTGCAGTTTTTAATACCTGGAACTTCTGATTCTCATAGAATCACAAAATATTTTGCATTGGAAGGGATATTAAGGATCATCCAGTTTCACCCCTCTTCCCTGGGCAGGGAACCTCTTAGTAAATCAAGTTACTCAAAGTCCCATTTGATCTCTCTTGGGCACTTCCAGAAATGAGGCATCCACAGCTCCTGAACAACCTGTTCCAGTGTCTACTCAGCCTCACTGTAAAGAATTTCTTCTTAATATGTAATCAAAATATACACTCCATCAGTTTAAAGCTGTACACCCTTGTCCTTAGCTCTACATTCTCTTGAAAGTACTCTCTCTCCATATGTCTTGTAGGCTCCCTTCAGGTACTGAAAGGCTGCAGTTAACTTACTTCAAAGCCTTCTCTTTTCCAGGCTGAACAATCCAAATTCTCTCAGCATTTTTTCCCAGGAGAGGTGTTCCATCTCTCTGATCATCTTTGTGACCTCCTCTGGACTCACTTCAACTAATCTATGTCCTTCTTATGTTGGGTACCCCAGCTCTGGATGCAGAGCAGAGCAGAGCAGAGCAGAGGGGCAGAATCCCCTCCCTCCCCTGCTGCCCACGGAGCTCTGGATGCAGCCCAGGACACGTTTGGCTCTCTGGGCTGTGAGTGCCATGGCCGGGGCATGTCCAGCCTCTCACCCACCAGCACCCCCAAGTCCTTCTGGGCTGCTCTGGGTCTGTTCATGCCCAGCCTGTGCTGATACCAGGGGTTGCCTTGACGCAGCTGCAGCACCTTGGGCTTGGTCTTGTTAAATCTCATGAGTTTCCCAAGGGCCAACTTAGGCAACTTGTCCAAGTCCCTCTGGATGGAATCCCATCCTTCAGGTGTGTCCACAGCAGCACTCAGCCTAGGGTCACTGGCAAACTTGCTTGAGGATGCACTTTGTCTATGTAATTGATAAAGATATTAAATAACACTGGTCCCAGTACGGATCCCTTAAAAGAAACAACTTGTCACTGGTGTCCTTTGGGACTCTGAGCCATTAGCCACCACCCTCTGCATGGGACTGTACAACTCACTTTCTTGTCCACATTATAATCCACTCCTCAAATCCACCTCTCTCCAATTTAGAGAGGAGGATGTCTGGGGGGAACTGTGTCAAGCGCTTTACAGAGTCCCGATAAATGATATCTGTAATCCTTCCTTTGTCCACTGATGTGGTCACTCCACCACAGAAGGCCACTGGGTTGGTCAGGCAGGACTTGCACTTGGTTAAACTGAGCTGGCTGTTCCAAATCACCTTCCCATCCTTTATGTGCTTTAGCACAACTTCTGAGACAGTCTGTTCCATGACCTTTCCTGCAGAGGGGTGAGGCTGACAGGTCTGCAGTTCCCAAGGTACCCCTTTCTACACTTTTAGTAGATGGATAAAATCCTTCCCTTTTTACAGTCACATCTCCTGACTGCCATGACTTTCCAAATATTGTGAAGAATGACTTGGCAACTACATCATCTAATTCCCTCAGGACTCTGGGATGCATCTCACCAAGTCCCAGAGACTTATGTATGTTCATGTTCCTCAGGGGTCATGAACCTGATTTTCACCTGCAGTGGGAAACACTTCTCTGCCTCAGTCCCTGTCTTGCAGTACAGCCACTTGAGAGATGTGGGAAGAGAGGTTGCCATTTAAGACTGAAGCAAAAAGACTGTGGAGTACCTCAAGCTTCTCCTTATCAGTTGCTGCCACCTTGCCAGAATTGTTTATTAGAGCAGCTAGATTATACACCTGTAGAATCCTGGATTAATAAAACCCAATTTTTAAGTCACAGGCTTCTGTATGGATTACCATAAACTGCTATTGACTGCATTTAGTACTTTTGATGTGCTTAATCCAAAACTACTCTTCTCCGTCAACCTTACATCATGTTTTCTGATTCCTTTTATGCCTTTTATACTGCCTCTCTTTCCTTGCATTGATGTGTTGATGTGTCTCTCTCTTCCTCTGCTCTGCACAAAGAAGCACCATAGTGCTGTCAGAGTGAAGACAGAACCAAAAAAACCTCTGAATGTTAGAAATGTGAATCTTCTTTTTATTATCTTTGTGACTCCCTGGCCTGCCTTGGGTGCCATTACAGTTTCTGTATATTAGTAAAGTGGTGGATCTGTAGTCAAAATGCTACCCCAAAAAACTCCTTTCCAGGTACTGCTGAGCCCTCTTGTCTGCCCCTACTTCAAACATGTTGGTAAAAGGTGGATTTCCTTCCAACATAACACTGCATAGTCATGTTAAAATATCACAACCACTGCCTGGAAAGACAGAAGGCAATTTAGAGACGCTGAATTACTAGGTAAGAATACAATTCACGAATCCCTGACAAACAGACTTGAAAAAACAAGTGAGTCACTAATGTTATGTTAAATGAAAACTGGAGAGTAGTGACCTGTTTGAGCTACTGTACCAACAAAGAGCAGAAGTTTTCCATACAAATGTCACAAGATTGGCTTCAGCATCAGAAGTCTGACTAATGAACCACTAATATGATGCAACTGTGGTTGATACCTCATCTCACAACAAAGTACCAGAGAAGAATTAATTTCTTAGAATTGATTCAAAGTCTTGAGTATGAATCACTCTAACAGAGAGGTAAGATCCAAAATTTCATTAATTGAAGAACATGTGGAACAGCTCAAAGTATATTTTGTAGGACAAAGGTAAAGCTAGTTAATAAGCTCTCTCATTTATTTTGGAAACTGGAATCATACTATCATTCTACAACTTCATAGCTATATTATAATCTCTTTCTAATGCAGTTTAGATTAAAAGGAATCTGTGCTTAGTGTAAAGTAAATACAGTAATTACACACTACATTCTTTGCTACTTTCTCCTCTTTCCTTTTGGGCACATGAAAAAGTTTCACTGGCAATGATGAACTGAATCTCACAGTGTGTGGAAGTACATGATGAAGCTGGCTGCAGGGCAGAGAACTGAACAGAGTATTTATGTGACTCGCAACCCACATTGATAATGTCTCCAAAGCCTGGCTAACCCTGGTGTCTTGTCCCTAGGAGCACAGGCAGGCTGAATCAGAGGGAATGGCACATACCGTAAAATGAATGTGCAGCCCGTTGAGGCTCAGTATCTAGCAGGAGTTAGATCCTAAACCAACTTTGGAGCTTTTGAAAATCTAATTAGATGCTGCTTTGTGTTGTAAGTATCTAAAAGAAGAAAAATTGTATGACAAGCAATTTTTCCATTTACATCAGCAAATTTGCAATAGGAACTGGACAAGTATGTACAGCAGAGACAGCATCTCAAAAGGCATATGGAGACCTGCAACTTCAACTAGCTAATTTGAAATAAAATCCACAATATAGTAATATTTTGAAAAGTGAGGTATCTCCAAGATTCCAGAATACAGGAATATTAAAAAAAAATCTGCCTGCTATTGATTTTATGCTCCTGGTGATCTTTGCAATTCGGTATTAAATTTCCATTTAACATTTGTGAGGTGTCTACTGTTTTCAAAATATAATTTTCATTACCTAATATTTACAGAGACATTTAGTCTCAAATGCTGCATGTACATTGGTCACATACCCATGAGATATGTAAGAATGAACATCTGTATAAAAGGCTGTGAGGCAATGAAGATTAAATGCTAACTTTGTGAGCTTTTCGTAACTCCTACCAAATCAGCTGCCCACAAACCACAGGAGTTCACCACATAAGCACATAGAAATTTTGTTTGGAAAGGACAGGATGATGATTTCCAGTTCATAAGGTATTTATCCCAAGACACATTCATTCATCTGTTGCACATTTAAATGTCTGCTTTTATTCACTTGCTGGAGCAATACAATTAGAGCATCTCTTTCTAATAACGGCTTCATTCCACACTGACTTACAAGCAGTCACTGTGTAATCTAAAGCAGTAGAAACAAAGTGTGAGTTCAGGAAGTCCAAGCCACAAGGAAGGAGATTCTGCACCAAAGAGACAGCTAGCCAGAGGTGATTAATGGGGACGTGGAGCCTAAATCCAGCAGGAGGAAAGGAAAATAAAAGACTAAGTAAGTTACTCCACTTTTGCAAGGACTGTTTGTCTTCAAACCTGCCTGCCTGGTGGCTGTTGAGGACTGCATGTGTTTTCATACCACATCGACCACCAGACAACTTTCACTCAAGGCCTGGGGTGTAATCCTGGATTGGTCCAATGACAAATGAGTTTTGGTTGGTTTTAAGAAGAAAAATAATGGAAAAAATATGAAATATCTTTTAAAGGTAAAGTATGAGAAATATTTAATTTTAACATTTGCAAAATTAATTAAATTTAATTACAAAAATAATTATGTGGGAAGTTAAATCAAAGAATATTTGGAAATCATTTATCTCAGTCTGAATGCTTTCAAACTGCTTTCAGGCATTTATTAGCTACCAATAACCTCCTTTTTTAAGCAATGTCTACAGTCATGCATGAACAATTACATTCTGCAGTCTTTAATTTGATGGAATTTATTCACAGACATCCTTCCTAGGACGGAACATGTTCCTGGAACAGGTTATGGTTTGATCTAAACACTGTCAATTTGGGTCCAGATTGATCACTTCCAGCATGAAGTTCAGTAACAAGTTCCTGAAAGAAGACTGCTTCACCCTCAGAGACCACTATTCTAAATTGGTGCTTTATGCTGCAGAAGGATGTGATTGTCTAATTGTGATGGATTGTGATGGATGCTGAAGGTCTGAGACTGCAAGAGTGATTTATTACAAATTTTGCAAATAGTCCATGGCTACAAGTCTTTTTCTGACCTGAATATTCAAGTCTTTTTAAACACTCCTTTTGCTGACCAAAATATTCATTCCTGAGACATTCTCTTGATGTCAGTATTTCAGATCAGCAGACTCTTTAAGAGCTGTATTCAACCATAAATTGGCTTTGACTAAAATGCAAATAAGACCAAAAATGGCTTATTTAGTAAAAAACTGTCAACAAAATATTAATGTTTTGCTTACACCTGAGAAGATTATTTTGTGAATTTCTTATTCATTGAGCTTCCTTCTGTTGGTTATTGGTCTGGTGGTTTTTTTTACATGCATGGGGTCTTAGCATGTAAAATTATAGCACTGCTATATTTTAAAAATTACTCAATATTTTCTTTCTGGTGATACATGACACTGACTTTTCAGTGAAAGAAATTTTGCAGTATTTTAAGGGCTCTACCTGTATTTCTCTGCTAATGCCTTTATGTGAGTTTTGCTTATGTGTAGTGCTAAGCAATAAGCTAAACAGTCAGAGACCTTTGGGGAAAATTTTATATTTCCCAGCAAAAAAAATTGATCCCCAAATGATTATCACAATCCTATATTATTTCCCTATGCAAAATCATATTTAGTATGTATATTTTCAATTGTCTTATCTGCCAAAATAATTGTCATATGTACCACTTTGGTCATATGAAATAATCATTAACTGCAGCTAGGCATATTGCTAATTCCCCCCCTGCAAAATCATTGTAAGTTCCTTGCCAAGACACAGTAACCCACAAAGTTGGCTTTGACATATTTTCACTCTTAAAGGAAGTTCTGATTGTCTCATTAGAATATTTTGGCCACCAGAAGAACATTTTTTTAAGTGCCTCTCTACCTCCCTGTCATGTGTGTAGGCAGGTTGGCCTGTTGCCCACTCTCCCATCACAACCTGCACACTGTTGGTGCACTGATCCCAAACTATGAAAACAGGTTGCTCTAATCTCTTTGTGTGGCGAGCTGGCCATCATCTTCTGTTTTCCTGTGTCACTCTTTCATTGCTATAGAAAAGGGACCAGAGCTCTCATCCATGGTCCAGGCCCACTAAGTTAGGCAATGCTTAAAGCCTAATTTTCTGACTTCCTGCTCAAGGCTAGAAATTTGTTATTTTTCTGGTTTCTTGTCTGTAGTCTGGGTTTCCTTTCTTCATCTGGCATGTGTATTGAAATACGCTACTTGCCAGACATTTCTTAGACACATAGCTAAATTAACTAGTCTTTCAAAAAGTTACAGGGGAATATATATATATGTGCATGAGGGAGTTTGCCTGTAAGCCTTTAAAGCATATCACTCCAGTTTTCTTATGTTCTACCAGCTTGCTTTGGGAAAAAAGGCTAATTAATTATTTCTGTGAATAATTTGTTTTCAGAGTGAGGAGTACTTACCATTCTTTAAGTCATTGTCATGAAAACCAGTAGTTCAAACACATCACTAAAGCTTTCCCACATTAAACTTGGAGGACCTGGCTTTTTCCAAATTCAAAGGCTCCATTCTCCTTTCATGACAATTTAAAAACAAACAAACAAACAAACAAACAAAACAAAAAAAAAACCCAAAGAACAACAACAAAACACCCTCAAGACAACAAAAACCACCACCAAGCACAAACAAACTCTTCCTTACCTGCTATCTCGCAGGTATATTTTTGCTTTTATGGAGCCTTCTAAAAATTATCTCATCTTTATCACCAGATATTTTCTTATCATGTCTTCCAAAATCTTGATCAGGTGTATGTTCTTTGGCTAGGGCCAAAGCTTCAAAGAAGCAATATATTATACAATTCTCAATAAAGATTTATCATCCATTGCTAACTCTATTTCTCTGTGAGTCTGTATTTTGTTTGGCAAAGAAACTTTGATGGAGATGAGAATGGTAATTACAAAATATTATTAAGAATTTCTTATATTTCCAAGGAAACAGAACTGGACTCAATATTGTTGGAATCATAAATTCGTCCTTTGGAATAACTACAAGTAGTACACTAGATACCTTTATTGATAGTCCAGAAGAGACTCCATCTTTAGGCAAACCTCCAGAAACAGGCATGCCACAAAAAAGTAAGAATCATTCTGCCTTCAAAGCACACATTGGTACTGTTCTTATCTGCACTTTCTTCCAGATAAATGTTCCCATCCTACAGTTGGTTCTCTCTGCCAAGACAGTTTCAACACACTGGGCTCAAAGGCTGTGCAATGTGGAGTGTTAGAAATCCTTGTTTACCTTCATTAAGTGTCCCCTCCAGGACCACACTGGCAACAAGGAGACAGAAATATTTCTTTCCTTTCTCTTTTCCAAGTTCTCTTAGGTTTTTAGATCTAAGGCCCAACATGCTGCGCTTTTTTTTTTTTTTTTTTTTTTTTTTTTTTTTTTTTTTTTTTTTTTTTTCTGGTGCAGTTACTCAGTATTTTTGAAAAACTATGAATTGCCAAAATAGAAATGGCCTGCCTTATTACTAAACAGAGAGGAAAGTAAGAGTCTTAATCTGCAAGTATACCACGTTCCCACTAAAGTGGCAGGTTAAAGATGCTTCCACTACCCTTTCCTTTAATGATGCTTAATTTTCCCTTACTATGCCTTATGTATTACCAGTGTCTTCATAATGAGTGCCTTTTAGACAGGTCTATATGTGGCTATATGTTTAGAAAGACACAAGCAAGCACCAAGTGGTACCAGAGTCCATATGTTATAGTAAATTCTACAGTCTGTGATCAGCTTTGTAACCTGGGAGTCATAGGCTGGGAGTGGTTAGGCTGTTCTGTGCTGGCTGGAACTTCAGGAAGGAATAGGCTGAGAAGCTCAGTGGCCCCTAGCCTGTTGTCTCAGGATACAATGTAAGATGCACCCCAAAGTATCTATTCTATCACCAAGCTGCTAAAACCAGGTGAGGCAGTGTTTCTTATCTCCTTCATGACTTGTGCCTGATAACTCGAGAGGGATATCTATGGCCACGTTAATGGGCCATAGTCTGTCTGCATGACTGATAAAATTACATCATCCCATTGTGACATGCTCCACACAGGGGGAGGAACCAAGCATTCCTACCTGGTTATATTTTGAGAATTGAACATCAAAAGCAGCCTTATCCACTGCATTCCCAGAGGACACAAACTCCATAACCACCACTGGACCTTCAGAGGAAGATAAAACCCTTCTCCAAGATCACTGCTTCAACAGAATCACATTTACCACTTCAACAGGACTGCAGCCACTATTTAATTGGACTGCTACCATCACCCTGACCAACAGGGTGTCAGGTTGTATTCTGACTCTGCCAGTGCTTCTGTATTATTGCATTTATTTCAATTTTCCCATTAAATGGTATTTCTGACTTGGGATCTCTCACTGGATTGCTTTCAAATTAGTACACCTGACTTCTCCTCAGGGCTCAGCCCTCACATCTGGCATCTGCAGGCCTAGAATGGCTCTGCTCTTACTGCTGTACTATTTGAAATACATAGTAAATTTCTGCTCTAAGACAAGCTATAGTCTGGGGATTTAAAAAAAATAAAATAAAAATTTTTAAAAAAGGTCATATTTCATCTTGAAATAATGCATTATAGCCAATTTTACAAAACAGTCCTGAACACTGTCACTGGAATTTTCATCAGTTTATCTATGGATGTTCATTTGGGTCCTACAGAAAAGTCTATGACCAGACATCCTGACAGCTGAATACACCCAGAAATTTTGCCTGGATATGCATTATATTATTTGGTGTTTAATCTGTTGAGTGCTGTGTTGCTGCTGTACTCCTAAATAATTACTGCCTTCTAGTCAAAATACAGATGCATGAAAGTCCTTGTTAAGGAATTTGGAAAGGGATTCTGAAATTATATTGACAGTCTTAGAAGATGTATCCTGTGCCTAAGGCTTGATCTTCCTTCAATTAAAATAACATATACCAGGGATTATCAGACTTGGTTACCTTCAGTCTTAGGGTAAAGTGGATTCAGCAGGAAGAAAGGGTTTTTTACATCTGAAGGCTGTGGCCAGATTCCTGTCCAGCAGCCACAAAAATATATATCTTTTAAACAGTTATAAAAACTGTATGATATACAGTGTGTTAGAAATAACTGCTAGCTGCTAAATTGCAAGAAGGGTAAGGAGCATCCATTCGTGTGAGGGCTTCTCCCAGATGTCTTTTGCTGCTGTGCTCAGTCCACCCACCTCAGATACAGAAAAAAATCCCAAAGGGTTTAGGGACAAAGCACAGCAGCCTGAAGAAAGATGAGGACAAATGAGGAAGGAGGAGAAATTCATGGTCCAGGAAACCACCAGCTTCAGTTAAGCACGGTCTATCCCTGTGTGCCCCTTCTTCAAATGCTGTGTGTCTCATGTAGACAAACACCTCATATGATCTTGTTCTTATTTATTTTCCCATTGTTATGTATTTAAACTGCTGATTTGAAAATTTAGCATTTATTTAGGAACATTCTCTGGAGACAATTAATTGAAATACAGCAAGTTTTTATTTTTCTAAAAAAAAGTAAAGGCAGAGAAATATTCTGGATCATATTCAAGTTTCCCTTTTTTGCTGGCTGCTGCATTCTCAATGCTTAAATCTGTAATATATGGACTGTTTATGCTGATACTAAGGCTAGTGTGACTACTGACTAGATACAATAACATACATTGTTTCTGCATTTATAATTATTCCCTAACTAATTACTATTTATTCCCTAACCCTAAGCAAAGGTTCAGCTACAAACAGTCTTGTGGCCATGCCTGCTTTACAGCAGGAAGGACAGCAGAATTTTTCACATGTCAAAGTTCATTTTTTGAGGAAGAAAGTCAACTCTTTGTAACAGCCCTAGGCTTGAAGAGCAGCATTATTAGGTATTTGCAGAACAGTAGGAAAAGAAACAAAAAATCCCAAAAGTATGCATTATGTGTAACAAAATATTTTAAGTTGCATTGTGCTCTGTGTGCAGCTCGAGGAAAAAAGCTCTTGGTGCCTGAAGCAGGACCCATACCAAAGAAGGTGCAAGATGTCTTACTGCACTGGCACCCAGCCAGCATACCAAGGAGCACCAGCCTGCACTGGACTGCAAACACCAGCTTTTAGCCCAGCTTTTCTTCCAGCTTGAAATTCTGCAGTTGTCAGAGGTTTCTCACTGGCTCAGTTTCACATCAGACAAACCCACAGGTTTTGGCTGACGTGCCTTTGAGCTAACACCAAAAAATGAAACTCAGAAGACTACAAAGAATATGTGTATGTCAAGCCCCAGGAAACCAAAGCATGGCAATCTCCAAAAATTGTCTCTTTGAAATCATTGATGACAACACACCAGTTAAAGACATGATAAATATTTTGCAAGCTATCAATGTATGCTTGATTCACAGTTGCCTTGTAAATGCGTACAGAAGCCAAATTCGCCACAGAAGACTACTATGTTGGCTACCATATTTCTGGTTTATACATTTTTACACAGCAGAAGGACACAACTAATATTTTGCAAGGAGAGCACTTTCCACCAGTAACAAGCAGAAGAGAAAACTTTTAGTATGGCCTACACTTCTGAGGGCTCTTCCATCTCAGGTTTTCTTAGTCGCCCACACGGTTTAGTTTAGCAAAACTGACTTTTCAGGAAATAGCCTGTTTTCTGTATCCAGGCACAGAGAGGATTGTGAAATGCCATGTTTACTATGTGCAAGTGTACTGGGATTGTCCAGACTGTCCAGCAAATATATATTAAGGTTAAAAACAAGAAAACTGATATAGGCAGAAAAACAACTTGTGAAAGTGTAGGAAAGTAAGAGAAGAGGTAGGTGCAGGGAGGACAGGATGAGTGAGGCTGAAAAGTACTTTGTGTACAGCTTCTCAACCTTCTAAACTAATACTGTTTTGCTATGTTCAATAACTTTTTGCTTTTTCACACTGTACTCTTTGCTTAGTTGCAATGTTAGAAAGGAAAAAAAGGCAAAATAATAATTATACACACACATACAAATTTTGAGAAAATTGCATCAGTTTTCAGTGAGGATATTTCACTTGATGTACCAGAGCCTTTAATTCTTTGTTGATTTTACATCTTCATAGTGGTTCTGGGCTCTGTTAAACTTACTTTATCTCTGGACTGCGAGTGAAATATCTAAGAGCAAGACAACAATACTTATAATAACAATGAGACAGCAGTAGTTATAGGTATATGTCACCTTTCTTCCCTCATGGTTTCAGGTACTCTTGTGACAGGTTTGTTGTGCAGTGTGATTTTGGGCCTCTCTGAGTGTTGCTATTTTCTAACCAGACTTTTGTGTCACTGGGGTGCAGTATGCCCCAGCCACAATTTGTCATGTCCTGGCACAACTGACAGTCTTTGTGTTACTTGAACCAACAGTAGTGAAATCATTGCATCATTAACTTCAGGATGTCTTACCCACTCAAGTAATACAGGAGATCCCAGGCAAGTTTGCATGGCCTAAGCTAAAGCCTGTGTTAGCTTGCCTTCATGGCTTTCCAGATTAATTTATGTTTGATTCCATATGTATGTTTACAACTTCCACATCATGACTGCGATAAAGTCCTATTTGTAAGTCAAGAAGAAGTAATTTTGTCTGCTTGCCATCTCCCGTAACCTGCAAGGACTGCATTGTGGTATCTCTAATTTAACTAGCCTATATAATTGAAACCAGGTTTTCCTATCCACCTCAAAGAATCATTAAAAGGAATAGCATAGCACATGTGTGAAGAGGAAATCTGCCATCATAATTAAGATGTAAGATCAGTGTTTATATTTGTTAATATTCAGAACACAGATACACATAACTTCCCACTTGTGCTTTGAAACAACCTCCCTAAGTTTTGTATCAAATCTGTCATAACTCATGCTTGGCCTTGCACCTGCTCAGGTTGACAACAAGGATCTACCTTTGTCCATCTGTGTTCACGTGGTGATGACCACCCCATGCAATGATGGTACCATGGTCTCACCTCTGGTACAAACCACACTACTGCATGGCAACACAGAGATACTGGCAAATTTGCTGATTAAACACAAGATTTAAGTGCTTCATAAATATTTTCTATTTTTATTCTTCATCTGCTGGGGCTTGAGTCACTCTTAAGTTGCCCATTTCTTCTTCCAGATGGGCTGAATTCAATAAATTCTCATTTTCAGCTAATGGCAAGTTCTTTTCTAATCCTTGCATGGCTCCAATTAAATATCTTCTTCTTTAAAAAAATATAGGGGGTTTGGCAATAATGTTATTTCAGAGTTGGTGCTTTATAACTTGTTGCAGTCCTTAGTTATTGTTACTAGTCTTTCTATAGCTATTCTCATTATTATCAGTTCTGTTGTTATCACTGTATTTTTATTATTACTTATGATAATATTCTTCATTTGTAATAGGTAAAGGCTAAGACTGAGTCACTTTAGAGGGATGCCTGTGGCAAAGATCCTATTTCTTGCCTGGTAGGGAGACCTCTGTCCATCAGTTAATAGGAAATCTGCCATTGATCATAACAAGAAAGCAGAAAATTTAAAGGTACCACACTTATTTATCCTGCGTGGAGAGGCAATTAAAAGACACATGACAGAAGTCTGTGCCAGAAGAAGAATTTGTTGATCAGCAGTTGCTGTTACATTTACCCTTAAAGAAGATGTCTTACATTGGGAAGACATTGATACTGTGCACGACTTCCACTTACTGCCTCAAAGCAAACAGTTTGGTTTTAATTTTTGATAAACAGTGTATTCTGGGCAGGTCTTAGGAAAACCACTTCCATTTGCTTGACAGAGACCTCAAATCAAGGGCCAGTATTTCAGTTCTTGAGATTAAGATCTTTGCACAGGTCAGATAGTGGATGAGTCAGAAGTTCTGTATGAGCACCTAAATCATATGTGGACCCTCTTGACATGGAACTGACTAGGAAAGTTCAAGAAAGATACCTGCTCTATGTGGGAATAATGTTTCTAATGCAGGCTGGGCACAGCCATTTACTCCTAAATGTTTGAACTGGAAAAAATGCAGTGATATACAGCATTCTTGTAAAACAATATGCACTTTTCAATCATTAGTATGAAAACAAGATTAAACAAATTGCTAACTTCCCTATCACCTTCTTAAGTCATCATTAACTGATTCACTTTTTACTGGCACTATGGAAGAAGTTGTTACAGTGGGAGAAATGTAGAAGAACAAATAATAGCAGCTCTATGCACATCTGGTAACACAAATTCCATTTACACTTTTGTCATATGAGCTTTCTGTCTAGGTTTAAAAACCTTTTATACACATGGTTTCCAAGCTATTTTCTACCACAGCCACAACCATATTAAGCAGTAAAATCTATCATATTGTGTCTCACTGCAGCTCAGAAAAGTCAGAATCACTGGGCAAATTTAATGAGGTCCCTATTCAGTACTTGCTGTAGAAAAAAAAAAAAAAAAAAAATTATGCAGTACAAGAATTGCTTATTGTGAACCTTCACCATTCATCTAAAATATTTGAGAATCTCGGTCCTTTAACTTCTAAGAAGTAACACTCTTCCTTTTGGAACACAATATAGATTTCCCTTGGTTTTTTAGGCTCTAATTCTGCTAATATTTTAATGCATCTAGATGTTTATTAACATATGTGATTAAATGCATATGTTTAAATATGTGTGTTGTATATACATTTAGTAAGTATGTGTATATATATAAACATTTATACATATGTAAATGTATATACAAATACATATCTGTGTAGCTCCTTAGGAGTCAATAGTATTAGTCACGAAGTTAAAGACAATCAAGAGCTGAAGTATTTTGATAAATCAGATCCTCAGACTGATAAAGATGATGAAAATATATGGAATAGAATTATTTAGAGTTGAAGATCATTTGGAGCAGAAAATTTCAATTTTTCTATCCATTTATATGTATTTTTTCTGGAGTTAGAATCTTCTAATGAAAGTGTAGTAATGATGAAGACATAGATGGTCATTTATATTTATATTTCCTAGCAGACCATATGTTCCATAAAAAAAATTCTATTTGCCTAGAAAAAAATACTATCTATAGATGTGAAATGGAAAATGAAATGACACTGAGGCTAAGTGTGAACATGTTTTATGGCAGCTTTGATATTATGTTCTCTGGATACATTTTCATGGGAATTAATTTATGATGCTCTCCATTTCTGTTTCTTATACTCTGTGTTACCAGAGTAAGGAGCTGCCAGGCAGTATTTTAAAATGCCCTGAGAGAACATATTTTACAGGGGTTCTACAATGAAGTGCCTGTAAGTATTTAACAGTCAGCTAAGATGGTCATTCAACTTCTCCTCACAGGTTACACTGGAACTATAAATAGAAGGTAGTAGAAATAAATAAAACTAATAAAACCAGAATGGTGAAAATCCATGTGTAGACCCTGTGTAAAGGGAATACTGCATGCACTCTTGTGGAACTAGCAGCATCCAGAAACATTATTTAACAACAACAACAACAACAACAACAACAACAAAATCTACCAATACAAAAATACTCTGTGACAATAAGCCATTTTAAGTGATTCATACAATGTTAGATTTTCAAATATTTTAAACCCAACTGACACTCATGAAAGATCTTTTTGTTTCTCAGAGACAAAAAATACCTTTGAAAATCTAGCTTTAAATAATCAATTAAAAAATAAATACTTTTTAGTATTTTCCCACCAAGTTAGACTCTCAAGTATAATACACAGGCATCACACTAATCTTCAAAATCCCAGGGCAGGTGCTTAATCACACACCAGCAAGGCTATGCTCTGCTGTGAAACTTGTAATGAGCCTGAGCTACCTGCTTCAACCCGGGTAAAGGTTAAAAAGGTTCTCCCTTCCTCCCCTTATGTAGAGCTCAGCGCAGGCAAATACATTCAAAGGACACAGATGAGACTAGTCCTGGCACAAAAGGCAGCCAGAAGCAAGACTTTCTGGCTCACTCAACTATTAATAGAGTTAATTTAACAGTGGTCTGTGATATGAATACAAAAGACTGATTTTTAAATCCTCTCTTCTTGATTTGGGAGTTATATCTTGAGTATGACTCCCAGGGAAGTATCTAATACTCTGTTACAGTCAGTCTGCATCTCAATTCCCTCTCTGTTTAAATCTCAGTATGCTATTGTCCTACTCCAACAAACACTCTAAGCTTCCTTTTTTATGCTGGGTTTATGTCTCATGTGGGAATACAGCCCAGACAGGTTTTGTTCCAGGGAACAGGCACAGCTGAGACACGGGGGCCAGACACAGCCCAGGCAGGAGACACCAAGTGTGTACGTGCCTGTCTCGCTGCACCACGTCAAGGAGACACATCAAACAGCCCGTAAAGATCAGGGGAAAGCCAAACTACCAGAAACGGGGTTTGCAGAGGATTGTACACTGAGGTGAGTGAGGTCTGCCAGCAGGAGACAATAGAGCTGGGACATTTCTATTCACCCTGCAGCCATCTTCCCCAGAACTCCCTCTCCTAGACAAGTGCTTTCATTCAGTCTCTCAAGAGGCTGGTGATGGCAACTGTATTTGACAATACTTCAGCTGTTTGATTTAAACCAGAAATCACGTTGAAGGAAATGGTTCTCTTTGAAAAACTGTTGCCACCAAGCAGACTCAGAAAAGGTCTAAGACCAAGTTAGCCAAGGATGCAGAGTACAAGAGAAAGCTTGTTTCTGCAGCCTATGCCTAGCAGAATGTTACAGATTCTGACCTCTGCTCCCAGGACTGTTTCTGCACTTGCCATTAAATGGTCATTAGGTTTGCTGCCGATGGGGAAAGAGTTAAGTGCTGAGTGAAAGCAGACACAGCTGACAAGGACAGAAATAGGAAGAACAAAACAATGTAGAGCTCATGTGTGCGTGTGTGTGTGCACGTGTACATGTAGGCAGATAGTTACCTGTGCTGGGACCCGTATGGTGCTATTGGAAACCCAAAGCAGAAGGGAGGGGCATTGTATCTTTGAACCGGGGCTCAGGAGAGAGAATTGGCTGTGTAATGCAAATGAAATTAAAAAACACAAATGTAGGGGGGTCCTACTAATGACTTGACGAGTTGTTAGGTGGCCAGCTGGTGGGGAAAATGTAGGAGTGGTAATGCATAACTTTACAGAGCTAAAGGTAAGTCCTGTTGAGTGGAGCTAAATATTGCATACATCTTTTACTCAAAATGTGAACTGCAGACCAGATTAGATCAGGGAATGTTAGCCACATCCAGTGCAAAATATGTTTTGTTTGGTTTGGTTTCTTTTAAAACAGAGAGAGGGAGCATAAGTTCAGGGAGGTAAGTGAAAGTTCAGTGAGATTTCTCCACATTCATGAAACCTGAGTTCATAGTCAAGCTATTGAGTCACACATAGATGAGAATCTTGCCTGGTCAATTAGGAAAAAAAAAAAAAAAAAAAAAAAAAAAAAAAAAAAAAAAAAAAAAAAAAAAAAACCAAAAAACAAAACCACCCCAACCCTTTCTCCCCTTCTCCCTCTAAGTTCCTTGATGTTCAGTAGGTGTGGTTGGGTGAAGAAAAGACAGACCAATACCAACAGCTGCATGGAATCTTTCCATGACTGGAAGGTGAATAATTAACTCTCTTCTAACTGCAGCCCCTCAGGGGGAGGTGAATCACCAGCCCAATTTAGAGTTATGTTATCTTGTAATGAACAATAAGAGGGAAATCTATGCATGTCCTAACAGTTCTAGTGAGACATCAATGATCTGTGCCCCATAAACCTCAGGAAGGGACTTGATAAAAATTCATCTCTAAGAAAGTAACTGATTTTTAACAACCAACTCATCAGTGCCTGAAGTTTACATTTTTTTTCCTGGGCATATGACATTTTATGTATATGATACTGAGGCTTAGACAAGAGGGAAAAAATGTGTCAGCTCTACATGGCAACACTGTGCCAGTACCTAAAATCAGACACAATCTCTGTGGGAATTAATTTATTTTTCAGTCATGCTCATACTGTTGCCTCTGGAGTTTTGGGATGCAGGGAGGGGTCAACAAAAGGCAGATACGAAAAAGAAGCCTTCTGTTAGGTGACTTGAAAACCTACTAAAGGATATTTTTCCATAGGGTTTGAATGTCCACTGGGAAATCTCCAGCAGACTTTAAATCCAGAAAGCTTAAGGACTGGCCTAAACCTGACAAACCTTTGCATACATTAACTGCGCCCACATGACACAGGCAGGATAAATCTCTCTTCTTTATATATTGAGATGGAAGACTGAAGCCCTTCACTCTTGTTCCTGCCCAAGGCAAAAGGCAGTGTCATTGTTGGTTCTTCTGGGGCTGCAGCCTCTTCTTTTAGATTTTTAGAGCTCTGCAGATGATTCAAGTTCAAAAAGTGGCCAGTAGTAAATACAAATGGAATTTTCTTTACAAAACCTTGCAAAAGACAAGTGATTCCATGCCTTCTCCTCCTTCTGACTAAAATGTTGATAGAGCTGACGACGTAACTGTTCCCATTTGGGGGGGTTGAAGATTAATTAGGTTCAGACCATGACAACCACAGAGGCACATCAGCCTTATGTGTCCCATCAATGCATCACGTAGTCATGTTCTGATGGAAGGAGAACATCTTGGTGTTTCATTTCCTTCAGCTGGTTTAGAAGTAGCATTGACTGACTCCAGGGAGCCACACCCTTTTCATTATCTCAGTAAAGAGAGTTTGAAACCAGTGATACCTGTACTTCCACATGGAAATGAAAAAAAAACCCAAAACCAAAACAAAAGAAACCCAAACAAACAAATCAACAAGCAAAATCAGCAAAACAAATCAAAACAAAAATCCCAGTCCAAACCAAAATCTCAAAAGTATTCTGAATTTAAGCCTCTTTAGTGGGTATTACTTTTGTTTACTGTATTTCTGACCAATTAACTTCTATAAAAGAGGATATTTTCCAACATGCTTCACCCTGCACTCTCTAGGTTTAAGAGACTGTCACTAGGCATATTTTAATTATTGTTTTCTCATTGTCATATCTTCAGGTTATTACAGCAGATAGTCTAGATCTGTTGCAAAAATCCTGTGATCAGTTGTAATGTATTTTTTCATGAAAATAAGAAAAGCTAGTGCTTAGAAATGGAAACCAGGATGCTCAAGAGAGATAAAGAAAACCTCAAAACTTTCTATTTTGGAATAGTGAGTGCAGAGTCCAGAGGAGTGCAGAGGATTTCCAGGATAAATATGCATCTTAGCAGATTTTAGAAGAGTAAAGTAAGATATAGAAGGGAGGGAGGGAGGGAGGGAGGGAGGGAGGGAGGGAGGGAGGAAGGAAGGAAGGAAGGAAGGAAGGAAGGAAGGAAGGAAGGAAGGAAGGAAGGAAGGAAGGAAGGAAGGAAGGAAGGAAGGAAGGAAGGAAGGAAGGAAGGAAGGAAGGAAGGAAGGAAGGAAGGAAGGAAGGAAGGAAGGAAGGAAGGAAGGAAGGAAGGAAGGAAGGAAGGAAGGAAGGAAGGAAGGAAGGAAGTCCACAGAGAGACCAGCAAAGCTAAGTCCACCATTGTAAAAAAATGAAACCCCAAGCTTTGTATATAGATTTGTATGATTTATTATAAATACACAGTGAAAAGCAGCACATGTCAGAAGGCTCCACAACAGAGCTAGAAAATAACCATTTCAGACTGTTCCTTCAAAAAATACCTCCAAATGGGACATCTAAACAAGGTCTTTGTTTAGAATTGTCCTAATTACTTGCCCAAGCTGGAGCTTGACAGAGGAAGTCCAGCCATTCTGCTTGTAACATGCCCTTACTTCACTGATATTTCAGTGACTTGTTTTCTCCCTGCAGTTCAGACAGTATTTTTTTTAGCCTTGACAGAATGGCTAGACTAGGTAATCCACGCAAACAGCTGCTGCATGCAATGTGATCTTTTCTCCAAACCTTTTTAACAAAGACTTCTGAACTGTTCCTTAGTTTTGGGTATGTTGGAAATATCCAGAAGCTAAAATCTCTCAATATGAATGTAATTGACATATCAACTGTCTGACCATACTGCTTTTAGCTTAAGAAGTGTCCCAAGGAGATTAACAAGAGCTGCATGTTCACAAAACCACTCCCTAATCAGAAAGCATTCATCAGGAAAATACTTCTGCTTCAAACCATTTTCACAGAAGATTTGTTTTGAATATCAATCTTCCTGTCTGCAGTGAGAAGAAACATCCTCCTGATTTTTGTAGTGTGAGTTTTGCAAACTTTCAAACTTTATCGAAGATAACACAATCAAGATTTTTCATTTCATTACATTTTATCACTTGAATTCGTTTTGTTCTTTATGATCACTTCTGTCTAATGTAACTCCTATATGAGCCCAAATATTATTAAAGTGTTGCAAGTATCGAAGATATAAAATAGCAGTAACAGTTCCAAGGAGATTTAGAAAAAGAACAGGAGCAAAGAAACCAAGGGTTAGTCTTTAATGTGGCAAATGAATTTAAGGTAAAGCACATTCAGATAAATGGAGGAATTTGGAAAACAGTAATTTTAAAGAAATTCAGAAATGAGAGTGGACAGAAAGTGAAAAATGCATTAGGAACATGACATCCAAAAGGGTATTGCAGCTGTGAATTGCATAGGCAAGGGTTACATCCTCAGTAGGATGGCAAAAGTCCTTTTCACAATAGTCCACTACATTTTAGGAGCTTATGTCCTGAATAAAAATCAGTGTGTGGGAGAGGATTAGGGGAGAAGGATAAAAAAAGAGTAGGGGAGAATAGAATTTATTTTAATATATAAGATTAAATACTAAATCTGTCATAACTGGGAATAAAGGACCACATGGATAAATATTAAAAAGGTGTGTTAAAAGGAAAGGAATTATTTTAGAATGATGAAAATACTAAGAAAATGAAAGGAGGATGAATGTGAGAATGAGGTGTATCAGGCTGTGAAATGGTCTTCTGTGAGAGAGAAAAAATATTCTCCTAGTGAGAACAACTTTAAACAAGATTGGATATTATCTTAGTGACCAAAGGGGCGTCTGGGAATATCAACTATTTTTGAGATTTTGTAGGCCAGGATCCAAATAAAATAATTTTATGAAGGCCTTATTTTTTGCTGAGCCACACACCTTTTCTTTTTCTGAGTAAGATCTGTTGGCTAGTGGAGTCTCAATGCTCTGCTATTGGTGGCTGCTCTGTAGTTTATTAGGAAGAAGGTGAATGAATTAACACTTTTCCCCTGAAATCTCTGCCTGCCCAGCATCCCTAAATAAAGGTAACAAGGGCAGCTGTTGCATGGCAATAACATTACTCTGCACTATGTATTTCCACATCCTGTGGTCTTCCAGGTAGTCTGCCTACTGTGAATACAAGCCTCCAAGGAAAGTGGAGAATAAGAACCACCTGGATATTGCCAGTAAACTAAACCTTTAGGCATTTCTTTGCTTTGATCCAGAGAAATGCATGTGCTGTGCTGTTTGTACCCTCAGAACAAATGGCAGTCTTGGGAACTAGCATGGATATTTGGAGATGGTATTTAAATAACCTTACTTGGGAAATTCCCACTGCTTAAGAAAAGACCAACTGAAACAAGAGTTTTCTTTCCCAGAAGGCTGAGACAGGTATAATAAGGATTATCAGGCACAATTGATATAATTTCTGTATCCTAGAGGATCAAATGACTCATCTTCATAGTCACGTCCTCCTTGGTCTTACTACTGATGAGACTGAAAACATTGCTGTGAACTGTAAAGAGGCAATATAAACATACTACATGATACAAGCAACTGATTGCAAACTAATAACTTCATTAAAACATGTCCATAATAATTTCTTATTTTTATACAGCATATTTCCTCTGTTGATCCAAAAGTGCTGTACAGATGGAAAAACTCAGGAGGTAAAATGAGTTGTTTGAGGTCATTCAGGTAGACAATGGCAGAACTGGGAATAAACTATGCCACAGTGCCTCACTTTGCATTATAAATGCCCCTCCTGTGCATCCTGGAAAGGATCATGGCAGTGAGCCTTTGGAGAGGGAGCATGTATAGCTGGAGCTGAAATAAACCTGAGTCTGATCATAAGACCACTGTGAATTAGAAAGGCCAAATTCCACCCCAATGTGCAATCTCTCCTAAAATCAACTAGAGCTTTATATTTAAGTATTTCCAAGGTTTTCTTTCCCATGGTGTCTGAGTACCAGCAAAATTACATCACCCTACAACAATCTCTGAGGATGATGCCTTACTACTTTTTCCTATTAGCCCTAAGAACCGCTATAGATTGCATTATTTTTATCACTTTTTTTAATTGACATAAAAAATGGTTCTAATTTATTAATCATGGTGTAAAATGAAAGAAATTATTTTTAGTACCTAAACTGCAGTATTACAGGATGCCTCAGGCCTCAGAAAATATAAAAAACAGCAAGCAAATGTTCCAGTCATAACTATGTATATAAGTTTTAAAGTACAGGAAAAAAATCTGCAGGCATTCTATATCCCTAGTTTACAGTAAGATAAGTAGGCAGATAATATCCACAAACATTTCCTATGATTAAAAAAATAAAGGGCAGAATGTGAGACAAATCAAAACAAAATATAGCATGATTTCCAAAATTACAAATCCCATTATGCCTGAAATTTGGAAGGTAGAATACTTCCTACAAGTTCCTGGAAGGGAAGAAAAGGCACTGGTCCTGAAGCCACAAGTCTAGAGTTCCTTGCTGGCTCAGCTGCAGGCTTCCTCTGTAATCTTGGGCATATTGCTTTACTTCTGTTTCCTCTCCCACATTGTGGGTGTGCCTACATTGCAGTCAAAGTGGGATATTAGAGCTCAACAGCCCAACTGAAGTGACTTTAACCAAGTCAGCTTACATGTACTTTTAGTATTGTAACCTTAGTGTGGAGTTGACTAAATTCTAGTCAACACTGACTAATTCTTAAGGGTTTCTAAAGAAATTCGGGGAATAGAATCTGAAAAATATCAGACAAATGTCATTCAAGTATATATTTCCCATTATTCTTTATTTTCTAAAAGAATACTGGGGGAAAAAATCTGATTAATACTAGGAGCTGAGCCAGGAAACAAACAAACAAACAAACAAAAAAGAGAGAGAGAGAGAAAAAAAGAAATAAAAAAAAATAGTTGATGTTTTCAGAGTCATTCAAGGGATTTAGCCACATGCTTCACATTAATGTGAGAGTGCTGCTCTGGGATACAGATCTTAAGAATGAGAATCTGTTCCTGAACTCCGTCCAACTAGTATTGTAACCAGGGTATGAAATGAGATGACTTAGTCTTCCACAGGGGTAAGACCAGCTGAGAAAAAGTGTGTTTCAAAACCGTGAAGACATTTTAAAGGAAAGTTGCTTATTGTTATCTGAAAGTCTGGCCAGCTGGTAAATATAATTGTATTAGTCTGTAATTATATACATTTTGAGAAAACATGCATGTATTGTGCAAGAAAAAGCTGTATATCAGTGTCGAAATCAATAACACAATCTGATATGACACTTCTCTCCACCCAGGTAAATTACTCATATACTCTTAGAAACAGCTTGATAGTTAAAATTAAAATAATGGCTATTATATGGAAATGATAGCTGTAAAGTACAAACACATGTCAGAGAGTTGTTTTAGAAACGATAGTGAGGGACAGGGTAAGAGGAAAAACTTTATTAATGTCAGAAAGATATGGTGAAATATTTAGTGCACACATGTCTGGAACAATAGCTGGGATGAGGAGCCAGATGCTCAGCTAGTGAATGTTGATGCATCTCTGTTTAAATCGGTGGAATTATGCTGATTTACATCATCTACAGATTTTGCAGCTGGTTTTGACATATGTACAAACTTTGAAAGTTAAGCAGACCTACCTGCCCTCCACTCTCTGGAAACAAGGCTGGAAGTCTGGTGGGATAAAGATTCTCAAGGAGACCTCTTGTATTTCTGTGGACTAGAAACATGGTGAAGACAAGTATTATTGTGGTTAGAACAGTATTTCTACATTTTCCTAGCCTCATGGGAAATCAAAATGCACACTAAAAGCAAATAATTAACCTAACTTTGTAAGCCTTCAAGAAGCATTCATTCTTGTATGATTCAAGCTGTATTTTATGTGAATCAGTGTTCCCCTCCCTACTTAAATGTAGACATGTTATTTTTGTGGTCTGGAAGCTAAGATCAGATTTCACCCATAATGATTTTAGCTGCCACACAGCTCATCAAAATTGCAATTATGAATACCAGTGTTTTTCTTTTTCTGGAATGTAGACTGCATCATGCAAGATCCTGCCAAAAGATGCAAAATTAGCACTGTGATGGATATACTTGTGGAACCTCCAGGGAAGCACAATTAGGGAATGAGGAATAAGAAGAGAGAGGGAGTTGTCACTATATAAATGACCAAAAGTCTAAATCATCTTCATATCCATCTCTCCTGCACTGGGAGCTTTTGATTCAAGTGGGACTAGCTTTAAACCAAAAGAGGGTAGGTTTAGAATAGATATTGGGAGAAAAATTCTCTACTGTGTGAGTGATAAGGCACTGGAACAGGTTGCCAAGAGAAGTTGTAGAAGTGTTCAAGGCTCGCTTGGATGGGGCTTTGAGCAACCTGAGCTAATGAAAGGGAAGTTGGAACTAGATGATCTTTAAGGTCCTTTCCAACCCAAACCACTCTATTATTCTACACCCAGTAATTTTCATTAGTGTAATGAGGAGAGTGGCAAAAATAATGCCAGAATTCAATTCATTCTTTTTCATTTTTTCTTAGACAACATGTTGCTTATGTGTTACTACTGAGCTTCTGCTCTGAGCGGATCAGGCTTTAGTTAGGACAGCTATGCAAATTCACTTAGAGGCTGTCTGTCAACAAGAACCAGTTGTAATGTTTCTCTCCTGTTTACATTCTACCTGTGCTGGCTTGTATTAGAATTAAATCTCCATTGAATCTCTGACAGGTGTAGCAAACATATTGTAAATAATACCAGACTCCATAGCACTCTCACTACAGATGGAGAAAAGATAGGGGAACCATAAGTGGGTCAGACAGACATACCTGGAAGTGCAGTGCTATTGATCCTGCCTCCAGCTTTGGGCTGGTCTAGGGACTGTTCAGTTCCTCATTCCATTCCATGTAGAAATCAAATATACGTTTCCCATCTGTTCTCTTTGAAGTAGTATCTTTACTTTGACAGTGCTTTGAACAGTCTCCCATTCTGTATGAAAAATTCCTTAGTGTGCTCTGTTTAATCATGCTCAGAGATTTTTGGGAAATAGCTCTGATTAGTTCCAATATCATTAGGAATTATAGGGCTATGCTTCTACATGTAGACTATATAACTTTTCCAGATGCACAGACTTCATAAAATGCAACTACAACATCAGCAGAGAAGGCAAGAGACTGGGAAAGAATGTTTATAAAGATTTTAACCTCTAGAAAAATAAAGATGTCTGTGAGCCCTGAAGTCACCTGCTCAGTTTTCAAGTCAGATGGGAGACAGACCTACAGGACACTACACAGCTTTACTGGTTTGGGAAAGTTTTAGCACTATCTGAAAGACTAAGAAGATTTTTATTTACTCATCCTACAGCTAATGGAAATTAGAGTCAAGGAACACAATTTATTGTATTTTAGGAAGAACAAGTCTGAACCGCAATTTGTCTGAAGACTTAAGATTCTTACTAAAAGTATTTGTGTAATGTCTGGCTAGACAAGTAGTTTAATACGTTAATTGTATTCAGCAGCTCTATTAATGTGACCAGGAGTAAAATAGAAGAGATGGAAGGGTTCAAATATATAATCTCAGTGAACCAGGGGACTCACGTTATCACAAATGAATTAAAGTTGTGTTTACCACTACAGTTTTACTCCTTGCTTTTTAATGATTGTGCCAGCCAGACTGTAGAAATCCAATCAGCAGTTCCATTACCTGGATTTTGTCAGCACTACAGTCTACACTGTTCTTTGTTTTATATAATAGGATGCTATAATTTGGTTGTTAAGAAAAAAGGTAATTTGTCTACTAAAAGTCACTGAACAGTTTTTTCTTCCAAATCAAAGTAATTATAAGAAAATGTGAGTATTTTGTGTGTCTGCCTACTTTCCTTTCACAAGCAATTGCTTAAAACTTACGATCTCTATGTGACCACTCTGAAAGAGGTTTGATAGAATGCTACATAAACTTGTGTTTGAGAAAACAAATACATCTGGAAGACAGTTTTGGAAGGAGGGTCTGGGGAACTTCAAACCAGTCAGTCTGGCCACAGTGCAGAGAAAAGTTATGGAGCAGATCATCATGAGTGCCATCAAGTGGCATGTCAGGACAACCAGGGGATCAGGCCTAGCCATTATGAGTTTAGGAAAGGCAGATCCTGTTTAACCAACTTGATCTCCTTCTGTGACAAGCTGAAACATTTATGGAATGGGATGGAATATGGAAAAGTGATGAGGGAATGTTGTCTATCTGTACTTCAGTAAGGCCTTTGACATGATTTCCCACAGCATTTTCTGGGAGAAACTAGCTTCTCATGGCCTGGACAGGGGCACTGTTCACAGGGTAAAAACTGTCTGGTTGGCTGGGCCCAGAGAGTGGTGGTGATAACTCCACTGAGTTATATCCAGCTGGCAGCCACTCACCAGTGGTGTTCTCTGGTGCTCAGTATTTAGGACAGTTTGTTAATTAACTGGATGAGGGGTTTGGGTGCACCCTCAGTCAGTTCACAGCTGAAACCAAATTGTATGGGAGTGTTGATCTGCTGGAGGGCAGGAAGGCTCTGCAGAGGGATCTGGACAGGCTGGATCATGGGCTGAGGCCAGTGGTGGGAGGTTCAACAAGGCCAAGTGCCAGGTCCTGCCCTTGGGTCACAACAGCCCCAGGCAGGGCCACAGGCTGGGACAGAGTGGCTGGAAAGGACCTGGGGCTGCTGGTGACAGTGACTGAACATGAGGCAGGGTGTGCCCAGGGGGCCAAGAAGGCCAAGGGCATCCTGGCCTGGATCAGCAATTGGTGTGTCCAGCAGGAGCAGGGCAGGGATTGTCCCCCTGTGCTGGGCACTGCTGAGGCCACACCTGGAGTGCTGTGTCCAGTTCTGGGCCCTCACTGCAAGAAAGACACTGAGGGGCTGGAGAGAGTCCAGAGAAGGGGAATGGAGCTGGGGAAGGGTCTGGAGCACCAGTCCTGTGAGGAGCAGCTGAGGGAGCTGGGGGTGTTTGTCCTGGAGAAAAGGAGGCTCAGGGGAGACCTAATCACCCTCTACAACTGCCTGAAAGGAGGCTGTGGGCAGGTGGGGATCAGCCTCTTCTCCCAAGTAACAAGAGATAGGACAAGAGGAAATGGCCTCACTTACACCAGGGGAATATTAGGAAAAATTTCTTCACAGAAAGACATTGGACCAGGTTTCTCAGGGAAGTGGTAAAATCACCATCCCAGACAATGTTAAAAAACTTATGGCTCTGGTGCTAAGAGCCACTGGTTTACTGGTGAACTTGGCAGTGCTGAGTTAATGGTTGAAGCTGATAAATTTGGAGGTCTTTTCCAGCCTTAATATTTCTATGATTCCAAATAAGTGTGGTCTATACAGGTTTAATTAGCCTGACTGATTAGCCTTAACCTACAGCTGTAATCAGATAATCACTGTTCCTTCTAAAGTTGCTCTACAGCCTGTTCTTTGTTTGTCTATTTGGACTTCTTTACCTGAAGTGAAACATAAAATTACTACCATTAAAATTTGCAGCCCATGCAAATATTGGAGCAGTGACAGAAAAGAGAGAAATCACTGATGCAAGTAAATTCTGAGTTATTTGGTACTTCATGGGCTAGAAAAATGTATGCATACAAATACAAAATCAAGCATGTGTGAGAAGAACGTTGGCCATATTTAAAGAGGATAGAGGCTCAGTTTGGTAAGCAACAACTAAGAAAATATACTCTGTGGTCTTGGAAGTATATCAGCTGTTGGGATAGACAACAGCATCCAAGTTATTTGCCTGGACAGGCTGCATACCTTTTGAGGATGACAGAAAAGAAACACTACTACAGCTGCCTTACCTGCCAAATGTCTGGGACAGGCATGCATGTGCACAGCAAGTAGGCTGAGACAAGCACACACGAGAATTTGGAGTGCTGGGCAACTGTGAGTGCAGCAGAGCTGAGAGGCACTCACACATAGCAGCATTCAGCTTCCATGTCTACCTGGTTGAGTCTGGTTGTGCCAAAGAGCACAAGACATATAGCCAGACTTAACCTGAAGTTGCCAGACACAGCTCTGAAGTTGCGCCAGAGAATGTACTGAAGGGCCACAAACTGAACTCATCCCCCAAGGCTGCAAACATCTCACAGACCATAGGCTGAGCTCCCCCACCACAAAGAATAGCAAATTAATCTTTGTATTTCCTACTAAAGGAATCTCCACCAGGAAATTGTTTTATTTCTTCTCAGAAGAGTCTGCATGGTTTTTGGAATATTAAGTAGGATTAATATCACCTAAGTCAGATCATCCACGCAGAATCGTTCACCATGGGTTTCCTCATAGTAATGAGTGAGAAATGGGCATTTTTACGGTGTGATTAATTTAGGGCAGACTTCTGAAATCTGCAAAATTAATTCTGTCCTCACAATGACTGTCTCTCTTGAGTGAGTAGTTCACCTTTGGTCAGTTTCCTCCCACCCACCACCTCTTTTCCAGTGTACATAATTGTGAAAATAGGTGGATACTTCACATAAGATTGCAGAAAGAACCTTGAAAATGAATAGGTAATTTGGAAATTTACTTAACATTGAGGAAGCATAGGAGCTTTACTTAAATGTTCAGTTTGACCAGAAGAAAATTAAGAATCAATCTAATCAAATCTATAACATACCACCAAACATTAGATTCTTAGTTAAATAGATACTAGTCTGAAAATCTGCATTAGAAGACAGAAGAAACTCCGACTAGAAATAAGTAACACAGTCTTAACAATGATGATAATTAAAATGGCAACACTTTTGAAAAATAATCAAATACTAATATGACATCTTTCTGCGTCACATAAAACAAGATTCACAATATAAAAAGACATAAATTAAATTAGAACTAAGTGCTGGGCAGGAAAAAATTATGCTGATCTCTACCTGGGAAATTCTAAGTCAAATCTCAATGAGCTCAACTCACAGTTTTTAGAAGTTTACCTACTGGACTTATTTTCTAATAATGAAGGAATATTAGAAATTCCTGAAAGAGAAATTTTACTGTCCTGGAAAGGAAAACCTTGTCTAAAGGTGTGAGCTTGAGTCAATGAGCCAGAAAGACTTTGTGTCTAATCCAGTCTTGTCTCTAGTTCCTCCTGTTGCCCTGGGCAAGTCACTTAAAACCTAAAATAAGAATAGTAAAAATTTAAGAGCTATATTAATGCAAAGTACTTTTATTTTCAAAATAAAAAAATTAATATGTCAAAAATCATCAATACAAGTAGTAAGGAGAAAAAGTCCAGCATTGCAAGACTCATAAGAATTTTGTAGTTTCAAGCAATATTGAAGCCAGAATGAATGAACTGGAAAAGTAGAGTTTGAATCAATCTAAGCAAGCTGGGGCTTAAAGCCATGAAGTTTTACTCACCTGATACAAGATCATCTAGATATTTGCTCAGCAGAGTACATAGTGAAGGTTTGTGAAATGAGGGGGAAAATCCTATAGCATGTGGTTGTGGTTCCAATTTGAAGAAACATAAAAATTATAAACCTGCCATGGGTATACCAACAAACTGGAACAAAGATCGATTCTTGAAAGCTTTAATATCCTCCCACCAGGAAAGAATTAAAAGGAGTCAAGCTAAATTAAACATAACAATCCAAATTCTGCTCCTGACTACATGCATGCAAATCTTAAATAACATAACTTAAAGAATTATTTTGGACTTAAATTGGTGTCTCTGTAAGCCTGAATTTTGGCCAGGTTTTATTTCAGCTGGGAAGAAGAAAACATGTTTATAAAATCTGTGCAGCCTACAGTTTTTCTGCCTTTAAAAAGACACACTGTACACAAGCCAGTAATAGACTTCCAGCTGTAGTGAGATGCTGGACTGTACTGGATAACATATTACAGCTTATACAGTCTGCTGGCTGGAAAATAGTTTATTATCATCTAATCATGTATCCGTGCCAACTCAAAGGCATCTGGGTAGGTTGGTAATACACATAGATTGTCCTGAGCTTTATAAAACAGTATAAACTTTTCTCAGAAAACAGCAGAAGCAGCTGGGTCAGTGATATGGAACTAGGAGGCTGCATGTTTTCATAGCCTGCTTTAAGCATCTTGTCAGATTGTGGGCAAGTCCCAGAGATTCACTTTCATCTCATCCAATCCATAGTACTGAGAGCCCTTCTGTATGCTGAAAAAAGTCAGGTACATCTCAGGCACCTTTTGGCAAAACCTGGCATTCCCTTCTGAGTATAGGCAGTCCTCACAAGGGCTGAGTGTCTGACCTAGGTGCTGTAAATGGCATAAAAGCAGGGTAAATCCTCCCTGGGTTGCTGGCTGATTTGATTGCTCAGCTGTACAATGGAAATAATAGGATCTGACAAGGGAAATGTGAAGATAACAACAGAGACTGTGAGACACTCAAATGTTATGATAATAGATGTTGTACATGACCTTAAAGTAGATAAATATGAAATGAATTATTCACATATCTTTCATTAGTCCATGACAGAACCATTCTGATTCCAACACAGCTGCAATGACCTACACTGTTTTCAGCTGTTCCTTCTCCTTTATTTTTTTTTATATCTTGCTTGCATTTAACATGTTTTCAGGGCTAACTTTTTGCTAAATATGTATTATTCAAGAGTAATAAATAAAAACTGTAATAACCTTTTATTTCCAATGAACCCCAGGAAATGTTCGATTCTCCCTCTCCCCACTTTAAAACCTCCACCCTAGGAGTATATGCAGCACATGTGAAGAATGTCTGGATAATGAGCAATTCTGAGTCACGAATAATACTTCCAGATTTGCAATTTTGGCAGCTGAGAGTAGGATTCCCTGTTTGTACTGTGTCCAGTGCTTTCCTGCAGCTCTTCCCCCTCAGAGGCCCTCATTCTGTAGACATTTTTAGCAAGAAGGTTCTCTCATTTACATGAAGTTTCACCGTTATCTGAGGATCCTTCCCAGGAAGCCAGGCACCCTGCTCATCACTTCAGGATGAGAAGATTTTGCTTTCCTCCTCAATATTTTAGCTGTTAAAACACAACTTAGATGACTAAGCACCTAATTTCCCCAGAAATCAATAAGGGACAAGTACTCAGGCAAGTGGGTAGGAGCCTATACAGGTTAAAAATTTACCTTTTCTATCCCTGAGATGGGATCCCTTGTACCTTTCCCACCTTTCCCAGAGGCTGTCTGTCTCATACACACTGTGCAGTGCCAGCTGATATTGAGTGGTTTGCAGTGGCCTGTACAGCAGTCAAGGCAGCCGTGGGGACTTATGGGTGCTTGGCAGCTGCATTTCTATCAACACATTTACATAAGCTTCTGCAGATTTTGGATGATGAATATAAATCATTGTTGCTTTTTATGAAAGAAATTGGCAACCTAAACCCACATATGACCATACTACAAAGTCATCCATAGCATTTGCTGATATAATGAGAATACACCTTTTTCAGTCACACTCTTATGATTCACATAGCTAGCTGTGCTGTTAGTCACAGTTTCAGTGGTCACACCACAGGCTCATGGAGGGCATAGGTTGAATGAACCTCTAAGTTTGGCTCCTTTTAGTCAGGCCTCTGGTGAGGAAAGTATGGAAGGATTTGCTTCCTAGAGTTTGTGAGTGTGCCAATACACAGAAAATGTATTTTTTATCAAGATTCCAGAGCAGCAGCCATAAGGCCTTTAACAGTCAGTCAGCTACAGACTTCAAAGGTGCAAATATTGATATTGGTTTAGGTGAGTTTACTGGGGGGGAAAGACAGCTTCACTGTGTGTTTTGTCTTTACTAAAGGAAAATCCATAATCCTGCAGGTGAGTGCAATTCTTGCTTCAGGAGAAGTTATCACAGAACCACAGAATGGATAGGGTTGAGAAGGACCACAGTGAACCACCTGGTCCAGCCTTCCTGCTCAAGCAGGGCATCCCACAACATATGGCATAGGACTGCATCTGGATGGTTCTTGAGTGTCCTTAGTGAGGGAGACTCCACAATTTTTCTGGGCAGTCTGTCCAAGTGCTTAGCCATCCACACTGTAAACAAGTTCCTCCTCACGTTCAGGAGGAAAGTCCTATGTATCTGTTTCTGCACATTGCCTCCTGACCTATTGGTTGACACCACCAAAAAAGGCCTGGCTCCATTATCCTGACACCTTCCCTTCAGATACTGACAGACCTTCATGAGGTCTCTGTTCAGCCACCTCTTCTCAGGTCTGAATAGGCACAACTCTCTCAGCTTTTCCTCTTGGCAGTGATGTTCCAGCCCCTTGATCATCTCAGTTGCTCATCTGGATCACTCCAGGAACTCCATGTCTCTGTTGTGCTGAGGAACCCAGAACTGGACAGAGAACTCCAGACTGCAGCCTCCCTAGGGCTGGGTGGATGGGCAGGATCAGGTCTCTTGGCCTAATGTACTCCAGGATTCTGTTGGCCTTCTTGGCCACAATGACACCCTACAGGTTGGGGTCTTAACCACCAGGACCCCTAGGTCCTTCTCTACAGAGCTGCTTCCCATCAGGTCAGCCTTCAGCCTGTACTGGTGCAGGGGATAACTCCTCCTCAGGAGCAGGACCCTGTGTTTGCCCTTGTTGAATTTCAGATTGTTCTTCTCCAGCTTGTCAAGGTCCTTCCAGAGAGTTGCACAGCACTGTGTGGTATTGGCCAGTCCTCCCAGCTTTGTATCATTTGCAAACCTGCTGGGGAGGCACCTGCCCCTTCCTCTAAGCCATTGATGAGCAAGTTAAACAATTCCAGGCCCAGTATTAAACTTCATGGAGCACCATTAATGACAGGCCTCAAACTAGAGTCTGTGTCTCTGATTACAGCCCTCTGGGATCTGTCATTGAGGCAGTTCTCAATCCACTGCACTGTCCTCTCACCCAGTCCACATCTCCTGAGTTTTCCTATGAGCATGTGAAAGATTGTGTCAAAAGCCTTGCTGAAATCAAAATAGACAACATCCACTGCTCCTGTCATCCACCCAAGTACTTGTTTCATTGTAGAAGGCAATTAAGTCAGTCAAACATGACTTACGTTTAGTGAATCCATGCTAATGACTCCTGATAAGCTTCTTGTCTTCCATGTGGATAGAGATGGCCTCCAGAATTAGATGCTCATCCCCTCTCCAGGAGTTGAGATGAGGCTGAGTGCCTAGTCATTCCCTGGGTCCTCCTTCTTGACCTTTTTGAAGACCTGGGCAATGTTTGCTTTCTTCCAGTCCTCAAGAACCTCTCCTAATTGCCACAATCTTGGAAAGATGATTGTGAGTGGCCTTGCTGTGGTGTCCACCAGCTCTCTCAGTGCTCATGGATGTAGCTGGTTCGTACCCATGGACTTATGTTAAGTTTGCCCAGGTGTTCTTTAACCCAATCCTCCTGGACCCAGGGACAGTCTTCAATACAATACTCCTTTACCTTGGACTCAGGGGTCAAACATCTCCCACTGGATTCCTGATCAGGGCTAGTGTTGTCAGTGGTGATTGATGCAAAGAAGGAATGCAGTAACTCTGCCTTCTCTTCATCCTCTGTTACCATAGTACTCCCTCCATTTAGTAATGAGCCCACATTATCTTTTGGTTTTCTTCTTTTATTGACATATGTGAAGAAGTCCTTCTTGTTGTCCTTGACATCCTGGGACAGATTAATTCCAGATGGGCTTTGGCCTTCCTTGTCTCATTCCTACTTACTTTGACATGATCTTCTATATTCATTTGAGTGGCCTGATCCTGCTTCCATCTCCTTTGTATTTCTTGCTTATACTTGAGTAATGACTAGAGTTCTCTATTCATCCATGGAGGTTTCGTGCCTCTTTGGCCCAGTTTCTTTCTCATTGGAATGCATTGTTCTTGAACCTGGAGGAAGTAATCCTTGAATATCATAGAATCACAGAATCTTCTGAGTTGGAAGGGACCCATGAGGATCACTGAGTCTAGCTCTCAAGTGAATGGCCCACATGGGATTGAACTGACAACCCTGGCATTATTAACACCATGCTCTAATCAACTGAGCTAATCTCAGTGGCAACTTGCCACTCTTGTACTCTTCTCCCCTGCAGGGGCCTGTTTCCATGAGATTGTTCTAAGAAGATCCCTGAAGAGGTTAAATTTATCTCTCCCGAAGTCCGCAGTTATGATCTTACTTGCTGCCCTGCTCCGTCCTCACCCAGTGCTGAACTCCACAGTATCATGGTCTCTACAGCCAAGGCTTCACATCTCCAACAAGGCCTTCCCTGTTTGTTGGCATAAAGTCCAACAGCACGCCATTCCTTGTGAGACCTTCCACTGCTGGTGACAAGAAGTTGTCATCAGTGCTTTCCAGGAACCTCCTGGACTGTTTGTGTTTCTCCTCCTGGGCTGTGTTGCTTCTCCAATAGATGTCACAGAATCACAGAATATTCTGAGTTGGAAGGGACACACAAGCATCATCAGGATGATGCTAAGATAGTTAAAGTCCCTCTCAAAAACCAGGTCCTGTGATTTGGAGACTCCTTCTAGTTGCCTGTAGAAGGCCTCATCCACTTCCTTGTCCTGATCAGGTCACCTGCAGCAAACACCCACAACAGTGGGTTCTTATTAGTCTGCCCTTTTGTCTTAACCCATAAGTTCTTGATGCACTCATCATCTACCTCAAGACATTCCAAGTGCTGCTTCATATTAAGGGAACTCCACCACCACAACTTCCTGGTCTTTCTCTCCTAAACAGGGTGTAGCCCTTCCTGACAACATTCCAGTCATGTGAGCTATCTCACCACATCTCTGTAACTGCAATGAGACCAAAATCCCATGACTGTGCATAGATCTCTAGTTCATCTTGTCTATTCCTCATATTCCATATGTTGTACAAGTACTTTACAGAAATATTTGATTGTGTCAGTATCTCAGTAGGGGTCTAAAGAGATGGTCCATAGTCCATCTAAAGAGATGCTCCATAGTTGTGGTTACAGCTTTGTCTGCTTGCGCTTGTTTGATGTATTCCATCATAAATCTCCTTTTGCTACTAGGGTGGTCTCACTAGTCCAACCCTTCCCACACATTATCTCTGTCAACTGGTTATGTCTCCATGCCTCTTAAAATCTAGTTTAAAGCTCTCTCTCCAGGCCTAATAACTCCTGAGCTAAGATCTTTTTCCCCTTTGAGACAGGTGGATCCCATTATGTGCTACTCATTGATGCTAAGAGAGATGATTTCCCTCATGTGATAATTACCCTCTTGTCTAGTTGTCTGACAAAACCAGCTCACCCATTCCCTTTCATGTGCTGACTGACAGTGTGGGATGCTCTTATCTGCCAACTCAATTCCCATGTAGGCAAAAGAGCTAGCATCTCATGCCCTCAGTCTCTCCATCCAACATGCTTAGTTTCAACAGGAAGGAGCTACAAAAATTCACAAAAGAAACCTTAAGAAAAACTGCAGCAAAGCAATGACTATTATTCTGGTTTCAGTATCACTCAAGAGCAGGGAAAAAGCTCACACAGGTTGTGAAACAAGGACCTTTCACTACTAGCTTTAATAGTATAATTGTATTCCTGTCTGCAAATAAAATGGTTCATGACTTCTAAGTACTGTAACTTTAGGCAAAATAATAGTTAGCAAACCCACTTCATATATGTTTTAGTTATTAACTATTTTCTTCAAACTAAGAGCTAATGGGTCAATGCAAAGTCAAACAATAGCTGAGTCAGTCCATTTGTGTCATAGAGCAGCACAAGTATCTGCTAAGGAAAGTAGCCAGGGCAAAGGGGTTCTGCCTTCAGTCCTTGCTCACTGGATACAGGCATTTAAAATATGCAGCACCTATCTACGTCAGTGAGTGATGCATCACAGAGGGCGAATACAAAAGGAATATTTTGCCCTAATTAAGAGTTTTACAGATCCAGATCTGGAGGCTGGATGATGCATCTGGTTGTTCTCCATAAAGAATTTCATGTTCCAGGGCAGATCAAAGGCAGCAGACAGTATGACAACACAATACATTTTGTGCTGTACAGCAAAGAGAAGGGCAGTCACCATCAGACATCTTGTGGTGTTGTGCCCATCATCCAGTCTTCACCTTACCTCCAAAAGAGAGGTTGGAAAAGCATGCCATTTGAAGCACACGCACTGTGCACTTTAAGTTTAATACTTCATTAAGTGTCACTGCTGAAAGCAGCTGAGGGGTTTCTACCTCTGTTTTTTTCATTCAGAAAATTAGTCAGTAAATAATGAAATAAATAATTTGGAAAATTATTTAAACCAATACTAAACTAGAAAGCAGACTTTTGCAAGGCACAATTAAACATTTGCCATTTGTGACTCAGTCATAATGATGCAATGTGTCATACTGAAATACCACAAAAGCAGCCTTTGCTTCCTGTTCTATTAATGTTCCTAGAACTGGGTGCAATTCATTGATATGTGCCCTGGCTTAGGAATTGCCTACGTCTTCATCACTCAGTTCCAGGAGAGATGATCCTGTCCTTCTAGAAAAACTACCCACATTCCAATAAAATCAGTCAAGAAAAGCTGGGGCCTTAATTAAATATTAAAAAGAAGAAAGAATCTGTCAAACATTGATATGATTGTCCTTTCCATGTACCTCAGCAGCTACCCATGCATAATGGTTGGCCAGGAATTTTAGAGTTGTAGAGTTTCGTGGCACCAGTCACACAGAAGGGAGGCTCACTAATACAGGTTGGCTTGGATAATAGAGTGGGTTTACAGGATATTTTTCTTCCTTTTAGCCCAGTATAATAGTGGAGATTCAGGGCAGAATGCTGTAGTTTAGGGGCAATGATTCATTGATTAGTAATTTTATTTATTGCACTGGAAACTCTGGAGGATGATACAGAATTATGAGCCTTTTTAGTTTGCATTAGGAGCACACTGGTGCCTTCCACAATACCTTTTTCTTGTGGATAATACATAGTGTGGAATGGCCATTGAATTCCTTCCTCTCAGGCCAACTCCTACACTACCCTGGCAGTGAAATTTCTGTCATCTGATTGGATAGATTTTGGTTTGGGTGTCCAACTGAATCTTAACTTTAGGGGTTTTGCAGTATTTTTTATCATAGCTTGTTGCACAGCTTCAGTCAGAATTAGTCCTGATGTTATCTCGACCCCAAAGAGTATGTATTGTTTTCCATTAGCAATTTGAAGGGAACCAATGTAGTCTACCTACCATGCTCTTGTTTCGTGTCAGGTGCAGTGGTGGATTTTTCAGTGGATCATGATCTCTCAGCCAGGTATGGCACAGGCTACAAGGAGAGATCACTGTGTTGCATAGTTCCCTAGTCACTGGCCACCCTCTAGTGATTACTTCTTTAAATAGATCTTGGTTTTCTTAATGGCCTTTTTTCATATGTAACCATTCCAACAGATGCTCACACTTTTCCTTTACTTCCCCTGTTGCTACCCTAGTTAATCATGTCAGTGAATCTACCTCATCATTCAACAGGTATACTGGATTATTCCATGTCTGGTGTGCAGAAACCTGCCCTACAAAATTTTTTTTGTTTGGCAATATTTAGGATTTCTTGACATTCTTCTCATTGCTGCAATTTACTTCACAATGATTCTGTTCCCAAAAGGGGACCCACTCTGTATAGCTTCTGAATACTGCATAAGAATCAATGTTAATGTACATGTATTATTCTTCAATGTCTGTTTCCCTGGTAAATACACTCTATACTGCTATAATTCCTGGCACTCCCTTCTTCTGTCATCACCCTGTTCTCCAAATCAACTTGCAGAGCCGCTGCTCAGTATTTTCACACTTTTCTGTCTTGTCTGACAAATGCATCTGTAAGCCAAACATCCTTTAGGTGAGGTTAAAAAGAGGGAGCATATTTTATACAGGAAGGAGAAGGGGCCATGTCAAGTTGTTTAGCAGATTTTTCTCATATTTGGAACGTTTTTAGGGCTCCCTCAATTACTTTGTGAGAGTGGCAATAATAATTAATTTATGCATACCATTTCCAGACTGTATCCCCCTGAGTTATCCCTCAGGAGGGGAGAGAGAAGTTCCAGACAGCACTGGTTTGAATGCTTTAAAAGGCCCTCACAAAATTATCAACTGTTGTCAAATTGGATTTTTTGCTTCTTGCATGGTTAAGCAAATCACAAACAGGCCCTTTTTCCCATGCAGAATATGACTTCTTAGCATCTTTAAAGCTAAAGAATAAAACCCAGTGGGATGGATGGGATCTTCAGGTCCTCACTGCCACATATGTATGGGTATACAAAGGATTGCAAATCCCCATTCAATTTGCAGGCAGTCTGTGGGATGCTTTGGCTCCAGAGTTTGATGTACGCTGTCTTCAAATTAGTAGTTTTGGAGCTTCCTCATGCATGGGGGGGTCCAGTCCCATAATGCTCCTTTCCATGTTACATCATACAGGGGACAAGCAATATGGACAGGTCTGGAACATTTTTCTCCAAAAAGTGAATAAACCCAAAACGTGCCAGAGCTCTTTTTTATTTACAGACATCTTTACTTGCTCTAGGGTGAACAAGATTTCAGACGGAATGCACACTGCTACTCCTTTTCATCATACAACTAGGAATTTTTAACCCCAGAGGAATGAAGCTGTACCTCTTCTCTGCAAATCTGAAGTCCTAGATTCTCCATGTGGGTGATAATACTTGTCTGAGTCTGGCCCTCTGTGGTGACATCAGAACCACCCACCAGTATATCATCAATGTATTGGTATACTTTAGTTCCTCCTTCAGGGGCAATCTGTGCCAACTCCTATGCTAGTGTATGATGGGCCAAAGTAGGGCAGTGTTGGTATCCTTGAGGGAGCTGAGTGAAGGGATACTGATTCCCTTCCCAGGTAAAAGGAAAATAATCCTCGTCTGCCTCTGGCAAAGGAACCATAAAAAACATGTCTTTGACATGTCTTTGATATCAATAGTCTCAAGAATTGAATGGGCCCATTCCTGAATTGTGGCAATCAATTTGTCTATGTGAGGTACAGCAGCTGTTAAAGCCCCAGCGTTAGCACTGAGTCCTCAGTAATCCACCTTCAGCCACCACTTCCAACTAGTTTTATGGACAGGCCATACAGCAGAGTTATATGGTGAGTCTGTGGGGACACCTACCCCTTCTTCCTGCAGTTCTGCAATTACTGGAGCAATTTCTTCACACTCTTCTAAAGGGAATGGGGCAAGGTTTCACATTTGTTATTATGGAAGGAGGCAGACCAGTAGCATTCTACAGTAGAGGAACAGAGGGAGAGGGAAGACCAAACATCCATTCTCTCCCTCTGACCAGGCATGCCCCTTTAATAGATCCGACTCCAAGATGTTAGTCAGTAGTGGCTCAACAGTCATGGCAGCTTCTGTGGCTGAGTCATCATCCCCTGAAAAACAGCATTTCACTGGAGCTGTTCATTGGAGTTGGGATTTACCAGAACCATTAGTTACCCGTGCCTTTTTCTTGTCTGGATTGGTGCCACAATGAGTGGCAACTTCAGTTTGAAGTGCTGACATTTGTGCTCCAGTATACATCACTAAAGTAGCCAAGGATTTAAAACGGTCTAGGGAAAACGTGATTACCATATGTCCTGGGCTGTTTTCTGTGAGCCTTCTCATATAAATCCACCAAGCGCTCCTCAGCTCATGTATTGAGACCAGAGTCCAGTTCACTGGCTCAGAACTGGTTAAATTAGTTAGCTCAGTTTCTGGAGGGGCTGAAGAGACCACAGTGTTGGACTCCTAAGGGGGTTCACCAATAGGAGGTGATCTTTGATCTTATCCCAATTCTTTATCAAGCCTTACAGAACAGTGGTGGGTACTTTGTCCATTACTTCTTGAAGAATTCCTTTCACAACACCCTCCACCCACAAACTGTATCTCTGCCTGTTAGTTGGCACGTTTTGTCTGTAATTACCTGCCAAGAGAGGTTTTTGGACCTGCTCTAGCTTTCTCATGTTTATCTTTGGCTGAGGACCACCTGTACTAGAGATCCGCGGTTGTTGACCAGTAGTCACTAATTTTTGGGCTACCTAGAGCTACTAGGTTATTCCTAGTGGTGCACCCCTTCTTCCTGGCCTAGGGACTGCCACAATGCACCCTTGTAACTGTTTAGCACTTATTGCATCAGGCCAGCCTCAGATCAAGACAGGAAACCTCTGTGGATCCATAGACAAATGTCATTGCAGGTCCAATAATCCTGTATGCATTAATTGGAAACATACAGTCTTTTGTACATTTTCTGCAATGTGTCAGTCACAAGGGTTTTAATTGTGTGAGGATCCCCCCTCCTATAGGTTGGTTACAATTCATGGTCAGGAAGGCCCTTGGTCCCCAGTAACCTCTTGCTTCAGCCTCACTCAGGAGAATCTGATCTTAGGGAGATCCTTCATATATTAAATCTGATTCACCAGCCCTTCATCAGCTGTATTGTTCCTGAAGTTTAGTCAGAGCTTCTCCCTTGTACAGGATAGTCCATGTGGTAGTTTGCTGTATTTCCCCCAGCCATCATTAGTGGTTTCAGTTTTAATGAAGGGACACATATGTAATACTTTGTCCTCCTGATACCTTTGCCTAAGGTCTTCCAATTTTCCAGCAAGGATTTATTAACACCCACTAGTCCAGGGCACCTAAAATTGATGTACTGTAGTTCACAATTTTTCGTTTCTAGCTTTTCTGCCTCCTTGAGAGCCAGATGAAGGAATAGATTAATTTTCTTTTCCACACAAACTGTCTCATGCTCTGCAACTAACTGTAAACATTCCTTCTCTTATTGCTCCTGCAATGTTTCCTTTGACTCTCATTAAGTTCTTATCATATCATATCATATGTGGATTTCTGAATAAGCAATCTCTCTTTCCATGCTGACTTAAAGGCAACCAACAAAACAGCTCTGAACCAAGGACAGATGTTTGGAGGGGGAAATGCCCATTTGACTCACCCTGGGCCATCATTCCTTTTGAATCTGTCATTAACCACCTAGAGTTGATGTCTTTCTCCCTGTTAACCCTCTGAGGATCAGCTTGATTCTCTCCTGAGGAGAACCTTTCAACAGGACCAGGTTATCGCAGAAAACCTTTCAGTAGCCCTGAGGTGCCCAGGTAAGAGCAAGAGGAGAAAAATTATTGCTATAATTTCACAATAAGGCAACAGCCACCACCCAACTCACCCTCAGCAAGAATACCTTTCAGCAACTCACAGAGGCTCAATATCCATTCTCCACCATCCCCTGGGGGTTGCTTAGAATAATTACCAGGACAAAATCCTAAAATATCTTTTGACCACACCAATCACTCCATCACATCCAGGGAAATCCTGTTCCACAACACCAATAAAATGTTACAAGACACTGAAGGTAAGGGCAAGTAAGGTTTTTGTTAATAAATCTTTTGGTGTAAATTAGAGTGAATGAGCCTAAGTGATTGGTGTTTGTTAACATACACATGTAAGTTTATTACAGAAAAATTTGGTTGCAAAACAAAGCAGATATGTATCTGTTTCATCTATTATTTTCTATAGTACTATAAAAACATAAAAGCATTACAATATGAAAGAGCAACAACACCACCCAAAAACTTGCACAAGGGAAAAGAAAGAGAGAGGAAGGACAAGAGTGTGAAGGTCTCACCACTTGTAGGCTCCACAACAAGACTTGGTTGCTTCACAGTCTTGGTTGAAGTGATGGTCACAAACTGGATCTTTTGGGTTGTGGATGAAGTCCTGAAGTGATGGGGAGAAATCCATAAGAAAATCTATGAAACACAAAATCTACTGGGTTTATGTCCACTCAGGTTTGTGTGAGAATGCCCAGGTGCCTCCCCTGGGCTGGGAACTCTTCAGGAGTCCCTGACACCTTCTAAGACAGCACAGCTGCCCATCACACCAGCACAGATGAGTTGATTACTGCCCATTGTGGCCATGAACAGAGATGAACAGTCTTAGGCCATGGTCAAAATTTCAGTACTTCCTTGGAGTGGGGAGCAGAGGGAACCCCACAACCCAGTGTTTTGTGCAAGGCAGGACAACCTAGCATGGCAAGAGACATCTGCCCAACTCCACAGGACCCTCTCCTATCTCACTTGTAGCCCATCCTTCAGCCTCTGTCTTTTCAGATGAGAGGTTTAGTCACTGCACACCCAAAAGTTCACCTCCTCCACCTCAGCAAAGAGGTGTTTCTGGTGTGTCCACAAATCAGGCAAAAGTTTTGAGTCTCTATCTCTTAACAGTTCACTTTCTGACAGTAATTTTAGAAAGACATTTTTAGAAATCAAAGTCATGCAAACTTACCAGACTTCTGCAGTTACTTAGGAAAACTGTAGGCAGGGTCTTCCACTGGAGCCAACATAGCAGTGGTGATAGAGCAAGCCATGGGCACCTAGCTCCTTAGCCTGTCTGTGAGCAGATGCAGACAAATGAAGCCAGATCTGGGAAATTTGTAGATCAGTTAGGGAATATACTAATGCCCCTCAACCGTGATGCAAAAACTGTTGTTATATTATCCACGGCGTAGGCAGATTTTTATGTATGTTACACGTATGTGTATGTATATGTGTTTATGTAGGATATTTTGTATTACCTGCTTGAGGGTTTTTAGGTATATTAAAAAACCCCATTTAGTTCATTTTTTATATCACTAATAATTAATTGCATTTCCAACAATATCAGAGATGAAGACACTGTCCTAGTAATCTTTGAAGAAATAGCAGTACCTACTTCGGTTAAGCTTTTTGTCTAATTTTAGTGTGAATTATTCTCAAATTCTTGTCAAACATTAAACATTTCACTTATTTTTTTACAGACATCTTCAGCATGAGCTGCTTAACTGTGATACATTGGAAGTTTGTGGCATTATCTACTTACTTTTTCTTGAATAAAATGGTATCTAACATATCTCTAGCACTCTATTTATTAGGTCTGTATTGCATTACTGCTTTTATCACTGAGGGCTAATTCTTTTGCCATTCCCATGTTGAAAATCACCTTACTCCATGACCATTAGAGATGCTTTAGGAGTATTGCACTACTAAATACGAGAAATATAAAAATTCTGCCCTAAAATGTTTAAATTAAAAAAAAAAAAAAAAAAAAAGTCTTTTAAATCCATTTGTCTGATAATTATTCTTAACTTTTACCTAGAAACTATTGTTACATGAATTGGTCATGAGGATTTTAATTAGGATGTATTTGTAAAATTCAACTAAAATTTATTTCACTCTAGGATTCTTCTTTAACTCAAAACTTTTAAAATGCAAATGAAAATATTTAGCTCAATCCATCATGAAACTGAAAAACCAGCAGATTTATCATTGCTCTAACCACAAGCCTTAGTGATGAAAGACATAGGAATTTATTTCTGTTTCATCACTGAAGTGCTCTCTAAATTGTCTGCCATCATTTGGTTGTATTTGTCTCACACACTGCAAAAACTGAACCATATTTGAGCTGGATAGATGAACTATATGGACAATCAAGCAATTGTGGTAGCACAGATGCCCAGTGATACCAGAATTTCTGAACATTTGGTATGTCTCTTGTATTTACACAAAACCCTCTATTAATGTCCAGAACATGAAAGGTGAGTTGTGGAAAGTAGAGTCAGGAAGCATGGCAGCAACAAAAAGGACAGCAGAACTGAACTGCTCTCCTGTACCTTACATTGTGCTGTAGAAATTTGGAGTTTGCTAAGGTAACAAAAAATATTTTCCATGTTATTCTCTCAGCATATTTTTAGAAAGAAGAAACATGGCAAAATCCATATAAAGGAAGAACAAGTAAATGACAAGGTTTTTATTGTTATAGGCTTCCTAAAGCACTTTGTTTATTTTTGTTTTCTTTGTATAGAAAGGCTGCCTAGGTATTTTCAAAAGCACTGTTAATTCCTTTAAATCCCTGAGATCTTTTGGAACTTTTTGTGTTTTGAGACACTAAGATCTATCTCATGTATGGGAGGAATTAGAGTGAAGTTATAATAACAAACAGATTTTTGAAAAGTCTTTTCTGTATTACTACAAGTCCATCAGAAAATTAAATAAAAAATAAAAAGGACTGAATGGTGTTGATTTGCTTTTGGCCAGAACAAAAGTTCCAGAATAGTTAAGGCAAAAGTAAACAGATTTAAATCAAAAAGAATTACATGGTGTCCCAGCTCAAGGGTAAAGGCATTCTGAGAACTATTCCATCTGCAGGGAGAGTTCATTTAGGTTCCCACTGAACTTGTGCAACTTAATTCTTCATAGTGAGAGCCAAGTCATATTGGGATTGGAGGTAAACATCACAAATAAGTGTGTGTGTCTCTGTGTCTGTGTGTGTTTTCAGGAAGAGAAAGCAGGAAGGCAGTTTCAATAAAGCTTCAAGGACAATAAAGCTTCTTTGAAAAATAATACAAATGTTTTCATACACTAACACTTAATAATACAACTTCTAAAAAAATCAATAAAAATGTAATCTTATTTGGAAGGGGTAATTTCACATGACTATTATATTAATAGCATTTTTATTATAGAATTTATTTTTCATTTAAGTATGTGTTAAATTCAGTCTATTCTGTGTAATTTCTAAACTTTTGGCACCTAACATTCTGGGTACATTTTTACTGATTGTAACTACAAGATAAACCAGAAGAGGATAAAGATGCCTGCATGTCTATATTTCCACAGTCTGACAGCAGTTAGATCCTGTGTCCTGGCCAGGACCCTCCTACAGTAATTATTTGTCTTCCCATACAGGAGAAATGTGTTTTCTGCATCTACTGTTTCTTACTCTTTTCTTTGCTCCTCCTCTGCTCACATACAGGTTCTGTTTCCCAGAGGTGCCAGCAGCTTGACTGGTGGGCTCAGCCCTTTCCTGCCATGGGTCCATTTGAACCAGCTGGGCACAGGGCAGCCCCTGGTTTCCTACAGGGGACAGAGGACATCCTGAAGTCCATTCCTCTCAAGACTTAGCCAACTACAGCCAACACGACACCCTACTGCCACAGGTAGTGATGAAAACACAGTGTGAAAGTGCATTTATTGGTAATCTCATGTTTCATTAACTGATCAAAGAATTGGTTGAACAGGGAACAGTTGTGTCCATTACCCCATGTCTTGCAGAATAAGTAAAAAGTGGACATCAACTCACTAGATGCCACAGAACTTCTTTTCTGAGTATTGCTTTTGAGAAAACCACTAGGATGAAAATGCATTAAAGCATAAACTGAGATGTGTTGCAGTTCTGTGGCAGACCATACAGTTGTGATTTGTTGCAGCCCTCCTTAGACATAAACTATTATGGGGAAGGCTGAGTGAGACAACACTGGTGATGTTTCCCCCATATGCAGCAAAAACAGGGAAACAGCAGAAGCCATTGTAGTCCTTAGTGTAATGCATATAAAACAGCTGAAACTTGTGAGTCACTGCTCAAACCTCTAGCCACATGCAAGTTGAATAAGAAACTGAGTTAGGTGGTGAAAAACTTTTGCTGGACAATGTCTATAAATTCAATTAATATACATACTGTTTAGTAAAAGTTTGGATGTTACGGACAGGAATAGCCAGATGCAAGCAAAGAGGCCACAGAGACATCAAGGCAAGTACTTGAGGCTTTGAAAGAAAGCCAACTCATGGAATCTGTGAGACAGACAACTGGCTGAAAAAAACACTTGTATCTGTGAACATTGAAAGTGCTTTCTCTTGCATGACCTTTCCTGGAATCTGAAAGATTTTTTTGTACACCTTGTAAATAAAGACCATCACATCAATAAGGGCATTGCTATATTACATATCTGCTCTTAAAACAGAATCGGTCTGAATAACTATGAATTATGGCTACCTATTCTATAAAAACAGTAACAATTGTGTTAATATTGAGAATTGTGTTAATATTCCTCTTTTTGAAGAGGAAATCAAGGATTTCCCCAGAGGAAGAAATTGTTAACTGAGACTCCTGTTGAACATGCCAAAGTCCAAGATAGTCAAAGATGCTTTCAAGTCAGAGGCTGAAACTTCACAAAAGGAATTATAGCAGCATATGGAAATTTCCCAGGAAGGGCTTGGAGAAAAACTTGAAAGAAGGAGGAAAAATACCTTGGTTCATCGGTGACAAATTGTCTGTGTTCATTAGGAAAATCAGTAACAAATGGTCCCATCATTCAGTAGTAAAGAGAAATGAAGAGGTAATCAGCAATCTGGGTTTTGTGTATTAGAGAGTTTCCTGGAAAATAAGGGAGGCTGAGAAAAGTTTAGCCAACTTCAAACTTGCTAAAAAAGTTAAGCTGTAGCAAGGAATCAAAGAGCAGATGGCTCACACTAAGAAAATCAAAAGATCACAGACCTCTCTGGCAGACAGCCACTCAAATGGCACTGATCCAGGCAGAGGACTGTAGTAAGACAGAGTAATCCTTATCTTTCTAGTACATCTATAACCCTCAGATGGGAGAATTTGGATTATCTGATGCTCCTATTTCCCTTAACTTTCCACACCTCATCACAAACTCTAGGGCTGACCTTTGAGGACATCATGATGGTCTTCCTCCTGGACTAGTTTGAAAGCTGCCTGATGAGAAAGCAGTATGATATAATAGTACTAGAATTCCTAACAAGTGACCAGATTCAAGGTTTTTGAAGTATTACCCAGAAATCCAGACAGAATTCTTTTCTCTTGATTCCAACTAATCAGGATTTTCAGGAGTCAAGGGATCAATGAAATGTTCCAAGACCAACTCTCAGTTGGATGGGACAGTAAATGGCCTCAAAAGCTGGGTAGCATTTAAAACATCAGGACTGGGGCACATCACATTCCTTGGTGGTTTATTAGCACCATCAGGACACAAAATACACCCTTAACCCTTGCAAACTTTGATTACAAGCTAAGGAACAGCTGCAGTGGGAACTGCTGGGATGGAAAAATGGCATTAGGACCATTTGTATTATTCAGAAATGTACGATCTCCAATTTTAAAGAAGTTTACAGCATTTGCTTATTACAAAGTAGGGACAGACTAAGAAAATGACTGTGAAGAAAGACACATCATGTAAAGGAGCTATAAAACCCGGCCACCTGGCCTGTTCCCCTGAGGCAGCAGAGGCAGTTTAAAAACCCAGGGTACTAGATTTGTGTAATCCTGCTCAGAAAAGCAGTAGCAAGCATATAGCCATATCTCATTAATCCTTCAAATATTGCATATCCAGGCACTATAATTGCTCAGAAGTCCATAGGCCAAGTAGACATCAGGATCATGAGGAGATGAGGGAGTACAGGTGGACAACCATGAGCAGGCACCATTCTAGACCTCAAACCACATTTTAACAATTCAGTCCAAAGATAGGCTCTAAAATTATCCATAGAAAGGTCTGAGAAATGAGCAAAGAGAAAACAACTCCCCAGGACCACAGTCAAACACCAGAGAAAAATACCAGAGGGAAAATTCAATGTTCTATGTTTACAGAGTTACTGAAAGCAAACAGCCCAATTCTCTTTATGCTTACTCAGGTAAAAGTCCCAACAGTACCTGCATAGAAGTAAAATATGCAAAGAGAGGAGCATTAAATCCAGAAGGAACATCATTGACAAAACTTCCATTACAGAATTTCTTTATCTTTCAACTTTCAATTGAGTGATTGAATAAAAGACATAGTAAATAAAAAATAAACTGTTAGCACTCAAAGGGAAGAAGGATTTTGTTTTTTGGGAGATTTGGTATTTTTTTAGAGTAAAGTTCTTTCTAGGTCACACAACTTGTTATAAAATAGAGTCCAGTTTCATGGAATGGTACAATATTGTTAGTGTTACATTCCTGTTTCCAATCTGCCTATAGAAGTTTGGTTTGGAGGACAATTTGCTTAAAGGGTCATTGTTTAGAAATAGTTTTGGTAGCAGACTCATGGTGTAGCAACATTGAATTACAATTGCCTTCCCATTGTATACTAAGAGAATAATTTGAAAAATACTGCATTTTCAAAGTATTAATAGCATTTTTACATTCAATAAGCTAAATTGTTCCATTAAAGAGCTAATCTATGAAGAATTAATTTATGGATCACTTAGGTCTTTAAAAATATTTACTTGCTTCATTCAATAAACTTAGATGCTGAAGCAGCATTTTAAGAAGAAAGGACACTTGAAGCAAGAATGTCAGAACAACCTTGAATCTTCAGTCTTGAACAGTCTTTTCAGATATGCTTACTTCAGTTTGCCTGTTTAAAGACTGAGAAAGAGAAGAAGAAAAAAAACACTGTGAAAGAAATCAAAACATATTAATATGTAAAAAAGTACTATTAACTTTAATTAACTTTAATTAAGAGTTGTTTTTCTAAATTTCTTAGGCCTTTAGAAGTGCAGACAAAGGGTTTTCAAAGCACACAGGTCCAACTGAAACTTTGGTATAAGTGCCACACAAGTCCCAGATAGTCCTCTCACTCAGTACTCAACCCTGCACACTTGGCCAACATTATCCCAAAAAATTGGGTAGTTCTGTGGTTCTGTAGAAGATGTAGTCAAAAAGGAAAAGTGACTTACAGGTATTATGAGCACAGATAAAACATATACCTAAAGACTTTAGGAACAAAAAAATATATAACTCTAATTTTGTAAGCAAAAATAGTACAAGCTGAAATATGAAGTTGTCCGGATCACCACAAGCTCCCACAGATCAGTACCACACCTCTATTAGCAAGAGGAGCTTTTTTCTTATCTCTTTTTCTTTATTTCTTAAATTCATTGCTTAATTCCTGATCTCTGACTCATAATAGAAGCTGCAGTACAGCTCAAAATGAAAACGATGGCCAGGTTTCTGTGGCTGTGTTCAGTCCTTTCAAGTTAGACAGTCTGCAATATGTACACTTCTGCACCTTTGAAATCCATGACCAAAGGCCAAAGTAAACAAAGAAGCTTTTTATCCTCTTCAGTCTTAAATTAACTGGATACACTCTTTCAAATGTAGCAAACCAGCTATTCCACTCCCTGTTGTCTTCGCCTAGTTCTCCAACATTCTCCAAACACAGAACCCAAATACATTGTCAGCAAAAGGCATCAGATACTCCCCAGATAGTTTGCAAGACAATTTCTCCTGTATTTATTAAATAATTTATTAAAATTCTGCCCCACTTGTCTGCAGAAATAAGAAGCAGAACAACTATGGTAAATGGCTTCAAATATCCAAAGATGTAAACACCAAATATGCTGCAATTAGGTTGAATTATGTACTGACATTTTGACATACTAGATTTTGGAATAATTCCCCTGGAGAAGTAGTTAGGTTCCTTGAAGGTTTTCAGAAATAGTGAAATAACACTACTCAAACATACATATCTTGAAGTAGGAAACAACTTGACAAAGGTAAGAAGTTCGAAAGTTTGACATAAAAAAGTCTTTCTGAAGCCTAAACTGTATCATTTTGTGAAAGTACATTTTTAGGCATGCTATTTCTGTGTTAACATAGTGTACTGAATTGGGTGTAAAAAAACTGTAGACCATGTGACAACAGTATTTTAACTAGCAGACAAGTTGGTCACTAAAAATTTTATTTATAGCGTTTGTGGGTTTTGAAGAGAAAACCTGCCTGCCTTTTGAAAAAAGTCTCCATTCTACGCATTGACTTTTAAAATATCCTCTACCTCTGTATTAATGAGTGACAAGGAATTTGAGAAATCTGGTGCACATGTGGCTTGGCAGGTGCTTTATATTGAAAGGCACATGAGGTTTTGTCAAATTGTGTAGAGCTGCTCTAATCATAACGTCTGAGCATCAGTCATTGTTTACCTTAATTCTATCATAAGCACATCTGGGTAACTCCTTAAAATAATGCTAAGATAATTAGTCATGAATTGAGTTGGAAATCTGATAAAGTACTTATGACATCCATATTGGTACCAAATTAATTCATCATGGTTTACATTGTTACAAAAACACTAAAGGAATTAATAATAATTTCTGACAGCATTTGAATGTGTTGCTAACATGAGATCAATTACAATGAATGCTTTTTAAAAAAATAAAAAAGTTATTACAGAGGTGTCTCAATAGCCCTACAAAATTTTACATCTGCATTTTTTTATTGATAAAGTACATAACTCTTTTTCATGTATTACCATGCTTGGGGAAAAAGGACAAGCAGGTTTATTTTGTGCATCTTTTCCAGTAAGTTTTCAGGCTAACTCTTTGAGGCTGCATTGCAAGAAATGAACACTCTCTATGCTGAACCTACAGCAAGAACTCCTAGATGGAGGCAACATATGCAGTTCCCACCAGAGAAATCCATAAAAGGATTCTTTCCTGTTTTGACTTATCACAGCTTCAGCTGAAGTTGGTGAATCAACATCTCCTGGCAGCAAGAAGCTGACCCTATATGTCCATGGCAACACCACTGCCATGTGAATCTAAGGAGAGGCTGACACTGCAAAGTGGGCTGTATGCTCTGAACCAAGTCAGAGATTTTAATCAGGAATAGCCTGGTTTATTCCTGCTAAATGGCTACACATTTCTGGGTTGTCTGCTTAAAAAGTATTAGCTAATATTTTCATCATTCTAATGAAGAAAGGCACTAATGAAAGTTGCCTGGCACCAAGGTGGAAAATGTCTGCCACAGAGAAAACCTAGTTATAACCTACTTAGGAAAAGAAGGGAAGAAAAAACCCATTCCCTGGCACATGTATGTGTGTGTAATGTGTGTGCACTGTGTATGTACAGCACTGTCCTGACATTTTCTATTTTCAGTTATGTCAGTCCTCAGCAAATTTTTAACTCATTGGTTCATCACTCTATTCCCCAAAGGAGTTGCAGGACTTGCTACAATAGAAAAAGCACAGCACAGAGAACAGCAGAGACATCAGGATCTGTCTGTGGGAGGCTGGCTGGATCCACAGCTTGTCTTCCTGATGTTCAGGTATCTCCTTCCCTAGTTGTCCAGCAATTCCATTTTTCTCCATCACCACACTGATACTTCCCTGATTATTTCCTGGTTACCATCTAAATGCAGCCTGTCTTTGTTTTCCACGCACTGTGTTCACATACCTCAATATTTTTCCTCTCTTTTGCATTCCCAGACAGGATTTCCAAGCCTCCAGTAAGCTTAAGGATTTGTAGCTCTCTTTGCACCTGAATGAGAGTTTTCATGTTCTCTGTGTCTCTACCTGAAACTTCTTCATAATCAACTCCTGGAAAATCTTGTTGTTTTTCTTTTGTATTCTCCCACCACTTATACTTTGTTTCTCATTTCTGCCACCAGAAAAAAACCTTACTTGTGCCTTAGTCACTCGGTCACTTAGTCACTGCTTCCATAATATTTTACCTTAGCCTCTTTCTCTTTGTGCTCATCTGCTCAGACTCAGTTCCTATTTTCACTATTTAAGAAAACAGTGCTCATTCCTTTGAATTCCTCACTATCCCTTTTGTGCCAGGGCACAGTCAGCCCTTCAAAATTTGCACAATAGAGCTGTGGTTACACCCCTACACTAATATCCACTGATTCTCCCTCTGTGCTTTCTGCCCTGCCCAGACTCCTCCAATAGCTTTCCTGCACTCCCTAACTCCCTTGAAGTACATTCCATAGTCTGGTTGCTCATGTTGAAGGAGCAGCTTTGTAATATGAAAAGCTTCATTTTATCTTAGCTCTTCCTGCTTCTGAAATGCATAAGAGTACCTCTAAGTCCAGGGGCTATCCAAAACCTCTTTTGTCTATTTTTCACCACCCTTTCTTCCAACACACCTGCAACAACTGTCAGTCTCTCCACTGGTTCCATTCTATATCCCTGTCAGGCATATTACAAGTTTCCTTTATGATGCCTCTGTCTGCATCAGGTTGAGAGATCTGTAAAACAAAAATTGCCTCATTCTGTATCTATGTAACATCCCGCCGGTGCTCAGCACTTGAGAAGAATGCTTTATTTCTCTTATTTAGTATTCTTGATTTAAAGGCATGTTTTCTCACTTGGAATGTATTTTATAGTCTGATTTTGTCATGTAATCATAACAGTGTGTTTGTGATAGCACATTACATTCCACAGCAAAAAAAAAAAAATCTGATGTCATAAATGTCGGATTTATATCTTTTCTGAAAAAAATTAAGCTGAAGAAGCAAATGGATGGAAAAAACCTCATTAAAATACCAACATTTTCTATAATTGTGGTAAAAATATCAATGGAAACCCAGACACACATTGTTTAATAGTTTTCTTTTTATACTTGTTTCCAGATTTTTAAAAGCCTGCTTCTCTGAATAAGCCCTTTTTTTTTCTTTTTTTTTTTTTTCTTTTTTTTTTTTTTTTTTTTTTTTTGGGGGGGGGGTGGGACAGGGCTGGAAATATATTTTAAAATAGCTGCAAAAAATAAGTTTTTGGAATCAAGGCTCTAAAATTCAAAACTATTGCCTCAGACAAATTAAATAGAATGGAAATAAAAAGGTTCACAATGGTGAGAAAACACACATAAAAATTTCTGGGCTACATTTCTCGAAGCTGAGCTGCCCCTGCTGCACTCTATTCATTAGAGTGCAAATGACGTATTAAGGATGTACTTGCGCAGATTATTTACAAGAACTAAGAAGTGATTAATAAGAGGATGGATCTGAAAACATCCTCTGTGTTGTTCTTGCTAACAAGTGGGCTCAGCTTTGTAATCAATGTTGTCAGGAAAAGCAGCACATCCCAAAATGGTATGAATCATTTCTGACTTCCTGCCCTCCCTCACTGAAAACATAGACAACGAAAAACAAAAACTTCTGAAGATAATACAGCAGTTAAAGACACATGTTTTGACAAAATTATTGAATTTTAAAGACAGAAGGTGTTTCTAAAAAGATTTCCCTAAACAACTGGTGTATTTCAAACACAGGAATTACATAATATTATGATTTACACATTAAATTATTTATAATGGAGATTTTTGCTGGAGTTTCCAGAAGATTTTGCAACAGTAAGTTGAAAGAGCAGAAAATTGTTTCCTGTAGAGGAGTTGTGTCTGTAAACTGGTTTCAATAAAGGTGTTGGACAGAACATAATCTGTATCCACCTAGCTTGCCTGTTGGTCCCACACATTCTGTTCCAATCAGATAAACAAGGAAGTTACCCTTTCCTCATCTTTAAAGTAGGTTGGGAGTAGACCACAAAGAGGTGGTTTAACATTTGTGATTGGATACATTTGGGTTTTGCAGAAAATAAAGTGTTTTAAAAACAAGGGAAAAAAATGGAAGACAGTACTAACAGCTGAACTCATCCAGATCTCAGAGGTATTTAGCATCACTAAAAAGATTTTGTTGCAGCCCTTGATCTGGTTTAGATGGCCTTCCTATTCCTGGTGTTGCAACTTCTAGGGACTGCAATAGTCCTCATGGGCCAAGCCACCCTTGGTGGAAATACTCTCTGGTGGTGATTACTGTCTCAGACTCCAGAGTCAGTCAAGGCTGCAGTCAGAATGTTCTTTCTGTGGACAGATTTTTGAACACCTTTTTCTTCTCATGTACCCATACTTCCTTTGGCTTCTCCTACCTATCAAGGAGGTTTTTCATGTAGAGTTCCTTATGTGGTGTGATATTTTGCACTGTGGAGAATCACTGGTTCCTACAATCTCTGAACAATTAAATTTTTTGAAGATGATCTTAGTATCCAGTGTAGAGATACAGATAATCAAGACAATCCAAAAAGACAAGAAAATAATATCTTGGGACAGCACTGAGCACTGTCAGGTGCCCTGGAAACAGATGACAAGTAGACAATAGCTGCTCTCTTAAACAAAAAGTGCCTATTTCAGTTATTCATTCAGTAGGTTCGCCATGTCTGACCAGAAAGTCAGGTATGTGATTTAAAATACAGAAATACTGTTTGTGCTTAGACAAATAGAGAAGGAAGTCCTCTTTCTAAAAAGAGGAAACAATATATTCAGGACTCCAGGCATTTTTTTCAGTGTGAACCCACATGGATTTAGTCACAATTGTGTCACCCACAAGAGCTGAGAGAGCCAATTTAAAGACCTTACAGGATGATGTATAGATGATTGCACAGTTCCGTCCAGCCCCATCTACAGCACTTTCAATTTGTTGTACAAATTGGGTGTTTCAGTGGAACTAAATTCAGAATAAAACAATGTCGTGTGGGTTGATTTGTTTTTTTAAATGTTTACTTGTGATTTGAGATGCTCCAAAGAACGGCATTTAAAAGTTTTGCAAAATTGTGTCTAGCATGTCCTTAACTTTTGATGTTCCCCTCAATACAAATCTTTATTTGCCTACCTATTCAGATCAGCACTCTGACAATCCTCTGCTGGATTAACAGAGAATCCTACACAATCAGCGAAAGGCCAAACCTCAGAAAAGGTTGCCTGTGCTTGAGACAACAAAATAAACTACAGCAGAGAGCTGATGACAAGCAGTCCAAATGAGATCCAACTGGTCTGATGACAAAGTAGTCCTCAATGGCTTTCAGAAGATGGTTTTTTGTAACGCTCTGATGACTCTACAAAGAAATAAACACCACAGTCAGTCAAACTGAAGTATAATAGGCCTAACACACTGCTGGCATACAATTCATTCAGTAATGTAAAAAGTGGCCATACATCTTTATGTTACAAACATTTCCTACCTACATTTATACAGATATAAAACTGTTAGCAAAATGGAAGCTATTTGAGGCTTGTAAAAGAAAGCAGACCATATTATCTGGATTATTTCCATTTTGGACATATTTTTTTACTTAGTCCAGAATGAATGGTTTATATTAAAACATTTAAATATTGAAAGAAGTTTTGGGTTACAGATAGTAGTTCCATAAAAAAAATTCATTTTTCCATTTCTACAAAATTTAATTAAAATGTGAAAACAAATATGTTGTGTAATATTATTCTTCTTTGCCTTCAAAAATAATGCAGAACCCTGGTAATCTGCTATGGACAGATTTCTTTCTGTGTCTGTATAGCTGGTAGCCTTTTGTGACTTACTTCTGTATATTTTCTCTCTGCTTCTACCCTCCTGCTTTTGCTAATTTCAACCTAAAATGTTTTCCCATTGAAATCAGGAAAAATCTTTTGCAGCTTGGGAAGGGACACAGTGGTATTTGGTAATTTCTAAACAATTATAGATTCAACGTTTTGATAGCAAAGCATGTAACTCATTTATTACTGCAAAATTACACTACAAGTTACACCTAAATATCAAGACCTACCCTTAAAGGGTGACAGGCAGATGAGCAATCTCAAGCTTTGTCCAAGTCCCTTCCCTGTAGATCTGAGACTCTGTACCTAAACCATTGGCATTAACTGCAACTCTCAATTAGTTTGACTGAAAAGGGAATCCAAATCTCTGACTTGGAATGGATGTTTGGCGTTGTTACAGGCACCTCCTACCCATGTTTAGTTAAGATGAACCTGGATGTCTCAGTACAACTTGAGATCCAGCAGCTTGAGATAAATTCATGTATGAAAGGAAATTTGTATCCTCTCAGACAGTGTTCCTCCCCAGACCTCAATTCACACCAGTAACTGCAGTATGTTCTGTTATAAGGGCAAAGCATCAGAGTAATTTTTCTCTTCACTGTTCTTTTAGAAACATTGATTTCAGCCATGGCTTGTTCCTTCCGGATCTCTCGTCACCTTTGCTCCTTCATGCATGAGTAAGAGGTTTGTAATATTGCACCACTTGCCCTCCCATCATCTGGCTTCTTGAACTACAATATCTTCATCTCCTCTTTTGCCAGCTGTCTCCAGAGAGTCAGTGGGGGTTTTTTGCCTTATGTTTTACCAATAGCTCACCTGAAGAAAAAAATCATCCCTTCCTCATTATCAAATCACACCAATAGCAGAATTGCCTCATTCCTATCTCCCTTTTTTTCATCCTGTTTCTTTACATAGCACTGGAAAAACACCAGCCAGCATCTCCTACCTCTGCTCTATTGCCAGCTGTCTCCAGAAAATTCAAGCTGTATTTTATGCTCAACTCATGGTTCAGTCTCATTTGAACACTGCACACATAACATCAGGATTTAGTGTACCTTCCATTCCCCATAAATATAGCTCCTTCTCCCTTCTCTCCTGCTTTAGTGTGAATGCTGACATTTTTTCCTAATTTCCTTTTCTGGATACTCTTTTTAATTTTTCCTGCAGCTTTCCTTCCATGAAACTCCTTATATGTTAATTCTGTCTGCCTTCCTGTCTTTCTATCAAACCATTCAAAACATTCTTATCGTCTCTGAGGTCAGATTTCTGCTCTCTGGTTTTACTAATGTTCATTGATTCTCCCAGAATATTCCATGTATGTCAGATCATACAAGAGGAGACAAGAAGGTCAACTACATTTGCATGTCTTTCAAAGGCCCGTGGGCAAATATCTTAATACTACTACAACTGTTTACTAGATTGGAATCTTACAACATAGCTCTCCAAATTGTCATAAACCCACTAACAGATTCAGAGGACTAAATAAAATGCTAATTTTCTATATGCATCTGGATGTAGAATATACCAGGGTACTTTTATCATGGACGGCCCAAAAATATCTGACAATCAAGTTCAACTTTGAGTGAACTTAAATAAACCAAAAAGTCTAAAAGACAGATAGAGGAGTGAAGAAAACAAGGAGAGGAAATAAGCAAATGGAGTCAGTTGGTTTTGCAGGACTGATATTGCTTTTTTGGTTTTTGCCCTGAAGACAATTGTAGGACAACAGTTCAGTACAATTAAATGAACAGATGTGTGCACCAACCTGCATAAAACATGATGTAGCCTTTTTACATACATGTCTGCTAAATGAATAAGACTCGAAAATAACACCTTTCCCATCCAGGAAAGGGCAGAATATTCAACCCATATGGAATGGCTGGTCTTTAACTCTTCTTCTTTATTAGTGTAGTAGTAGAAATGGAAAAGTTCAATTCATCATCAGCAGTAAGATTACCAGTCTGCTGTGGTTTCTACAGGCTTAATAAGCGATATGCTATTGTTATTAACTTTAGTTAAGTTATCGTAAGTTATGTGTTAAGTGGTGTTTCAGTTTTACTTGTGATGATCTTTTTAAAGAAAATACAGGAGATTTGATATAATAAATTTAAAAACCACACTATTATTCTGTCTGATTTGAATAACTAATAGATCTCATTAACTTTTTAGAAAAAGTCCAATTTTATGTTTGTCAGCCTCTAACCACACTGAAACTTCACATACAAATGGTATGAATCATAAGACAGAAATGTAAGATGGATGTTACCTTCTGTGTGTTGTGTAAAGATATTATCATCCTCCTCTAAGAAGATTTATGGAACCAACTAATGTGAAACACTGTTTAAAGAACAGACAATACTGTGACAAAAACCAGTCTCTCAGAGTTTCCTCACTTCAGAACTCTTCTTTGGGGAAAGCACTACCCAGCCATTTGTATGTAGAATCCTAGAAACACTAGGGTACCATGAATATCTTGTGATGTGTGGCCACTAAAGGCACCATGCAGCTACACAACAAACAGGACATGCTAGCAGCAGGAACCTTTTCCTAGTGAAACCAACATCAACAAGAGGAATTCTTCCATCAGCACCATTTTGGAAATCTCTGAAAAGGAATGAAATCTCTAGGCACATGATAACTGGTGGATACTCTGGTAAGCAGTAAGAATTTTCAAGCCAAATGAAACATACCAATCTCTGGGAAAAAAAACCTTTTTGACACAGCTGGCGAGGCTGTAGGTGATACCGATCTTTCCTTGTATTAGCAATTCAGATTCAGTGCATCTTAGTCTAGGCTAACTACAAAGGTACCTCCAAACCACAATTTTTTATATCCTGAAATTGTCACTAAAATGACTACCCTCTTCATCCTTCTCTCATTCAAGAAGCTAGCTAATTAATGTATACTAAAAACTTGACTTTTTGAAATAAAAGCCAGGTGATATTAATTCCAAATATTGTATGAAGTCTGTCAATAGTCACTCTAGGAATAATGAAAAGTACAAGCAAGTAGCATGAATGTTAGAAGCAGAAAGCTAACGTTCTTATTTTGCTTGGTGTCTGGCATGAACTAGCATCATTCCACTGAAATGCCTGCAGAATGCTTGGCCTCCAAAATGGTTGTGGATTTTATAATAAAACTGTCTATAAATGTACCCTTTCTGTGTGTTACACCACTGATGGTTGCAGAAGAATCCCTTACCAAGAGACATTCTGTTCAATCTGCTGTATTTGACTGATTGTTCATTTATACCACTGTGAATAAGACAATGGATGACACTGAAATTATTATAGACACATCAAGATTAATTAAACAAACCCAAGACAAAAGCATCAGGAAAATGAGATGAGACTAAAGTTTTTGACTATGTTGCAGGATTCACTCCATCAGTTTCACCAGCTTTGTTCCTCATTCCCTTTTTTATATTTTGGCCTCCTTTTTTAGACTTACTAGCCTGTCTATGATGTGTATTACATACACAGTGCTCTGTGTATGTGTGACTGCACATGTACTTAGGCATTTGTGTATTTCTCTCTCATTAACTCTGGCCATCCTTCAAAGCTTTTGAAGCCATCACCCCACTTAATTAAGTCACATGGCAGAGCAGAGTTACTTTCAGAGATGTTAAGTGTTTATGAGCTTCATGAAAAGAGATAGCCAGAATAGAAAATAGCTCCTATCAGTGTCCCTGGAAAGGTTGTTGCATGAGTCTCTTAACTTATTAGGCACTTGGGAATCTAACCACAAAACACTGCTCAGTAAAAAAGTTTATTTCAGTAGCTTCACTGTTCATTGCCCTACTAGGAATAAAGTCTACCACCTGCTGTTAAATTTCTCTTGAACTGCTGTGGAAATGCCTAAGTGACTACAGATGCACAACCTCATTTGGAATAAGCACACTGCAGAATAGCCTACTATCTCCTTAGAAGTCAGCTAGATAGAGCATCAGATTGGCCACTCAGAGACAATTTCCTGAGGCAGCACCCACACCAGCAGACTGAAAGCTCAGAGCACAGTCTGCATAAGTATCTTTCCCAGCACAGACTGGACTCTCATCTAGGCAAGGACCAGGTTTTCATTTTCCATGTAAAATAAATCTGTTGCTCTATATATAGAAAGGTTAGATAATAGCAATGTTAATGTCATGGCCTGTTTTTGAATTAATTCAGACCACCAGATGCACATAGTACAACCTCAATAGATTTCAAACTTGATTTCTCAACTAGCTTCCTAGCTCAGGGAAACTAAGCACACATGAATATGAGCAGCAGAAAGAAGCAGCCATGTTTGAAGATATCTGGCTATTTTCCACCCCAGTCTCTTTGTGATGACACTGTTTCTGCCTGTGGCTTTTCTATGTGAAGGGATAAAAATTCATAAAACAAAAAGGAGAAAGAAAAAAAAAAAAAAAAAGAAGAAGGAAAAAGGAGGGGGGGAAAGAGCACCACCTTCATTTAACTAATATTTCCTTTCCTACTTGTTTTATATTACACAATCAAGTGTGCTAGCACTAAAACACCTTATTGTCCTTGTAGTGTTAGAACAGCTGTAGTAGCCACAGCATAAGTGCCCTTGAACATGCTGAAATTTTCCAATGTATCACAATTACAGAAACACCTGTGCCAAACAGCTTTCTTCTGATCCTCTATAAAAGTTCACAAAGCCCTCAAACTTTCTCATTTCATACAGGTCTGTACAGCCTTAAAGCCAGCTCCATGCATGTCAATATGGACACTGCAGCATTGTTTCTTTCCGTTGTGCCTCAAAATATAAAATAAAAGGTATGTGCAGGTGCAGAAGTCAACTTGTGATCCTGTTACTTGACAAAAAGGCATAAGGCCCACCACAACAATATTCATTCTCTTGATAATTTTCCTTAATTTTTTTTCATTTCCACAAACAAAATTCTTTTCACAAGATTGGAAGTGCAGATATTGTGACAACAGATATATGTGCTATACTGCATTCTTGATCTCTGCAGATCAGCGATCCCACAAATACATAGGAGGTATTGATTTGATGCATCATTTGGGGTTTGGTGAGGGTAGGTTTAAATCACATCTGTACATACTGACAAAAGCTTCAGGACTGAAGCCAGTTGGTTTTGTTGTTATTTTACAAACACTATGCTATGGTTGTGTTAGCTTTAGGAACTGCTGGCTGGAGTCTATTAAATTATTTACATTTTTACTGCCCAAAATATCTGTTTAAAAAGAGCTGGAAGAAAGTCACCCTTAGCAATCACCATGGAAAGTGTGGCTGATGATCCCCCAGGCAAAGATCCAGGAGAGGGAAAGGGAAGCACAAGTCAGTTACCAAGCCCAAGTGTTCTTTTCATGCAGAATGGCAGTCTGTAGATAAGCTTGTCTTTGGAAAGATGAGGAGTGTGCAATAATTACACCTCCCAAGTCTTGGCTCTCTATAGCCATCTCTAGCTATTGGAAACTTCTTCATGCCCAAAAAATACAGCACAGAAAGTTTTAATACTAATCTAATAATAAATACTGCTTATAATAATAAAGATATCTATTAGAATAATAAAATATTCATTTAAAAGGCACCATTTTGGCTGTTTTAGAGAAGGGAAGCCTTTCATGATCCCCATTAACATGGCACATTGTGGAACACATGAGGTTTTTTCACAGAGCATGAGCAGACAATAAATAAAATCGCTACACTAATTCAGGAAGCAATACACAATGGCAAGCATAATTTGAACCACTTCTGCATTGCTCATACACTCAAGAAAAACAGCTAGATGTCATTGTGTATAGCTCAGGGGAAACATCTGTTCCAACTGCCTTGGTCAGCAAGTAATAAGGAATATTTCTGAAAATATCTGAATGTTTTGATGCAAATAAGTGGTATGTCTTCATGTTACATAATATGTTTTGCTCTGATTACTCCACCTAATGAAACATTTAACAGAAATAGAAAGTGACTGGAGACAACTGATAAGAATGTTACAGCCATAAGAAGGATTCTATAGCCTTAAAATGTTAGGACTATTTAGCCTGAAAATAAATAAAATGAGCAGTCACAGTGCAAGCATACACCACAAAATAAAATGTTATTAAGGGTGTAAATTGAACACTCCTATTTGCTTGCATTTTCTTCCACTTTTCTTACCCTTCATCTGTCTGATCTATTTAGATGTTGTGATATGAGCATTAGGAGATCTCTATTACTCTAAATTTGAACCATGGTTGCCATAATGAGGCTCACAGATGGTCACTAGGCAATTCCACAACAAACAAAAATAATCTTATTTACCCTTTGTCCTCATAAAACAACAAGGAGACCATTACATTTAAAAGGCAACCCATTTCAAAAGGAGCTACTCCTATAACACAGCCCTAACTGTGGCTTTTCAGGGGCTCATGTATCTCTGGGAAGCAAACTCTGCTTGCTCAGGAAGGCAGGAGATCTGTGTGTGAGCAAGTTTCTCTTGCACAGGTGGCTCACCCACATGTGACACAAACATGAGTGGGCAAGGAGGACAACACTGCTGTCTTTGGAAGGGGCTTTTCCCCTTGCCACTGAAGCACTTTGGACCCTGAGGGCCCTGGCTGCCACTGCAGAAAGTAGGGCTGAAGATGCTCCTGTTTCCCCTCTCCACCACCCTGCCTTGGCACACAGCCACACTGGGCAGCTCACAGTGACAAACATGCATCACCAAAGCACAGAGCTCTGAATGTTTTCCAACTAATACTCCAAACATCTTGTGCCATACATCATAGCTTTCTGGAGAATTTAATGCTGGAAATTATCAGAGATAAGAATCTAAATGGCAGTGGTCCCAGATGACATGTTTCTAATTCACATTTCCATCAAAAATAGGAGTTATTTTTAGGAGCGATGAAAAGACCTGCTTATTTAAGTGTTAAACTCATTACTACAAGGTAAAAAATGAGGTAAAGAATTCAGGAGGATTCAAAAGGCTTAGACTCTGTGACAAGTCAAAGCCACCGCAGTTACATGTGGCAGACAGACCCCTCTGCAAGAGCAAGAGCATCGATGCATAGCTCAGACACAAGGCTCATCACTGACTGACTACCCCAATGGACAATCTGCTCTGTGGTCACATTATTCCATATTTGTCTGCTCTGGGGACTCTTGATCCCTTTTAGAAACTTCTGGTAGAGTTGATCTCTGTCAGAGATATTGTACTGCAGGCACCAGACCAGTCAGAGTCATAATTTCTGTGTCCCAGTCAAAGAACTGGATTTTTTTTTCCCCCCTTCTTTTAACCTTTATCTTCATGTGTATGAAAGACAGGGAGAGGAACAAAAAGAGAGGGGAGAAAAAATGCTACCTTTTATGCTTTTACATTTTGAAACAGGACTATTAGAAGCAGAACATCTGAGATAGGAATCTTAATGGTGGCAAAGATCAAATATAATCTTCCAGCTATAGTATTTATGGTTCCAGTTTTAGTTTCAGTGGATAGAAAATTTATTCCAGCATCACAAGTTTGCTTCCATTTGCTGTCTATTGCAAGCACTGGCACATACTTTTAGTGTGGATAATGTGGACACAATAGTCTGTGAATACATGTTGGCACAAGTTTCCCTGCAGCCACGGAAACACCTGCCTCCAAGTAAATTTATAATCTGCACCTATGGCCATGGGACACTTACAAGTTTATTGAAAAAGGTCTTGTCAAACCATATAGGAAAGACTCTGTTCTTTCTCTTCCTGTTCCATATGACATAAATTTGGCATTAACAAGTCACATTTTTATGTCCAGCTTTATAGATTGTTAATAATACATAAAGATATTTGATATGTAAGATCATGGGTCAAATATTTCTCACTCTATTCTCATGAATAGTCCCACAAACTTTATTTATACAACTAGTCTGAGGAAGACAGTCATGTTTTACCTATCCTGTAAAATTATTCTGCAGTGTTTTGAAGTGGCTCTCACCACTACTTAAGGGTATTCTCATTAACTTTGAAGCACAATGCACGTTGCTCTCTTGAGCTCTTCAGATGAAATCCTGTAAGATGAAGCAGAGTTGTTCATACATAAAAAGAAATCTGATAATGCAGTCAAGATGCTCTGGTTCTGCTCAAATATGATTCAGTACAGGAAAATATCACATCCCCTCCACTATTTCTGGGTTTAATGTATTCCATGTCACTCTACATAGAAAGGATTATGAAAATCCATTTGACCACTATTTCCTTGACAATTTTTTCCCCTTTGGTTTGTTAATAACTATGGAGAACAGGTCTGCAAATGAGTCACTGCTTTTTGACTCTAGTTTAGTCAGCTGGCATATTGCATCTTGGCCCTGTACTAGACCTAGGTGGTTTGTCTTTGGATAGTTATCATGTAAGTAATCAGAAGTGGAGTCTGCTAGGATGTTTATCAATATCACAAAAAGCCACTATTGAAAGTATCAGATAAATTGTATGGCATGGCCTGGAAAGCTTAGAGAAAATCAGATTGTAGTAGTTTTTCTCCACTAGTTTGTATAGGAAGGAAAAGTACTCCATGAAATACAGAGCAACATAAACAACTCATTTCAATTCAAATCTGGATCCAAGCTGGAGACTTAGTATGTAGCACTCAACCCATTTCAGCACAGAACCAGAAAGTTTCCACATCGTTTGTAGTTTTATTGGGAATCAGCAGATGGTGCTTCCACAAGGCCCTTTACAAGTTCTGTGTAATGAAATATATAGGTGGCTAGGTCATGCTGAAATGTTAATTATAACTTTCCTGCCTGGCTGTGCATTGCATCTGTAAAGTCTGTTCATTGACCAAGTTTCTTCCATTTTCTTAATTGCTGACCCACCTGTGGGTGGGTGACTAATGCCAGAAGCTTCATTGTTACACCTCTACAGACTGACAGCACAGATACTGCAAGCCTGTCATTCTACATCCCTGACTGATAAGAAAAAATTGCATAGCTACCTTCCAAGGACTCCTTAAAATCTAAAAATCCTGACTTAAGTTAGTCTGAGAAGCAAAACCCTGAACAACTTTAAAATTAGTATCTCACTGGGAAAAGAGCTGTAAGCATCAGCAGCTTGGGATAGAAAACAACCAGTGTTTTAAAACAACCCAGCACTGACATGACCAGGAGTAAAAGTATCAAAGCAGACATGCAGCTGCTTCTGCAGCCACAGTCTATCTTGACTTCAGGGCTGAAAATAAAAGTTACTCCATAACCCAACTACTTGGTTTGGACTCTCATCTACACAGATACTCATACTTCTCCAATTCCCTTCTGCCTCACTATTGGCAAGTAGCTGAGGAAAACAGTCACAAGGCAAAAGTAGTTTGTGCAGTCTTTCAGCATGCACTGCTGGAACTGGATGGCACTGGGATGTGACAGCATGCTCCTCCTCTCTCCAGCAGCAGGCTTCCTTTCCACCACCAGACACATCCTCCCTCATCTGGGTTATCACACAGACTATCCAAGTGTCAGTGATTGCATCTTCCCTGCAGCTACCTGGTGCACATCCTGTATTAGACAGCAGTGCTCCAAAATAGCCCAGGACCAAATATTTAATTCATAATTACACTCCGACTATGACATGAAGGTATGTTATCATTACCTCATATTATGTAAATTTACAGTGACCTAGAACAAAACAAATTAAACTACTTTCTTAGAACGACACAAAAAAAAGACCAGTAGGGATTTTCCAACTGTTATATTCTATTTTAACCCTAAATCCATCTGTCTTCTTTGCAAATTGACATTATGTATACAATGTTCATCCATTTATATCCAACACATTATTGCTTAGCAGTGGATTCCTGAAGGTTTTCTTGCAAAATACTTAACTGCCTGAGGCCCGGGAGAAATAAAACCCCTTTCTTTGTTTCCCAACCATTTCTAATGGGATGAACAAACCCTTTAACTCTGGTGGTAGCTAACATATCCAGCCAGAGGTAACAATTATTTCCTGAAAAGCAACTGATCTGTGTACATCAAATTCCGGCTTTCCTTAGAGCAGATACCTGGAGAAAGGAAGGCATTCCATGCACAAAACAAAGTGTCATCATAGTGTGAAAATGTGATTCAATAAAATTCATGAAGAAGGGAACCAAAATAAGTACCTAGTGACAATCTGAATTATCAGGTAAATGTCCCGCCACACATCTCCCTAAAAACATCCTCAAGAATTTCCATTTTTCCTTTTTCTTGGGATCTCTGCAGGTGATTTTTATTTACTTATTTATAAGGAATCCAGTTGAATGAACGTTTGCTATTTTTGGCTGTCTCCACAGAAGGCACATGGCCACCAAATCTCAGAAACCAACAGCAAGGCAGTGAGGCTTCATGAGGGAATGCAGCCCAACACAGCTGTTGTGTGACATGAGCTAGCTGGGCTGAGGCAGGACATGGGAGAGGCCAGCACACGTGATAGAACTGCAGTTCCCATGAGCTTGATGGGAACACTCCTCAAGGGGCACAGCAGAAACTGAACTATTGCATGTTAAGCATCTTGGTTCTGGAAAACCTTTCAGGGTGCCAGAGCTCAAATGCGATCACAGAGCAGGTCTCAGGGGACAGCATCCCCGTTGCCACGCTGCTCAGGGAACACTGGAGGCTTTCCACAAGTGACTGAAATCCCAAACAGTTCCACTAGAGGGTTATGCCGAAAGGACAAGCCTGAGCAGCGGCAGGAACCGGCAGTGTGCTTTGCCTCATTGAAGTGCTAACTGTCCTTCTCCAAACACAGGGGTACAGCCTCTCCTTTACACCACCATTTTTTTTTCTCGCAGGAGCAATTTAAGAAGCATAAACCCCCTAAATGTTATCCTTTTCTCTGTCTGTGTCCCTGAGTCTTCAAATCTCCCCCTACAAATCCTTCTCAGCCTGAATTTGCTGCCTATAGAACATGAAAACTTGACTGATTCTAAGATATTAAAACAAAAGAAAGTGCTGAATGGCATCTCCTCTCCTCTGACAAGTAAAAGAGCCATATAAGAGCAAATACATTTACATCATACAAAAGGAATTATTATAGAAAAGTATGACTTAAATATAGGGCCATGTATAATAACCATGCAACTGAGAAAGTAATGGGTCCTGGTCTAGTACCATGCATCACCTCTACATGTGCATCTTGTTGGACAGGGACACTCCAAAAAGAGAGATCAGATTTGAAGATAATCTTGTTTCTGAATCTGAAAGAACATTGCTGTATTTGAATCACAAATGTTCTATTACTTCAAATAAAATATTAAAACAATAAAGACAGAAAAGTACTTGCAAATAAATCCCTACTATCTAGCTTCTCTCCCTTTATTCAGGTATAATTTATCTGTTATCATTCATCTATGTGTTAAGTTGTTAATTATTTTTTTTATTTGAGATTGAAACTTGTCCAGAATTTAGTCTCATTTTTCAGTGAAAATATTATTTTAATTCTGAGAAGCTCCAAGTACATTTTGGAGATTTTCTGTTTTGTTTTGTTTTGTTCTTTCTTTTTTTATATATAAGTTCAAGTAGAATAAGTAGAATCAACACTCTCATATTGTACTCTTATAATATCCAAGAATAAGACAAGAATTACCTTCTAATGTCCTGCTGCAGGATAAAACAAAGTTTTTAGGAGGCTTAAAGAAGACCTTAAAAATAATGTGTATCTTTAAACAAGACAGGATAAAAATAGTATATTTATTTCATTTTTAAGTGGTTCCAGACACAGCAAGTTACACTGTTGGTATGCTGTTATTTTCCTCAAAAGAGTCAGTTACTTCACTTGCACTATTGAATTTTGGGATATTGTGGTTTGAGCCAAATAGCATACAGAGTTTGATGCTTAAATTACTCTCTCACTGTCTAGATTTGTTATGTCTTCATCTTTGAGATACTTCAGAATGAATTCTTTCAAGGATTTGTGTTTTACTAGTAGCAGGCTACTAAAGCATGCTTCAAAATTTTGTGGGCAAAGCACTAACTAGGTATAGACTTTCTTTCCACCTAATGGATGCAAAATCAGTTTTGACTTAGGCCTCTTCAGGAATGGTTCTCTTTACTCTCTTTCCCTTTTATTTTATCAATAGGTAAATTACACATGCATCAAAGACATCTAAGAAGAACCAAGCTATTGGAATTCATTCTTAGTCCTCAAGAGGTCTCTCTTATTTTGTGAATTCTTTGTAGCTACAAGTCAGTTTGGAGTAGTGAACTTTGTTTTAAAATACTATACTTTCAGACTTCCAATTGTTACGTAAAACCTCCCTAATATGTATTTGCTGCGAAGAGACCTTTTAATTTTTTTTTCTCTGCTAAAATACCATGAACACCAAATGAAATCTAATAGCACAAGTTTGATTTGATTCTTTTTCAGTCCTCTCTAGAGGTTCTAACTATTCCATTATTTACCCCATGCTATCCCTTCCCTTCTCTCTCTCCTGATTCTCCATCAAAAGCTCTTGAGTTTCTGTAAATGAACATGAAAAGTGTCTTTCTCTGATAATCACATTTCCACAAAGTAGGCTGCTTTTGCTGTTGTGCTTTCACACCTTTTAGGGACAGCATGATCCCACACCTTGCAGGCCTAAATTTCCTGTTTGGAAAATCTAGTGTTTCTGTCAAAGACCTATGTCTGGATGTTCTTAAAATGCTAGATACTGGCATCCTGACATCATGTTAGAGTCTCTTCTTTAATTTTTAAAAAATTACTTGGAGATGTCATTGTTCTGCAGAAAGACCTAAAAACATGATTACCATCTCAGAAACCAGAAAGTAGGAAAGAAACATGATTTAATTTAAAACTACTTATTTAAGCTGATTTATTTGAATCCAGCCTTGTGGCATGTACATTCAGAACACCTGACCTTTGCAATACTGCAGCTCACTGAGGTGAACAACCATGAAAAACAAAGACTCATGAGAACCTCTGGCCAGAGCTGTGAGGCCTAAGGCATCCTCTGTTTAACCACTATTGTCATCATTACAGAGAAGCAGGGACCTGCCAAGCCTCACAGATTTGCTGGTCATGACCCTACATAGTGAACAACACTATTTTAGCTTTCAGGTTAGAAAGCATTTGGGTGCTCTGACAGAACAATTCTGTGACTTTTTCCACTTGCAGATATGGCCTTCATATACAAAGCTGGAAAGGATAAAATGCTGCCTTCTAACCATCACCACCCCAGAATTTCATCCTCCTTTTGGATACCATGAAGCATGCTCAGAAAGTTCCATGAGCTCTGCAGCACATGGTCTGTTAGCGAAGGACTGGAAACAGACTCAGTTTTGTCTTGGAAATAGGGACTTTCAAGATCATACAATTACAGTGGAACTAAGATACTAGGAAAAAGGAATACTTGGGCTCTGGGTCACCCTACTGATCACCTTCTACTGCCTGTAATGAAAGAAAGTAGGACAAACTTCATGAATAAACCTCATGATCTTTTCGTCTTCAAAAAAAGAAGAAAGGGAATCAATGGTAAATGCAATAGACATAAATAAAAAAGAAGACACCTAATATAGACCAAATCCTCGATGTCTGCATTTTATGAGGTATTAATGAAACAACTTTTCTTTTAATAACCAGATTTTCTTTATTATTTCACATTTTAAAATGTGGGGCCAATCCAAGGATTTTTGCATGCATTATTGAGATAAGGTAACACAGCAGCAAGAAAGAACAGGCAGTGGAGACAGATTTATTTAAGATTTGGGGCTCATCTCTCCTGTTCCACAGGCTTTCCCTATGCCTTTGGGCATGTTGTTTTGTACCTGAGCAAAGACATTTAAGGTCATTTGTCAAGTCCAAGTGTACCCAGGTTCTTTGTACAGAGCTACCAGATATGTCACCAAATGCTTCTGGAGCAGCAGCTGGAATTACACAGAATAGGAATATTATATGGCTAAATGGCTAAAGCTTCTTTCCTGCCTGTACCTCTCAAACCTTCTCATCGGGGATACAGATAATCTCCATGCTTAACTCTTCCTGTTCCCATGATAACCTTGTACAATAACAAGACCTGTTAAGGATGAGCGTGTTCTCAGTCTGAGCCCCACAGATAATCCCTCCCAGATGATCAGTGGAAACCAAGTTGATTTGGTTGATCATGAGAACAGGCAAGGCTCAGGCCAGAGGCAGGAAAGCAGAAGCTCAAACCCATGCATTCTGGACTGCACTGCAAACCTGTAACTAAACTTGCTACCTGGTGTACAGAAGATGCATCTCTCCTCCCAGACATCTGGGGAAAAGGGTACTGTAAGGACTGGCAGTCTGGAGATATATCTTTCTATCCATAACCTAAGGCTACTCAAGTCACCTCATGATCAACCATATAAGAAAGTGTATGCAAACTAACCACATTAGTGGACAGAACAGGTGCAACAGGGGTCTCTAGATGCCCTTCTCAGGGGAGTTTTAGGAGGACATAAGCCAATTTTAGTGCTGCCGAAGGGAGACCATTCCCAGAGTACATACTGTGGAGCCAACAAACTAAGTGATCCATTCAGGATCTCCACTGCAAAGAAATTTTTGCAATAAGTCCCAAAATAATGCATAAATTACCCTGGAGTTTTCATCCTTCCCATACTGCTAGCTAATATTTCTATTTATTCCATAAAAGTCTGACCTCAAAAAAATACTTTAGATGGTCTACAGATACCACTATCTAACACTGCCATAGGACAAGTCTACAGAGGCACATGCAGAGCCATGTACTTAATATAGAACAATAGTTTCAATTTGTACTAAAAAATTAGTTTTGTAAATTCACTGTTGTTTTTGTGATACCACAAATGTGCTTTTTAATGGACCAAAAATTTTGATGACCTGTAAAGGGATGTGATACATGTGTGATGATGCTCCAGATCCTGAAATACACTCCTTTTATACTCATAAAAATAAAGCAGCTCACCACAACTGGGTTAAAAGCTTTTTCTTTTTCTTCCATCATAGCCATGACCCTAACATCTCTAAAATTCTTTGTCACAGTCACATTTAGATCATAATTTTTGCTGATATCTACTTAATTTCTCTTCTGACCAGCACATTTAAGGTTGTATTAGAAGATGACGTTTTGAGCATTTGGAGTTTACCAACAGGTACCATGTAGGACAATTTTGATAACATCCCAGTAAGCTGGAACTGACTCAACAGCAGTCTAAAATCCATTTGGTTCCATTAATATCTGAAAGTAAACCATTAAAATTTATCCTCTTCCTAGATAGGCAATAAAGTAAATATAAGCCTCACAACAGAAGTTAATGATCTGTCTCTAACAAGGATGTAACTTTGAAGAACTTAAGCACTTACTCTCTTAGTCTAGAAACAAGCTCCAGTGCATTATCAGATACATGCATTGAGCTGGAAATTGTTAATTTATTATCCTTTTTGCCTTGCTACGTTCAGCTTGTCCCAGTTGACAACCATGCTTAATAGTGATTTTTTTCTCCGTTAAGCTCCAAGACCTACAGTCAAACACAGCCTTTTTTTGGATTAGAGTTATGTGACTCCACACTTTCAAATAATCAGATATGCCCTCCACGTTAACTCCAAAAGAATCAAACTAACAAGAAGGAACATAAAGTAATGGCAAAAATTTACTTAATTTTCACAGCAGTAGTTTACAAACTATGCCTGTCCTCACTTTATCTTTGGTTCAGTCTCCAGTCCTGGTTCAGCTGCAACTGATTGCCAACTCTTAAGTCTGCCATGCAAAATGTTCCAGACCTTAAAAGCACAATACCCACATATAACCCCTCCATTCCTAAAGCACTATGCTCCTTATCTATAATTACTACTTAAAATCATGAAGTTTTGTCACCAGGAATGACATAGCTTCACTTGGCAGAGTTGTGGAAGCAGAAAAGGCAATTTGCCTGTCAAGAAGCTGGGCAAGAGCCATTCTTCACTTAATACATGACTTAAGACAGCCAGAGGTTGAAATGGCCTTCCAGGGGCTGTTCTGCCTGACAGCTTTGCTATCTCCATGCTCCCTCCTACCACGCTGCTTTACGTGGAAAAGGGCTAATGATGCTGTCCCTCTGGCATTTCTTTACAATAGTAGCATCCTAGAAACTGTGAAGAGCAGGTTTCTCACAGTAATCATATTTTCATTCCTTTTAAAACTTTTTTTTAAGTTTTCCAGAATTCATTTAGAATCTACATCAGAATTCCTGTTGCTGTTGAAAACACTTGCAATCCTAACAAGGTGAGAGACTTTTTCTGCCTAGAAATTCCATGGTCTGTTGCACATTTCTAGTTGTTTAATATTGTCTGAAAATATGCAGAGGAGCACCTCATCAACAAATCAGTAAAGCAATAGATCAGTAAACTCCTTTATAATTTTTTATTTCAGTTCCTCAGATAGTTAGTGTTTTCAAGAGCCTAATTACAGTTTTTTCAATACAATTTTCTACTGGAGTTTTGTGCTTTTGACCAAGTTTTCAATAACCCAGAAAGATTTTGCAACTTGTTTAATAACTCATACCTTAAACCTTGTCTTGCCACACCACATCTCATTTGCAATAGGTACTGAATAATAAGATTTGCTGCAGCTCCTCAGTGGTGGTCCATGATTCTGTCAGCACAAGACAAGAGAATGACTTTGGAGTGTCTAAGACAGCTTGTCCTGTTTGGATTTCCAGGAAGAAGTAGGTATCCTTCCAACTGTAGGAGGATACACAATCCTGTTACTACTTCCTGAACCACCAAAAGAAGGAAAGGAAAGGGTCAGTTTGGCTTGTATCACATTTACGTCAATTTTATCAGACCTAAAACATGAATGACACCTGTCTACACAACCTTTCTGCAGTATGAACCAGAATTAAAAGCTTTACCTTATTTGGTAAGATGCTTACTAACTCTTTATCCCGTTCATTGCCCACCGCCTGACAACAGACATAATGTCTCAGGTCAACTTAACAAAAAAAGAAAAAAAACTGTTCAGCGTACCTGTATTCATCCAATAAGCACAACACTCCCCAATAGCATGCACTGCAAGTTCTATGTTTAATACTCTCACTGATGTGTAGGAATAATTTCTGTGTAATAGCACACATAGCCAATACATGATACTAGAATTCAGTTCACATATCTTAGAGCTTAGTTTTACCAGGAACTGGTTTGCTTGTTTTTCACAAAAGGTCTTGGTTAATTAAAAAAATAAATTTTGTAACACAATTTTTGTGCTACTTTTTGCTGAGAAACAGCACATGAAATTTCTACAGAAAAGGCTGTTGAAGAACTGTACTTCTTTGGAACAATGCAATGGTACTTAAAAAAGTACCTAAATCTAATATCTGAGATGCAAATGAGGGGAGCCTACATATAATTGCAGCTTTCCAGAAACAGGCCCTTCTGTTTGTGATAATCAGTGCAATTAGATGGGAACAAAGCAAGGTAACAAGTCTTCTCTCCTACCAGAAGAGGACGTTCTACCATTATTTGAGTACTTGCTCTGTGGGAGAGGCCAGTTGTATTAGAAACTGCATGGGATGATGTATACATACATCCAGGACCACAGGAGGGTGTCCGAGTCTTTTTCTGCTCCCTTGAATGTTAGATTGCCAGGACAGGCCTCCCCATTTTCATTTGATCAAAATCCGGATCCCTTCCAAATAATCAGTTTTGAAGTCCCATCCATAACCTCAAAAAGTTTTACTGCAGACATTTTCCCTATCAAAGAAGGGGTTCCAAGCTGGTCTACCATCAGCTTCTTGCTGATACAGGCAACCACTCTTCTGTTAGGCAACAGAGTGAGGGGAAAGGCGTAAAAGGCAATGTTATATTAGTCCAGTGAATACTGACTTATCACAAAGTAAATATCCCATATATGTATATGTATGGATGTGTGTGTCCACATTTGTGTGTGTGTGTTAATAGCACACCTTGATGAGGTAACTTGCAGATTATTTTTCCTCCTCCTCACTATTTTGCTGCTATTTTATTCAGAGGCCAGCCACTTAATATTTTGTATTATGGAGTTTGCTGTAGCTATAGCTGTATTAGAAGTAGGACACAGAAATATGTAAATTGAGAGCCAAATCTGAACCTTCTGAAAGTCTGAGGTGTAAGTATATAAGAGGTTTTTTTTAAAGGCTCTATTATTCCAAGATCAGGGCCAGCTGCAAAGATTGGATTCACATCCAAAAGCCTATATTAAAATGCATACATTTCTTGGTAGAAAGAAGTTGTGAAACCTGTCAGACTGAAAACAACACTCTTTTCTTGTGCTGCCTGACAGTTCAGTTACAGATTGACCCTATTGTTTTTTGGTAATTTAAATATGATTGCTGGCCAAGCAGAATGGGGTAGGGGAGTCATAAAGAGTGGCACACACAGTGGGAAAAAATAAAGCATTTGATTACATAATATATCCCTAACATGTTCTTACTCACAAATCCAGTAACTAGCATTTTACAAAAAAGAAAAATTAAAAAAAAAAAAAAAAAAAAAAAAAAAAAAGGAGAAACAATGAAAGAAACAGCAGCTGTTTCTAAGTGATGTCAGAGAACAGGTGTGATACAAATCTCCATACCAGCGCAATCATATTGATCTCCCGATGATGCATGCATGAAGCACATGTGCAAACCTTATCGACCCATTCTGCGTTTCATTTCCAGGAACACGGCCTGAAAACACCCCTCTGTGACTGAAAACACCATCAGGATAAACACCGAATCGGCCAAGTACTAAAAAACACACACAAGCGGAACGAGGGAAGGTGAGCCTGACCCCGCAGCCCTCCCGGCGGCCGTGCAGTGCCGGACCGTGCCGTGCCGTGCCGTGCCGGGCTGTGCAGTGCCGGACCGTGCCGTGCCGAGCTGAGCCCAGCCCAGCCCAGCCCAGCCCAGCCCGGCCCGGCCGCCTGCCTGGGGATCCCTCCAGCCCCCTGCGCCCCGCGCCGCCGGGATCCCCCCGGGGACGCCTCCCGGCCCAGCCCCGGGGGGGCCGTGCCGCCTCCCGAGGTGTGCAGCAGCTGTGCCCGGAGCCCCGCGGGGCCGGCAGCCCCCGGAGCGGGCTCTGGAGCACCTTGCGGGCGCTGCCCGGGCTCCGTCCGGCGGGCGGGGGCGGCTCGGGGCCGGGGGCGCTGCCGCTGCGCGCCCTCGCCGGTAGAGGGCACTACCGCACCCCGCATCAGCGCGGCCCCGGCGGCGGCGGCGGGGGCGGGGGGCGGGGGGAGAGTGACACCAGTTTGGGAAAAGATTAAACCGGGATGTGGAGTCCCGGAGCTTCTGGAGTGCTCAAAATGCCCGGGCCATGCTCAGGACCAGGATCATCATCATAATAATAAATATTAAAATAATAATAATAAAAAAATAAACTACCAAAAATAAAATTCAATTAAAAAAATAAAAATAAAAAAAAGAAAGAGAGACAGAAAAGAAAAGAAAAAAGGAAAACAAAACAAAATGCAGCGAGGTCAATAATTTACCAGTCTGCTCCTTAATGCGTGTGACCGCAGGTGGTACCGAGAGACATTGTGATTCATGCCCACTTTCAAAGCGGGACCAGGGCCCGGCCTGAGGCACCCAAACAACTGTCTTCTAATATTAGCACGGCTGTATTTCTGGATCTATTATAGTCTGTCCAGACAGATCCCATTGTAATGGGATCTTTTATTAAAAGATTAGCACTATCTCCTGCAGTTGGTGGAAAAAAATCTGTTATCACTGAGTTATTTGCAGTTGTGGGGAGGGGGCGGCGGGGAGGGGCGGCGGGGGGCGGGAGGGGAGGGCGGAGGGCTGTGCGAGGGCCGGGCGGAGGGCCCTGACCCGGCACTGTCCGGGCATTCCTGTCTGCATACTTCGCAGTCTGTTGTGCTTTGGTGGCTCAGAAAAGCGAAAGAATCGAAATTTAAAAGGCAGCTTTTGAATAAACAATACCATTTTCCGTTAAGTAATCGTTTTGTATAAAAGGAAATATCGCCTACTCAGTTTCATTCAGCGGTGCCAAAAAATGTTATAAATGAGAGACCGCCAACTTTTCTAAGGGGAGAATAATGCCAGACTGTGCTTAATAAACTAGTGCCCTAGAAGTTCATTATCGATGTTGCAATCTTTCTGATTCTGAAAGGAGACCGCCTACGTCGCCCCCGTTCCCGTCTCGTCCTGCCGGGTTCTCCCGGTGCAAAGCCCATCACCCGGGAGCGGCCCTAGGTATTAAACTTTTGGCCGGTTCTGTCTTTAGGGTGTTTGGGGTTGGGTTTTTTTCAGGTTCGGGTCTGTTCGCTCGGGGGTCGGGGGTGTCCTCGGGCCGGGCGGAGGTGCGGGGGGCGGGATGGATCCTGCGCAGGGACCGCGCCCGCGGAGCCGCTCGGGGCGCGGAGCTCCCGCAGCCCCCGGCCCGGCCGCGACCCCCCGCGGGTCTCCAGCCCCCCGTGGCGCTTGCGCGGCCGCGGCGGCTCCGCGGAGGGGCCGGGAACGGGGCCGGGAACGGGAACGGGGCTCCGCCGCTCCGCTCCGCGCTGCGCGGGTGCGCGCCTGTGTGTGCGTGCACCTAGAGCGGATAATTGGAGAGGGTTTCCAGAAGGTGGAAAATGTCACCTGATTCACACTGAACTTTTTAAATCTCCCCACCCCCGAGCAGACACACACACACATTAGGAGACCGCCCACCGCAGACAGCTAGGACCCCCGTATAGATTTAAAGAGAGACTGCATTCAGAGCCTGACGTTCATTCAATAGAGCGATCATAAGCAGGCTGGCTAGTGCTCGCTCCCTCTCCCTACTCCCCCTCACGCTGTCTCCGCGTCTCTCTCACTCCCTGCTATATTGAGGATGTTAAATCAGAGAATCCACCCGGGCATGCTCTTAATCCTGATGTTTCTGTGCCACTTCATGGAAGATCACACAGTGCAGGGTAAGACCAGACTGTTTATTCGCAGATATGTTTCTTTTTTATTACTATTGTTTTCTCTCTTTCGGGCACGGTTTAGTTTGCTTGCGGTGTTGAACGCCTCTCTCCAAGGTCCGAGAGAACAGAAGTTAACTGTGGGCTTTGTAGCGAGGTGCAGAGGTGTCATTTAGATCCCTTTTTGATCGCATCTTCGCACTGCTCTGCAAAGGCACAGAGGACAGATAGGATGCTTCTTGTTTTTTATTGTTATTATGCAGCATGAATGAAGAGCAGCATCGTGAGGGAACTTTCCCAGTCTCGGCTCCCGAATGAATGCTCAAAGTTTGTTGGTAATTTAGTTCAGATTTTTATCTCTCCTGACTGACTAAGGGAGAGGTGGTGATGGAGAACCCCACGATTATAGCTGACATTTTTAGAAACCAATAAGTGGTCATTTTTACTGACTTTAATATTGGGATTTCCTCCTCTTTTTTTTTTTTTTTTTTTTTTTTTTTTTTTTTTTTTTTTTTTGGGAGTGTGTGTGTCTGAGTAAATATTAGCGTTGTAAATTCTCCTCCACTGAAGCACTGAAGAGTATGCTTAAATAAGTTGGTCGGTTTCTTTTCTTCTTCCTGCGAACAAAACAAACCCGAACCTGATATTGACAACCCTTAAGAGCCCTCTTTCGACACAAGGGAATATAGATTTTTAGTCTGGGGGGCTTTTCCCCTTTTCTTGACCATGTTCCAGCCACAACCTGGACGTCTTGCCATTGCCTCTTTTATAATACTTTCTTTTCTTTTTCCCTTCCCCAGTACCGGTATAGAGTATAAATTAACGTAGGCAACTGTAAGATGCAAAACTTTTTTTTTTTTTTCTGCTTTTTTATGGGCATTGTGAGTTCAATGATTTTTAGCGGGGGGCTGGGGGGGGGGGTCTTCCCCCGCACCCAGCGACATCTCCGCTGGCCGATCCTGACCCCTCGCTGCGCTACATTCCCATCGGAGTAAGGAGGCAGGATCGAGCCCTGGCTGGATTAGCAGCAGAATCAATCGGTATTGAGTTGCTGGAGAAGTCACATTGGTTATTCACAAGAGACTCATCCCAACCAAAATGCTTCAGCTAAAAAAGGGGGAGTTGCTTGGACTAATGTTCTTGGCTTGACTCCACAAATAACAGGGATACTAGGGAGGAAAAAAAAAAAAAAAAAAAAAAAAAAAAAAAAAAAAAAAAAAAAAAAAGGCAAAAAATAACCCCAAGAAAACCCACTCTATCCGGTGTAAGGACAGTGTACTTTCCTCTGAAATGTTTGCAGGAGAGATGGCACCTATAACTTTTCCAGCTTGATCGATTTTTAAAACTCTATAGGGACCTCCTACTCAAAGTGTCCTTGTATTTTATGTACTTTGCTCACTTTTTTTTGGAACTCTGCTGAATTATTTTAGTGAAGGAGACATTTGTTAATAGAAACAGCAAAATGTGGAGATTTCGAAAGACTTCGCTAACAGCAAATGTTCCCAATTCGTGCAGATTGCAAAATGGGCTGGGAGTGAAACTGTGCGGCACTAAAACAATGCTGCTGTGCAGCCGCGGTGAGGAGGAGAGGGCAGGGGGAGGAGGAAGGAATTTGCAAGCGCGATTTTCTTTTTATTCCCTTTTAAATGCACATCCTTTTCAAGCCTCTGTCACGTGTCGGCAGCGCTCCTTCTGCTCTACATATGGAATAAATACCTCCAAAAACTCTCGTTCTGTTTTGGTTGGGTCTCCTCTTTCTTTCATTTTGTTTTGTTTTGTTTTGGATTTTGTTTTGCTGTTTTCTTGGTTTGGGCTTTTTTTAGTTCTTTTGTGGTTTGGGGGTGGGGGGGATTTTTATTTTTTTTTTTTTTTGTTCGGTCGGGTTTTGGTGGCGGGGGTGGGGGGGAGGGTTTGTTTGTTTTTTTAAAGTGCGCTTCCAAATGGGCCGTAGTAGCTGCGGGTTATGAAACGGGACAAATAAAAGGAAGCAGTCTAGTAAAAGTCACGGCGAGGCGCACGTGCTGTGTCTGGGTCACTGGTGGCCGCCACTGATCCGTCTGGGTGTCCCCCCCGCCCCCCGCCCCACAGCTGGGAACTGCTGGCTCCGGCAGGCGCGGAACGGGCGCTGCCAGGTCCTCTACAAAACCGACCTCAGCAAGGAGGAGTGCTGCAAGAGCGGCCGCCTGACCACCTCCTGGACGGCCGAGGACGTCAACGACAACACGCTCTTCAAGTGGATGATTTTTAATGGGGGAGCCCCGAACTGCATCCCGTGCAAAGGTGAGGGGGTGCTGGCGAGCTGCTCCGGCTCCGGGGGGGCTGGTCTGGGCGAGGAGGAGCGCGCAGGGGGCTGCAGGGGGGCAGCGCTGTCCTCTCGCTGCCTTCCCGGTCGGGGTTTTGGGGGGCGTCTCGTACCGGCCCCGGGGTCTCGGAGGCGACCCGCACTTCTGCCCGCTGCCTTGCGCATCAAGAGGAGGAGGGGAGAGACCCCCTCTCTCCTCCCCGCCCTTAGTGGCGGAGGGGATTTACCTTGAGCGGTGTGTCCTGGAACGGGAGGGAGGGTCGGTGTTTTTGCTCTGTGCTCTGGGTTCACGGTGTTTTTTCTTCTTTAAGCAGTTTTGACACCAGGTCTGTTCTGCACGCTTAGTACTAAAGTGGTGCCTCTTTCCTTCCATCAGAAACATGTGAGAATGTGGACTGCGGACCCGGGAAGAAATGTAAAATGAACAAGAAGAACAAACCTCGGTGTGTTTGTGCTCCGGATTGCTCTAATATCACTTGGAAGGGGCCCGTGTGTGGCTTAGATGGGAAAACCTACAGGAACGAGTGCGCCCTTCTCAAAGCCAGATGTAAAGAGCAGCCCGAACTTGAAGTCCAGTATCAGGGAAAATGCAAAAGTAGGTTTGCAAATCTAATCCCCAATTTCCCTCAAATGCCAAAGTGTGTCTGTCTGAGAGTAGGGAGGAGATACTGGATGTACTTCCTCATAGGAACCAGGTGGGGAGGGGGTAACTAGATCATGCTCAACAGACAAGGATGTAGCTGACCTGGGAGCTCCCCATAGTCTGGCAAGCACGTGTGTTCACACAGCTACCCTGAGATGTGAAGGCATCCTCCAGCAGCCTTTAAATGAGTAGGGCTGTTGAAGGCTTTTATCTGATCATTTGTTCTGTCACTTCTACACTCCTCACTGAGATCCTGGTACCTTCTGCTAATCACTGTTTCTGTCTGTATTTCAGAGACCTGCAGGGATGTCTTGTGCCCAGGCAGCTCCACATGTGTGGTTGACCAAACCAACAATGCCTACTGTGTGACATGTAACCGAATTTGTCCAGAGCCTACCTCCCCTGAACAGTATCTCTGCGGGAATGACGGCATAACTTACGCCAGTGCCTGCCACCTGAGGAAAGCTACCTGCCTCCTGGGAAGATCCATTGGATTAGCCTACGAAGGAAAATGCATCAGTAAGTATCTTTGGAGGAGACTGAGTGTGGGGGGAGCTTCCTCAATCACCTGTTCCAGTGTACCCAGTGTGTGTAACTGGAGCGATGTAGTTAGTGCTGGGGAGGAAGAGAGACTTCAGCAGCTTGGGTTAGTGTTCCCCTCCCAGAAGAGGAGAGCCAGGGTGAACTTAGTCCTGGAAAAGATTTGCAGTAGGGATAAGGGAGAAGAGGGCCTGCTATGGCTGTGGGTGCTGACATTAGTATCCAATGGAGAAATAGCCTCCCTGAAACAGATGATCAGATGGTTAACATGAAATAAGGTCACTGTATTCAGTGGGTCTGTATTCCTGGAAACAATTGTCTTCAAGTGGTCTTGGCAAAGATTACGTTAACTTAATCGAAAACATCTGATCACTTTTTCCTCTTTAGAAATAATTGTGAGGTTTGGAGACTGTGGGTGGGTGAAAATAGGCAAATAAATTCTGTGCAACCTGACATTCTGTGTTGTGAGTGATTCCAGAAAGGACTGATGGTGCAGTGTATTACGATGAAGCACCTGCAGGGCAGCCTCTGCTCCCCAAAACTGCTGGGGGAATCTGGGGAAGTCTCAGGTTGCTTTTAGTTGGCATAGGTTGAGGTGAATTCCCTTTCAAACCTTGTAGACAACTGCTCTCTGTGGGTTAGTTTAAAAATAATAGATTTAGAAATGCTGGACCTGTTGACAAATCCTGCATTTACCGCTAATTTGAGGAGCCAAATTTCCACTGACATGAAATGGAGCAGGAAAGTCATGTACTATAGGCAAATGTAATTCTGTATTCCCAGGGCCAAGCTTTGCTGGCACAACTGTCTTTCCTCCCTCACACATAGACAGGCACTGTTGTCCAAGGGAATACTTGCTTAAGCAAAATCAGCAAGTATCATCACATCTAAGCTTGCTTTCTTCACAGTTCACAGGGGAAAGGGAGGGTTTGGGGGTTGCTTGTCTTTTGCTTGGCTTTTTTCTTTGTCTTTTCACTTACCTCTAGTATTCTGTGTGTATTTTTAGAAGCCAAATCCTGTGAAGACATTCAATGCAGTGCTGGGAAGAAGTGCTTGTGGGATTTTAAGGTTGGCAGAGGCAGGTGTGCCCTCTGTGATGAGCTATGCCCTGAAAGCAAGTCAGAAGAAGCAGTGTGTGCCAGCGATAACACAACTTACTCAAGCGAGTGTGCCATGAAAGAGGCAGCTTGCTCCATGGGTGTGCTTCTAGAAGTGAAGCACTCTGGATCTTGCAACTGTAAGTGAGATTTTTAACTCTGCAGACACTTAAGGCTTCTGAAGGCGATACCTAGGTAATGAAGACTTACACCTTTAAACATAAGAAAGCTTGATTTATTGATTCAAGGTACAGTAGAATATAAGTATCTATCTTTCACGCACACACTTTGGTTGCTGATAAAATGCAATAGATCTCCAACAACGAGCTGGCCTTCAAGTTGGAGTTTTTTTGGGGATGTTCCAAGGACAAGCCATTCTATCAGAAAGGGGTTGCCCGAGGAGTGTAATTCTTGTGACTTTTTTTGTACTTTGCTCTCGTGTGCTTTGCTGATTGCTTTATTAACACCTGGATAAACTCTTAACTTGGTCCAAAAGAACAAGCTTAAAGGTAGCACCTGGCACCTGGTTTAGCACAGTTGCCTCTACTAACTCTGAATGAAGGACACAAAGCAATTAAACTAAAACACCAGAGCGCTTTTTATGTGATTTCAGGAATCTGCCAATAAAACCTGAGCCATTGATTCTTCAGAACTTTCTGCAGTTATGACTTCATAGATTATGTGTAAAAAACCTTATTGCATAACAGCAGATGCCAAAGAGCATCTCACTACAAGTCGCATAAAATGCAACGCTGTATTATGGCTGTTCAGAGGGCTTTCAAAACATGCACTGAGCTGCTTCTGCGCTGTTGTTGTCCTTATTTAAACAACAGCTCCCCTGTATTCCCCCATCTAGCAATTAATGAAGACCCAGAGGATGAAGAGGAAGATGAAGACCAGGACTACAGCTTTCCTATATCTTCCATTCTAGAGTGGTAAAATCTCCATCACTATTGAAACAGCCATTGGGCACAAAATCAATGTCCGTACTGTAAATAAGTGTATGCTTATTTATTTTGGGGAGAAAAAAAAAAAAGTATACATATAGTTGAGTCTCGTAGACATTTATTTATACTGTGTCATGTTTTATAATTTATACATAAAATGTCTGGTTGACCGTACACCTTGTTTTTTGAAGAAATTTATTCGTTACGGGAAGAGCAGTGTTATTTATTGTGAGGTCTCTTGCTTGTAAAGTAAAGCTTTTCTTTTTTCTTGTGAACTATGAAAGTCCATTCCTTAGAGCCTACCCACATGATCTCATCTCTTCATTTCACTGATGTTAACTCTTTTCCACTTTAACAAACTTGCATGTCAGTTTCTGTTATGTTTATTTATTGGATTTTCTTTTTGCCGGTTCTGTACATAAAAGATCCCTGTGTTTTTGTTTACAAGGAATCTTGACTGACCAAAAGGCGTTGTAACTGACTTAAGTATACTTTCAAGGTGCAGTGAGGCAATCTTTAAGGAAACTTCTTACACTTCATTTTCTCTACTTCTGATCACATTGTGTACTGAAATGATCTCAGTGTATTGAGAGTTTATACTGTACTATACAAATTTTGAACCCAAAGAAACTGGATTGTGAGGTTTGGTAACAGCTACAGGCCTAACTGTAATAAGAATAAAGGTTTTATTTTATTTTTACTGTTTTATTTTTTTGTAGCACACATAAGTGTTTTATCAGATGTTTCCTTTGAGATGGTCTTGCAGTACCACTTTCAAAGTTTTCTTTCCCAATCGGTGTGTTGCTAAAAGTTATATCAAAGCTTTATCAGTTCAAGTTTCTTGCTTTTCATAATACTTTTTTTCTGATGCAATTTTATATTTTCAAACATGGCGAGTTAAATATAAATTCATTTAAATATATAGTTTTGTACTTTTCTACCATGTAAATGTGCAATGTATATAAAAGTTATAATGTGTATTTGTAAATAAATGATGAGTGAAAAAAAAAATAAAAAGTGGAATTTTCCCTAGAGGCAGTCTTTTGTTCTGAATGGTTTTAGTCCCCTGCATTCTTTTGCACCATGCAACACCACTTAAGGCCAAAGCTCTCAGCTCATACTGATGTAAGAAACCCTCTTTTCAGGTATGGATGATGTCTCCAGTTCGTTACTGTTTAAGTACAGTGATAGAGGAGAAGAGACTTGTCATTTTTGTTCCATTCTCAATCCTCTCAAAAAGTCTGTAATTTCATAGAATCACGAAACATTTTAGGTTAGAACAGACCTTAAGATCATCTAGTTTCAACTACCCTACCTACCACGAGCAGGGACACCTTCCCCTATCCCAGGTTGCTCAACACCCCATCTAACCTGGCCTTGAACACTTCCAGGGATGGGGCATCCATGGCTTCTCTGGGCAACTGTTCCAGTATCTCACCACCTTCATAGTAAAGATTTTCTTCCTAATACCCAGTCTCAATTTCCCCTCTTTCAGTGTGTACCCATTCCTCCCTGCCCTGTCACTCCAGGTCCTGCCAGAGAATCCTTCTCCACCTTCCCTGCAGGCCCCTTCAGATACTGGAAGGTGTCTATGAGGTCCCCATACAACCTTCTCTTCTCCAGGCTGCATAGCCCCAGCTTGCTCAGCCTGACTTCATAGGAGATATGCTCAGTCTTCTTACGTGGAGGGTCCTCATGACCCTCCACTGGACTTGCTCCAACAGTCCCTCTTATGTTGAGGACCCCAGAGCTGGATGCAGTGCTCCATCTGGGGCCTCAGCAGAGCAGGGCAGAGGGGTAGACCCCCTCTCTCAGTCTGCTGGCCAGTGCTCCTTTGGATGCAGCCCAGGATTTCCTTGGCTTTCTGGGCTGGGAGCACTCACTGTGTGCTCATGGTGAGTGTCTCATCAGCCACCACCCCCAAGCCCTTCCCCACAGGGCTGCTCTCAATCACTTCTCTGCCCAGCCTGTGGCTGTGTCTGGGATTACAGTGACCCAGGTGTAGGACCTTGTACTTGGCCTTGCTGAATGAACTCCCTGAGGTTTGCATGGTCCCACTTCTAAAGCCTATCCAGGTCTCTTTGGATGGCATCCCTTCCCTCTGCTGCTCCACATTTCTTTAGACATCTTTTACTTTCATATTTCTAGGAGAATTTGTATATGCATTTGGATTTTTGCCTTGCTTCAGATCCATATAGATGACCAACAGAAAAAAAGCAAAACAGGAACTACTTGCTCAAATTCAAGATGTGTAATAAATTGCAAAAAAAAAAAAAAAAAAAGAAAAAAGAAAAAAAAAAAAAAAAAAAGAAAAAAAAATCAATCCCACACACAATCAAAGAGCATACTATCGCTTGGAAATTATTTTTCTCCCAAAAGGAAGTTTAATTGAGAACTTCTTTTTGGCCAACCTGTGTTAAGACTGGACACTATTTGAGACTGGGTACTAATACAGTGAATTGAGAAAGGTAACCTGCAGAAGCACAGCAGGAACCAAAATCCCATTCAGTGCTACCTAGTCATGGTGTTACCACAAATAAGGCCCTACTTAGAAAAATTTCTCTATCATATTATATAAAATATAAAAATGTACTTATGCATCTTATTCAATGATATTTTAAGTGGTTTTCTGAACTGTGGCTTGAGTGAAGTTGATTTACCCTTTTAGTTTAAATACAAATATTTGAAGAATTTCCTGCTATAGTTTTCTGTACTTTTTACTATATGTAAAATTCTAATTTGTTACTGATTATTTAACATTATCCAAAGCAAACATAATTTATTCATCTCTGAATATATAAAAAACTACAAGCATGCATTTATAATATTGTATTCACAGTAATAGCAAAAATATTTGCCCTTCTGTTACCTCATGTTACCTCCTGTTACCTCATTTAGATAAATAGTCTCTTCGGAAGGAAGTACATGGTGAGTAGAGCAAAGGGAGCAGGATTTTGGTCTCCTGAGGGAACAGAACCCAGAATGAAAGAGAACAGGGGCCAGGAGAACAAAGATATGGAAAAAGAATCTATTGGAAAGCCTCCCAAGGAACTAATAAATACATGTCAATGACAGAGAAACAGATAGAACAACTATGAGAGAAGAGTTTTCTTATATTAGTTAGGTGCCAGCTACTTCATTTCCAAGAAAACAACAACATTAAAATACTGGATTTAATTGTAAATATATTTACATGTCTTATAGAGAGACTGTAGTAGAGCAGGATTTCTGGGTTCTAGTTTTATGTCCTGCTGCTGGCTCACAAAATAACTTTGAGAACACCACCAATGGATACATTCAAAAAAGAAACGAAGATTCCAAGAAGATATATTTACACAAGTGCCTGTATGCTAAATGGCCACAAAAACCTACATCAGGTTTTTGATGATAAAATTATTTAAAAGTTCTGAAACTGCATCTCTCATTGCTACTGCTATTTCTATACAGCTGAAAATCTTGAAACCTACCTTGCACCAAAACCTGATTATGATGTACAGGTGTGGCATATCCTGAGACGCTTCATGAAGTAAGCATCTTCTGAGCATGCCTACCATAGACCAGCCTTGTCATGAATCACAACAGCCCCAGAGACTTTCTCCCAGAAACACATCCGGAGGTTGTGGATGCACAACAGCCAACATTTTACATAATATCATACTTGTAGATAAGGCACTTGTTCTTGAATTGGGAGATGCAGGTTCATTGCCAGTCTATTTCTGAGGAGATCTTTCCCACATCTCCCAAGAGTGTATCCAGCACTAACTCAAGGTGAAGCTCAGGCTGGAGAACTGTCTGTCATGCCTGCTGAAGCCACACTTCTGTATTGGATAGGAAGCAAGATTCATCGAGAGAGGATAATTTGCAACCCTAATAGGTGCTCCTTTTGAAGAGGAAGTCCTGGGTTATTGCCCCAGGGGCTGCCTACACATTTTGCATTTGCAATTGAGTAACATGCATAAATAGTGCTTGAAGCAGGAGCCAGAAACCAGGTTGCTTCCCTTCCTCCTTCCCCCAGCAGGTAAGTGCCTTCATCCTTGAGCTATGAAATCATGTTTAAGTCTCTGCTTAAAGATTACAAATCTTAAATCAAGATTACAAATCTCAAATCTTTTTCTACATTGAGTCATAGTTACAACAGGAGTGAGAGGCTTTACTTTTTTCTTTCTCTCTTCAAGGCTTGTACACGGGGAACTTTCTGGGAAGTGGAAATGAAATTTTTATTCCCTCACTCTAAAGAAGGGGGGGTTGTGTGAGTGCATGCATGTGTGTATATTTGTTTTATTACTTTTTGTTTTGCTTCTTCTCTTAATGCACAGGCTACCCTGGCTGTTGTTTAATTGAAGAAAGAAAGATGTCTGGTTGTTTCAGTACAGAAAGGTATAAGAAGCTCTGAAGCCATGAGGACAAGCTCCTAAAACCAGAAGAGAAATAAATTTTCAGAAATATCTTTCTCTTCAGTGTTTTGCATTGTCTGGCATACATATTCCCCTTGCTGTAAATCACATTTCTGAAACTCCTGGTTTACCATGGAGTATACTTCCGTACTGAATACCAGGTCTGTGAACATGCAGAGTGCACGTGTTTGAAAACAGAACCCCACATTCTTGCACTAAAGCAAATTCACCTTAATTCTAAGAGACTCAGTTTGAGGCATTTCAGCAATACGAATATTGCCTCTAAAGCTCTGGTTCCCAAATGTATTTGTCTGTGCAATACAGGCAAAAGAGTATACTCAATTTCGGTCACACTTGAATGCATTTCTGATAGCTGTATTCTTCTGGCAGACTTAAGAGCAGTATCATAGACCTCTTTTGCACCTTTACCTCTTTGCTTGCCTTCTCCCTGAAATACACATCAAATAAGGCTACATTCCAAGCTTCTCTACAAATTTTAAACAGCTGCTATTTCTTTCATGTTCTTTTTTCCTCCTCTTTCTTTCTTTCTTCCCTTTTTTTTTTTTCTTTCAAGAAAATATTTTATTCTTTCCCTCCAAATGTGAATCAGGTGAAATTAAACTTCAGTATGCCATGCTGTTCTCTAAGCAGTGACATTTTACTACATGATGAACCACCAGCACAGAAACATCTGTATCTTATCCCTTTGAAGAACTAGGATTCCATGCTTTCTGGTGAAGCATAGCATTTGTATATAGACTAAGGCATTCACAAGGTATCAGATGTGAAATTTATAACTCCCTGAAGATAAAACAATGACATTTTTTGTTTGATGTTTCTGTAATTCCAAGGCTTGTCTGACCCTCTATAGCAGCATGAGTTTTGCAGGTAGTATATGAAAAAATAATTTGCAAAAAGTAACTCTTTAATGTTTTTTAACTTTTTCTTTGTCCTGATAGACATAAATACATAATAGAAACTAGTGGCTGGATTTTGGTCATAATCATTGGGAGTCATCTGTATAATTCACATTCATTTGTTACTGCTAAACAGTCTGGTCAATGAAATTATCACACTGTGGAGAAAAACAAGAGGCACAAGCCATCAGCTCAGAGACAGTTTTGGTGTTAAACCCACAGGTTTGGCTCATTTTCTGTCATTTACAACTACATTCTTTAAATCTCTTAATCTTTAAATGAACTTGGTCAACCTCATCTCACCATGGGATTGAAGTATGCTAATGTGTCAGAGAACTGAGAAGGAAGTATGGACTTTGATAACTGTTAATCAGATGTCCTAGATACTACAGTACAATGAGTCTACCAAGGTGCTGGAGTACAGATTTGAATTCATATAGGCTCGTAAACTTCCATCAGGGCCACTCACTAATAGCACCTGAATCTCTCACTTATCAGTGAGTCTTAAGGATACTCAGAACTTCTCAAAATAAAACCACAGCATGCCTAAGCCAGACCCAAATTTAAGAATCTATTTTGAAAGATTTTTGAACTACTAAAAATTGAATATTTTAAAACTTTATATAAAATAATTATCAATTAATTGGTAAATTTAATACCATTTTAGAGATCCACAGCAAATGTGGTATTTTTTTTAAATCATTATTAGCCAGTTATGTGCAAGAAGTTTTAGATAAGAAGAACAGTTTTAATAAATTTTCCAAGATCCCTTAGCAATTTGAATTAATTTTACTCAGATAACAGTGTTCCTATAATCTTCTGCTGAGCTTCACATAATGTACTTGTCATTTTAATTTCAAATTACCTTCATATTTCAAGAGCCACCTGGAACTACAAGGCTGATGTTGGTGGGTGGCCACCAAAGGTACTAAAATGTGCTTCCATCTCATTTCTAAATTCAAAGGATTGCTCAAAAAGGTCACAGGGAAAAACACATAGATAAGAGAGACAGGTAATTCTGCAAGTCATTGGATAATGGAGACAGAGGTTGCACTGATGACAGTGAGCTCGGCAGTGTCTCAAGAGCTGGGGCACTGGGCCTGCCAGGGGAGTCCGAGTGATGGAGCTACTTCTGCCTGGAGAAAGGAAGCACCTCAGATCAGCCTTTTCCACCTACAATCAGGTCGTTGTGTGGATAGAGCCGTTTTCTGTAGCAGCACATGCAGCAGGACAAGGTGTGTATAACCTGAAACAAGAGAAGTTGATACAGGGCTTAAGGAAAAACTTTTTTTCACATTAGTACAGTCCAGCAGATGATCTGCTGACACTCCTTCCAAGTTGGATTACCCTATGATAGCATGAAAAGTCATGCCCACCTACATCCAAGTCATACATACACCAAAATCAGAAAGGAATGTCCAGTTAAATAATTCCCTCAAGAAACCTTGAATGAGCAACCATATAAGCACAGATTAAGGAACCAGTTGTCAGTAGGAATATAGAATGTTCCTCCTCTAATATGTCATTCCATTATATGATCTTTAAGTGATCCTAAAATGTCCCATAAATGCTATTTTCCCACCAAGTTACTGTACAAGGAAAGTGGAACCTGTCCCTAGAATATTCATTTGTGCTGCATGGAGTGTGTAGTAGATAAAATGCAAGAGGATGCATAAAAATTCTATATTTTTAAGTAAAAACAAGTAAATAAAATTAAATGAAAGAGAGAAACAGTTAAAATGCACTTTAAAACTATGCTATTGTTCAGATTTGCAATTTTTTTTTAGTAGTGACAATAATTCTCAAAGAGACAATAACTAGTACCAGCTAGATTGGTCAAGACAGCAAGGAAAGCCAAAAAAAAAAAAAAACCAAGCCCAAGACAAGTTGGAAATATAATAGATAATGCCCACTGGAGCAAGTAAATAAAGCTCTTCATGGGAAACACCAAGGGATGTTTTCCATAATCTTTTCCCACCTAAAGTGGTTTAGTCAGATCAATTCAAATCCTTGTTTCAAATGGTGACTCTACCCAAAAAGCCTAAAATGGGTGACATTAAAGATATACAAATAATAAGTATTTCCACATTTGGAATTCAACCTTAAAGAAACTAATTTTCTATGGGTTTTTTTATGAAAAAGAAAAAAAAGCAATTGAGCTCATCCCTATAAATATACATAAAATATATTTGGAGCTGGAGCTCCAAATTTACATGGCGCACGAACTCGAGAGTTTGTGTACTTCTCAACCCAGCATGCGTGGAAGCTGTGGCAATTCATTTATTAATCTTCCCATCATTCTCCACTTACAGGCTCTGATGGAACTTCAGCCTTGATTGAAAGGCACTTGCCACTGTCAGCAATGTAGCAAGCAGCACCACATGAGCTGATGGAGCAAAACCCAGCCAAGATCCACAACAGAACCCAGACAAAATCCTCATTTCCTATCTGGAAAAAAAAAGCCAGAACCTGAAGTATGTAGTGACAGTCTGTGTGCAGAAAGGGTAATCTAACACACAGAGTTGAGTACATGCAGTGTGATTCACAGATACACTGCAAGTTAGCAGAGATCTCTTCACCTCACAAGACAAAAAACACATGGTGAGGCTTCAGGACATTTGAGAGTTACCCTTACTGCTTCCACTCAGCATCACCCAGCTCTCCCTAATAATGAACTAGTCAGGATCTAGATAACTCTTGTCTGAAAAAAAAAACCAAAAAACCAATGAGTGATATTCTCTTTATTAGATTTGTTTTTCTTTCTTTGGTGTTGAGGTTTTTGTTTGTTTTAGTGGAGGGGTGTTTGTTTTTATTATTTTTCGAATGAGCCATAGCAAATATAAAATTGAGAGAAATGAAGAAGTAACAGGAAAGTGTCACAGCAAGGTAAGTGGGAAAAAAAAAAAAAAGACAATGGCAGAGTAAAGGAAAAAAACCACAAGAACAAAAAGAAATAAAAATGTGCTAGAAGTTGCATGTAAAGAACTACATGCCAGAAGGCCAGTTGTATCAGACCCTCAGATGCATGGAGAACACTATGAACACTGAAGTGCCATCTACTGGCATATCTTGTGCTAACCATGTTGCTTGGAGTCCACCATGCCATTCCACATGGAATGGGAGATCCATGTTTTTCTCTGCCACAGACTTTTCAGTGACTGTGGGTGATGGACCTTGTGTTATTATCTCTCCACTGTAAAAGGCAGTTAATTGAGATTTCAATTAACCTGTGTGCTTTCACAACCAGCGCAAAGCTCTTTAAAATGTAGTGGTAGAATGTTCTGGAAGACAAGGAGAAACTTTTGCATGTCCACATCCAAGCTCAGCGCTTCTGGACAAGATGCCAAAAAAGGAAATGTGAGACTCATAAGAAATGGACAACAGAAGACAGATGAGGAAAAAGAAAAGAGAAGAAGAAGATAAAGACCAATAGTAGTTAAGGAGGAGGAGGAGAATCAATAGAATACAGTGTAAGTGATTAATTGCTAAGGACAATACAATTTAAGCTGCAGTTTTACCAGATGTGTATGTGTTGTTCCAGCTGTGGGAACAGTAGACTCTCCAGATCTTGTTTCTGACACACAATAACTGTGAACTCTATTATGTGCAAATAATAAATCTAAGCAGCACCTCCAACATATGAATGAGCAAGAAAAAGGAGGTCATATTTTCAGAAGTGTTAGCACATATTTGTCAACACCAAACTTAGCTAAATAGCACAAAGGAAGACTACAAGACAATGGTAACACATACACAAAGCAGTATGTGAGCTTGGAAGTAGACACTTGGTTTTGAAACCCCATGTTTAATAGGTAAAGCCCTAGGGATGGCAGACAGGCAGGGTCTTGGGCAGACTGGATGGGCTTGTTTTGCTGATGTATTTACTGGCTGGTATGTTAATTTTTTCAATGTGTTATAGAGCAGTTCCCAAGTTAGGGTCATGACCCCACTTGGGGCCCACAAGCCTGGAAGTGAAAATGAAAGTGGGGTTGTGACCCTGGAAGTAGGGTTGCTAAGGGAAAACTTTGGGAAGCACTGATGTTGTGCTACTAGGTGGGACCCCTACGTGGACGGTATGTTTAATCACTGCTGAGGGACAAAGTTTTACCAGTGCCTATATTTCACAGAGTTAAGTCTCATTTCTGACTGATTTATTGCAGATTTAAGTAAATGTTTCAGGTACATAAAGAGAGATTTTGGAATTAGATTCAAAATTTTGAGTATTATATCTTGAAATAATGCAGTGAATGCACATCCACCATTTTCTTTCAAATATCCATTAGTAGCTACAATCTACAGATTAAAGCACTTCCCTCACAATCCTTGGGCAGAAGAAATGACTCCTACTTTTGCCATTTTTCAGAAGTATGATCACACCACCAGGTTATCATTGTGGCATAAAGGAAAATCTTTGGGTTTTGTTGAACTCTGCATTGTTACTGGGGAACATGGAGGTTGTCCCTCACCACTTATATAATCTTTGGGCAACGAATAAATATGTTGGCTAGGAAAAGAGGTACTATGTTGAGAAAAGTACTCAATAGAAAGGCATAACCACTCTGAAGTCCGACATTCCTTAGAACAAGTGGCACAGATACCTTCTTCAAGAACAGATCCTAAGACTGAATCCAGCCTAATCTGGTGAAGGTTTGAAGGTTTAGTTGCCAGGACACATTAATCTAGTGCCACTTCAGGCACTGTAGAATATCCTTGTTGGTCTTCAGCTGCTGTACCCAAATTAGACAGATTTTCCATAGCTCCAGTGTAATTTCTGACACCCCACAAGGGAGCTTTGATATGTCAATGAGTTTTAAATAGAAAAATATCCCTATGTGTGGACAAGTGAATTGAGCCCTTAGGCTCTTAAGTCATACAAGTACTTTTGAAAAGTTCTGGAAGGTAGACATGAAGAGTTGCATCTCCTTATTTCTCATGCTCTATGCACATTTATTTCAATCTAAAATTCACATTCTATACTGTGCCATGACTGCAGCTTTCACTATGGAGCTGGACAATATTTCTGACTTTCACCTAGAGAAATATTTTGTAGTTAGTAACAGAACAACTGTGATATGCAGCATGCCATCTCAATAAGTGAAGAGGCATTAACAGCTGATTTTTGGCAGCAACACGTCTCTGTTTTTCATTTATTAGTAACCTGTATTAATTTATACCAGGATTAATTATTGATACAACTATTTCATCCATATTTTTTATGTCAGAAGCAGGGGAAAAGGCATGGCTGTGAATAATCCATAGAATGGTTTATGAAACACAAATTCCTCAGAGAGTGTCAGATATCCACCTGGTGTCCCTGAGTGCTGGATTTCACATTTAAATCTCTGAATTAACAGATGTGTACAGTCACACACAGGCAGAAAGCCCCTTCTTGATACTACATCTGAGGAGACTCATGGACACTGTTTATTTTAACAAAATGGTGGGGTATCTTGCGCTTGTGAAATTTATTCCAAATCTACACGTCTTGGAATGTTAATAACCAGTATCTGCACAGAGTTCAACTCTCAAGTTTTAGTTCACAAAGCTCATCTTAAAAAGACAAGTACACTTATTGAAATCAATTTCCAAAGAGAAAACATCTACAATTTTAAGCAGAAGTTTCCAAATACAAAAACCATGCTCTTCTGATGTATGCACCCCTATTAAAAATTATGTTTTTCTAATTTTTGCCTGAACATTTTGGCAAATGAGATCCAAACATTTAAAATTAACTGAGGCAAATAAAATTTATAGAGGGCATTAGAATAAAAACTAAAAATGGTGGGTTTAAAAAAGAAGGAACTTCATTTAAAGCTTAACGTATTTCGAAAAACTGCACACTTCAGATCCTTCCATTTCCTCTGTTAGAAGAAGACATCGTATAACCATTTTCAAGCTTTTTCTGCACAACTATGAATACTTGAAATACAGGCTTCTATGAAGAAATCATGTTATGCAAGAACTCAGGGATTTTAAGAAAAAAACCAAAAACAAACACTAAAAAACATGATAAAGTCATTAAGAGTCAGCAAGGCTGCTGCCAAGCAGAGAGGACTTTATTTATTCAGAACTGTTCTGTCCTATGGAATCAAAGTCTTATCTGCATTTAAGAACACCTCTTTTAATTAGTCCCACATAGGGCAAATCATCCTTGTAATCTAAAATTTGTAATTCTAGCTTAAACATGTTTTAAAGGTATATCCTCTTTTTGGCAGTGAAGCAAGAGTGATGTCTTCAGCAAGAATGTCAGCATACCTACATCTTTAGAAGGGTACTGTGAAGGACTGTTACCATGACAAAAAAATAAAATTGCACTGCTAGCAAACATAATCATGTCAGTAAAATGTATCAAGTATAGACTAGACTGGAATACACCATTTTCTGTAATACCACAGAAATCAAATTATTATTTAGAATTTGATTTTTCACAGGGGCAAATAGCCACAACTGCTTATAAAGTTTTAATAGCTGTTTTTCAATGCTGTACCAAATCATATAGGAACATATTAAAAAATCTTTTACTATAGTCTTGTAAAATATTCAACAGCATGTATCAAGCCCAGAACCTATGTTCTCACTCTTTGTTCTGATGCTAATAACAAAAAAAAAAAAACCAAAAACAAAAACAAAAACCCAAACAACATAATATTTTGACATATGTGATCCCCAGAAGAGCTGAATATGTCTGTCACTGTGAAATCTTCATCTTTTCTAATGAAAAGCAAAATATTTAAAGTCAGTTTTTCAACAGCTCATGGAAAAATGTTTGCACAAACTATCTCGATATTTGAAACAAATGAATGCCATTATTTGCAAATATAATCACTTGCTGTGCTATCTCAGGCAGATTGTGCACTGAATCCTCAAAGGTGCCGTGGGTTTCACAAAACCTGGAAATCACAGATGAGATCTTTGTTTAAAGCCTCCAATGGGGTAACAAGTGGCTCAGCAAAGTAGAGGGCGTGTAACAACTGTCGCTCATGAGGAAGGTCTGACAGATCCACCATTACATTTATTTTTTCCTCTCCCCAAGTTGCAAAGCAGCACTGCTACCACTAAGTAAATCTAGGCTGAGGAAGGAGGTGGTTTTTGCCCTTCCACCACGTATGTGATGGCATATATCCCTAAGCCATTGAATTCAGTACAGAGAGCTGGGCTGGGGTTTACGATCCAGAAAGACCTTGGATAGTATCCTAAGGCAGGCAGGGATAACAAAATCTGGTAATACTGTATTGATAAGCTCACCAGGGTCACAGCATGAGGGTATGAGTCAAGTGTGAATTTGTTATCAAAGTTCCTGGCATACTTTTGCCTCAGACCACTACCTCTCTTCTACAATTCAAAATTATATTTCCAGGATCTGCAGAGGTCAAGGATCATCCCCAATAAGAATACAGCTAATAAAGTCAGGAGGAAAAGCCATATAGACACAGGCTTTAGTTTCAAAGAAGAGTCCATTTTATTCATCCACACAGACACAACCTTCAGGTCAGACTTACACACTGTCTGTGTGAAACACCTTATTTATCTAGTTCTAGAAATTACTTGTATAACTTAAAACTGATGGAATGACATAAGACAAAGCCACAAATGAGCTGTGCATGATATTCATCTTAATTTTCCAGCAAAGGCAAGCATGTATAAACCTGACTATGTTCCTTACTCCTTTAAATGCACCACAGAGATTTTTCTTGGAGAATCAGGAAAGAGACAGCAGTTAAGTGAATATATTCAATTAATATCTTAATATGCAAACAGTATACAAGCAAAACACTAATAAATAGAAAATGTGCTTGTTATTAAAATACTCAGGGAAAAAACCTGATTGATTTCAGTAACTTCAGTGAACTTCACAATCTGTGTTTCTGAATAGGAGAAATGCCAGATTTGGAATAAGTAGTTGCCTTATGGAATCTTGGCGTTTTCTCCTGCTCAGAAATGCAAACTCTGAAGTTCAACTGAGCTATGCAAATCATCTTGTCTTATGCTCCTCTTATTAGGCAATTCTGTCTTGATATTCTAAGTAATGAACTACATAATACAGTCTCAATGGTACATGGAACCAACATGTTACTTCAAGAGCAAAGACACTTTCAGTAAAAAATTGCTTAGACTAATTTCTTTCATCCTTAAATTAAAGAGCTGCTGTCTGCACAAACATAACTAGGCAGACTGAAACAAGGAATGAGAAAGAATGAAATGCTATTGGACACACTTCATGCGTTCTTGATATTACTAGGAATATTCCAGGTGCATAGCTCAGTCTGAGATGCTATCTACACTATGGGATGTGGGCAGATAATTCACATTTCCTTTCTTGTATGTCACTGATCTGTCTGCATGAGAACAGGTTATCTAACCTTCTGAACAAAAATAACTCATTAAGCTCTGGTTTAGAAAAGATCACAGAAATTTTTGCAAGGTTAAAGCAAATATCAAAATAGAAAAAGAAAGGGAAGGAGAAAAAAAAAAAAAAAGGAAGAATGCATGACAAAGCATATTAAAATGGCCAGATGGACTACTAGTCCTAGGAAGCAAATAAGAGGAGCTAAATCACAGATGCTTATGGCTTGTTTTTTTGTGTTGTTTTGTTGTTGTTGATTGGTTTGGTTTTTTTGTTTTGTTTTGCTTTTTATTCCAGAAAGGTGGTTTTCCAGCTTGGAACTGATTAAAAGCTACCTGCCTGGAGCATTCTTGTGGAAAAAAGCACTCTAGTTTTCCAGAAGTAACTAAGCAGAGTAAAAGCTATTGCCTTGTTACTTCAGAGCAGTATGATAATTGCATTGTCTTCATCAGGATTTTGCAGGCTTAGTTAGCAGGAACTAGTTGATTCACTGAGGTAAAAAAGAACCCAAACAAAACAGAAATCAGTGAAGTTACAGCTTCTGAGCCTTCAGTTCAATGCCAGCTGGAGAAATCTGCACCTGATTAGTCCTCCACTTGTGAGAGCTGTAGTCCCTTCATGTCTGCAAAGCCTGTGTTCTTCTGAAAATCCATTCTCTTGCAATAAAATAAGGTAATTTTTCTATTGGGAGAACATTCTGTCTTGGGTAGAACTGTTTGAGAGTCTCAGACAGCCACTGGCACCTTGATGACTTTAACTTAAGTTTTCCAATGCAAAGGACGTGGGCAATCAGCCTTGGCAAAGGTGAAATCTCAAGTTTAGAAATATAAAAGTAACCAGTTAGAAAGGCACATGAAAATTACAATACAGTGACTTGCAAAACAGTTGCATTTCTGAGGCTAATTTTAGGAGGGCAGTTTGCTAAGATTCATCATTTAATCCAGCAGACCTAATTGCAACTAAAGACATCTGTCAAAAAATTATCATGTTATCACCTTAAAATTAAGTTTTGATCTAACTTACTTGGTCCATGCATGGTGTAAGAGAAGACTGTCCTGTTTTCCTGTAGACATGAGGATTTGTGGGCCACTTGGGTTTTTTTTTACATCATCTCTAGTTCCATCAAGGCATCTAGACTGCTTGTATATGTTTAAAAGATACCATCAAGAAGTGCTTTACTCTGAAAATCACAAAGATCCCTAGAAATTATAATCTTTAAATTAAAAAGTCACATATATTTTAAAAATGCATAAAAATTAAGACTAAAGATGGAAGTTCTGAAAGCTTACTATAACATCCTGCTAGTTAACAGGGATCCGGTTTTTGGTTGTATTTTGCACTCAAAACTCACAATTCTGTAGGGTTTTAGCTGCCATAAAGTTTGTAAGAGGTCTTCTTCAAGTCCTTCTTGGACAGGTTACATGGTAACTGTATTCTCATTCTGGAAACCTATCATCTAGTGAAAGAGACATCAAGTACCTAGGATGCTACAAAGAAATACAGTTTTCCTCCAAATATTTACATGGGATGATATGGAAGTAAAAAGGACCCTTTGTGATCCCTTTCTACTGATTCCTCTCCACCTACTTTTGCTATAAAAAGAAGGATGGCCAGAAAAAAGCATGACTTGGTGAGTTGTCAAAAAGGGAATGAGCAATACAAACCCAAGAAATTGAATTAGGCTAGAATCAACTGCCAATCCACTAGAAAGTCCAAGTTTGGAGCTTATTTTTACATCAAAGTATTTAAACTTTTGCTGGTAATTACAGCTTCAGACATCTCAATGTTGTATTTTTCCATTAATATGCAAATTTTAGTTTCTGAGTTATAGCTTTCAGCTGGTTGACATAGCAAAGAGAAGAAGTGAATGATATCCTGGGAAATCTCTGTCTTGTAATTCTTGGTCTTTAACACCTGGGAGAAAAAGCTTCAGGTTTTATGAGGCTTCCTTATACATAAGATTATTGTTTGTAATGGCAGCCTCCGATCAGCCATAGCATTGCATGCATTTAAAAATAAACAATGTATTTTCACACAAAGGATAACACAGATAATCCACTTGGGCACCAGCAAAAATCATGCCATGACGCTGTAAGAGAAATTCTTAGTTATGCTAGAAAAAGGTAGGGATTACAGGAAAGATGATAAGGTAGGTTAAAAAAAAAAAAGGCAAAATGAGGAAAAATTAGGTAATCACAAGTGGTCCCAAGAAATAAAGTATCCCACCTGAGGGCTTCTTAACCATCTTGCTTAATAAACTTGTCAACTTTACCTTGAAACAAAATCCAAGTACACAGATGTTGACAGCAAACATTAGGATACATGTAGTACAGATAAAGACACAGACACAACCCAGAAAGAATTATATGACCACGATTAATTGGCTAGTGAAAACAAAGAATGAGACTGCAGGTGAGGAACAACTAAAAGTGATACAAAACAATAGTGTGATATGGACAAACTTCCAGTCAAACTCAATCCCAGGACAGGATACAAAGAGCAATGAAGCTCTTGAACAACTCCCCTAAAGAGCAATGTGGCAGAATTAGTCCAGATAATGTTAAAATGGAACTTTATCAAAAAAAGTTGTTATAGAGTTGCCTAAAATAGGAGGAGATTCTTTTTAATCCTATATATTCTTGGTTAAAAAGACCAAAACACTTTGCCACTATTTCTAAAAATGTGACTTACATGGATGATAACCTGCATTCAACAACTTTCTATTAAAATTTATTTTCTTGTTCCACTTTTTTCATGTTGAGAAGCTATCACTGCAAAACCTTTAAAGCCTTCCAGGAAAGAATTTTAACACAGAAATTCAAGTACTTATAGAAAGTTTTTAAGCTGATGAGACAACAGCCAAAATAGAATAAATATATGAAAGAAACCATGGGGGTTGCCTTTGCAGGGAGACTTTAAAGGCTGAAAGGTGTGGTGATGAGGAAGGTCATAAAGATAATTAATCAATGCAAAATTCAAAATAATTTATATAAGCATTTTTGAAATCCCCCTCTCCCCCCATTTTGTAGCAAATCAGTAACAATTAAACAAAGTTTAGTACCAATATAAAAACTTCTAGGAATTTACCAGATACATAATTTTCTTGCTGGCAACTCAAACATTGCTCATTATAAAACTACAAAAATTGTGAATGTGGTGTATGGACCTCATAACTAGAATTTTTTTAAAAAATAACCCTAAAAATTGAAATTCAGAAACGTGTGAAAACATGTTTGGGCATTGTTATATGTTCTTAAAGACAGAAAACTAAAAAAAGATAAAAATTCCATTTCTATTCTCAATGTACTTTAGGAATCTAGTTGTTTTCTGAAGTGCAAATTGCAACTTTGTCATTAAAGGGGCTATTTCAAGAGACTGCAAAAGTTTGCATTCTTTTTTTTCCAAGATATAAAATATGGTAAGTTTTATTTAAATCTTTTTCTGAAAGTTGTACTTTTTTTTTCTTTTGCAATTGTTTCCTTCTTTTTTGAAGAATTTTTTTTTAGGTCAACGGAATTGAGGCCTCAATTCAGCGACATGTATTAGCACATTCCAAGTTTTTTTAGGGCCATGAATATCTCAACTGAAGGCATGAAGGACTCTATATAACATCTAAGTCAAAAATACACCTGGGTTTTAAACATATATGAGGCAATATTATAAAGCATTTTACATTAATATCTGTTAAAAATGCATTTGGTTTTGAATATGGCAATATAAAAAAGGTAATACATATTAGGACTACATTGAATAACCAAATATGAGGCTAAAGGACTTCCTTGAAATTGTCTGATCCTGTCAGATACTACTTAAACAGTTGTTACATATATTAACTAAAATAATCTTTGTGAACAGATATAAGTGTTTTTGCCATTTCTGAGATTCATCTGAATTAGAGATATGAGACATAAGATGAAATTTAAGCTTCCAGAAAACGTTGCTAATGTCTTAATTTTTTTTCTAGGAGCCTTTGTTCTCATTCAGAATGCCAGTGATCCTCTCTAGACCGCAGAGATTCAATGGAAAACCTTTATTATTATGTCCATTTTGTTCATAAATGTACTCTTTTATTTCATCCTGTGTTCTCTTTTCAGAACAACCACCCTCCTCTTCAAAAAGGAAAACCTTAATAGCACTTTCCTCCAGTGAATTCCAGTAAAAGGAGGCAAGCAATAATAGTATGGATTAACAGGCATTAAAATGAAACCATATGGAAACATGGGCAGAGGATTTGAACAGGAAAAGTACTGTTTAAAACTTAATCTTTATGTCTTAAAAGGGATTGTTAGGAACATTGCAAAAGTTCTGAAAACTCTTAATTCAATGCTTCTACAAAGCCAGTGTTCCGAAAAAGTAAAACAATGTTTATGTTGTCAGACTGGATCCTCTTAAAATGACAGCCTGGGAAATACACTTTGTGACCTAAATCTAAACTAACAAAAGACCCTGAAGAACACTTATTGTATCTGTCATTTTAGTCCCAATTTCTGTGATCACTGACATGTACATCTGAACAGGGAATTTATTACAATCTTGTAATACTACTACCCTTCACCTTTTTATGACGAAAACAGAAAATGAGGAAGAGTCTCCACTTTGTGACATGGCAAATAAAGCAAAAATATAGAAATATGAGAGCTACACTAGTATTTAGCCTGTTGTTTATCAGATGGAGAAAAAAATGTAACTTTAATTATAATTTTAAAATATTTAAAATTACTGTTTTCTGCTTGCTTTTCACTGCATTTCATTGATATAAAATGGAAAATACATGAGAAAAGTAGTCTGAAAGAAGGGGAGCTTTAATACTTTCCAAACTGACAGGAAGAATACACAGACACAACAGGCATTACAAGTCTTTTTGATGAAGTGTCTCTCATTTAAACTTGTTTCTGCTTTCCTCATGGAATGGGATAATCTCTCCAAAATTAATTTTTAAAAAAAATACTCAAAGAAAGGTAACTAGTGTAAGACATAGAGGCCAGAAAAAAATATGGAAAGGAAGGTAAGGAAAGTGATAATACATAAACTGATAAAATTAGAAAAGAACTATTAAGAGGTAATTTCACAAGCCAATTATTCTACCAAATGGTTAACTGTTTCATTGGAGACCAGGAACCGAAAAAGTAATGATCATACTATTTGTATGAAAGAGCTTCGCTTTCACAACAAATGGATGAGTTAGATCTCTCCAATTAAATCTTGACATGTTAATATCTGAGTCAAAAGGACAAGTACAACTAACTTTGCTATCTACATTAGATAAAACTACAGTCATCAGGAACACTAAACTGAGTGGAAAAGATCTATTTGTGTATAATATTTCCTGTTTCAGAGGAAACATGAATTTATTTCAGTGGGTTTTCCTCGTGTTGCAATACAACTTCTTTTGGTGAAAACTAAATCTGATACAAAACTAAACCAGCAACAATTTAGTCAAGATGAGGGAACAGTGACCCCAAATTAAAGAAACAACTGCATAACCTATTTTCTATTATAATTATATGCTTGGAGGATTGCTTGAATTTAACTTTTTTATTGCAAAATTGTAGGCAATTTTCATTGGCTAGGGCATTAATGCCACTTTTGCTTTGACTAGGGGTTATTTTAAGGAAGGCATAGTGTTGCAGCATGAAAAAGCATGTCCCCAAGAGTGACCAGGACCTCAGGGCCCAGAGCCCACTGCTAAGAATTGCTGACAATTAGGGAGACGAGACAGGGTCCCGTTTGGAAATCCGAGTGCTGTTTACCGTCAGCACATGCACAGACATTACAGCCCCCAATACAGACCAGGGACAAACACAGAGGAAGAATTGAGAGCATGGGACTAAATACAGGGAGGAAGGGGCGGATCCCAGGGGCAGGGTCCAATAGGGAGAGGGTACAGCATGCATAGGAAGGGGGCCAGGGACTAGGGGAATCAATAGGAAAATGGGTGGAGCACTGCAGTAAAACATAACCAATGGTGATCAAGCAAGGGAAGAACATTCTAGGAATTATACATGTAAGGTGAACAGAGGCTAAACTGGGTGACATAAACTTAATAAACCAATAATAACAAAATTTACAAGATATTAGCATGTGGCTGCAAAGGCCCATGGGGGAGAGGCTTTTCTCACCCTAAAGGGTTTTTCTCTTTGCCTGTCTCAGCCCCTCCTGGCTGAGGTACAACCCTGGTGGCAGCCTCCTAAGGCTCAAGAGCATAGTGCTCCTTCACTAGTGTATTGAGTAAAATCACACACTCTTCTATATGTTTCTTATAAATCACTCAGATTTTTCTTTTCTGGACATTTTCTAAGTATTGTATTTGGCAAATATTCTGCTAATATGTATTTCAGCAACTTAACTCTATGGAAAAGAGTCATTAATCCTTAAAAAAAGCCATGAACTGCTTTATAGAAATCATATTGTTTTTATGACTTCACAATCATTTTGCAGAAACTAATTGTGCAAACAAAGCATTCCTGGTGCAAATAATAAAGGGACGCTCACGATCAAAATTTAAAGTATTGTGTAGCATGCTTCATTACAGTAGAAGGTTTTTATGCCTTTCATCCAAATACAGAAGGTGCAGAAATGCAGGTCTGGTCTCTTCCAGCATGCCAGTGCACAAGGCAGACAAATACAAAACTTTATCCAAAGTACTCACAGCCAAAGCAAGTATAATCCAAATGGGCTGCTGCCTTCTCTTCTGCAATCTCTTGATTTCAGATGCCAGCTGCTACCAGGATATCCATCTTTCATTTCTATACAGACAGTTGCAGACAGTTACAGATATTGAACTTTTTTGTAGCTCTTGTGTATCTTAAGATTCTGAAGCACTAAACTTAAGACAAAACTTAATTTTTATCTTACAACAAAAATCCAAAATAATGTACATGGTTCCATAGGATAATCTGATTATGAAAAATGAGCAAATCAAAAAGGCCCAGTGTCAGAAAAACTCTTTTTCTGACCCAGAGATGAGGCTCCTGAGAGGCATTTTAAAAGATTTTATTCCATTTTCAGTCTCATGAGAAGGGTGAGATGGTACAGATGTTACAATTCACACCATCACAATAAGAATCCAAACTATTTCTTAATTGCAATACATTATAAGTGGTTTTTGGCCTATCAGTTTTGCCACACAATGCTGCCAATGCTTCTAAGACAATAATCTATTAAAATACCCCACATAGATCTCACTACAATACATCTTTCATAGTTCTATTTCTCAAAATATCTAGTCTATTTGCAAGGTCATCACTTGCTTCCAGTTTCCAGTCGAGTTTCTCTCTCAACAATGTCTGTCAGCAAGTCATCATACCTCACCTCAAGGTTTGCATACAGATGCACAAGGCCATTACAGCCCTCTGCCAGGCTCCAAGAACTCTCCACAAAACCATTTCCCACATTTCCCCTCTTTCTTGAATGGAAAAAAAAAAACTTCTTTGATGGCCTTACTGATGATAGGCCAACTATGTTTTTATTTCTCTTTAGGAAACCCATTACCTTTCAGGGCCCCTTCTCGTTTCTGAACAGAATGATTCGCAGTGCCAGGTATGTGACAAATAAATCAATCCTCACACAAGGTACAGCACAGCCAGTTTTTGACCTGGGGATTTACATTCCCCTGTGCAGTAGGGGAATCCCAAAACTGCACAACACTAAATATACACTGCCCTTTCCCAGATCATGTTAGATGGGGAGCTGGCTGGGATATGGGGGCGGCATGAACGCCTGAATACCACCAGCATGCTCAGAGCAACCCAGGAACTCCTGTGAGCAGCACAAAGAGAGCTGGAAGTAACACTTTCTTCCATCTGGTCAACAAGACAGGTGCACAATTGCAAATCACACACAGACTGCTGCAGCCAGGAGAAAATGCAAAAGCACTTCTTTAAATGTCTAGCAAATTTTACAGCACAGAAGTTTGATTCCTAGTCTTGTCTGTGGTTCTGAATTGCAGAAGTCTGGGGTCCAATCGTTGCTTCAGTTCGTATGGTGTTGGCCTTGAAAGTCTTGTTTATAGAAAGTGAGGTGGGGCTTAGGCAAGACTTAGGGCAATTGTTTAAAATATCCCACACAACACCTAGCCAGCTTGTGGGTTTTACTGCCAGAGAAAACAATCAAGTTCATTCAAACTCCATCTTTAAAATAACCTCTATGAGTAGGAAAAACTTTAATGATAATGGATATTATTTAAGATAGGAACTTCAGAGTGGAAGATTAATTGCCATCCTTGCCTCCAGCGTCCTCAGAAACATCTTGCAGTGGTAACTACACTGAGGTCTACTTTCATTAAAGGACTTCAGTCTGATCTAGTATTGCATTGTTAATGTATCTCTGCTCTATATTTCAATTGTCATAAGGCTAAAGGAAATTATTTTCAAATGTATTTTACTGGACAGCACAGCTGCTCCATTAAGCTAATACTTATACTATATATTTTCAATAATTTCCCCTAATCTCTAAAAACATTCCAAAGCCTCTTTCTTCATTTCTCACAGAGCAGTGAGAAATGCTACACTTGTGAAAAACTGACCATAAAATGAGTTGATGCATCCAAATGAAGATCAGATCAGTGAGAGAAGAAGTTTAAATTGCACAGGGTAAAGGAAAGGAAAACAAAGCCCAAGTCAGATAAAAAATGTTGGCTTCAATGCAATTCTGTACCTTTAAATAAATTAATAATTTAAAAAGTAATCTTTCTCATAATTTATTTTCCTAAATTTTCAAATGCATGTATTTATTTAGTTTACTTATGAGTCCTGTTTTCATAAGGAATTAAAATCCTTTACATATAATCTTATAAAGATATATGGGACATATGGCATACAGAATATATATAAATAGGTACAAAACTAGATATAATATAGCTCTATTTTATATATTAATAGAATATATATCTCATAGATATAAATAAATCACTACTTTACACCAATATATCAAGAAACATTTTCTAATTTTGCATGAAAGGGAAATAGGCTTCAGAAAAATGGTACTTCTGTTGCACATATTATTATATAATATAATGTTTCCAGCAATATTAGAGACTGGTGATTTTAAATTATTTTATTTCACATTAACCAGTTTAGGTCAGGGGGTTTTTTTAATACTAAATACCACGTAGCATTTTGGAGAGCCTCTAAAATATCTTCATCTGAACTCAGGGTTCAAAAACTATGCAAAATGTCAGGTAAAGACTTCTATAATAGTTGGCAAGTACAAGAGAGAAATCGCTTTTGCAGCATGAACTATAAGGACAAGGGAAGTCATACTATGTCAAGACTGGAAGGAATAATTTCCTGAAGACTTAATTTTCCAGGAACTTCACAAAAACCTAAGGAAGAATGACTATCATTATTAGTGGAGGAGTGTCTGATCTGGACAGCTAAAAGGACTAGAATCTCTAACAACTGTTTTACTTTTATTATTCTAAGACTCTTCCACTAACAAATACTCTGGCATACCTAGGATCTTTCAGAAATCATATGAGAAGGCAGATGGCTATAAAAATTCATAGACTGAAATCTGTTTTACCTCCAGTTAACAAAAAAAAAAAAAAAAAAAAAAAAAAAAAAAAAAAAAAAAGAAGTAAGAAAGAAAGAAGACATAGAAATTACCCTACAGATGTTAATAATTGTCTGGGGTGGGAGTCGGGGAATGGGAAGGCTGGCTTCTAAGTAAACAATGCAAAAAAAGACAAAGAGGTCCCTGCTGATGTACAACAATAAAAGCAGTTTTCTCAGCAGTGTCAGCTTAGCAAGCCTGAGGGTCTGTATTTTAAACCCCAGTGGCCTGACGTCACTCACCCTGATGGTGTGTGTGAAGGAAGCTATCTCTCCGCAATGACCGACCTGAAAAGTGTTTTCAAAGCCCAGTGGGCTAATGTCACTCACACCAACGGTGGATGGTGGGATCTCTCAGGGTGGCAGCCTGGGGGAAGTGAGCTGCAACACCAGCAGCCGACCATCACTCACTCTGATGGCAGGGGGTCAGCTGGGATTCTTTGGTGGCCTCCCGGGCAATGGTTAAAAAGAAGATTTTGGTTCACATGTCAATGTCTAACTTGAAAGCAGCGAGTATAAAAAGTGATTTTCTTTTTTTTTTCTTTTTTTTTTTTTTTTAAATTGTGTTTCACTAGTGGCAGCAGTGCAGCCAGGAAGGGGAGTTTCTCTGCAAGGACGTCTGATTGCATGTGAAGCTTACAATGGGGCTGGCTCTGCCTGGTTTTAATTTTTTTCTCCTGCATGAGCTATTTTATTCCCCCATACCAAAGAGGGGGAAAAATTAAATCCAGACAGCTCCAACTGCACTTTACATTTCATATGCAATCAAACAGACTTTGAGAATACCATCAGCTTTTTTACCAACCTGCCTGCCATGTAGAGAATGTAAATAAATACTAAAATCCCAAAACATCATGTTCTCATGCTAACTCATCTTGTAATGCAGAAACTGACATTTGGGACAAATTCTCCCATTAAATTTACCCTGACACCTAAAGCACTGTAAGGTTTGCAAAGGATTACACAGGAATAGTCTCTGTCCTGCTGCAAATACTTAAAAAACCCTACAAGCATAAGTGCAGCTCATATTTAATCAGCAAAGTAAATTATTTGAGACCGAGTGAAGCCAAAAGAGTCATTACTTACAGAGAAAGCTCTTCACAAAGATAACATTTTGAAAATAAAATTCACAAACTTAAACTTAGTACTTTAAAAGCTAAACCCTAGTCCTATGAAAGTAAATGAATGTTATTTAGTCTGTCTTAAACTGTCATGCTTAATTGTCTGAAGGGTCAAAATCTGAGAGCTATCCAACACTAAAATCATAGCTTCTGTATGTAAAATCAATGCAACCAACAACAACAACAAAAAAGAAACTGGGAATTCATGCAGCTCTAGACAATATAATCAGCTTTCTTGTATTTTGTATCCCTTTTCCAACAGCTCTTTGCCCCATTAGACTGTCGAGATTGAGACTGATGCTATTGTTTCCTACACAGTTCCTCTCTGCCACCCAGAAGAAAACAAACTAATTCAAAGCAACAATACCTTAAGGAATAGCTCAAGAGTTCTGCTGGTCACTGCTAACTGTAGTTTACTTGAGACTATGAAATTATTTATACCAGAACTGGTTTTTTTGGGCATGAAGTAAGGCTGTACAACCTCAGTCTAGCAGGAAAAAGTAAAAGGTTAAATTCTGCTCTCCAATTTTCACAATGTGTGCAGCTTCCATATGTGAAGAGAAAATATGACTCTAACTCTGCATAGTTAAGCTAATAAGCTTTCTCAGAGAGTGAGACAATAGGAACTGTGAGCATACTGTACAGCACAATAAGTGCTGGCACATGAACTGTTTCAGTCTTGAGGGACAGTGTTTCACAGTATATCAGTGACAGAAGATCAGCTTGCAGCCAGAATTATGAATGAAAAGTTTAAGCCTTCATGTAAGTATTGACTTCAAATGATAGTTCTACAGTCACCTCAAAAATTGGTGCACTGAACTATTTTGAGAAATATAGCATTTAACACTACATTTTCTAAGACTTCTATGCACATAAATTCATTAGTTTAACCTAAGACATTATGATTTTAAAAAGTGTTGCATTATATGTGTGAATACATTTACACAAATTTAAGCCAATCAGATAAAATAGTACACATTCAACCTGTAGGAGTATCTTACAGGTCTACTTACAAACCTGGGTAAGTAGTGGGAGACAGAAAAATTCATGTCTCTCTCCCTTTCTCAGGCACCAGACTGCAAGGGACTGTTGGTGCATATTAATTTCACAGTAAACTGTGCGCTTGGAATTGCCACAAATGCTGTCTCTGGAGAGCTATGGTTATTTCTCTTGAAATAGTCTCTCATAAATTCGTGACTACTAAACAAGAATACTTCATCAACAAATGCTATGGTTACATTTATATCAGTAAATAAACAGTCTAAGGACCCTTTTGTACCCCTGATGCAGCTCAGCTTACATGGCATAGCTCACATCCATGGAGCTAAACTCTTTCTGCACTCCTCCCCTACTCAAAAAAAAAACAACCAAAACCCAGAAAGGCCTCATCCACACGGCTTATTAGGAACAGTCCCAGGCCCATGCTCATTCCCAGACTGTGCTCAGACATTGTTTGGGATGGTGCTAATTAGTCAGGGTCAAAACGGTTCCAGGGGCTGTGCAAGCAATTAGCAGCACGTTCACTTGCACACATGCTCAAGCCCATCACTGTGATCTAACACAGGACCATCCTGTCCCTGCAGCTGCCAAAGGCAGCTCCTGAATTTGGCACCCTCCTTTGGCAGATCCTGTTAATAAGGTGGCAACTTCAAATTCCAGCTGCCATGTGCTACCTCTGTCCTTTCCCCACCCAAAAGAGAGGCTGCAGGGAGAGCAGGAGTTTGAAGAACTGGGTCACGTGAAGCACAGGAGCCTTCACATACTGCTCAAACCACTGGCATCCTCTCTAGGAGGGAGAGAAGATACAAAGCTGGATCTGCCCAAAAGATCTTCAGCTGAGCTATGATAATCTGTCAGCTGATAGACTCAGAAAATTTACCTCAGTTCACAATGGAGCCCTCAAAGGCAACTGGCTTCACCAAACCACTGGTGCCTTTGAACAGCTACAAAATCTTCCCCTGCTTACATAAATAACAGAACACTCCTCCTTACCTGAAGCACCACAAAAGAGAAAAGTTTGGATTAGCTGAAGTAAATCTGAGTTGGTGTGAATGCTGTCATCACTCATGCACTTGACAAAGATTTTGGAAGAGAGAAAAACAAATTAATTTTGTGAGATGCCAATATTCTTGCTATGTCTCATATGCAGGTGTCTGAAGCTTTGATGCGAGAGACATGCATTATTAGGCTGATAACTAGTACAGCTGTGAAAAAAGAAAATCCCCCCAAAATGTCGGAAGCAGTTTTTCAAGACTTTCCCTCAAACTTACTGGACAAAAACTGCTAAGTTCAAAAGTTTGGGGTATTTTCCTACATGCATTTAACAAAAGCCACCACTACCCCATAAAAACCATTCCAATTCATCATTGCTACAAAAGGACTCCTGTTATCTGTCTCACTACATCTGACTTTGAACATACTCATTAACAATTGAAAAATTACTCTTAAATACTCACATCTCTAAACCCACTAAATTTGCAAATTGTTGTTGTTTCTATTATGCTGCTCAGACAGGTTTTCCTTTTCTCCTTTTTCTGCAGCATTGTTTCTGTTTTGAAAGGGAAAACTAGGATACACTTTCATTTCCCCACAAATCAGAAATATTCAGTGGGAAGAAAGAATAGAAAATGACGTATTTTACAGTGGAAGGTTTGGATAGGATGACTTGCAACTGCCTAATACAAAGACTATGAAATAATGGCTCTAGGTCTGACATTTCATTAGGACAGTATAATATATGGGTGTTGCTTTGAAAAGTAATGTTCTGTTGATTTGATACTGCAGAAGACATTTGTTGAAAGTTTGTTTAGCTTTTCGTTAGAACTATTTTCTAGTATTTCTTTCACTTAGGGCAAGAAAATGCTGAATTTACTCGCTCATGCAGAATTTTGTATCTGACCCTGTCAAACTCTACTGTCAAAATCAAGCACAAGGCTTGCTTCTCTTGGAGCAAAGGAGAAACAGTTTCAAACAAAATCAACATTCCCTCCTGTAGGAATTTATTAATTTTTTTTCTTTTTAATCTTCTAAATATTTTCTAATTTTTAAAGTAAAATTAAAACTTTATTTAAGCTTTTTTTTCCCCCAAGGTGCCATCAGATTCCTAATATAAAAGTAATACGAGTAATTTCAAGAATCCCATCTATTTTCATCATCAGAACAAAAAACTTTTCACTTCTTCACAATGTTGCAGATCCTATTCTAACACTGCTTTTGCACCATGTGTTTTTGGAAACTTTATGTCATTTGAGCTTTTGGCACTGAACAGAATCATACTTGACTTCTGATTTATAGCAATCTGTCTTCTTTAACCATGTACATAGTACCCTAATTATTGTAGGGTGTGAATACTGTTATTTACTTCCTGTTTACACTTAAGGTATTATAAATGACTCCAAGAGACTAGGTCGTGTCAGTCTTCCTTGCTTGAATATAGGAGGTAAGGCTGAAATTGGTTTAAAAATAGATCAGAACGGAAAGTGCCACAGTGTGCTAGAGGCTTCCTTATCTCAGCGAGCTACGAATGTGACTCCATTTCAGACAGAGAAACTAAGAAGTATGCTAAAAAACAGGCGCAAGAAGATGTACCAACACTTTCATGTCTTTGTACAGAGTGCACCACTTTGTCTGTGAAACATAATAGGAAAGAATGAGGCCAAAAATACCTGTCCCCAAAGGAGGTCTGCAGTGCAGGGACCGGCCAGCCCAGACACCTGCCCTCCCTGGATCTTGTCCCCTGCCACTGAGAGCCACACAATCAGCAAGTGTTAAGCGTTGAAACAGATTTTAAAGAACATCTAGTCTCCATACCCCTTGCCATGGGGCAGGGACACATCCCTGGTTTCCCTAATCCAGGTTTCTCAAGGCTTTATCCAACCTGCTTTTGAACACTGATTGAGGAATCCACAACCTTCCTGGGCAACCTGTTCCAGTGTCTCACCACCCTCACGGTAAATAATTTCCTTCTCATAGCTAACATAAATTTCCTCTCTTTCAGTCTGTGCCCATAAAGAAGATGGCGTCACAACCAACGCCGCCAGAAAATGTTTCAGGGCCGAACATGTAGCTGGGGAAAAGGAGCGTCTGCGCTCCAAACGTGTGAATGGCTCCTCCACGGAGCTCCAAGCATCACATCTGCCTTCTCCCCGTGCCAGCAATACCCTTCGCTCCTGCCTCAAGCGACCCCCTTCTCCACCGCTGCCCATCCCCGCGCCCTTCCCCGCCCGCCCTTCCCGCCGCCTCTTTCCCTCTTTCCGCCGCCTCTTTCCGCCCTCGCCTTCGCGTTTCCTGTCCGGGCGGAGGAGGTTTGACCCCGCGGCGCCGCCGTCTCCCAGCAGCTGCGCTGAGCATCATGGCGGCGTCTCTCTCAATGTCAGCGGCGCTGAGGGGCCTCGTCGCCAGGAGCGGAGCGGCCGCGGTCCGCCCGCCGCCGCCCAGGTAACGGCACCGCGGGCTCTCCGCCGGCCGGCCGGGGGGCACCGCCGCACCCTGGCGCCCGCGGGAGCCCGAGGAGGCCGTCCCGGGCTTGGGCCTCCGCCGCGGCCTCCCCGGGAGCTGGGCCAGGGGGGCCGCGTAGGGCCCCGGCGCGGGTGGGGGGCGGCCGGGCTGGCAGCAGGCAGCGCGCCGAGGCTTCCTCCGTGCCAGTCCGTGCGTGCCCTCGCCCGTCCCCGTCTGTCCGTGCGTGTCCTTGCCCGTCCTTGCTGTCTCTTGGCGGTGACCGCCCGCCCGATGTCCTTGCGGTGCCCGGAGGTCGAGTTCTGGTCGTCACGGCCTCGCTGCCGGGGAGCGTCATTTCGGAGTCTTCCCAGGGTTTTGCACCCCACTGCATTCGTTTGTATCATGTTGCCTTTCCTCTCCATTCCTTTTTCGAAACAGTTACATTTTTCAGACGACGAATACTGCTTTTTCGCCGATTTCCGAAAAATAATGTTGGAAATAGCTTTATTACCTTAGGTGGCACTTTGTTATTTGTTTCTTTAATGCAGAGACCTGTGTTAGAAGTCATGACCCAACCGCGAGCTGAAGATGAGTGCATGTGTTTACTTTTGTGCATCTCACAGGCCCGAGGCTTATGTAAGACTCCACTGTAGTCAGGAGAAATAACACAGCTCAGTGCCTTTAGTTGTGATTTGGAAGGTTTGCTTTTTGTGCTCCTTAAGTCTTTACATAATAACAGATACAGGTTAGTTCCAGTAATTTTTTTAAAATATGTGGTGGATTTTAAATGTGGATGTGTATATAAATATGTGTGCATGCATCTCGAAACACAGAGAAAACTGTATATATGGAGAGTGAAAGAACTGTAGCTTTTTTCACTTTTTTATTTTCTGATTGTCTGTCCCATTGGCTACTGCTGCCTCCTCCCTCCTAAAATGGCACCTGTTTTATGGTGTTGAAGGTTAATTTTCAGTCTTCTAAAAATGCTTTGAAATATGTGAGTATGAATTTAGGAGTTCCTCTACACTAATCCAGAAACTCAGTGTTCATGTTCAGCTGTGTCTTTCTGCCCTTCTTCTGCTCTCTTGTGGTGCTGACAGAACTGTTGCCTGTCCCATGTGGTAAATTGGGTCAGTCAAGTGATTCAGGTTAAAAATAATTTTGTTTGGGTTAAAGTCTTACCGTTCTACATTTCAAGCAATTATTTCAGAATTAATAGTAGGATGTAGCAGGTCTGAGGATGAGAAGCATGGAATATGAGCTGGGTACACTTCAGCTGGTATTTCTTCTTTGAAACAGGGCATTAGGGTCCTTGCTTGCCACAGAGGATGGGGGAAAATTAATGTTCCTTAGGGTTTTCAGTAAGAGGGATGTTGGGGACATTTGCCTGAGTGGGACTGAAACTTATATTTCACGTTCTGTAGGACAGTGACCTGATCATAGGTCAGCAGGTTTTTCTGGAGAAGAGGGAGAGCGCTATGAGTTTCTCTTAAAGTTCACACACAGCTTTGTAATCACTGCTTGTTGTTAGAATGAGAATAAAATTTTCTATGGAATAAGGAAAAGGTGCTTAATTTTCTATGGAATAAGGAAAAGATGCTTCAGAATAAGATCGTTTTGTCAGTAGTAGGGAATGCTTAAGACTCAATTATGGCATAAGTTTTGCAAAGTAATTATTTCCTGGTTAGGTAGGCACTGAAACTTAAATATTTACTCAAATACTCTTTTATATAAAAACATCTATATATGAAAAACGTTTATATGAAATTTTATTCTTGACCATCCTCTGCAGTCTCCCTACTTGGGAGTGAGAATCAACATACATAATTACAGAAAAAAAATTAAGGTTCTATGTTTTAAATTGAAGATGTCTTCCTGCAGCTTTTAGTGAGGTGATAAATCAGATAGAAGTAGACTGGAGAAAGTGTATTTGTTACTTTTTTACTTTGTATTGCTTCTTGTATGCAACTGTTTTTCTTTGTTACATACCATATAATCTTTCTTACAGAGCCTGTGATCCTTTGTGTTTCATCAGAAACCTAGATAAATTTTGGTATACAGATAGGTGTCTCAAAGTTGACACTGTACAAGTCTCATTTTTAGTTTTAGTGTCTCACGTCTCCTGACCTCACAGATCAGCAGCTGTCCAAAAGACTACTTCTTTGGGAAGCCAGTAGTTTGCTGCATGTCTTGCAATTGGATATATAAATCCTGCAATACTGGTTTTCCTTTCAGAAATGTATTTTGACAGATACAATTTGATACAAGTAGTTTCTTTGCTTTGAAGTATGTTTGAAATATTTGTCTAATTTATTGGTGGAGTAATGTCTGTCATTGTCAAACTGTAGAAAGAGTTTTATACTAGTATGCTAGATGTGTGTCTTTAAGTAAATACATAGATAGATTGATAGAATTACTAACAATAAAAATTATTGGTGTTCTTAGGAGATGACCAAAGAAGATTCTGGAACTGTCAACTGTGAGGGCATTTGAATGACTCATATCACTCCAGCACTATGCTTTGTTTACTTAGATTCAGAGTAAAGTTTGGTTGTTTGGTAGAACAAAAAGGCAAAGTTAAGTTTTGGTAATACTTAAGGCAAGTTTTGTGTTACTTTTCTAAATTAGGTTATGAGGGTAATATAGCTTATTGTTTGGACACGGTAGGATTAAATTTTAGGCATTCAAGATGTAGTTTTATTTGCAGTGCATTTTTATGCAGATTTTTGCGTGTGAAAGTTCTTACAGTGCTCCAGTTTTCAGAACTTCAATTAAATATTAATATGATCGCTTTCCAAGCGTTACAAGAGCTTCTGTTTTGATTTCTGGTAGTGATATTTGGTTCTCAGAAATCTCATTAAATCACCTAGTGCAAATACTGCTTTTATCAAGACATGTTTAGGCACTTTAACATAGGCATGCCCAAGCTGCCCAGTGATTCTGAACTGGTTATTTCCACAGTATGGACATAAGTGTTCGGTCTGAAATTAGGAGAACATGCAGCAACATTCCTCATATCTTTATGAAATCTCAAGTGCTTGCTTTAAATCACTTAAGCAGTGGTTACTGAGTCCCTCATTATTTTATCTGGTGGTGAGCCTAATAGATATCAGCAGGTACTTGAGCTGATTCAAGAAGTAGAAATGTCTTCTTTGCCTAGATCATATTTTGAAGCTTTAATGCTTGTAAGATCTGTGAAGTTTTTAGGAGGCTTGAAATGATGTTGAACATGTTCTCCCTAATTTGACCTAAAAGATTGCAGTTTCCTTCCATTAGAAATCTGGACAGTTGAAGCTGGGAAAAGAAAGCTTCGAACAAATTCCTGCTGAGCTGGGAATCAGATATTTGTTTCAAAACCACTTCAGAGTGTTTCTGAGAAGCCCTTTCTATCACAATTTTTTGGAGTCAGAATTAATTTCTGTTGCTGTAGCAGAATGTTGTGTGTAGGTGTAGTATGGCCACACACTCTGTAGATTTCATGATAATGAATTTTTCATGTCACTTTTCAGTGGTTTTTCAAAATGTGTTACCTAGCTCTTGGAATGCTGCTGTAAAGGCTCTGAGTACAACAACAAATGTTTTGCTGGTTCATCATTGTTCTGAGTTCAGGAGGATGCCCGTGCACAAAAAACCCAAGATGCAGTATAGTCCCTTTTGCATAAATACATACCAACCCCTGGATCTTGGAGAAGCCACTGGTCAGGAGAAGGAGATGGAGCGTGGTGCTCAGGCAGGAGGGGCGGGTGGGCTGTGCACTTTCCAGGCATCCCCAGATGAAAATGATGTGCATCATGTTCTCCTCTCCCCTCCACCCCAGAACCACACCTTCTGTCACCTCCTCAGGAGTGGCCAGTCTCAGCATCATCTCACACAGGGCCAGTGCATGAGATGGAGTCATAATGGCCCATGATCACCCCTCCGTGCCAGCAAGGGCCTTATTGTGTGTTTTTCCCCCTTCACAGGATGAATCCCACCGGGTGACTGGTAGATAATTTCATTACTGAAGGGTAGTCTTACCAACTAACAATAAGGTCTTTTGCATTATGCTGTCCATGTGTACAACAGCAGACCAAATATGACAGGCCTTAGACCTGTCTTATGACCCTGACACAATCGTAAATGGATATCTGAGGTTATGAAAGTAAAGAATTATGGACACCTCTGTAGTACGAGTTCAGGGATATTCAATTCATACCCAAGAAATTGAGTCTCAGTTTTCAGTTACTGAATTCATAAGCAGGCTTCCCCTCAGAAAAATGAAGAAGCCATTTTTTTGGCAAAATAAAGGACTTCTAAAACAAAAAAACTCTGTGTTAATTTTTTTATCCTGTCCTTGCATGGAAAATAGAGAAAATGCTTACTAACTTAAAAAAAAAAATTCTGCAAGGTAACTAGCTTACTCTTTTGTGTTATTGTTTGGTTGGGTTTGGTTTTTCTTCTTTAATGAAATAATATTGGCCTTTTTTTTGCATGCCAATACCAAAGTATATATTAAATTATGACTTAGTAGACTTCTCAGAGCTAGGTCTAGGTAGAGCAGAGAGCTATTTAAAGATGCACAAAGCCCTGACTGAGTCTGGTTAATAGAAACACTATTTGGCCAGTGTTAGTGCTAGCCACTGTGAGATTTTTGTCAAGTCTGGAATAGGTAGCATGCTGCAGAAGTTGTATTACTTATTATTTCATCTACCTGTTATATGTGTCTGCTGCTTACTTTATTACATCTGATATGTAAAAGTATGTGTGGTGTTGTCAGGCTCAGACACATCAGAAGCCTTGGTTTTCATTCATAAGAAAGATAGTTCTGTAGCGTTTATCTTTATTAAAATTATTTCTGGTGACTGATACAATCTGCATAGAGAGCCTGGAATAAAATTTAAAGAAAAGACCAGTAGAAAAAGCAGTCTTCTTGCAGTCTTGCCCTAGCTGTATAAGAGATGTTTATAGATAGTTTTATTTTGGTTATTCATCAGGAAAAAAGATGTATTTGGCTTTTAAAATACATATTTGGCTGGAATTTTACGATTTTATCTTAAGTGTGTATTGAGGTTTTAATATGTATTAGAGCAAATACAGTGAGTCACAGTATCTTACAACATAATAGCACTAGGGTAAACTAAAATCTGGAATAAAATTCCTGCAGTTTTTTGCTCATGCGACTGTGGTGACATGGCGTGTTGGAGAAGACGAGGTGAAAAATATGGAGAGACACATGGACATTGACAAGGGGAGAAAGAGATGAAATCTACTACAGTTCACGCGTGTAGTGAGCATGAGTTTGAAAACAAAACTCCAGGCAGCAGTGAGTGAGTGTCTGATCTTGCAGGTACCCTGAAGCAGTAGTTTGGGAGTAGGTATTTCATATGTCTGTGCATAATTAGTTTAAAAACAACTCCTTTTGACTCTGTCCACACTGTTCAAATAGTGATTGTGTGGTTAAGAGAGAGTCTAGGAGCCAAATCTTGCCTGTTCACTGTGGCTGAAAGCGGTGTCAGTGGTTATTTGTTATAGTCACAGGTCCTTTGACAACAGCCTGTGTCTGGCTCTTTTGAAGGACTGCCCTCTTTCCACAACGATTTTACATACTTTGAGGAAGAGAAGGGGAAATTTCTAAAAACTAGAATGACTTCATACCCTTTGCAGTGTTTTGTGTAGTATCTCAAAGCTGCTAATCCATCATTACTTGAGTAGTTGCAGTAGGGTAACTTACTCATGTCGTTTGTGTTCATGGGCATGCACCATTATTAAGATATCAAAGTGGCTGTGGTGAACCATAATGGTGTTGTAGTTTTCCTGCTTTTTTCTTTTCTTGTTTGGCATTTTTGGAAGTAGGGTGTAGGAGTGCTCCTTGTTTCCTTTGGAGTGGAAAGAGTAAGCTTTGGAAAGTCCCCATGGGGTAATGAAGATGTTGGATGTAATGAAACGTGGGAGGAGTAGGATGTTGCTGTCAACGTGAACAATTCCATCACAGTGAGAAAGTGAAAAATACCATGTATCATGTAGTTTAGTGGTAAGATCAGATCAAGCTCATTTGAGTTCTTGAAGTGTATGAGATTCCTGTAATGTTTGTGAAAGTTTGCATACTTTCGTATGTACTACTAGTGCATACTAGTATACTACATACTGCACAGGATTCTTGTAGAGGAGGAAGAGAATGGATAGAAAGATGTGCAAGTAAGAAAGGCAGATAGGAAAAAAGTTTGAGAGAGCCAGAGTTTGAGAATGGGGTGAGGAGGAGATGTATTGTTCTGGAAATAGCTGTTTTTGTAATGTGCTTATGGAGAGGTAAGTAGAGCAGACATCATGACAGCAAAATGTTCCTGATAAGGCTTCTTGGATTGCTCTTTCTTATTGGTCATATAACTTTGGGTGGCTTACTTTACTTGCATTCAGTTCCTTTGCTTTTGGAGTTGGAAACCCAGAGGGAAGGAATGGTACTTTTTAGAAAGTAAGGGTTAAACAGAGACAAGTAACCAGATGTTTAAGATGTATTTGTGTTGAAAGCTAACTAGTAAATAAGCAATGTGCTTGCTTGTCCACTAAAACTGCTGAGTGCTCTTCTAACTAATTGTGTGGCAACTAAACTTTGTGGGCTCAGACATGTAGGTTGCTTACATAAAGTTTGGCTTACTTTTAAAAAAGCATTGTTGCATGTGATAATAACTTTTTTCAAAAACCTACTGATTTGAGAACCTAATAATCTTCTCTCTACTTAGAAGATTTGAAGAGGAGTGGAGACATAAATAAAACCTCAAAACTGCACCAAAACTAAGAAACCAAACAACCCCTCAAAAAAGCTTTTGAGAGTAGAGGTGAAGTTTGTTGGCAGTAGTATCCTAAAAGAGAAGGGCATAATACTTTCCTTTAGGGACTAAAGAATCTGAAGCAGAATCTTAACACTGCATTTGAAAAATTACCCTTTGTTTTCAGAACAATCCGGCAAACATTCTTGTGGAAAAGACTTAAATGTTGATATATCCTAATACTGAATATTTTGTATCTCAGAGTTTGAGAAATACATTTGTAAGACTTGTTGCACTAAGTTGCACCACATTTTTTGTCAAGTAAATTAGTCAGTAGTAGGATTATGAATCGCCAAATGGATACATGGGGAAGGGGAATAATTACGCCAACTGTCAATGGACAGTTTTTCAAATCTGTTAGCAAAATAATAAAATTTGCTTTATTGATGTAGGTTTAGTATGTCATGTTCAACAAATTTAACTCATAGTGGAAAAATACTGCTGTTTGGATTTTAAAAATTACCTTGATTTTTCCTTAGTGTAGGTTTTTTAGGGTAGTGTAATTTTTTTTTTAGTGTAGTGTAATTGAGTGTTTTGACTCAATTTACCTCATTATTGCCTATCTTAGATGAGCTAGACTGGTTTAAGAGACTGGAATGCTGAGAGGCTTTTATAGTTATCAGGAAAACAGGAACCTGCTCTCAAATAGTTTTAAAAAATCCTAAGTTTAAAAACTCTTACTTTATACTAATAATTTCAGTAAATTTGTATGATCCTTAGTAGTTAAATGTTGTATATGTTTTACCCATGTGCTGATTTTAATTCCTACAATAATACAGTGGATTTTGCTACGTTTTAAAAATTCTTTGGTAAGCATTTGATTCTCAGTGTGTTAAAAATGTACCTTCAAACTATCTTAAGATCTTATCCTTTTTTTTTCCTAATAAAATAAATCTCTAAACTAGCAGGAGGCAAGCTGAACAGTTTATATTACTTTCTTTGTAATGTGTGTTTTCATATTTCCTAAGAAGTTAATGGCATTATTTCTGTCAGTTTCAAAGGGCATTTGTTCTCTCCTGTCAGTGTAATAGTATGTTTAGTATTATTTACTTAGCTCTTTCTAGCTGCAGTAGTTTCTGTCTGAATCTTCCCTTGAGCCATAACTGATGTTGAAGAAGTAAAGTAACTTTTTCCTCAACAAGACAGACTGTGGGCAGCTCCAGAATGTGTGTGGGCAAACAGTTCTTGCAGCTGCTTATTTCTGGGGTCTTAACATGAAAGAGTTCATAAACAACTCCTGTTCATTTTTGTAAAGTCAGACTTCACGTATTTGATATAAATATTTTTAGACCTTTTATGAATGTGTATTTTATATGTGAACACCTCTGACATTGTCATTTGTGATCTGTCTGCTGGAGTAATCTTCTGCTAAGTGTTAATTAAGTAATCTGCTAAGTGTTATTGATGCCATTTATATTTAAGTCCAAACTAAAACTTTGTTACAGATAATGGCTGCTGGGGTTTTGTTTTGTTTTGCTTTGTTTTTTTCCCAGATTTCTGTAGTTTTACATTAAGATTTTTATGGACATTGCATGTTCAGAAGTTACCATGTATCATCATCTTTCTATATTTCAAATGAAGGAAAAAGGCAGAAATCTCTTGATGCAGTAGCTTTGACTATTTTGTCACATATTTGGGGAGTATTTGCATCTGCTGCATAAGTTATTGGACAGAAAATTCTGCAAGAGTGATGTTTTGTCGTATGCCAGTGTTTATGCCTAGCAGAAAAAGAGACAAATAATCTGCATGTTGTCTGAACTGGTATTCAAGAATAAGGTTTGCATTTAAAACACCAGTGTTGCCTTAAGGCTTTAGAAAAGTGTGAGTAATACCAATACTTCCAGGCTCCTTTCAGAGAGAGAGCTAACAGCTGATCAGATAGTGTGAGTATGAAAAGGAAGAAACAATAATACTTGTGGAGGAGGAGAGGATCAGTGTGCAAAGAAGAGTACAAGTGAACACACAAACAGGGTAGCTGATGAGGTTATTTTTATTCTCAAAGGTGAGTTCTCAAAAATGCTTCTGAGATGTGTTAACATTAATAAATAATGACAGATGGAAATAAAATTAAAACAGATAATTATGGAAAAACAGAGTATTCAAGCTTTCTTTGAATGTAGGTTTCTTTTCTGTAGCTTGGTAGTTTCATTATATTTTTCTTGTAGCTCACAATAATTTGTCCTTCATCAGTTTAAAGAATTGCTCCAAGATTGCAGATGCTGATGCAATATACAAAAGAACAGAAGGGGCATTTTTTCAATACCATGTAATTGTTGCTTGCCCTTGTGCAGGATAGATGTTGAAGTTTGGTGTGGTAATTTCTTTTTTAAAACTCCTGTGGGAGACACTTACATAGGTTGCTTACATTGCAGCCAAGCATTTGTTTTCATCTCAAGACAGATGTGTATTGTAGAAGGTATTTAATCATGCTGGTACCCACAACTAAAAGCTTGTGTGGTTAGTATCTTTTGTAAACAAGATAAGAGTAAAAATCAGTCATTATAGAGAGAATACATAAAAATTAAGTCCTTTGCTTTGGTTGCAGTATGAGGTTGAAAACCGAGTGCAGATAAATTGCATACTCTGGGAAAAAAACAGTATTGTATTTGATAGGAATTAGTGACAATCTAAGTGTCGGGGAACATCAAGGGCTATCTGCTCCAGAAACAAGGCAAGCTGGAAAGTGAGAGTGACCACAGCAGGGACAGTGCCCTTACTGACCAGGACAAAACCCAGAACTAGGGCTGGAAGTGGGTACGCCTAGTGATACCACTTAAGCAAGGGCTGAAGACCCAGAGCTGATCTTTTAAATGGAACTCCAGGGCCACAGGCAGGAGATGTTCATGGAGGTCCTGTATGAGGCTGATCATGGCCATTAAGACCTGGTAGCACCTTTAGTGTCCTGATGCATGGTCCAAGAGAGTTTGTCTGCAGCCTGTCAGTATTAGAGCACTTGAAAACTCACACTATAATCTTGCATGTAAGGTTGCAGCATTGGTGTATCTCCTCTGCATGTAACTCAGTAGTCAAACATTTATTGAAGCATCATGGAGATTGTTCTCCTCAGAGGTGTATAAGAGCCATGTGGGCAGACAGGTCAAGTGGTGGTGTGATTAAGGTGTGTGACATGGAGGGTAGGTAAGGTACATGATAATTGAGGAATGGCAACAGTTCAAAGGGGAATTGAGGACAAAATTAGTGCCAGGAAATTGAAGAGAAAGGTAGCTGAGACAAGGCAAAGTTCACAAAGCAAGTGTGAAATTAAATAATGCAAAATAATAAAACCTAGATTATCCCATTCTCATCTAGAACAACTATAAGAGCATACAGTTTTGAAAAGAAACTTGTCTGTCATGTTCCATTTGTAAAGCATTTGACTTTCTCTAAGTGGCTTGTACTACAAACATTAATACATAGCTCTTAAATACAGTTTGTCATAGCTGCCCAACAGCTAAGGCTTACTAGCCAAATAACTTATGTGACTTCCATGGACTTTCATTTTCTCCCAAAATAGTCACTCAAACCAACACTACACTAAATTTGGCAAAACAGAAATTCAGCAAATGTGAAACCACTATACCATTATAAATCAAGATACAGTTTTCCAGTAACATTTTAAAGGATTCTTTTTTGTGTTGCAGTTTACAGTTAAAGTGTTAGAGAGCATTAAGTAAGAAAGAAGTTGACTTTCATATATATATATGTAGGCCATGTTTTACAGGCCTTTGATTATTAGAATAAGAATGAATTAAGCCAGTAAATGCAGTCAGATTGAAGGGCTAAATTAATAGCAGTGGATAGGGGTGAAATATAAGCCCATGCTATGCCATAAATCAGTTTGCAAACACAGAGGAATCCTTACTCTTTTTTTCTATTTAATACTGTATGATTCAAAGGCTCTTTTTCAAAACGCACAAAATAAGACAGAGGTGGGTTGTGGAACATTAGTTTCATTCCTCACAGTTTTGAAATGAAACCCTTTGACTTTTGTTGTTCCTTCTATAAAGAGAGCACAGTTTTTAGTTTAGTCAAGTTGTATGAATGCCTGAATGTGTATGTGTGGGGAATTTGACATTTAGAAAGCACAAACAAGGCAAATGTGTCACCTAGGTATTTTATCTTTACACCCTACCCAACTTTTCTGTCTTCTTTTTTAACTTTACTAGGCTTTCTAAGTAGAAAATGTAAATTCAGTTGATAGTTGTTATGGGCTATGCAGCATTTCTAGTATTTGTCTTCCAGCTGACTTGCCTGTAAGAGGTTTCTGGTTCTTGGCAGTCTGCTGCTTTCAGATTATGAACTGAGGTTAATTCCTAAGATTAGGTGTTCCAGTTTGGAGAGTAGTGTGTAATGAAATGGTTTATTAGCAACTGTACAGGTGGCAGTAATTCAGAGATCCTGTGACCAACCTGATAGCCATTGACAAATTACTATTATATTGTTGTAAACGTAGTATACCAAATCTCCTTTCATAACAAATTCTTTGATTTGTACAACAAAAATATTTAAATAATTTTGAGTAATTTTATTCATAACACATTAAGCCCCTCTCTCCAAAGAGTTTCTAATCTGTTTCCTGTAATCTGGTATGCTCTGACTCATGTGCATGTGAGGGTCAAGGAGCACTGACGTGACTTTTTTTAGAAGTTTAGTTGCAAATAATGACTCAGTTTTGAATCCAATCCAAGAACTTGAAGAAATGTTTCGATACCAGCCTGGGATTGCAAAGAACTGTTTCAGGATGTGCAGTTGTTGCTTGCCAGTGTGCTGATTTGAACCTCCAGGCTAGCTCTGTGGATTTTTGGCTGAACTTTTCCTCAGCTCAGGCTGTTTGCATTGTGCATATGCTTATACTCAAAGGCTTAAAAGACACCTGTACAGCTCTGCAGGAGTAAGTTGAGCAGACCTGGGCATACTCTCTGCCTGATGTGGAGCCTTCTGGAGGACTGGTCTTTGTTGTGCACCCAGTCATGTTGTCTCATTTAGCTGGCTACTCAAAAGGGCCCTGTTTGAGTCAGGGAAAGTGCAAGCTTGGTACCAGGTCAGAGCTAACCTTTTTTATTGTGTTTTGACTGCAAGAAAACTGATTAAATGAGGAAAACTGGTGGTGGGCAACTCAAGTCTTTGCAAAACTGACTTGTGTCCTGAGGAATTCGCTGGGGTGCCAGGGTGGATATGGCACTCTGGTCCTGTGGTAGTTCTGGAAGGACCATTGTGCAGTGGTTCATCTGAATATTTTAGATCAACAGCCTTTTCTCACCTGGGGGATAATTAAAGTGGAATCTAAAATAACTAAAATTTTATTATTTTCTAGTTAATGAAGTATTCACTACTTGAAAATTTAACTAATTTAAAAGAATAATAGAGTATTCTGAGTTGGAAAGGATCCACAAATATGAGTGAGCCCAGCTCATGGCCCTGCACAGGAGAGGTCACACCAGGTGCCTGAGTGCATTGTCCAAACAGCTCTTGAGCTGTGACCGCTTCTGTGTGGAGCCTTTTCTGGTGCTCAATCACCCACTGGGGGAGGAACTTTTTCCTAATATCCAACCTAAACCTCCCCTGACACAGCTTCGTGTTGTTCCCTCAAGTACTGTCACCACAGATAAGAGATCAGTGGCTGCCCTCCACATTCCCTCACAAGGAAGTTGCAGACTGCAATGTCATCTCTCTTCAGTCTCCCCCAGGCTGAACAGACCAAGCTGCTTCCCATGTGGCTTCCCCTCAAGACCCTTCAACACCTCCATAGCCCCCCTATGGGCATTCTCTAATGGCTTTATGACCTTCCTGTATGGGGGTGCCCAACCCTGCCCCCAGCCCTGGAGGTGAGGCTGCCCCAGCCCAGAGCAGAGGGGACAATCCCCTCCCTTGCCCGGCTGTCCCTGATGTCCCCAGGACACGCTTGGCCCTCCTGGCTGCCACGGCACTGCTGGCTCATGTTCAACTTGCCGTGGCCCAGGAGCCCAGGGCCCTTTCCCTGGCACTGCTCTGCAGCCTCTCATTGCCCAGTCTGTCTGTACATCCAGGGCTGCCCCAGCCCAGGTGCAGGATCCAGGATTTGCCCATGTTAAATTTCGTCTGGTTTGTGATTGTCAATGCTTCTGATTATCAAGATCTCTCTGTGCAGCTTCTCTGCCTTCAGCAGCTCCTTCCAATTTAGTATCATTGTCAAACTTGCTTAGTATTCCCTTCCAGTCCCACATCCAGGTTGTTAATGAAGATGTTGAAGGTCTCAGGGCCTAAGATGAAGTTCTGTGGAACCCGCCTAGTGACAGGTCCCCAGGCTGATGTCGCCTCATCCACTGTAACCCTTTGTGCCCAGCCCATGAGCCAGTTCTCACTCATCCCATGATGTGCTTTTCCAGTATTCAGCTGGACATTTTGTCCAGAAGAATCCTGTGAGAGAGAGTACTGAAAGCTTTGCTGAAATCCAGAAAGATCACACCAACTGGCTTCCCTTGAGCAGCTAGGTGTGTGACCTTGTCATGAAAGGAAATTGACAAGCAGGATTGTTCCCTCATGAAGTTGTGCTGGCTGTGACTGATGGCTGCATTGTCCTTCAGGTGTTTTTCAGTAATTCTCAGAATCGTTTTCTCCAGAACTTTACCAGGCATTGAAGTGAGACTGACAGGCTGGTAGTTTAATTTTTGTAAAGGCAGGTTAACTTAACATTTAGCTTCAAAGATGCATACTTTAAGTTCCAAACCACAAGTCAAATGCTTATTTCCATGTTAATTTAGTACGTTTATATAACCATTGCTTCTTTTCATAAGTTTTGCTTGACAAAAGCATAGTCAGTTCTTGTCCTATTTCCAAATACACAACTGGAAAAAAAATCTATTGCATCTGAATTTATTAGCAAGTAGAAGCAGTGTCTATATATTTATATTTCAATTTTGATCACTTCAGCAACTTACTACAGAAATTTCAGTTGTTTGGATAAATAAGTCAATACTGCTTTAAATCCATTTAGAAACATAATTTCCTCTGTTTAACATCATTTTGTAGGCAAAGGAAAAACTTCAAAGCCAACTTCATCAGAGTGTGAAAATATTATGTATTAACGAGGAACTTAGTTTTCCTCCAAACACAAGAGTTAATCTTGGAGTTCATACTGCAGAATAGAACTACATGTTGCCAAAGGCAGTGTTTGGCACTATATTATGTATTTTGCTTCTGTTGGAAAGGAGTAAGACTAGTAAGTGAAACTGAGTAAAAATAAAATACCGTTGACTCTGTTAAGTCATTATCACTTCAACTACAGTAGTGGGTTTAATACCAAGGAAACATTATTCCACTGTGTTTAAATTCATCTCTCACAAGTTAAACTTTGCAAGCTGTCTTTATAAAAATGCTTTATGTTGGGGCTAAATAAAAATATATTATATTGGGCTGATCCAAATGTAATACTGATCTGTATTACATTTGAGATTGTTTCATTATTGCCTGTGTTGTGTGGGAGAACTTCCTACTGATTTGTATTTAGTCTGTTTAATCACAGTGTATGACTAGGCTGGATGCTGTGGAAGTTGTTAGCTGGCAGTGTTTCTTTCTGTTTTTTGTTTAGAATTTAGTGTTTTTATGGTGGCTGTACATTTTGAAGCTTATATTGCTAGAAATGCCATAATATTAATGCAATAATATTAAAAAGATTGGTTTTCTAAATATTAACGAGAGTCAGTGACGTGAATGGTTCATCATGGCTTCTGCATATATACATAAATTCACATCCTCTGGTGCCCTGGTCTTTCAGTATTGGAATACTGAAAACATCCTTTAGATTTACTTCTTGATGACTGTCTTCATTTTTCATCTGACACATGAGTCTTTCTTCAGGCCTTTGTTTTACCTACACATTATGATCGGATTACCTGTTTTGTAATACCTGGGGGTTTTTAACCATATCTCCAACAGTTGACCAAAAGGGGGTGCTAATAGATCAAACAGACAGATGTGTTGCATAAAGAGGTTAAGGAAAAGTTTTGTGCAATGGTTTAAGTCCCAGCTACTGAATTGTGTCAGGTAAATACAACTTTTCACATCTGGGTGTTGTGTAACATTTCAGTCACAGCACTGCTCTGTGGAAGGCAAATTCATGCCATGTAAATATGGCAGCTGCATACAATGTAGGGATTAAGCATGGGTTGCTTAGCAGATATTTACAGTGGTCAAATTTGTTGAGTTTTAGCAGTGAATACAGATACCCAGAACTACCAAGTAATACATTCAAGTCAGGTGCCTTAATTCAGATACCGCAAAAGACATCTACTGGCCATTTTTTTGCTGTTTGGTTTCTCCTGTTCGACAGAAGTTAATGGCTTCAGCAGAGCTGGCCCTTTAACTTAAGAAGGGAAGTGAAGACCTAAGAATCTTCCCTACATCAAGGAACTGCTACGCCCTTATCCTGCAGTGGGGAAAGGTTGAGACATGGTTGAGAGACCTGATACTGTTACCAATATTGTAGTTTTCTGGTAGACTGAAGAACTTCAGTGGCTTCTCACCAAACTTCTTCATTTGTGTGGCAGGGATGTGGAAACCATTTATGACTTTGCTGTAACTGCGGATGATGGTGGAACATCACATTTACCATGGAAAACGTGGTTAGATGATCACAGTATTTGTTTCTTCAGGACACATGGTACCTACAGAAAGTTCTGAATTTTACAAACACATATTTTTGCTGGTAGTCCTCATTAATTCATTCTGTGTTACTGAGCTGGTGTAAGAGTTACAAGTATTTAATAAGACCCTGTAGTTTAGTCTTTACCAAACATCTATTCCCGTCTTCTCTATACAGTGCAAAAGACATTTTACATGTCTAGATTTATCGTGAGACTCTAGAATAACAAGTGGAAACCATAATTATTTCTAGATGTTCAGTTCTGTAATGCCTCTAAAGAGCTATGCACAGTGGAAGAAAAAGTTACTTTAATCTTTTTAAAATTCCTGACACTGAAACCCAGAAATATCATTAAAGTATTGTTTTGTAGCATATATATAACAAAGTCTATGCTGAAGCAACCAGATTGGCAGTAGTGGCAAAATTTTAGTGTGCAGTGTTACAGTTAAATGAACTGTAGAAATTGGTATAATGAAATTATAAACTATAGAAAATCTTAACTTATAGTAATGTGAGTAACAGTATAAGATGATATAGATCAAGATTAAGGAATTGAGATTCCACAGTGGCATGGGGCAAGGAGAAAATCCTATTGCGAATATAAATGATATGATGTATAAATGGTGGACTCAGAAGATACAAGAGCTGCTATGCTGTGGGAAAGTATATAGAAAATCATAAAGGAGAGAGGTGACTGTTTTTAGTAAACCTTAATTTTTGTTTTACTAATTTTGAACAGTTTTTGTTTTAAAATGTGGGCTTTTACAATAAACCTAGGTTTTTACATTTAAATGTTTGTTCATCACTAGTAAGTTCTCTATAAGGAAAACGTTTGGACAGATTCACAACAGAGCTATGGCCAGCTTGGAGCCTTGTCGTGCTTTGTTTGTTAGATAGTAACCATGAAGGAAGTTCATTTGGTACGTGTTTTGAATTGGTCATTAATGAGCTTAGAAGATGGCAAGGTTTATTACTATTGCCAGCTATGTGTCAAACTTTCTGTACAGTTTCTAAAATTCTGAATTATTTTAACAGTCTATTTGTGATGTTTCTATGTATTCAGTGTATAATGATTCTAAATCAAAGTTATTAGACTTGGAACAGGGTAGAAGGCCTCATCTTAAGGCCTTAAGGCCTCATCCGAAGATATTTCAATAGGGAAAAAAAAAAAAAAGCATAAGCAGTCAAAAAGAAGCAACATGGGGGTAATGTGTACCCATATTGCTTACAGAGAGGAAGGAAGAAAGCAGTTTACCTTTCCAGAGGTTAGTAATAGAAAAAAGCTTAGGATCTTGTGAGAATGGAACTTGTAAAAATGTATGTATGTATATTCTATACTTCCGCAAAATTCAGAAAGGCTACCCAATAGTCAAGGTGGATGTGGGCAAATATTGATGGGGAATTTTTTGAGAATTACTGTACTGTTGAGGATGAAATAAAAGGCATAAATCAAGTGTTCACTTAAGTGATTTAGATTGCAAATTCATTTAACTTGAAGGTAGAATAGATATTATATAATTTCTAAGGTGAAGCTGAGTGATAAAATGATACTTGCTGTTGTGGGAGTTTGAGAAGAAAGGGTTGTATGAAAGAGGTGCATTTCCTGGTTCTGTCCTCAGATTAGTTCATGACATTAGCTGCAAACTTGCAATGAAGCCTGTTGAAAATTAAAGAGGCATTCTGGGAATCAAGCTACACTTCCTATTAACTTTCAAATAGCAGTATTTCAGTTCACATGACGTTTCAGAGTTGCTGGTTTTTCCAAACTTTAGATTACTTTCCTATGGGAGATGCAACAAATGGAAATATCATCAGCCTATCATCTTTAAAGCACAGCTGGTGTTTTATGTATTTTCACGTGGAGGTGTCTCCTCCACTGACTTGAGATTCACTTTCCTAGTCTAGTCCAAAAGCCAGTTTTTAACCACTCTTCATTAGGAAGTTCTTAGAGAAAGTATGTTCTTTCCAGCTCATTGCAGTCCAGGGATGGACAGAAGGCAGCTCATTTGAGAAGTGCACAAGGTTGCAAATTCCAATAGCAGTCGTGTGTTTTCTGGAATTGCGTAGTCAAGGGAAATGTCTGAAAAAGGATGAAGAGGAGAAGTTGACTTAGGTTGGTAAGCTCTCCATCTGCTTCTGAAGAATAGCTAGAATATTTTGAAGAATGGCTAAAATATATGTGGAGAGCTATAAGGCATGATGCCTTGGAAGTTATCCCGTTTGACAGAGTCCTCTCGTGCAAAAAACCCAGCTCCGTCTGTGTAAAATGTGGAGGCATCTCAGAAAGAGATTCTGCCCACCTTTAATCTGGTGAGGTTTTTGCCCTGCTCTTTATCATGGCATTAGTAAAAACAATGTCAAATGATGTAATGCTGAGTGGAAATAATTTTCAAGGGCATGGCATTTGTACTTTTCAAAGCTGATTAATGCTTTTTCAGTTTAATACAAAACAACCCACTCTCAACCATATTCAAACTAAACTGTGCTAAATTTTGTTCATAACTGAATTTATATTACAAGAAAAAGTATCATCCTGATCAGCCTTTTTACAACCCTTGCATACACGAATCTTTATGTACCAATCAGACTTCTCCACAGAGCAAGCTTCAGAGAAATTCTTGATGCATAGTCTAGGTGAGTTTTCTTTAGAGAATGAAAGAATTAAATTGCATAATCCAATGTGCTTCATTGGACATACATTAAGTAATGTAGTGAACACTGTATCTATCACACGATGTTCCAGAATGCCTGCAGAATATTACTTTGATACTAAAGCTACTGTACTGGGGAAGAAACTAATTTTCCTGTTACAATGTTTTTTTCCATATTTAAGGTTGGATATATTGTGGCTTTAGGTACTTAGGACTGGAACACAAGTGTAATGTTGCTGTTCAGGACTCTCTTAGGATGACTTGTCTCTTTGTGTGTTACCAAGTAACAACCTGTTCTCCTAATACTGCAGTGTCTCTCTATTCTGTTTTTATGATGTATTACTTTACATGTACAAATTAAAAAATAGCAGCTGTGTTGCGCCAGAAACACTCTGTCTGGTACAGAGATTTTGAACTAACAAAGTAGTTACCTTGAATTTTTATGGAATTATTGTGCTTTCTTGCCCTTGAAAACTTCTGTGTTTTGAAACAAAGTAACTTTCCTGACAGATTTTGTCACTTTAAATATGAATAGGTGTGTCTGTCCATGCCACGGAGTTAGGTGATTCTATGAACTTTGTGCTTTGGAGATGTTTTGAAGTTGGTAATGGCAGAGGGAAGATAATGTAGAATGTAATAAGATAAAGTAGAATGTAATCTGTGTGGAAAGTATGGATTTATATTAAATATTTCTGAGCCGAACCTTTTTGCAGTTGCTTAGTTTCAGAAGGTTTTTGTAGAAAAAACTGAATTTGTGCATTTTTGTTCCTTATTTCTTTAAAGTGGCCTTAATTAAATACGGAGCACATTATTGTCTACCTGGATTTCTCCAAGGGTTTTGATATGCTATGTCAAAGCCTCCTCCCAGAACAAGTGGTGTGTTACAGTGCAGTGAAGTGGTCCCTGCAGTGGGTGGGGAACTGGCTGACAGGCAGCACTCAGGGTGGTGGTGCCTCGATCCTTTTCACAATTGCAGCCTGTCAGAAGTGGGTCCCCAGGGATCAGCTTTGGGCCCAGAACTGTTTGATTTCTTCATAAGTGATCTATAGTGGGATCCTGATGAACTCTCATAAAAGTTTAGTGATGATACCCTGCTCAGTGGGGAAGTGGACACTTTGGAAAGGAAATTCACCCTGCAGGAAGATGTAGATGGGGTGGAAGAGTGGGTTAACAAGATCCTTATGACATTCAACAACAGCAAGTTGCCGTTGTTCAGCCAGGGAAATCATAATCCAGAACTGCAGTATAGTCTGGGATTTACCTCACTGGGGACTAGCTCTGGGTAGGAGACCTGGGGGTCTTGGAGGAAAACGGTTTCAGTCTGTGTGGACTGTTGCTTCTGAGCAAAGAGAGGCAACAGATTGCTGGGTTGCATCAACAGAAGCCTAACCAGCAGAGATGAAGAAGTTATGATCCCACTGTTGACAGAACTTCTCAGGCTGTACCTGCAATACTACATGGACAGTAGACTACATAGACTGGAGAGGGTCCAAAGAAAGGCCACAAAGATTGTCAAAGGACAGGGAAGCCTGCCATGTGAGGAAAGGCTGAAAGAACAAGTTTACTCTTTAGAAGAGAAGGCTTAGAGGAGACCTTATCACCATATTCCAATATTTTAAAAGGTGGTTACACAGAAGGTGGACACTCCTTTTTTACAGTGAGGAGAGTTTTACAGGTTTACTCCTGTGGAGATTTTGGTTACACGCAAGGAAGATTTTTCACAGTGTAGTTAAGTCAGTCAGCTATCGGAACAATCCCCCAGGGAAGTGGTGGGTTCCTCAGTGCTGGACAATTCAGAGATTCAGCTGGACAGGGTGCTTGTCTAGACTGTGCTTTTGCCAAGAAAGGTTGGAACAGATGGTCTTTGAGGTTCTCTTCCAACCTGGTATTCTATCATGAGGTCAGAGAATAAGGTTTCTTGGCTTGTTTCACCTGCTGTTGCATTATTTTGCCAAAAGATGATTTGTACTCAAAGGGCCTAATCCTGTCATTAGTGATGTAATGTAAGCTACGGGCAAATTTAACTTGTTAATTCAGTGATGTGGAATTGAGTTCTCTGTTTCCATATGTATCTTAAGGATTTAGCAATTATGTGAGAGGATGAATTGTATTTCTTGGAAATGAATGAGTTGACTCAAAATTATTTAGAAATGAAGCTAAATAGTTGTGAGTTTTGTCCACTCACAACCAGTAAACTGTGTTTGCAGTAACAGCTTAGAGTTTGTTTAGTAATTTTTTTGGGTTGGGTTGGGTATTTTTTGAATTTGTTGATGTCCTGTTACTGAAGTGTAGAATTGGAGCTTTACCATTACAAATAGATTTAGGAGTTTTTTTCCTCTGATGCCATCAGTTTAAGGATCAGAATTCCACAATGCTTGCAGCAGCCTTGTATTTTTCCGTCTGTTCGTGACAAACCAGCTACTGTACATTCATATAGAGCAGTACAGTCCTTGCCACTGGCAGTCTCTCTGTGACAGAGAGCCTGTAGGCTGACATAAAGTGCAGCCTGTTGTGAACTGCTAAGTGGGAGTCTGCCAAAAACTCAGCAGACAGAACTAATTGGGGAGAAAAAGGATTTTTGTGCCCTCATCTCTCCCTCTTCAATTTTTTTTACAAGACGGATATTGTTAAAGTAACTTGTTTATGTAAGATTTGTCTGCCTCTATTTTCTCATTGCATGAATCATTTTTTAACTTCAAGTCTTGCACTGCAGGTCACTGAGCACTTCCACATGGCGGCTGGCGCAGGACCAAACTCGAGACACGCAACTCATCACAGTTGATGAAAAATTGGTAAGGGTTTTCTACTGAATACTATGATACAGCCTTCAGGGTTATTTCTGCACAATAGGCATTCAGTATGGTATTCTGCCTTCTTCTAGGAAAGCCACATAAATGTGAACTACAAAGCAACAATCCTTTATACACTTTTATAAGTGGAACATCATTAAAACCTAAGTATGTGAATGAATATGGCATTCAAAGTGTTAAGCAATGTAAAATGATGAATACCTTATTTATTATTGTTATGTTTTAGTCAAAGGCCGGTGTAAGCTGTAATTAATAACAAGTTTGATCGTTTTGAAATTTATTTGTGTTTTCTGTGTAGTAAAATTATATGAAATTTGCCAGCTTCCTGAAATTTTCTTCATTGGTACCCATATTACTAAAGATACTATGTAAAGAAATATCATGGAAGATTATTTGTTTCGATGCACACACACTCTAGCTTTTGAATATGCATGAAGGTTAGATTACAACTGGAAACAAATGCATAACATTCTTCTGCTAATCAGCAGCAGATCAGAAATTTGGCAATCTTTTCTTGTAACTTCTTCCATAATGTGTGGTCTGTTACTCTAGATGCAACCTGACACTTATGTTTACATTATTCAATAGTATCATTTTTGTAAGACTTCTGGGGGAGAATGCATCACAGCAGAAGCATGCCTTTCATTGGTTTTCATATCACTTTTGAATCTCCAGGAAAACAATGTTCCTATCTTATGTACCAGACAGTTCACATTGTATGTATCTTTTTTGTATCCCTGAAGCTATACTAACTACCTGAGAAGTATTTGAATTTATATTTATAAATTGTACGCTTGTAATGATATGTGCAAGTTGAGACAGCTGAAGTTTAACAGGCTGTTGGAAAAAACCCACTCTTAGTTTAACAGCTCTTTAGGGCTCTTTTCTCTCATGCTTTGTATATAGATATAACAGTGCTAATCTACATATGAGTGAAAAAAACAATCAGTTACTTCATAAACTTCTTTCTGAATTTAAGAAGTAACAGTATAATCTTAGATTTAAAAATTAAGGAAAGAAATAGTACTTTATTCCCACAAATATGATTATCTTGCTAGTCTAGTTGCATAACCTGGGATCAGGACATTTGTACAGAGATCCTGAGTCACTGTGTAAATAGGATTGAACAAGGTAGTAGACCTACATTCTCCTAAATGAATTCTAGATGTAATGTTCTTTAATGTTAAAATATACATATGTATTTTTAAATACAGCTTTTATAATGCCTAAAAAGTATCACATTTCTCTGTTGTGGCCTTGGGTGATGGATACATATGTCTGAAAAGACTACAATGCGAAGACACTCACAAAAAAAAATACTCTTCCGTCTTCCATATTGAATTTAAATATATGTTATCCAGAGTTGTACATTACCCTGTCTAGCTGTGAGAGTTTACACTTCCAGTTGAGTTAAAGTGAAACTCATTTTAAATACAGCTATTCAGTTCCCTTAGTGTTATTGTAAATACACAGTACATGGAGTGCATATTTCTAATGTCATTGTATGTTGTCATCAAGTTGAAAACTCTCATATCAAACTTGCTGAGGTGTTTTGAGTTCTTGTATTAGCAGCTGTTAAGTATTATTTTGATACGTATAATGTATCTAAATTATTATTTTATCTTTATTTCTTGAAGTATTGGGTTAAGTGTCACACTGAATAGTGTTTTCTTAGAGTGCTGTACACATAGGTCCACATTCTAAATGCAAAAATCTTTTTTATGTCTCATGAGCAAGGAAAATTGTCACAGGGTTTGATCTGGTTTTCAACTCTTTCAGCATTAGGAGATGTTCTGTAGACACCTGTTAAATCTCATGTTAAAGTACAGTACTATCTTACCCTTTTTAGATTGCTGCAATATATTTCTTAATTTTTACGATTAACTACAACCAATTGAGACAAATTTTGCATATTACAGGAGCTTCCTGTTAATGAATGTTACAAAGCATGAAACCATTATTTCCTTATGTTGTTGTATTTAAACTATATTCTGGAAATAGATGCATAATATTTAATTGAAAGAGACCTTTTCTACTGCAGGTTGTTAAAAATCATTAAATCCTATTTTGATGGATCTGTCGTCTTTGTCATTTTTTAATTTTTTATTTTTTTTTAAGCTGGACATTATCATATAGGTGTTTTTACTTGCATTTCAGAAGGAGCAAGAACAGGTGGAGGAGGGGATATGGTTATCCTTGTTTGCCGTGCTCATCTTGTAACTTATTTTGAAACTGAACTCTTCTGTGACTTGATATTTACAAGGCTGGTAGAGTAATGCTGTGGTTGTTGAAAACTTTTAATCGCATATTGTAGTGGACTTAATCTGTATTTCCAGTGTTCTTGTAGACCTTGTATTTCTATGTGTACATGCATATGCCAGAACTTGTTGAACAGAATTTAGTTCTAGCAGTGCTAAAATATTCCTTGTGTTGGGAAATACTAATTAAATAGAAGAGGTATGAGCATCCTGACATTGATTAATTAGGCAGTAGTCACTTCCTTACTGCAGCCTAGACTACTTTGTTGAATACAATGGAAAAATGAGTTCTAGTGAAATAGTAGGAAAACCAGTAGTTTAAACCACATTCATTTGTCTAAGGAAACAAGTGTATCTCTTTAGTCTAAAAGGAATTAAATGCTTAGCTTGTATAGAACATACCCAAAAAATTAAATCTTTGTCACAGTTATTAGCTGTTTTCAGTGAATACTGAATAAAATAACTTCTAATGAACAGTAAGACCTGAAGAAAATAACATACAAAATAACATACAAAACTCAACAGAATTACAGTTCTTTCATTACATTTTGATTCTCTGGCCACCATTTAGGTGGCCAAGAGTCTGGACTGTGTAAAATAGCAGTCTCTCAAGACCGTGCTGGTGTTAGGAAATTTGGGCTATAGAGGGCAAAGGCTGTCAGCAGCACATCTCACTCAGGTAATGTTCCAAATTATTTAACTGTTTGTGTGTATGGTATAGCATACATCACATTATCGTCATTATAAAAAGTTGAAGTGGTTTTGCCTGAAATGAGGATTTGAGCTGTTCTATTTCCTGCGACTTGTTTCAGTTGTGAGTAGGGTGCATCAATACTGTGTGTAGACAAGAGTCATCCAGTTCAGCATGTGTGCTTTAAGCAGGCTTCCCAGTCAGAAGGCTGCATTGTGGGTATTTAGCCTGCAGTTGGGCACTTTAGTGGAGGTTGCTATTTGCAGTTGAAAGGGTCCCACAAATATTTATCAATAAAAGGACTTTTTTATTGGTTAAGTGTGATATTTCAAGAAAGTTTCAAAATTAGAGCTTATGTCAGAAATTATCTGTTTCATTGCTAAAGCAGAATATTCAACTAGTAATATATATTCTGTAGCTCAATGCAAAAATTATTGCAAGAGCAGCTAGGTTTGGTCACTGAGGAGTTGTAGTTACCTCACAGATGTTTTTATTCTGTATCAGGCCAAGATAAAATGAGTTGCTGCAAAGGGTTAAGCATGCCAGGCCAGTGCTACACAGTGCAGTTTAAATGGTGCTAATATAGTTTTTTCAGCGTGGTAAGAACATCTAGGGGCAGACTATTACAAGCATGAAAGGCTAAACAGAATGATGCTATTAACATTTCATTGCATATCCTGAAGTTGTTTTGTCTATACTGCGAGCTAACCTCTTCTAAGTAATGGTTCAGAAGTCTTATTTAGTACTGAACCTCAGTAAAGGACCATTTTCCATCAGACTAGACAATCTCTGTGTAACTCACTGAAAATAAGATGTATAAACCAAACTAGGCACAGAAAACCTGAACCTCTATTTGAGGGTGAGTAGTTTGTACTTTTGAAAGGACACTCAAGATGAGATAAAAATGTCATAGACTGCAGCAGCCTAGGCCAGTGATGTAGGCCAGTGTGGATGAAGGAAAGGCCATGATGTTGTCTACCTGAATTTTAATAAACCTTTTCCCACATCTTCCTCTTGAAAAAAAATACCTGCTCATGGCCTAGATGGATGTACTTTTCACTCACAGGAAGCCTTGGATGGCCAAGAGTTAAATGCTGAAAGGCCATGTCCAGAGAGTGATGGTGGATGAAGTTAAATGGTATTCCGCCGGACTCAGTATCAGAGGCAGTCTTTTTGATGTTGGTATTGATGACCTGGTCAAGGGAATCAAGTGCATCCTCAATCAGTTTGTAGGCACCACCAACTAGGACAGGAGTGTTCTTTTGCTGGAAGGTGAGAGGGTTCTATGGAGGCGTCTGGACAGGCTGATTGGTGGCTGAGGCCAATGATGTGAAGTTCAACAAGACCTAAGTCCTGCTCTTGGGTCACAACAACTTCAGGCAGTGCCACAGGCTGGGGAAGAATGATTGAAAAAGGACCTGGGGTGCAGCTGAACATGAGGCAGGGTGTGCCCAGGTGGCCAAGAAGGCCAAGGGCATCCTGGCCTGGATCAGCAATGGTGTGGGCAGCAGGAGCAGGGCAGGGATTGTCCCCCTGTGCTGGGCACTGCTGAGGCCACACCTGGAGTGCTGTGTCCAGTTCTGGGCCCTCACTGCAAGAAAGACACTGAGGGGCTGGAGAGAGTCCAGAGAAGGGCAATGGAGCTGGGGAAGGGTCTGGAGCAGCTGAGGGAGCTGGGGGGTGTTTAGCTTGGAGAAAAGGAAACTGAGGGCACACATCATTGTTCTCTACAACTAATTGAAAGGAGGACATAGCCAGGTTGGTCTTCTCTCCCAAGCAGCAATTGATAGGAGAAGAGGAAATGGGTTGGATATTAGGAAAAATTTCTTCACAGGAAAGGGTGTAAAGCATTGGAACAGGCTGCCTCAGGATGTGGTTGAGTCACCACTCCTGGAGATGTATAAAAGATGTGTAGATGTGGCACTTAAGGACATAGTTTAGTGATGGGCTTGGCTGTGCTGAATTAACAATTGGATTCAATTATCTTATGGGCCTTTGCAGTGATTTCTGTGATTCTTATAACTATTGTGAAATCTTAGCAGCTTCCTTTTGGCTGTGTAGAGGTATCATTTAGTGTCTGTTTTAAATCTTTACTACTAGTTAATCCAGGAGTAATAGTGTATTAATGGGATTCTCAGAATATGAACCTTTTCCACAAAAAAGTTGTGGAAACACTCCAGTCCATTTTTTCTAGAAGACTGTGTTATTAGCAAACATCACACAGTATTTTCAGGATTGAGTCATAGTTTGTTCACCATCCAAATCCCAATTTTGGCTAGGATTAAAAATTAGTGAAATTGTATAATCTTTGTTTGATTTAAAGAACTGTAGACTTTACTATAATAAACAGTGATAATACTGCAGCTCAAAGTAAAATATACAAACAAGTGAAAAATAGTCTGGAATGATGAAACTTCTTCAAAACTCAATCTGATAGTCTGCAGTGCTATGAAACAAAGGACATAGCTAATCACGCTTTACCATGCATTATAAAGTGTAATCATTGCTTTCCCAAGAACTGAGAGTATATAATACACTTTACTCTAAAAACCAGAGCAGTAATGTGTCATAAAATTATGTGTGAGACAGTGCGACATTGCGTTGAAGACTGTGTGTAGGAGCTGTTTTTGCAACTCAGTGAAGAGAAACACTTGGCAAAGTATGCATTTATTAAGGACAGGCTTACTAGATTTTCTTTTATTGAAACTACTATTTCAGCCAAGAATTCTCCAAGCACTGTGTTAAATAATAAGGATATAGTGGATGTTCTGTGTTTTGGTTTTCAAAATGCTGTTAACCCATTGTGGGTTAATTCCTTAAGGGTGAGTTGAAACTGTTCCTGAATTACCTTAATGGGATAAAAGATTTTGCAATAATCTTTCATTTAATCCACTCTAGCTGCAGTATTTATTCAAGTGGATTCATAAAGGATTCAGTTCAGGACAGTGTTCATCTGTAGATGAGGAATCTAACTTACAAGTTTTTCTGTACTTTTTATGATTAGGACTCATCATATTCAAGGCATACACAGGACAAGGATGGTAATTTTTATGGCGGTTTGAAGTTACTGATTTCCTCCCCCTAGCCTCAAATGTTCCTCTTGTGGCTTGTGTTCCTTCTATTTCTTTTTCTCTAAACTAGATCAGAAGCTTGTATTTTGCTTCAGAATAGTGAAAAATGAATAAGAAAGCAATAAAGCTGTTATGTAAAATTAGGCTAATAAAGATTTTTTTCCCATTCTCTACTTTGCAAATATTTTGAGAAACATTTTCTAGTTTTGCGCAAAGAGGCTTTGTTTATGAAGCCTGTGATTTGGAGAAGTACTTTCTTCTATCACGGTTGTGTCAAGTAAGCAGGTGATAAGCATATTTGAACTGTGTTGTACTTGAGATTCAAGATTTTTTAAATAGTGTTTTGTTTGCCTTTGGTCATCTGCAGTTCTGTGTTTAACTGCCCTCATGTTTGAATGATGATAGAGGCTGATTAAGGTATAAAAGTTCTAGAATTCTAGAATTACTTCAAAATTAATTATTTAAATAAAAGAAAAAGATTCAAAAGAGAAGACCATTAGGAAGTAAAAACACATGCACATCTACTTTAATAAAACTGATTTAAGGCCAGACTTGCATAGGGTTAAATACTTAAAGGCCTTTACTCTGCTGTCGCTATTAGTTTGTGTATGAAACTGCATTTTTGCTGCAAAACATAATCTATTAAAAAGTTATTTTTTCTGTTTCTCTGTTTCATCCTGCTCACAATGCCCCCATTTTCCCCCACTCCCTCCCCCGTCCCCCCCCAGTAAAGACTAAGAAATACTACTTTGGGGAGGAAAAAACCTTGTTTAACTTGAAAAAGCAGATTAATTGAAGAAGTTGCCATCACTTTTATCTGTCTTCTAAGAGCAATAAATATTGCTATATTACTAAAGTTCAGTTGAAAATACTTATGGTGTTCATTTCAGAAAACTGTACATTTTGCAGGTAGCTCAGAACCCTGTATAAAGTGATCGATCACTGTATCCATGAGGGCATTTTCTCTCTCATCCCTATGTAGGTTTATTTTGGTTTAGGCTGGGGTAGAGGATTTCGATTTCTTTGGTCTGTGGGTCTTTTCTTTTGGTACATAGTAGTGCTCTCCCTGCTGGCTGTTGGAAGGAGGAATGTCTGCAATTGAGCTTACACAACCCTTCTGAGTGTCTGTTTTGTCTGGGCTTCCTTCATACAGCATTATTGTGCAAAAACTTGAAGGCTTCAATCTAGACCACTTGGTCAAAGTATGTCTTTTTGAAAAATATGTAGGGTTTGTTGTTTTGTTTTTTTTCATTACATAGTATTTAATTTTCTGTTTAAGCATAATGCTTTCGAAGTGCTTGCTGTGATGGCTGCTCAGAACAAATTAAAGGGGTGTCGTTGTGCTGTGTTTCATTTGGATTCCAAAGGGTTATTCAACATGCAGCTACTTACTTGATTTTGGACATCTAAACATGCAAACCAAGTTTCTAATATGCTAGAAAGAATGAAAGTAAGTAATTGATACAACCAACTAATCAACAGGAGTAAGAAGTAATTTCATTTTTTGGAAACTGCTTTGGTCAATAGTTCTTCTTTTAAAAAGATAGTATTTCCATGTTCTCATGAAACAGTTCCATTATCTGAGCCTTTTCTACAACACCCAAGTTAGTATCCCATGTTACGAGATACTTCTGTAGATGGCGTGAATTCTTCTTGCCTTGTCAGGAATAGTGAATAATTTCCCTGTACAGTGCTCGTTTTTCTGTGCATTCAAGTGTGTCTTTCTGCTTTTCTAAGTTGTAGACCTAAACCACAAATCCTAACCTAAAAGGGTAGAAAACCACAAATCCTAAGAAATTTCCTTGTACAGGCATGAAGCTGTTTCTAGTCATGAAGTTCTAGCTGAATCATTTTATCAAGTCAGAAGAGAAAAGCTTACCTTGTCTGGAAAGCCTGGTGATTTCATGGGAATCGTTGAACATCTTGGTCACGCTGCAACAGAGCTTGGGGCTTCTTCAGTGCTTTCTGACTCTCCTCAGATCATCAACATGGAATCAAATACTTTTCTAATTCTTGATGGCATGTTTGTGAGGTAACTTTGAAATAATTTCATGTATCTTTTCTCAAACTGGCAGAGTAAACCTGTAGTAAGTGGAGACATGGACCATGAAGGGAGCATCTGATGTTCATATCCAGTTTTAGTATGCATTCTTGTGTCGTGAAGCACTCACTATAGTGAAATTGCTTAGTCTTTTATGTATCCTTTATAGCATACTCAGTCCTACTCCAAGTTTAAAGCAAAAGAAAGTCTTTGCTGATGGGAAAATAACTTCTACCCTATTACCCATTACCCTGAAAACTTTGTTAACAAGTGAGAAGAAGCTGAGCTGTAAGGAATTTCTAGAAAATGCTGGTAAGACATACCAAAGACAGTATTTTTTAAATGATGTTTTAATTATGTTGCAGATATTTCTGAAAAATTATGACTGATAATTAGTAATTAGGATTAAAAATTCTGCAGAAGTTGCTGGTTTTACTTATCAGTTCATTTTCTGGATGTGCACATAAATCTACATATAAAAATAAGTAACTGTTTTCATATATAGGCCAACATCATCTGTATAAATCATGTATTTGAAGTTTTTACTGAGTATCATATTAACCAGGCAGAAGCTGTTTTAAGATAAATATTGTAAGTTGCGCTAGTATTTTTTTTTATTCTTGTGATACGTATTTTTTCTTAGGACCACGGTTTTGTTGCTGCGTTGACTCTATTTGAAAGCATTCTTGAATCAACTCATTCTGCATCTGTTGACTCAGAAATTGAATATCTTCTCTCTAATGTCTGGTTCCAATGCAAATTCTTACTTTTTTATCACCATTTAGTAAACACAATTGTACATTGTACTGTCCTTTGATTTTTTTTCTCCCCACAGCAATAGAAAACTGAAAGGAAACATGTAGTGTATCAAGTTGAATATTTTTGATGATGAATTTATCTTACTAGAAAGTATAAGACCGTGATTTCTGTCCTGTAAGTAAAGGCCAAGCATATAAAGGCCAAAGCACTAGTTACAGGAATGGACTTCTGAAGATAACGAGCTGAAACCAGTTGTGAAGAAATACTAATATGTTCTAGTTATGATTCAGCTTTTTTAGAGAGAGATTTTTGAAACCATCAATTTAAACTAGCTGTATGGATAAATGTGAAGTAACCCATTTCATCCAGTGGTATTAAGGTGTTTTTTATTGATAACATAGAAGCAGTTGAAGCCCCATCAGGCTTTTCCATCCCCACCAGGAAGTAATGACTGTGCTACTGTTAGGAAAGAACCTTCTAAAACAGAGTTAAGGTTTAAAAGCTATATGCTCTAATTAACAAAATACAGTGAACATTTAAGCTGTTAATAGCCGCAACATCCCTGATGCATAGACCTTCAATATGCTAACACTGCATAACAGTTCTCTATTGTGCATCTCTTTAATGAGGGTAACTGTGTCAGTTCTTTTCTTGCTTCACTACCTGCTGTGTATGGAAATTATGTACACTATTTAGCACTTTCTTTCAACTTCTAAAGTGCATGCATATTACGTAGAAGCATTACATCCTGCATTAGGGTAAGGGGCAGCTTTTAGCAGGTCTGATTTCCTTGTAGTTTCTTAAGTGCAACTTTTCTTCTTCTAAAAAGCATGCACTAACAGGGATTTTGCTCTAAATTTGCATTTCTTGATTGGGGATTTGCTTCTGTTTTTCTCTCCTGTGTCTCACACCATTTGTAACTGTATGGGCAAAGATCTGTTACAGAAATCATTTTCTCTATAAAGGAGATGTGAAGAATAGAGAACATGCATCACAATGAAGGCAGGCATTGGTTGAATTTTTTGGTACTGTTCTTAGTAGCAGACCATACAGCAGTGTGACAGAACTGTCAAGCTAAACTTTAAAACACTACTTTTTGCCTTTTTTTCCACCCTCACTTTGATGAGTACCTTTTTTTAATAAACAGAATAAATAGTTTGCTAAATGTTAAACCTTAAAGTTAAATGCTACTCCATAGTTACTATTCAATAGGGAATTAATTAATTGGTAATTGTGAGGTGAAAGGAAAAGAGCACTGGAAAATGCATGACAATGGGATTTAAATTTTAGTATTCTTTGCTCTAGTTTCCAACCCTGGGACATTGTTAGTTAGTTAAAACTGAATTCACAATTAATGTTACATATACTGTAGTGACAGTCTTCATTATGAAGACTATTTATTTCTATTTAATCATAGAAAATCTTACCAAAGTTATCAGTTCCTAAGATGTTGCTGTACATCCAAATGGGTACTCAGCAGCTCACACCTTAGAATATTTGCTGTCCAAGTTAGATGAGCAATTTACCAAGGTGTTCCTGCCTTACAGCAGCAATTCCACTCACTACCTGTGTGTAAGTAGTTTCCTAGTTCCTGCAGACTCCGAATATTTTGCTCCCTTCGATCTTTTGCAGCTTCATTGGATAAGGGAGCTTTGAGAAAAAGCCACATATTTAACATCAATTGAAACCCTTGCCAAAAGCTGAAGATTATGAAACAAGTACCTGAATTAGGAACTCTACTGGGGTCTTATTTGGAAATTTTCTTGATATTTTAAAGGAAGCTTTGTAAGATTTTCAGATGAGTGTAAAGTAGATCATAATTTTTAATTTTCTTATTCCTGAAAAACACTAACCTTGAAAAAAATTCATTTAAGTCATATGCTTATGGTTTATTTTGTAAATATACATATTCTTAGTGAATGTTAAAAGTATCCACAGTAAAATGGCATCAGAAACACACAAAAATACAGAAATTACTTCCAGTGCATGAGAGCAGCCTGAATTTTGGCTTTCACTTCAGGTATGAAGACCTCATCCTGAACTGCTGGTTAAGGCTGTTGGTGTCCATGATCAAAACTGTGTTTTGTAGACTATAAATCATCAGTAATGAATAATTCACCAAGATATTATTGAAATACTGTGTTTAGCTTTGCAAGACAATCTGCTTTACTATGACTTATGCTAGGATTGTATTATAAATAAGCAAAACTGCGAACTGAATGAATCATGTTTGAAAAACATGCCATCACTGAACTACAAGTAAACTACAATATGCTATTTATTTAATAGTGTATGCAAAATTGAACTAACTAGGCTACAAAGTTCTTTATCCTAGGTAGTCTCTGCTGTATTCTGTCTGCTTTCTTTCAAAGCTCTTTCCTGCCTGTTCTCTTGTTTTCCATTGAGAAATAGTGTCTGTAAGAGCAGTTGCTTATGGTAGTACAGCAGGGAAATGTTGCCATAATGTAAATTACTCCAAGATAAATCAGATTATTTCAATTCTTTGGTTACCCTCTTTCACTTTCTAAATGCAGGTAAACTGAGACAGCCTGTTCTTTGATTTGAAAGTCTGTCATCTAAAACTGTGGCTGTATTCTTTGCTAATTGATTTTCTTGCATGTTTTTTAATCTGAGCATTGTGAATTTCTAGTAGAGTGCTTGAAATATGTGCACTGTAGTAAAATGGTTTTTTTTAAAAGACCTCACAAAAAGACCTAGTCACTTGTCTGTGTGTGCAAGCAAAAGATCTGCTTATGTATGCTTTGGATGAGTTCTTGAAAGTATACTTTCTCTATATATTGTTGGGTTAGAAGAAAAAGTAATTTGCAAGATCTTCTGTAATTCAGACTTTTTTCTATCTTGTTCAAGATAATCATGCTGTTTGTCATTTTGTCAGTTTGAAGAAAATTGCATCTACACTGAAGTCTTACAAGTAGCAGCATCAATCTATTTTTACAAAATACACTCTTTGTCCCTGACTGCCCCAGCTTTCCTCTATTTAATAATTATTTTCTTAATACAGATATATAGAGAAACCAATGTGTAAACCCAGCTATTTGAGTTCCTTTCTTTTTAACATTTTTTTATTTACCCAGATGACATCTACACAGCTAAGACATACTGTTACAGGAAAAAAATACGGTTTTAATAAATAATACCTTTTTTTTTCTTGCAGTTGTTTATTGGCAGAAAAATTATACTGAACAAGAAATAATATGTCTGTGCTGAAAGTGGGACTTAGGTGTTTCAACTGTTTCATTTTTAAGTTTGTAAACTGTTGCACCAGAATGCAGGCTAAATGGTTGATATGTTTGCAAGTGTGTCAAGAAAAATGCCTCTCTGTTTTGATACTTGTCAGGGTACTGAGAAGTGCAAAATCATAGATTTTTGTTTTTCTTTTCAGTGTTGTAGTTTAAACTAACAAAAGCACAGCTCAGGAGATTTTCCCATAACTTTCCAGTAATCACTTCTATAAATACCAATTTGCTGTGACTTTTGGAAGAAATGTGACTAGAAAATTTGGAGATGTATTGCAGATTTCAAGTGAAGTGTTCTAAAGATGTGAAAGAAGACTTGAGAAAAGGGTATTTTCTACTCATTACTGTGAAGTCATGTTTCAGTCATTATTCCTGTTTGCTCTTTTTAAAATTTTTTTCCCAAATCACAGACTCAAAGAGATGCTGGTTTAATGGTATGTGGAATGTGTTATGCCATTTTATTTGTGGTATCTCTTACTCTATAAGCAAGTATAGAATAATATTCAGCATGTAAAATATTGGGAAATTGTAGTGAGCCTTTGAAGTAGGACAACAGGGAAGTTCTCAAGGAGTTTTTGCAACTGCAGTGAATGCTCAGACGTCATGGTTGCTTTAGTGTTGCCTCAGCTGTGAAATACAAACTGATGAATAGAAATGCTGAAGCTACCAGTGCTTGTTTTGGATGCTGACACCTCTTTTGCATAATGGCATTCAGCAATCTAAAGAGTATTAGAGTGGACTTAGCTTGATTCCAGTAATGTGACGGTTTCTGCTTCTGTTAGACCTACTTTTCTCCATTTTCAGTTTCTCTTTAGTTTTTTACAAAACTGCTTGTGAAGAGAGATTTTCTTGAAAATGGAAGCTTTCATGAAATCTTTGTTATTATCAAATTCTGTTTCTTGTTTACAATGTTTGGTTTTCTTTTTAAAAATACAGGTTTTTTAGGTGCTTTTTTCAGCTTCTTTATTAATCATTCTGCAGGATGGCTACATGGGAGAATATGAGTAATACCATGTTGTTCACCGTTTACTGTGATAATGCAAAATAATTGTGAAGCCTGAAAGAAAACTGTATCCTGTGTGATACAAAGTTTCCTAAGGGCAAATATGCTTTTTCCCCTTGTTTTGTCTGTAGCTATTAGATAAATGTTGTCTGACCATGTTTAGTTCATTCTGCTCCATTTTTCCATTTGCAGTTTACATAGCAGATTCTGCTCTCTTGCATTTCCATCAAAAATACTGTATTGAAATGTAGAAACATAAATGTTCTGATCCTGACTTACAGTTAAACAGCTGAGCACATATAATAAAAAACTTTTTGCACAGCACTACTTTGTGGGTATTATGCAAGATGTTCTGTACTTTGATATAACAACTTCTAAATAAAGTGAATTGCAACATGAATTTAGAGCAAATCTTTACGTAGTTAGTCCGGTAAAACATGCTGGAGGTGGGGAAAGAGAGCAAGCTGTTGTAAACTCTTATAAAGTACAGAAAACTTCTACTTTCTCTCCATTCTAACAAGTGTAAAACTATTGAGGTTAAGTAGGTGGGGCAACCGGAAGTAATTGCTAAGGCCAGTGGCATTTTTGTGGTTTAATAAAGGCAGAAGCTAATTATTCAGTTTTTATTTAAGTGAAATGATGCCAAAAAGGAGGTTCCTGCGGAGCAGCTGCACTCCTTCAGTGTTACCCTAATTTACCACAGACACAACTGTCACAAATAGAACTTTTAAACTTGATATATAGCCACGAAAGTAAGGAGCCCTTTGTCTGGAATGCATGCAGAAGAACTCCTTTATACAAATCAACCGGCAGATGACGGACAATGATGAAAATTTGATTCTTTGAAGTCATAATGGTCATTGAAATGTGTGAAATTCTGGTATTGAAAAGAGAGCGGCTAGCAAGACTCTAAATCCTGGGTGGTTGCTGGAAGCTTGCTGGGAGGTTTTTCTATGTTTTGACATCAACTTCCCATTGCTTGTTCCCTGTTTCCTTTATTAAAAAAAAAAAAAAAAAAGGGTGGGGGGAGTGCTAAACTGTAGGTGCTTAATAGTGGTTATGTACAGTTTCTGTCTTTGTGGTGAAAGAAATGCCATAGAAGAAACATGACACCTTTATGGACACCTGACCCATCTATTCAAAACCATTTGTTTTCAGAGCTACTTTCAATCATTTTGTCTCTCTCCTTTAATTAGAGAGTTCTATTTCTTGTCCCCTTTGGATTTTCTGCTATTATTGGAGTACTTAAAAGAAGGAAATTCTCGTTTCCTTTTAAAGTCATCTTCATGCTGAATAGTGCTTTCATTGACACTGCCACTGTGAATCAGTTTTTCTTATTGCTGCATAGCACATTTCATTTGTTACTATCCTTTCCAGAACAGCTTTAGCAGGCTTTCCACCATGATAAACATTCTTAAATAATGTAAGTTGTAATAAAGAAAAAACCCCTATGTTTGTTTGAAATTTTATGTGGTTTCTACTGTTTTTTAAAAAAGTGTTTTGTCCCTTTGAGCTTATTCCAAGAAGAGACAAAATGCCTTAAAATTAGTATTAAAATTTTCTTGAGTTTCAAAAAACCACCAGAGTTTACTATTCAAATAACATATATATTAAGATAAAACTGAATGTCAGAATGCACCTTTTAGGTGGCAGTCTGTTTTAAAAATGTGAAACAGGGTTATTAATTTTTAGTAAACCTGTACAGTTCAAATCTCAAGTCTTTTGTATTGTCATCTAATATCTTTAAGATTTTGAATGCTGAACACCTCACTAGTATCTTAATATGCTAATACAGCAAAATTCATTAAGGAACACTTAAAAAAAAAGATAATAATGTGAAACTAGCTGTCAAAAATATCTTTGTTTTGGAAAGTTGGTTCACAGGTAGTTTCAATGAGAACTTAAACTCAGAACAAAGCACTGAAGACCCAGTAAAGAGTTCAACCCAATGCAGCATAGTTCTTTTCAAGTACTATATTGTTTTAATGGCATCTTGGAGCGGGAGCTTTAGCCCATTGAAATGTCGCTTAAAGGACAGGTTCTTCTGTCACTAGCTGGAGCTGTGTGGATGAAATGATCACAATAGAGTGTTGTAATGCATTTTAAAAGTGTGAGAAATCAGTTTGTCTAGACTAAGAGTGCGCCTACAGGGAATAGGAATCTTAGAGCTTCTGTGCTCTTTAGGTGTCAAGTATGTGATAGATGCCAAGCCTTTTTATTCCATATCTTTGGCAACAGCTCAGCTATGCTACAGTACCTTACATGTCTACAGCAAGCAAAATCAGTGATTTTATGTCAGGACAACTGGAGCTTCAGCAACCAGAAACTCATTGTCCTAACAACTGTCTGTTCAATTGCCAGCTTTTAAAATGGGGAAGATATCAATAAATGATTGCTAGATTCCCAGAAGGCATGGAAAGTCTAGCTATAATGAATGTAAGTATGGAGAGTTAGTAACACCACATAGATATTTCAGATTTGGAAAGCAGGCAGGTTTTAATTTTCAGTTTGAAAATATTTTTAGGGGATTCATCCTGTATTACTAGTGAAATAACCTTGATTTAGAGCCAACTGAGTGCCCAAAAAAACATGGCTTGAAGGGTTTGTCTGGAGTTTTGGTTTTACTTTCATCCAGATAAACAAGTCTAGGCATTTCTTTAGTATGGTTATCTCATAAATGTAGCACTTGCTGATTTTAACCCTGCATTTAGATTGCATTCTGTATGCACCGTGTAATATTTTTATGACTTTCTGGTGTTAAATCTTCAAACGAGAAAATAGTATACATCCATAATGCTATTTAACATAGTATTTCCATTTTAGTAGTGCCAGATTATTCTAGAAGAATTAAAAAACTTCTAAATCTGAAGCATAAAATTCATAATGGACTTACGAGTTGCTGAGAGTAATAATAGTAAAGAAAAATAATAATTTTGACCTATTTTGAAGTTTACATACCTGGAAGTATTTGATGATAACAACCTCAGCATTTTTGCACATACTGTATTGTTTAAGAGCAGAAAAATAGCATTTTTGTGAGTATTACTACATTTTCTCATGTTTGTTTGATACAGAAAGAAAGGCTAATGTTTCAGCCTATTTGTATAAATAAGCAAGCTGAAACATTGAATCTCCACCAAACTAAACTGCAGGTAAAAACTCCTTTTTGTTAAACAAAGCACTTTGCCAATTCAAATCAGAAAAATTTAAGCAAATTCCTTCCTAAACTGCAATTTAAGCTTCAGCAGTGAGAAATGCCAGTCTGTCAGAAGAAAGTATTTTTACATAGGTGTTGCGACATTCCAGTGGCTGGTACTGCTTCTCTTTCATATCACTGCTAGATTCAAAAATAAGCATGACTTTGTCCTAATGAAAGCATTTATAATAGAATTGTTAAGATACTTTCTTGTGGTAGTTTGGGCAGAAATGTCAGAAGTTGGAAAGCTAGCATGGATGCTTGTTTGTTGTTCCTGCTGTCCTAATTGCAAATGCAAGTCAAATGCTTTAAACTTCCTCCCTTTTATAGTTTCAAGGAACTGATCTCCCAAATTTTCAGAAATAAAATTGAAAATGAGAACTGCTACATTTCAAAGGATGGTCTGGTGACTGCATCAGGAAGTTTCTGGTTTGTCACAAAGCAAATTCTTATAAAGTTAGTAGGTATTTATGCAAAACATTTGTGTAAAACAACAGTGTTCTATTTAAACTTCCCTTTGCGTTCAAGTTGTGGCAATACTGTCAAGATGAGTTCAATATGCCCAAAGTTTTGCTGCAGTTTTCTGGGCTCTTACCAGTTTACTGCTTGTTCCTGGAGGGAGAGAAGGGGAGGGAGGGCAGGGGAAGGCAGGGAGGGAGACTGAGGAGCTCCCACTGGCCTTTTAAGTATGTAAGGAACAAGAGTAGTTCAATATATCCTCCTTAGAGATGGATTTGATGTTTGATTTCAGTCTTTACTAGGGTGAACTGACAGGTTAATTTTGCATAATTACTGTTTAGTTTTTAGCAAGAATGTTCACTTTAATTATATCAGATGCTGCCGAGGGTAATTTTTCACAGCAATTCTTTTGAGGTTTTTCCCTATCTAATGCTTTGTTAAAGTCAGTTAATATTTTTAGGCTGGTTTGAACAATTTATCTTTGTTAGGTTTATTTGGAAAGCACATCCCTCCCTAGGAGAGGAGGGCTTCCTACTATTGATTATATACAATGTTACAAATCTTTTTTTCTGAAGGTTGGAATCTCTTAAATCATTTGTCCTTCACAAATACACTGAAGAATGTTACTAGTATCAAATGTCTCTCTCTTGATCTTGAACATCAACAGCAGAACTGATTGTCAAATGCTGAGTCATAATTTGAAATATGAAGAGGGGGTCAGCTTAATTTAATAACTAATGGTTATTAATTAACAGTAATTATGGAGATAAGAGCTGAATTCTAGTACCTTCTCTGCAGCTTTAAACCATCAGCATATTGTGCAAAAGATATTACCTTCTGCCTCTTCCTTCATGCTAAGGGTAGTTTCTTGAGTCCGCACAGGTGTCTATTAACAATATACAGAGTTAAGCCCAAGGGAAAGCACTTAAAAATACTTGGCTGGCAAGTATTTTGGTGAATAGTTCTGTTCATATGAGGTTCAGGCTTCTAATGGTAATGTAAAATTTAGGAATTTGTCAATGTTTCAGTCTGCACTCCTAATATTTTCCTGAAGGAAGAAAGCGTTTGCACTTTTCTACATTTGCTTTAGCTGGTGCGAGTTGAAGCAGTCCTGACTTAGCAGCTGTGGACAGAGAAGGATGAGGGGAAATACCCTGTCCCTCCTCTGGCTCTAGATGTTTTGTAGATGGGAGATGAGCAAGTTCAGGTAGCTGATCTAAGCAAAACCTAACAGGCAGATGAAGCAGAATGATAGCAACCCTAACATGTATCACCTTCAGTTGCATTCAGCTGAAATCATAATGTATTTTTCTACGTTTTTTTCAGCTTTTGTAACTTTAAAAATAAAGCACGAAATTATGTAAAAAGCATAAGCAGTGTTATTTTACAAGTCTCTTATGAAGCCTTTTTTAACAAGTCCCATTATGCTTTTTTTAGGATATCACCACTTTAACTGGTGTTCCAGATGAGCACATCAAAACCAGAAAAGTTCACATTTTCGTTCCGGCACGTAATGCAATGCAGTCAGGAGCTAACAATACAAAGAAATGGAAGATGGAATTTGATAACAGGGAGCGCTGGGAGAACCCTTTAATGGGCTGGGCATCTACGTGAGTACTTACTGAATTTGAAAATACTTTTCTTCTATATTTGGCTCTCAGTAGTAATCTGAATTTGAAATATCCTTTCTACCTCTAAATCTGATTGTGTTATAACAGTGCTTACAGTAAGTGGTTGGGTTTGTTTGTTGCATGATTTATGATCTGTTAAGTTTAAAAGCAGATTTTTAAAGATCACAACATCATCTGGAAGAGTTTGAAAGAGATGTTAACAACCAGACATTTCAATGATTACACTATGGTGATGTTACTGTGTGGCAGCATCAGGGCCAGAAGGTCATTAGTTACATAAAGTAGTAAATCATTCTCAGCTCTCAGTTGCAACTTTTAAACAAAAACAACAATACTTCCAGATTTTTTTTATCCTGAAGATTTAAAATGAGTATCATAACTAATTAGAAAACCGCGACAAACCCAGCTATATAGAATATTACTCTATTTGTTAAAATATTGTCAATATTAGCATTAAAACCTCTTAAATACATGAAAAATCCAGAAAGGTACTAACCTTAGCTAAATATGCTGTGATTTGGAGATTTCATTACAACTTGTATGCATCTGATTTTTAATTCTTTTTTTTTTTTCCTTATATGAATACAGTACCTGCGTTTCACAGTGTGGTTAGAATTCCTGTAGACTCTGAGAACTATGCCAGCAATTTCTCTGACAATACTGTAATTTTGATTTGAAGCTGTCTCCTTTGAGGCATATTCAGAATAGTTAATTGTTAGACATAAACCAAAATCAACCACTAGAGATGATTTTTGATATTTCAGAAGGAATACAATGTGTACTGAATATACCTGGCTACAATCATATTAGCACTCATCATTGCAGAATACGAAATTCTGTGGAAAAAAAACTTAAAATCTTTAAACATAAAATAATTTGAGGATGCTTTTTTTGAGATCTATTAACATTCTAAATCCAGTGAAATAAATTATTTATATATATATAACATAAATGTATCCAGAAATTTAGTTCAAAATGTCTCTGAAAGTGTCTTACTGTTGCATTGATTTCTCATAAAAATTTCAGAAGGCTCTACATAATGTTTTTATTTTGGGGTAGGGACAGGAATTTCTCAGGGGTAAGCAAACTCAAGATAAAAAATTGAACTGTTGAGAATTGACGCTGCAAGGTTAATGGTTTTGTAAATTAGTTTGTGTTCATTCATTTTAAGGCATTCTTGTAAAAAACATTAGTGTACACTCTGGTATTACCATTCAACACCCAAAAATATCTAAGAAGAGTTTCTTCTCTTGAGATTTAATTTCTGTTAAGAACATTTCTTAGACAGTTTTCCATTTACTTTTTGAATGATGTAATGGGATTAGTGGGTTAGAGCTCTTTAGGGTCTACATATTAAAGCCCTTTTGTCTCTGAACTCAGTATACCTACTTACCTGTAGGTCTTTCCTATATTTTTGTCATTTTTCAGTCTTATTTGGTGCTGGAGTTTTTTTGCACTTGTTATTTCTTGGCTATTTGGGCTTTTTTTCAGTGAAAATTATCCAGTTATAGCTCTAAGTTAAATTAAGTTAAATGACCCCTTGGCTTTTTTTTTTTTTTTTTTTTTTTTTTTTTTTTTTTTTTTTTTTTTTAATTGGGAGGTTTTGTTATGAAAATGCCTAAAGACAGTTCTTGGGTGCACCTTTTAGTACATAGCTGTAAACAAAACAGATGTGGGAAGTGCAAAGTTTCATTGTATGAGATCTCATAAGAACAAAAACGTGGAATCCTCCTTTTTAGTGACTGATAGAATAATGGCAGTAGGCATAGGAAATTCTGCAGCAATGTACTTCTGACACTATCAGGACAACATGCTAGACCTCCTGAAATCCAGTTTTCTCATATGGATTTTCATGGATTCTCACATTTATGGAAATAAATCAGAAATGTATTTAGGTTGAATGAAAGATGATTCCACATAAAACAGAACTAATGATTGTTGCACAATTCCCATCTCCCAACTGCCTCTGTCCTGGAACACTTCTGCTGTATTTGCAGTACTGAACCCTGGTCCCTCACTTCACTTCAGACCTAAAGCTTCTTTGTTCCTTTTTAGCAGTGTTGAAAAGATTTTTCTAACTCCAGTCATGGAAGAGAGTAAGGATAAGCAAAAGTTGTCACAATATTGCAGTACACTGGGCCACTTGATTCTCCACTGGTTATGTCATCAACTAATTCTTAATTCCTAATTCGCTTAACTGCTGTTACATGAGAAATCTTTAAATGTCTTTAAGAGACCCTATCACAGTGACTTGCAACAGTGTAATTTCTATCTTTATCTTGGGTTTTTTGGGGGTTTTTTTGGTAGGTTGGTTGTGTGTTTTTTGTTTGTTTGTTTCTGATTTTTTTATTGAGGAATATATTGGATATATAGTGAACTCCATTTTTCCATGTGTACATCAGATAAAATTACACTGTTGTCTTTGCTGGAAGCGAGATTCCCCCTTTTCCCCTCCCCCTTCACCAGTCACAGGCTTTGTCCTTTATTGTAGAGAGTTCAGTGTATCTTCAGTCTTTTCTCTTCATTTATCCCTCTAAGTTCAAAGAGAGAACTGTTGAGAGGCAGCTCCTTCAATAGTTTCTTGCAATTTGGTCTTGTCTTTCCAGTTGTCTCCCAGGCTTATAGACGGTCTTGTCTCAGGAAGGTTTTATCTATCTTTGTGTTGCTACAACCAGTATCTCATTTCTTTAAGAGTTAGAACTACTATTGTTTTGGTTTGGTTTGGTTTGGTTTTTTTCCATACTTTTCATTGTTCTTAAATCGAGCTTTTATAGCAACAAATAAGGTAATTTTGTGTTTGAACTAATAATTTAATTTGTTTCAAAAACCTTTATGGTATTTCATTCATGTAGTTGAGGAATAGGTGGTCATCTAAAACTAACCACTATGTAATTAGTTAGCTAGCAGATTGTATTTTACAGCTTCATTTTCAGTTGTGGCCTGTGATCTGCTTGCTGTGTTGGAGTAAATTGTGGGGGTTGTATGACCTCGGCCAAAGCAGAATTCTCAGTATCTTTTTATGTACTTTTCAGTTTCTGGTTAATTCGTTCTCTGCTCACTTCAGTAGTCTGCTCTTTTCTGTCTGAGATTATTCTTCCCCTAGCTGCTCTACAGACTCTTGGTCTCCTTGAAATGTTCAGAATTACCTTAAACGTCCTGATCTTACAAAAAGAGAGGGGTTTTGCAGATTTAAATTAAGGAGTCTTGAAGACCACTTACTATAACCTCAGCAAGTGGTTAGATGTGTTCGTTTAACAACCCAATTAATTTTTGCAAGTAGTTGTGAGGGAAGTTTAACACACTGAAGGAGTAAAACAAGACTTTGCAGAAAGTAAGTGTTGACCCTGAAAATCATTTTTAAAGTCTTTTGAATAGTTTGTGAGTTGGTGATTACACACAGTGAGTTGGTATTACACACAGTGAGCTGTGTGTAATACAGCATATGATTTAACATTTGAGACAGAGATACAATTTTTTTCTGTTTCCAATATGTCTAAAAGTGTTATCTGCTTACTTACAGAGCTGATCCTTTATCCAACATGGTTCTTACTTTCTCTACTAAAGAAGATGCCATTGCTTTTGCTGAAAAAAATGGTACGTATTGTATGTATGGGCTGTGAGGGGTTCATCCTTCCACAGGCAATCTTGATCTCAAACTACTAACAACAGAATAAGTACAGGATAAAGTACCTTCCCTCTGTTTTGCAGAATTGGTGTATTCTAGTGTTCTACTTGAGGTGGAGGAAAATGGCATGGGGGAATATTTCCAGGGGTGCCAAAGGCATTGATTCTAGACTGTCCACTACTCTAGAAAGGTGTTTCAGCTATTAATATTATTATTAAAATTCAATATTAATATTAAAATGCTTTTGCAAGTATCCCTGTTTTGAATGAGAGCTGAATGAGACTTTGCTCAGGTCCTGGAGGAAAGTTAATACTTCACGTGTATCCCAGGCTTGGTATTCCAGCTGCATGGGAGTGTGATCTTTGCCCAAAGGATTAACCTGAGCATCTCAGTTCTTACTACAGGAAACTGTCAGAGTTCTTATGAATGTTTGATAATCAGAAAATTGAATTACTGCTATGTTGAGCATAGATTTATTGCAAAAGGAACCCAAGCAAGTCCAACTCACAGGTCCTGGCAGGACTACCTGAAAGCAAACCATGTGACTAAAAGCATCACCCAGATGCTCACTGAACTCTGAGAGGCTTGGTGTCCTGGTCACTTCCCTGGGGAGCCTGCTCCCATGACCACACTCTCTCAATGAATAAGCTTTTCCCATTGTTGAATCAGGATTTCCCCAGATACAGTTTCATTTCATTCTTTGTGTCCTGTCACTGGTCACCAGAGAGATCAGCACATCCCCTCACTGCTCCCCATGAGGAACCTGTATACTTCACATGCTATGCCTAACTCTGCCCAGCATTAGAGTCTAAACATGTGCACTTGATGATTATTTTTACTTGTGAAAAAGACAGTAGAAAAGCCAGTATCATTACTTAGTAATATTTAAGCCAGTGTTATATCAGAAGGATTGTATCTGTAGACTTAGTTAGTTAGGCTTGTATTTGCTGACAGAATGATGGAACCACCAATAGTACTCATAGTCTCAGCCTTTTGAGTATTCAGCAGTCCTTTTTTGTGTTGGCATGAATTTTTGCTGCTCTCTTTTCTTTTTTTTTTTTTTCTTTTTTTCTTATAAATCAACTCCATTTTGCTTAAAAAATTGAGCTTGATGCTTCGTCTCTATGGATGTGAAAAGATTAATTACATTGAAATAAAGCCAGAAATAATGTACATGAAGTGTAAGATTCTTCAAAAGTCTTCCCTGTGGTCTGCCGCTTACAACTATATTTAGTCTGGGATAAATAGTAAAGTTCCTCGGTCAGACCAAATCATGCAAAGTTGTTAGATGATTAATATTGTGCACCACAAACATGGTAAGTCCATTAACCTATACATCTAAGAAATTAAACCATTTAATGTGCAAATTATTTGCACTTTTTAATGATAAAGGCTAGAATCTAAATTGTCTGTTCCTCTTGGAATGGAAATTTTTTTGGCTTAGTAGTGCTAGTTTTATTGAAAAATAAGTTCTGTTATCTAAGAAATTATTAAGATTGTATTTGCATTGGATAATCTATCCGGTTTTATTAGTGTATGTACTGTTTTATTGGACAAATAGGAAATTTGGGAGAATTTGGTATAGTTGCATTTATGCTTCTGTATTGTTCATGTTATTTCTTGATCAATTCAGCATACAGGAGAAAAAATTAATGACCTGCTTATGTCATCTCTTTGTAGATCTTATATTTCGTCTTCTCAAAATGCAGATTCAAGTAAAATGCAAGTTCAGTGTAGGAAGTTTATGTCTTCACTGAGTTAGAAATTACTCCATTGTGTAGCCTCCAACTAAGGCTATGAGTTGGTATTAATATTAATAGTTCAATATTCACTTAGCTTGAACATATAATTTTACCATAATTGAGATGCACAAAACTTGCCTGTAGATACTGGCTTGCCTAAATTGTGATGTCATTTTCTTTTTTTTTTTTAATGCATATGGTATGTGCATAATACTTTCTGTAGTGATAGTTTCAATATCATGTGTAGCTAGAAATACAAATTTTACATTATTTAGTTCTGCTTTTTAAAAGACATTAGACATTTAGGCACACATTTATACTGGAAGTTAGCTTCTTAACCCAGATAGTACGGGGACATATCTAACTCTAGGAACACAAATACTTACCTCTCTCTGTTCCTCCTGTATGAACCACACAAAATTTCCATGAAAATTCCTTAAGAATCTGGAGTATAACTTCTGAAAATTGTAGATATTGCAGGTTATTTTGGTACAATTGGTAAACTTAAGAGTTCTCTCACCTAAGAACTTAGGGAGATAAGGCAAGCTGTCTTTCTGCCTCCCCCATCTGATGTGTTTTCTAATGTTGGAGTAGCAGCGCTAAGATACATAAATAGGAGACATTGCTGTGCAAAGTGTTACAGCTGAGAATGGTCTGAGTTCTAGGCAAGGAGGAAATATTTATAACTGGAAGAAATTGAAAATTCTGACTTGACCTAATTTTTTTTTTTGTCCTGCCTGACACCAGTGAAACAATTGTTTAAAAACATACAGCTTGAGTAACAAAGATGGAGAGTTTTTCTACTCCATAATAACCTTTAGTCAGGTGGTGAGGGTGTTCTTCCAGAGACAGTGAAATCTGCTTTCTGTCTACTTGGCTTGTATGGCAGGGCTCCGGGCAAGACTAACTTCCCCCAGCATTCTGGTATTTTTATAAAAGTGACCTCTGCTCTCTGTCGTGAACACCTCGAAATGCTGGTCTGAAGGAGTCTGTTCCAAAGTGTGGAACCTAATCACATATGGTGGCCTCTTGCAATCATTAGTTAGATGTAACTAACCTTACGCATTTTGGATATCTGTGGCAGTGCAAGTCATTGTGCTGGCAGCTGCAAGTCTCTTTTAGAGGCACTCGGCCCCTCTCCATCTAGCGCACAGAAAGATGAAGCAATACCTTGGGGCTGTAGATTCCATTCCAGCAGCCAAGTGTCTCAATGTTAGGTGTTACAATGCTGAATGTTGCAATACTGAAGTCTGTCTCTGGATCTAGTTCTGGCTGTTTACTCAAGCTTGTATTTTTAATCAGAACAGGAGGCAAAAGCCAGTGTTCTCACAGATGGAAAGATTATGTTTTTAAAATCTCTGTTCAGTGTTTCTTACAGAGAACAGTTAACTTGGAAATTAACACTGGTTGAGACTAATAAACATGAAGAAAATGTTTGTGTGACATTTGTGAATACGCAAAATTGAGGCAATGACACGACAACTTGTGTATCTTACAGAACATTTTGATGTGTAGGTGTATCTTGGCTGTTTACTGTGAGCACCTTAAGTATAAAAATTTAGATATATGTTAAGCATTTTGGGGCTTGCAACTTCCAGTTTTAAAACTAAGGAAGAAAAGTACTGTCTTATGAGTATCACTTAACTGCATATTTAACCACTTCTGGCTTCAACTGAAGTATCTCAACTTTGAGTGAAATATTGCAGCTAAAGAGACCAAACTTCGGAATACTGAGTGCTGCCCTGGCAACTTTCCAGGCACCTGGAGGCTGCAGTCGATTTGCATTTTGATTTACATAAACACTAATGTCTCCACCTCCTCTTTTCTGACATTTTTAAGCATTTCTCTTGCTTAACTATCACATAATTTACTTGTCTTCTATCACTTCATTCCCTTTTCTTTTTACTCCTAATTTTTTATGTTCTTATAAAAAATGTTAAGTATTAAACTCCTTTCTAATGTTGAAGTTTTTTCTTTGCTTTTCATTTTTTTTGGTCCTCCCACCCTTCTTTTTTTATTAGCTTTCTAAGGTCTCCATTGTCTCCTAGCCTTTGAAATTGATCTTTTGTATGTTATTTTATGCCATGTTTTTTTCTTACCTTCTTCATTTCCTGTACCAGCATACACAGAGCCTTGGTGCTTCTGTGTGCTATGGAATTGTGGAGCCATGAAATTCCAGGACAGTCGATCTTCCCTGTTGAGCTTTTCATTGATGTCTGTCAAGCTTTTTACATGGAGGTCTGTAATATGGTCAGATCTTGCCATGTCACAGAATGGTCATTTGCCACATTTATGGCATTTCATTATTCTCCATTGCCAACTAGAAAGGAACAGATTAATGGGTGTCATTAAAGTTAAAACCTTTAAGTTGCATTTGCTCTATATTGTAGACTGAGAATATAATTCTCGTTGTTTCTTGTCTCACCCTGCCATTACCCCATAACCTCTAGGCTGGAGTTACGATGTTGAAGAGAAGAAGATGCCAAAACCTAAATCCAAGTCTTATGGTGCAAATTTTTCTTGGAACAAAAGAACAAGAGTGTCTACAAAATAGGTTGGCATTGGCTGTGTGACTGTGAATAAAGTCAGCTGTGCTGTATTTATAGTCCATGTATAATACATCTCTTAATCTCCTAATAAATTTGACCTTTAAACTACAGATGCATCTTGTGATGTCTATTTAAAATGGTTTTCATGTCTCCAGTTGAACCTGTTACAAACTTCCCTATAAATAGAGGAGATTTGAAGTGTTCATACTTCTGAAAACTTGCTGTACTAGGAATCTATCAAAGGGAATGTTTGAAATCAGCTGCAGCTTTAGAGGTTATGATTGATCTTTGATGGTAATTTTATATCTACTATCCTGTTTAAACTTCTGAAGTTTAAGAAGTTCAGTAAGCTTTGCACATACAAAGTCTTTCAATAAAAGCTGTGTTTTTTCTTTCTATACAAGACAGTGTTGGCAGTTGAAGAGCAAAGGATGGGTATAACTCAAGACTGTTCTGTATAAATGTATATTATATAACTCCTTTCGAAATTAATACTGTCATTATTCCAGAAGCATTCATGACTGGAATAGAAAGCACTGGGTTTTGTTTTGGTTATGGAGCAGGTTTAGTCCAAAAGATTTAAGATTGTTGTTGTTTCTCTGTGATGTTCTTGAAAAGTGAAACTAAGCCAGTTAAACATTCACAAATGAAGTCAGAATACTTGGGTGCCTCACACAGCATCAGCATATACTAATTACGTAATTACAGTTCTGGTGCATTTATTGCTGGTTACATGTTTATCTGAATTGAGGTTTCCTGTTGCTTAACAGGAGATGATAGCATCTCAGCCTTAACAGCAAGTATATATTCTAAGCTCAATTTGTCTTAAATGGTATTAAATTATTAGTTTTAAAAAGGCATGATGTTATATTTGAAATCTTTGTTTGTGTATCTTTGGCCGTTGCTTTATTTTCTTTAACAAGTTACGGTATTGACACATGATCAGTAAAATGTATTACAAATTAGGGAGGTGTACACATTTTCCTGTGCAACTGAGAGTTTTATCCCAGTTGTCACAAAAGATACAGTTGGAACGGCTCTCTCCACACAGACCTAAGTAATCGTGTGAGTGCTGTGTTAAATTTTAATTAAAAGAAGGCATAAAGCTATCTTGTATTGCCCAGGTTTTATTATTATATGGCATATATTCTTGTTTCAGTTTTTACCAGCTCCCTCTCTAGCATTCATGTAAGACATTGGTTCTGACCCAGTTTCAGCATAATCAAGCAGATGGATGAAGTTGCTATTTTCCTATCACAGACAAAAATTGATATTCCAATTCATCTTGCTGAATTTTGAATGCCTCATTTTGCAGTGGAGCCTGAAGTCCTCCAGGAATGCCAAATTTCACCAAATGAAAATCTTAATAGCCAGAATCTACTGCATTTCCTTTTATTCCAGTTCAGCTTAATATACTTATCTTACTAAGAAGACAGTAAAAAGAAAAACCATTCATTGGATCTTTTCCTTTTGTTTTTTCTAAGTAAAGAGCAGAGTTTTCTTAATTTAATGATCTTCAAGCTTTATCAGAAATCCACAGGTGTCTAATGCAGCAGAGACACAGTTTGGTTTTTGAGATGACATGGTCCATGGAATTGACTGATGAGTGTTAGATATCTTATCTTTGGACACCTAATTCATGAAATTGCTCTGTTAATTTATACTTATATATAACTAGAACCAATTTCACATAAAGCACAATTTCTTGTTTCTTTGTTTCTCCTGGAAAGATAATGGAAATACTTAAAAGGAGAATTTGATATATCCCCTCTGTTTCTAAGGAAGAAATCTCTTTTGTTTATTTCTTTGTTAATGATTTTGTATTATTCATGCCAACTTGAAGTCTTTAAGTTGTGTTTGAGCCCTGATCTTCTTTTCCTTTGATCATTTTCCTAGGAATTGAATTTTTTGATCCTGTTGCATGGTTTGAGAATGACCATGGTAACCAGTAGGAATGGAATTGACTGTAGTCACTATGGTCTTCAAACCTTAGAAGTAGTACTGAGGGCATGAGCTTGGAAAGGATCAGTTGCAGCAAAACATGTTTTAGAGATCAGAAGTTCTATTAGATACTAAATTTCTTTACCCTTTCATTAATTTACCAAATCATTACAGCTCTAGGCTGGGACTGAAATGGTACAAGATGATCTGGCTGTCTTTAGTTAAGTACTTTCAGAAGTGAATGTTTCATAGGTGAGCTCAAGCTTGTATCTACTCCAGAGTCTGTTGGGGTAAGTAAAATTGCTCCTGAACCTTAAGTATGTCAAAAGGCACAACAAGTAAACTACCACAGTAGGTCGTTAATGATTAATGAGATTAACAATTCCTCTTAAAGAGAATTAGAATGCTGAATGAGATTAAAAATTCATTTTGGTGGTAGACTTAGCTGTGCTGCAGGCAACTAATCAAAGCTTTTAATGGGAGGAATATTTGAAACCGATGAAAGTAACAAAATCATTACTGCATAAAGGGAAAGTGTAAAGCTCACAAGTAAACTGAAAATATTCTTTACCATGGGATTTGTTTGCATCTCATGTGTCTTGCCACCTTACATGACAATAACAAAAGAGTGTTAAAGAATATTACTAGACAGTTGCAGTATTGCAGAGTAATATACCACAGACGTTATATTTACATTTTTTCACTGAACTGTTTTGGAATTGTGGTCTTTTCTTTCCAATTTTGTAGATTCCATTATTGTGGAAAGCCCTGTGCAAAGAATGGGCTGATCTGAAGTACTTTATGCTTTGGCTTCAGTAGTTATGTTGTGTGAAGTACTGGAGGCAGTGTGCTGCTGCCGGGGACAAAGTCCTTTCCCATTTCTAGCAAAAATTGTTACATGGAACCGTCAGTTTTCTGAAAAAGGCTTATTTTCTGTCATTGCTGTCTCAGCCAGTATATCATAATGAGTTTCGGATTATTCCTGTCAAGTCCTGATAGAAGTTCCTTCTTTAAAGAAACAAGCAGCATCATAATATTTTTTCTCCCATATGCCACTACTTTTTACTCCCATCAACTCTACAAGGTACGTAGTATATAGCTTTGGGGGCTTTTAGTGTCTCTTGTCCACTTGAAATTTTCATACATGAGTTTTGAAAGGTTGACCACTCCTGTACTATAATTACTATGTAAAACCAAGAATATTTTGGTGAAATTTTAGCTTCACTAATAAACTACAGTTTCTGTATTTTACCATACATTTGCATTTCCACCTTCATGACAGCTGATACCAAGTATGCACCCGGCAGGTACCAGAAATATTGGCATCATTCATAATTCCAATTAACATTTTTTAAAATTAATAATAAAGGGCCTTTTAGTTCTTAAAATCATGATGTAAAGAACGTCAGGAAACTAAAAACAGAGTTTCAGATTTCTAGCAGAGTATTTCTTAATTGTGCAGTTTGATGGATAATTTAAAACAAATCAGACTATTAACAGATACTATGAAATGGAAAAATTATTTATCCATATATGCAAAGTTTCATCATGTGATAAAAAAGGAGAAGCTAATTTGGACAATTACCAGCTTTTTGCCTGTATTTTCAGAGTTTCGTAGTTTGGGCTTTGTGGCAGATACAGTTATCTGACTGTGTCTAGTTACCGGGGAGGTCAACGTATTTTGTTGTTTCAAAAAGAAAAAATGTGCAAGTAAAGAAACCTGAAGTAACCTAAGAAAATAATTTTAGATAATTGTATCATAAGTTATGGCATATCTGGTAAGGCAGGTTGCTTTGGTAATTCCTTTGTCCCATTCCTGCATTCTGAGAGAGATTTACATTTAGTTGGTACTTGATTAATGCTGGAGTATATCACCAACTTCACAAGATTGTGCTTACAGCAACTTTTAAAAAAGGGGAGCAAAATAATTTTGAATTGGTATTAAAATGTTGATTTTAGTGGATGTAAAATACTGATTTTTCGTATCCATGTTCATCATGAGGGAAAGTAGAGAGGTCTCTGTCGTGAATGCCTCCCACACAGAAATGTGAATTTAACACCCTTTAAGACAAGTTGATTAGAATAAGTACAAATAAGTTGATTAGAATAAGACCATAGTTTTGAAGTAACTGAAATTGGGAACTATGTAACTATTACTTGTGGTTTAACATTTTTCTTAAAACTCTCTCATCTGAATAACAGGTGACAGGTTTTGAGGTTTTTTGTTTATTGGCTTTTCTTTCATTCCTCCCTACACCTCAAAAATCTTTATAAATAATGCTGTGAACAGATACATAAAAAGGATGTGATAGTTTGGCTATTTTAGATATTACTTATTTTAACATTCTTCATTGTAGTTGGTTATTTTGGAGACAGGGTGATTTGAGTAGTTCATTTGGTTTTACAGACCATTTTCAAAAAGGTCTCTTAAAAAGTGGTCACTGAGAAAGGCAATAGCACACCTGAAGACCTAAGTATCTTTTGTTTGAGGAGCAAATCTCTAGCATGCACGAGAGAGAATTGAGGATTAGTATGGGTGGTCTCTAAAATCACAAGTAATCTAGGGAAAACTGTAATTCACTGGCTTTTAACAGGGACATTCTCACTCATGAGAATAAGTACATTTTCGCATAGCAGATTTTGAAATTCATTGGCAATTATTTGACTACCAAAACTAGCTTTACACTAGATTCAATACACGAAATGCATGTAACAAAAAATCTGCATTAAATATGAAATAGTATCTTGTTTAGTAAAATTATTGAGCGAAATGCTGTTGACAGCTAGGAAAGGTATCTTTGGAGTATCCCTGTTTTTATCAGCCAGTGCCAAAGCTGTGTTTCTTCAGATCTCTATCCTGATCTGGCTAAGAATGGCTGTTCTTTGTACTATTTGCCAGTATGGTGTTCCAACATTGTAAGCTATTGTGTTTTGTCAGTGTTTTGTGATAATTAAATATTTCCTTTATAATGAAGAAGTGACCACAAACAGTTTCCACTTCAAAGCTGAAGGACATTCGCTGTTGACCATCATGATCTTCAGTGATCATTAGGTTTCTTATAAACAGGTTATCATACTCAGATACCTACATGTGACCAAATTCCACTGATTCAAGAGTATTCTCTAGGACTTCAGAAATACTTAAATAAAGGTATATGTACAGTTTTTCTCCTAAAACATTCTGGTAAAACAGTGGCTAGTCTTGATAAATAACTACAATTCTTCTTAAAAAATTTATCACTAAGAAGAAGTGAAGAAAACTGTTTATTCTGGTACTGTACCTATAAATACTGGAAGATATTTTAATTTCTCTGTTATTAGGTAGAGAAAATGAAAAAATTCTTATCATGTCTATCAAGTAAAGCAGTTGTCTTCTTGGCATGCCTTGGTTGTCTGTTACAGGAATATGTATGCAAAGTTGTAGTCAGTCTACTGAGACGATTTCTATAATTGAATGCAAGCTTGTCATTGCTGCCTTCTTCCTTAACTAGCTAAGGGAAGTCAAACATCAAACTGAGAAGTCCTATAAATTTAAAACCAGGATATGTTCCTTATTACAAACAGTCCCTAATAAATTCTGTGCTTATTCCAGCACCTTTTTTTGATCAGTTCTTGGAGGCTTCACTGTTTTTGTTTACATGATCCCATGTTGCTGCCAAATATTTTTGTCAAAACTACAATCTGCCTATAAATGAAATTTATTTTTGCTTTCTTACCCTTTCCCCCACCTTACCACTTTCATTGCTTCACTTGAGATGTCTGCACAGTGCTTGAGAAAATATTTTTGAGTATGACTGCGGGAATGCTAGAGTTACAGTGCCCTTTACATTTCAGAGTGTCTTACTCATTACTCTTGCATGGAACATTCAGGTTTTAGCTTTTAAATGGTGCATTTTCTGTCTTTCCAGTTTATTATATAATAGCAAAGTTCTTTTACCAATCAACGCCTCAAAGTATAGCCTTCAGACATGCAAAATACACAATTTCTAGAACAGACATAAAATCTCATTTATCACAATCAAAGGAGTTTCACAGAGGCATTACAAAATAAACTACTGAATTGGGGGGGGAGGGGTGCAGGGGGAGTAATTTCCATTTTCTCATTATCCTTAGTTTGCAACTGTGTTTTTAAGTTAAGCATTAAACAAAACTTCGGAGTAAGAGATATGTTTGCTTCGACCCAGAATACTGAACCACAACATTGAGAATGTGCAGTAAGTGAATTCCACAGGCTGCACTTGCACAGGTGTAATAACTACCTAAATAAAATGATTTTTTAAAAACTACTAAAATAACTAGGCTATAAAAAAGCAAAACTTGCCACTCTTAATATAATCCAAATTTTTGAAATAACAGTAAATTGGACACAACTTTGCTGCAGCCCATCACTGTAACTTGGAGTAAAATTGCAAATCCAGAATCTTACAATATCTGTTTTAAAATGAGGTGAAGTGAGAATTGCCCACCTATCCACAATATGGGGATATTTGCACTTAAACTGGGTTCCTTTAGTAGCTACTGGATTTAGATTAATTTAGTTAGTGCACAAATCTGAAGAGATGAGATGCACAGAGCTTTAGAAATACTTTTTTGTCTATTGCCATGTCTGTGATGTGAACAGATGTTAAAAGTGCATATCTCAAAAGAGAGACTAAACAAGTTATTTGCCGGGGGTGGGGGGAGAGAAAACCCCTGAAGGATTTTTAAACACAGCAGCTACCTTCAGCATAGAATTCCCTAAAGCACAAATGGCTGAAGGCTGTCAGAATAAGCAAAGGAACACAACTCAGCAGGCATCTCTGCAAAGCTAGACGGCTGTCTACATTTGTTCCCCTTCTGAAACAGGACCTGAGCTAGACGGAGTCACCATAACCACCTTTTGTTCTTAAAACCACTTACCCAACTGTAAACAGAGACCAGTTATATGACTGCCATCTCAGGTGTAAACACCTGAAGTTCAGTCATCAATACCACTCTTCATGTCTGAGAGATAATTAATGTCTGTTGAATTAATTCATCACCTGAGTGATGATGAAACTGTTGGATTTATATCTCTATATCTGAAACTCCTTCCTTTGCACAGCTTAGGGTTGAATTACATATATTTTTTTATTTGATTATATTATCGTAAGTTCCTTCAGGTTTTTATCCTGCCTGCTTTAAATACGATGGCTAAAGCATCCTCTGCTGTTATTAAGAGTGGATAAGAAATTATTTTTTTGGTTTTTCTTTTTTTTTTTTTCTCCAGACTAGTAGTTTAGTTTGCTGTCAAAGTCCTGCCTGTGTCTTGAAATTCCATATGCTTTCTGAACAAGGTATAGATGCTACCAGTCAGTGCAACAGAGGAATGGAAAAAGTTGGGTTTACTCAGTTCTCTTGATGTGCCCTCAATAACAGCATCCTCATTTGACATCAGTGCCTATCTCCAGATTTCAGGCTGATTAAGAAGCACAGGGGAGAGAAATAGCAGGCCTGATGTTTGAAATTAAGTCTTTATTTTCCTAAAGAGAGCCAGAAGACCAAAAGAAAGATAATATAGGAATTTCATTTCAGGAAGGGCAGATGATTTACTTTATAACCTGAAATTATTTGAAAGAAAGAGCCAAGATAGTTTTTAGATCCACCCGTGCCTGCTTTCTATACACTGGAAAGCAGGTTATGAGGAAAAGTGGGATAGAAATACAATTACCGCTTCTTTTGCTGATTTTTACATGTTAGAACAGGGTAGAAAATAATCAGCACCTGGCTCCACCACCCACCAATCACAAAATGCACCTTAGGAAATTGTCTCAATACCAGGTTTAACTTCTTGCCTCCTTTTCCCACACTACATGATGGCTTATCTTCAAAGCATTCCCATTTCACTATCTTCAGACAATTCTGTTTTGCAGGTGGAAAGCAGCTTTTTGTTTTTCCTCAGCTTTGATCATTACCATATGGTCTTTCATACGTGCTCAGGGTCTCTTTCCAGGATCACAATTTATTTTTCTTTCTCTGGACCATTTTTCTGATCAGTTCTCTACAAAAAAACTACTCAAAGTGATGTGCTTCTTGGAAGTATTGTGGGTACCAGACAGAAACAGTTGTATAGTGCCAGGGACATAGATCCATGGCCTGGCCTGGAGATGAATGTTATCAGGTAGGAGGCCTTATCTCAGAAGAATGTTAGCCTAAGATGCAAATACCTGTAAGAGAAAACAAATGGTGTCACAGAAGCAAAAATCCACTTCTTACTGGCGCCTCCTGGGCCTTTTATTCTTTTCCATAGGCATTGCCTTAAAGATTCATATTCAGTCTTTGAGTGATGTGGTTGTGTGTGCTCTATTCTGCTGCTGTGTTTTCTGGAGTTTGGAATTTCTTTTTTGGCCAGTAGGCTCAGCATCCCACATTAGTGCACTTAAATGACCTTCACCATCTCCTGAGGGCGTAAAATGGCAGAGTGTAGCCAACTGTCTCATCTGTGATTAGAATTGCTAGTTGTGTCTAGGTGCTTAATTCTTTTTATCTGTGGCATATCACTAATCTAGTAGCAGGCTAAATCAAAAAGTTTTATTTTTAAGCTTAAGTTTGATATTTTTTTCTTACCTATTACTGCCCTGCTGTTTGAGTTGTCAGCAATGTAAAAAGTTCTGTGAGTCTTGGCAGCTTAGAAATAGTCTGTATAAAATTAGGTAATACTGGGAAATGTTAAGTTGTTGAAATCATTGTAATCTGTGGAAAAATTCTGGTAAGTAACATCAGTTTTGAAATATTTTGCAGCCTGGGAATGATTTCAGATCAAAACCATTAAACTAGCATGAGATTAGGCAGTAGCAGGAAAGTACAGCATCTGGGAAGGTACAGTTAAGGGTGTGGCACATGCTGCTGCTACAACCCAGGTGAATTCCCAAACTCTTAGGCTAAGGAATTCCGCTTTTTTGCTGATGCAACTAATACCCAGTTATTTTCAGGAAATAGGACTCTTCTAGAGAAGTGACTGAAGCAAGAACAATAGATACTGATAGGATACTCATTTTGTGTAGGAATGACCCAGGTCTGATTTGAAGCCAGAACTTCAGTTCTGGATCTTATGTCTCTTAGGAAGCTGCTGTGACTGTTAATTGCTGTAGTTTATGTCTGTCTTACTATTTTTCTGTTTTTCTTTGCATGGAACTTCAAAAGCTCCAGGTTTTATTTCCAGGCAAGGTCCTCAGGGATAATATTTCCCCACCCACTTCTAATTAATTTAGAGTATCTTTGCCAGATCACAGACAGAATATGCTGCCTCGCAATTCTCTGCCAAAATCTTGGCTTAGAAAAATAAAACCAATTTCTAATGCCATCTTACTGAAGGGAATTTGCAAACTTTGGCTTTCAGAGCATCAATAAGAATCAGTAAAATTTACTTCAATTTTAAAGAAATCCCTGGGCAATAATAACCTGAATCTGAAAATACTTAGTCGTGTGATATGGGGTGCATCCTTTTCTCTTGAAGCCAGATTTTGTCTTTGTTATATGCAAGTGTTTCTGGCCTGGCATCGTGGTTCAGAAACTAAAACATTCTAGCATATCAGGTGGAACAATCCTCTTGCAGTATATATAAGGCTGTTCTCACAACCTTCACTTGCAGTGATGCTGATAAAAAGATTTGCAATCTCATATTCATCCAAATAAGCTCTCCTGCTGTTTCCCTGAGACCTGAGTAGTCTGAGCAAGTTTCAAGGTTTCTTTGTACTTAATTTAGCAGCAATTAGTCCAGCTTCTTATAGTCTCAGAAGCATTATTGTGTGTACACTCTGCAGTTATTGAGCCCTTCATTCTTAGCATTATAGGTGAAATGTACAAGGACTGGTTTTTAACTTTTTGTTTCTTAAATCCTTGTGTGAATATAGGATTCTTTATGAGCATTTTGATTCTGCTTCTTGAAAACCAAGAGAAATCCCCCTTACCTTAATTCCCATGCAAAATTTCTTCTTAAAGTAGCTTCCCATGTCAATAACATCATTACTATTAAGAAAATCTCTCCTCTGAAGACAGTCTGAGAGTCAGGGCTGTACAGATTGGAGAAGAGAAGACTTTGGGAGACCTTAGAATAGCCTTTCAGTATCTAAAGGGGGCCTAGAGGAGAGCAGGTATGGGACTTTTCACATGGGTGTGGAATGATAGGACAAAGGGAAACTACTTCAAACAGACAAGGAGTGGGCTTAGATTGAATATTAGGAAGAAATTCTTTACAGTGAGGGTTGCCCATAGAGGTTGCCCCATTATTGAAGGTGTTAAATACCAGACTGAAGGGGTCTTCAAGCAGCCTAGTCTCATGAAAGGTATACTGGCAGGGTTGGAACTACATAATATTTAAAGTCCCTTCCAACCCAAACCATTCTATGGTTAGAGCACTTTACAGTTACTTGGATCTTATTAAAACATTCCCAACCCTGATTGAGGTGACTGGCTTTGTTGAAAGAAAAAACAAACAATTTCGCAAGCAGTACTGCAGATTTTTGCCCAAAATGAACCCATATGTGATTGCTAACTCAAATACTCTTATGTTAACAGATAGCTAAATGAGAACCTTATCCCCAGTCAGATAAAGATTTACTTCATAAAAGCTTCTGCAACTTCTTTTGGAAATACTCCCATCTTTGGAGTATGCGCTATGCCACCTGTTTATGTATTTATGAAACGCTGCTCCCTGCGGGACAAGTCTGGGTTGTATGCTTATTTTGATAAAGCACTACTTTAATCTTCAGACACTTAAGTAATTACCTCCTGCCAATGAAGTTATGTCCAGAAGTAAAATATATTATACCTTTTCTCTCTCATTTCAATTTCTCCAAATTAACTGCTCATTTTATTGTATATGTGTAGGCAGTGCTCTGCTATTTCAAAGCTTTTAACAGATTTATAAATGAGGGAGATATCTGGGTCTCTGTTGAAGACCGTCTTACAACTCAGGATGAAGTATTCTGACTGTGCATTTATAGTCTGTGTGCCACAGGTGAAGAGTCATGGCACAAATTGGTGTTACAAAACAGTGATCATTCGAGGAGCAACAGTGGAGTCTCCTTTTAGTGAGTATTTGTGTTTCACTGTTGGTACGTTGCAGATGCTAATCCAGTGATAGGAAGTGATGCTTACCATCCAGCTGAATAAAGATTGAAATGCTGTTTAATCAAATAAGCTTATGTTCAGAATGTTTTCCCAGGGGTGTCCAACTGGTTTGATGTCTACATACTGTTAGGCAGCTCTTGGTATTCTCTCTACATCCCATCCTGTTTTATCCATAGCTCAGCTGTAATTCCAAGTAGATGCTACTCACTCAATAATAACTAAGGATATATAAATTATTCCTCCTTTCTGGGATCTTCACAGTTCTGCTCAGGGAATGGGCATCATATTAGCTCCAGCAGGGTGGATTTCAGAGTAATTTCCCAAGACTGATCCTTTCTTTGTAACTGTTCTACTTCTGGTTAGTCAGTATGTTTAACAGAAAATTAACAGAAAATTCATAATATATTGCAAAGCATTTTTGGCTCTGGAATTTCTTATGTTTAAGGGAAAATAGGGTTTCCCATTGCTCTCTGTGTGGCAACATCAGTAAGATGCTGATGTACACAAAGAATGAGCTGGGTTAGCAGAAGTGACTGTTCTTACTCCTAAAAATGTCTCACTTATCATAAGTCTAATTGTAGCACTAAAGACTGACTTCATGCATCAGGAAGCAATAAAAGAAGTGGCCTATACTCTCCAAGTGTCAAGATGGAGATAGGAGGTGGTGAATGACATCTTAGAAAGCTGAGCAGAGTCCCTACTGCACGTTTTCCAATCTCTTACATTGCTTTCAGAATGGTACCAAAACCTATCAATGATAAGTAAGTTGCTGAGATGTTTTTTATGCCATCTGGCATAGAAGGCTATGACTCTGATTCACATCTTCAGAATCACTCTCCTAAGACCATATCTAGATGTATTGCTAACATGCCTACATGCTGGAGTTAGAATGGAAACCTAGCTGAAATAATTATTATAAACCTCCATCCCCAGAAGCTAGAACTTACTCTTCTAGCTGATGAACTGGTGAAATAGAGTTCAGGAGATTTTAGTGCAAGAGGATGAGGAGTGCCTACCTTACAAAAAACCAAAACATATCTCCTGTGCAAACTCCACATTCTCAAAATGTTCAGGCAAAGGACGTATGGAGCAGTTCACTATGCCTAATGTTCCTTAGGGCATCAAGCATTTTCCAGCTTGTCAGTCACAGAGGTTCAACAACTCTTTGGTGAACTTAAATGATAAAGAAACACAGGTCTTGAGGGACCTGGAATCAATCACAGCCAACCATGGATATTTATTCTCCTGCTGTAAAGGAAAAGGAAAAAAGGAGAAAGGGGGGAAAAAAACCAAACAAAAAAACACACTGGAGGGTTAAAAAACCACAGTGGAGGGTAATATGTGAGAGCAAAAGTAGAAAAATTAAACATGTCACCAGTATCCCAGCCATGGCCTTAGCAACAGGACATTTTTGAAGAGAAACTCTCTAGTGGATCCTAGAAAGGAAACACTGCCTAACTCCATGTATAAGGGCAGAAAACAGACAAGACTGTTAATTCCATTATGAAAACAGGGCAGGAATCTCTGTGACTACAGATCTGACAATCAAGGTCTTCTCTGGAGCTCTTTGAACAGAAGCAGGCAAGGGTTTTTTTTTTTCAATATCATGAAGATACTAATGAATTCTGCCCCAATATCCCATCACTTTCTGTGGCCATTTTCTGATGCTTCAAAAGAAAGTAACCCTGTCTACCTTCATTCTCCAAAAGCCAAATTATACACTGAAGGCAAATGTAAATCTGGACCCTGCAGGTAAACAGCTGGCAGCATTAAAGTATTTAAAACATGGTGCAAAAAAGATATATGGAAATGCAGTCTCCTTTCAAGGCTCTGTTACAGATATAAGAAGTTAACCACCCAAAGATAAAAATCACGAGTTTTAACTTTGAACAAGAGAATCATTTCTATCCTGTCATCAAGTCCCACTTACACACTTGTGAGTTGCTAGCATGAAACATTTCATTCCTTGTGGACATTATTTCAAATACTACTCCAGAATGGCTTATCTTCAAAACTCTATTCTTATTTCCAGACTAGTTTTATGTATAACAGTTTGTACACCTTTCCAGTTAGGTGCTCTAACCGATACTCCCTCTCTGGTAAGGGCTTTATGAATTAAAATACCTAATCAGATTCCTTTCTAGGCTTTGATTACAAACTAAGCACATCAAACTCTTTCTTTAATCTCTTCTCAGGCCAATGGCTTGTCATTTGCCAAATCATTTTGGTAGCCATTGCTTTAATTTCTTTTATCCATAAATCATGCCCAGTGCAAAGCTGAAACATTACTCAGAATGGGAATTGTAATTGGTTGTTGTCCTTGAGCTGATGAAATGTGTTTCTGCCACAAAGTGCAGTTAACCCTAACCAGCATTTGATTAAGTATGAAAGATCACAGCCTAAGAATTTTCTTAGAAGTAGAAAAGGTCGTAAATTTGGTAGTGACTTGCAAATCAGGTTCTGAAGTGGGGAGTCCAGAATACCAGTCTCGTCAATCTATCAAATGGAGACACTGAAAATTTTCAGCTAAAAACTGGGAAAAATTAATTGCTGCTCTGATTTTTATTGTTGTTTTCAATGAAGTAATTTGTAGCTCATTAACAAGTTGCAGTCAAACATGGAATTGATTGAGTAGTTTTTAACTGCCTTCTGATGGCACTGAAATACTTTGGGTTTAGCAATTTCATTTTAATGTGTGAGACATGTCCAGAGACCTAGGCTAGAATAAATAAATACATACATAAATAAATCTTAAAACAGATAAGTCATTTAGAGCAATGAAAGTTCTGAGGGTTGGTCTGCATTTTCACTTTCTTGAGAGTTGGTATTTTTTCCAATAAAATTCTATCATCAATTGGCCTGAAAATGTTGTCACCTCTTTCTACAAACTTTGTCTTATAAACTTCAAAACAACAAGTAAAGAGTCAGCTGAATATAGTCAATAAATAACAAATGGGAGTTGTTTTCTTTCTAGAACAGCAGTGCCAGTGGTGGTGATTGGCCTACTAGTATTTACCTTCCATTTGCAACAGTTTGCCAATCTGATGATTATTTGTGTGTAGTCACAAATAAGATAGATGAAGGAGAAAGGGAAGTTATTCATCAAGACTGCAAACTGCAATGTGACAGTGGTCAATGTATATCAGGATTGCAACTGTTTGAAACAAATGCTGATTTGCTAAGCCCAAACTGTTAAGGAAAGGCAAAGTGTTAAGATATTCCTTTGATAGCTTTACTGTTCTGGTCCTTATTTAAGGGCTGAAGAAAGAGCTGTTGATTATAAAAAGTGTAATCTTTACTTGAAATGATACTTCCTTAATCAACTTAACTGCAACTTAACCTTGGAGCTAAGAATACCACCATAACTAAATATGTAGGTTTCAATTAAATTAATATTAACAACTCAGTTTAAGCATCATGCTGCCTGTTTCCAGTGGATAAAAGGCTTTACTTTACAGCAGTAGCAACAACACTTTCTTCTAAAAGAAGCCAAGTATATAGGCAAAGTAAATTGTCATCAAATTTTCATCCAAATCCAGGCAAAGTTCAGTTTTTGTCAGACTGCCAAACAGTATGTGAGCTTTAGCTTGAAATTCCAAAGTTCTGTGACAAAATTTATGCTTTGAACTTGTTAGTTTTCAAAAACTGACAACAGCAATATACTGAACAGGTTACTATGTAGCACATAGCTATTTTAATTAGACAGCTGCTTTACTTTACAGTTTCTAGGAATTTTAAGTGCACTGCCATATAATTTCTTGAGGTAGCTTTTTTACAGAAGGAGGTGCCAGGTGAAATACACATAGATACATATTCTAATTTGGATAAGAAGAGAAGAGGAACATGGGTGAATGATCAGACTCTATAATCTTGAAAGTCTTTTCTAACCTCAACAATTCTATGAATTGCTAAGACTTGGCCATGTCCACAAGACATTCCATTCTGTTCTGGCATTGAAGTGGGTTTGGAAACTACCTGTCAATGAGATGGTATTTGCAACACTTCTGTTTTGTGTGTCCATGGTTTCAAAATTGTATCAAGAAAAAAAAAGGTTGCTTATCACTGATGTAAAGTATTAAACCTTCATGTCTCAAAGTTTCGTAGTACTGACACTGGCCACTTTGGAAGACAATGAGAAAGAAATGCATGATGGAGTAAGAATAAACAGAAAAACAATTTCTCTTATTTAGAAATGCAAGGGCTATATTTTGCCACAAAATCCTTTGTTGGAGTGTTTCAGTGAAGAGGAAACTATTGCTCCTTGCACAGGAAGAGCTGTTGGAGGGAGATTAATTATCTGAGTTGTCAGAAATAACAACCCTTGACTATCATATGAAATAGCAGCATACAAACAATGGAAATAAAAAGATAAGAATAAAATGCAGTGTGTTAGCTAACCAATCCTCAGTGCTTTGCCAAAGTCCCCTTGTCATTAAGAGCAAGCTGAAGGATTCCAGAAGTGAGACAAAGCTGTGCAGATGAAATCTCCAAAAGAGGCCATGACTGGCTGTTCATTGTTGAATGATGAAGTTGCTGCTGTGTTTTTGAACATGGTATCTTAAGGAGCGTTCAGAGCTAGTAAACTAGAAGGAGAAAGTGTATTCATCTTGTTGCCTTTACACCATCTGCCAAGAAAGCATCTGGCCTAAGCCATCAAGACAGCCCTGCATTTCAAAACACCAGCAAGCATTCTTTTCTTTATGCATTTCATGTGTGATTAAAACTGAGTTGTTGGTACTCTGGGCCATGATAACTTCTCAGTAAGCCCCGTACCAGAAAGAGATAGAATGACGCTGTAATGGAAAACAGACCCTGTGAGTGCCTTCTCCAAGGCAGGGAGAAAGACTCATCCTTTCAATCCAGCATGGTAAACCAGTTAATACCAAAAGCACTGTTAGCTCAGCCAAGCACTGCCTGTCACTTGTGTTCTTTTCCACCTGTTGTTTTTTATTGTTGGGTTTGTTTATCTGATGCCTTTGTCATGAGGCATGGCAGAATCTTATGGCAAGATAAAGTGACTTAAATTAACCAGGCAAGGATCAGTCTAAATGTATTTGATTCTTAATGTGAAAGGATCTACATGACAGTCAGCATTATTGTTGTAAAATACCTATCAGGTGCACAAGTTTAAGAAAAGGTCCATGCCAAAGATCATTCCCATAAAAGGAAGAATTCATCAATAGCCATAAGCTGAGCAAAATTCCTGTAGTCTGAGCAAACTCAAAACATAAGGTGCCTCTTACCCAGGTGCCTGTTCCACGAGAGCTGTATAAACCTTGCTCAGTCTTTGTTGTGCCTCAAATAGGGGCTGTAACCTGAGAGACCATCTACAAGAACTGAGGCAACATGTAATGCATTTCCATAGACTCGAGGTCTTTCAAGGCGTAAGTGTTTCAGCCAGTTGCTGTGCATTGGTGTACCTGGGCAATGCCAGCTCTGGGGATTTCAATGGCTGCCCCAGAGCTTGCAGAGAGGAGCATTAAGCTGTGTGCACTTCACATGAGAGAGTCGCAAGGTAATGGATATTTTCTGCATTCCAGTGTATAACAACAATTTTTCCTCATCCTGATAGTATTATCTGTATAATGAATTGTCTGTTGTCTTCTTGTTTTGCCCAGTAGGGTTTTTAAAAGCCTCCATTGCCTGACATACTTACACTCACAAGTCTACTACAAAACTTTCTGTTGAATGCCCTGCCACTGTACAGCACCATTACAAGGAGCAGCTTGTCATAGTTTCTGGTATTAAAATCCACTTCCTCAGAAATAAGTCAAAGTGCTGCTAAAGAAGTCTCAACAAAAGCTCTTAGTCTTCAGACTGGCAATATGTGAGTAACAGTTAAAGCAGGCATAATTATTCAGTAGGAAGATGTACAAAATAAAATACCTTTAGGCAGGGAGAGGCATGTTTCTTTGACATACTCTGAAAAAAGGTGACATATAATTCAGGTCTATCATTTTGGCTGCTATGCTATTATTTTACTACATTATTGCTGTACTACAGATAAGTTGTGATTTCTAAATAAGTCAGTAATTGAAACTTGTGTGTAGAATATAAGTCCTGTATGGATTTTTGAGCACATCAAATGTCAGCACTATAGAGAACAGAGAACTCCACTTTAACAAGAGAATAATGTCAGTTTACTCTTCTATTAGAAAATACGTCCAACGTGAAAATTGAAGGTTTGTTGTAGCTCCTGGCTCCTGTAATGCAATATATAGCAGTTGCTCTGAAACCCCAGTGGTTGTAGCTCTGAGTTGTTTTCTTTTATTACTTCGCACAAGCTCTCTTCTAGAACTGGGAGGAAAGGAGGGATTAGAAATGTAAACAAAAAATGAAGTAGTCAAGGATACCTATACAGATACATTCATTTTCAAGTCCAGATTTCAGTTTTGACTCTCAGTGTTAGAAAGGTGCTGACTCTGCTGGTTTTTGTGCATTCTGTGGTCCACAGTTCCTGTTTGTATCACTGTTGCAGTGGAATAACAGAAAGTGTAACTATTTCTATATTAGCTAAGAAAGATTGTTTAAGACCTCTAATACAGAATTTACAAAACAAATAAATAAAAAGTATTACCAGCAAAATTAGATGGGAGCTAAGAATTCCAAAGAGCCCATAAAGTAAAACAGTTTACAAAAGTCACTTTTTTTTAATCTGTTAGTAAAAGGATGTTAAAGTACAGCTGGGTATATGATTGCAGAAATTTAGAACATTATTAGATATTCTGTGTAATGCCTTCTTGCCACTCTATTCCACACTCCCCAGAATGCTTCACAGCAGATCAAAATGGTCTAATACTAAATTTCAAAATTCCAAATCTCTATGTAAGTCGATCTAGATTTTTCCAACAAAATGACTCACTTTCCCAGAGTTCTTTTATACCCGAAGAGAAGTAAGAGCTCCTTTCGATCAGTTATTCATTATGTAACCTCATGCAACATAGATGAATAGGTATCCTAATTTTTTTCAACTTTCAAGCATTACAAGCAAGCCATTCAGAGAAACAGACAGGACATGAATAATTTTATTCTTTTCATTGGCAGACTCATGACTTTTATTTTTCTGTGGGACTCTGAGGTTGTATGGAAAATTCAGTTTCCCTTCCTTTATACTGTGTGTATATGAATGCCAGGGATCAAACTTCGTTTGGGCTTTTCAGCAAAGATTGAAATGTTACTGGAACATATTCCCCTAAGAATCATGGCAAGAAGATGATGATCCCCAATAGAAATTAGTATTAATGGTCCTGCAGTGTTTCTAAATATTTACTTTTGCCAATAGTTGACTTATGTTTTTCTGATAATAACATGGAAAACATGATAATAACATGGAATTTAATGAATAACTAGATTAGATGTTAAACTTACCATCATTTTCACTTACTATCTGTGAGTTGGTCTGTTCCAGGGAATGATTGCTGGCAATTGTTTAATACATCAATTATTCTAGTATTGTATATTAGATAATAACTTGACCTTATCGGGAAAACACATTTCTGAATGTCTTGATCCACTGAAGGATGATAATTGGAATTTTTTTAGGAAACACTAGAAGAAGACTGAGAATAAAATAGCAATTTAGCTATTTCCAAGCTGGTTTTGTACTTCTGGAAAAACAGTGTGGGTTTCAACAGACCATTTTGGTTAAAGCAAGACCCTTTTAGTCACAGATTGCAGCTTTAGATTAATTTTTTTTTTAAGACATGTATTTCTGAACTCTGCCTATGTAGAAATATTAAATAAAAAGGAATTGAAGAAAGTAAGACAGAGGCAGGAATGTAATGAACTTTTTTTTCTCAACCTTTGGAATTTCTAGTTGTTTTGTATTAATGCAGTACAGATCCGGGGAGGATAAACTGTTGGAAATTGATCATAACGGTCACAACAACCCCAGAACACTGCTGATGGGGGAAGCATGGCTGTAAAATTGACCAGTGAAAAAGGACCTGGGGGTGCTGGTGACAGTGACTGAACATGCGGCAGGGTGTGCCCAGGGGGCCAAGAAGGCCAAGGGCATCCTGGCCTGGATCAGCAATGGTGTGGGCAGCAGGAGCAGGGCAGGGATTGTCCCCCTGTGCTGGGCACTGCTGAGGCCACACCTGGAGTGCTGTGTCCAGTTCTGGGCCCTCACTGCAAGAAAGACACTGAGGGGCTGGAGAGAGTCCAGAGAAGAGCAATGGGGCTGGGGAAGGGTCTGGAGCACCAGTCCTGTGAGGAGCAGCTGAGGGAGCTGGGGGTGTTTGTCCTAGAGAAAAGGAGACTCAGGGATGATCTTAACCCTGACCTTTCAGAGTTACCTCCCTCTGAAAATCACACCCTCCCCAATATGATCCTCAGGGTGCACCCTCCAGAACTGCCTGAAAGGAGGCTGTGATTGGGTTGGAGTCATCCTCCTCTCACAAGTAATAGGTGATCAGATGAGGAGAAGCGGCCTCAAGCTGTGCCAGAGGCGTTTTAAATAGAAATCTAGAAAAACTGTCTTTATAGAGAGAATTTTCAAGCACTGGATCAAGTTGCTTAGGGAAGTGGTAGAGTTGACCTACCTGGAGATACTTAAAAGGCATGTAGAGGTGGCGCTTGGGAAGATGGCTTGGTGTAGACTTGGCAGTGCTGGGTTAAGTTGGACGCACAACCACTATGTGAAGATGATGTCAAAGTGGGGAGGGGGGGGGCGTGTTCCTACCTTTTTTTTAAGGCAAGAATTTGCATGGAAATTTAGAAAGAATATTGGTTCCAAAACTAGTTATATACTGCCATCCCATAGGATTTCACAGAAGTACCACTTAAGGCTGCGTGTCAGGAAGGTCTTGTGGCCTTAATTAGCATAGTCTAGCAGGCACAAAACAACATGTTCCAAAACTCATGTTTGACTTATGCCTATAAAAAAAGATTAAGCTGTGAAGAAATGCAACTCAAATAACTGAAAGGAAAAGCACTGGAGCTTAAACCCCTTGGTAGATGATGAAAGGCTTGAATGGAAATGTAGATGAGAGAAGACCAGAGTAATTAGCAGTACTAAAGTAGTTACAGCTATGGAAAGGTGTGACATAATGTGAGTTTAGATGCCATAAGGGCTATAAACAGATCAGTTATCCTTAACTGGGAACACAAACCAGACAGGAAAACAAACAAAAAAATAGAGCAACAGGCAGGAAAAAAGAGTAGGAAAAGGACATGGGTGATAAAGGTAGAAAATGAAGAGAAAAAGAAAGATAAGAGAAAAATCATAGTTACAGTGAGACAACTGATAACTGTTTATTTTTCAGTCTGAGGTGGGGAGGCGGTTGAAAGGTGGGGAGTATGGTGACGAGTGTGCATGGGAAAAGAAACTGTAGAGAGATATTTAGGGGAGACATTTTAAGGTCATTCATTTCTGTATATTGGCAGTAATCCATTGTGGAGAAGAGACAGCTACTGTACTTGTTAGTAAAGATAAATGTCATTGAATTATAGATGAACATAATGGAAAAACTTCATGTCTAGCCATTGTGTAAAATTAGGAGTGGGACATACTGGCTGTGTGGGCTTGGTGAATGCCAGGTGCGTGGGTGAGTCGTGAGCATTGAGAAAGAGTCTTACTCAAGTGGTCTATTCAGTTCTTACACCAGCACTGTAATGTCATTATTTTTTTCCTGCTCTGTCTGCTGCGTACAAACCAAAGAATAGTAAACACTAAGTAACTTAGTGACTATCTCAGCACGTCCATATGTTTCTGCTTGCATGTTCAGTGCAATGGCAGAGGGAAAATTACTCAGCTTTAATGTGGTGATTGTTCATAAAGGCCTGTGTAATCACACCTGCTAACAACATGACATGACACTGCACTGGGTCACAATGCACAACATGCTAGCCAGCCTCAAACAGTCATCCTGAGACTACAACTCATTAACTATTACAGTCTTTATCTCATCTGGCATACAAAGTTTTCTTTACCTAAAATGCATTATTTTTGCATATATGAACATTTACTTGCCAGTAGTCTGAACAAAGCCATAGTGAAGGTGTTTCTCCCTCTATGCCTGTTGCCATACAGCTGTTACTTTCCAAGTACCATTCTCACCTTTGGCTATTTCCCTCTCACACTATTCTTTATATCATACACTATTTGTCCTTTTGCATGTATGTTTGAGAATGACCCAACTACTTTTCCAGGAACCTGATTCTTCTGTCCCATATAACCATTAAAGGTGTTAAGCCTCATTTGCTGCAGATTGCACTGCCTCAATACAGAATTCGGTTTACAAAGGCTACCATGAGTTGTGTCTTATGTGAAGAATGACCAATTGAAACAACTGACCAATTCAGACAGAAGTTTGTATTATCTACAAACATAGTTTAAGAACCCAAGCATATTGAAACATACTCACTAGCAGCATACTTAAGGCAGTAACTGAAAAGCAGTTATATTTTCTAAAGCAGTTTTTGGATATTTTAGTAAAATACATCTGGTTTAATAGTACCTAGTAGGGAGAAACAAGGAGTAACCTAGATTGCATTAGTAAAAAAAATCCTTTTGAATTCCTTTAAAAGAAAAACCCTACGAACTAAATCATACCACTTCCTTTTGCTGTGTATCAGCACAGAGAGAGAATTAAAAATGGTGTTTGGGAGTGGATAGCTTAGAGGAAGTATGTCCCCCTCTCTAACATTCAGTATGAGATCTGGTAGATATTTCCAGGGTGCATCTACCAGGTTAGGATACAAGTAAACATTCCCTGAAGTCTGACCATCACCACCTCCTCCTGGTACTCCTTCCTCCTGGAGACAGAGCAGTCACCTCACATGTTTAAGACTTGAAATCATTTTGCTTTGCAGCACCTCCCTGACCATTTCTGCTTGGCTTCAGTTCTGCTTGAAAGTGAGAAAGGGGATAGTGGTATGTGATTTGGGTAGTGGCACACAACTTTCATGATTCACACTCTCTGATTTAGGGTAGAAACAAATCTACTGTCCCTACATCTGCAATTGTCAGATATTCAAATATCACTTGTAGAAAAGAAACATAAGAGATTTATAGAACATAGAAAAGTAAACACTGCAATTATAATAGCAGAAAAAGGGAGATGGGGGCAGAGAATGCCACCTCAGAATAGGGAAGTTTCTTATCTACAAGTTACTGCAAACTAGAAGACTAACCAAGGAGCTATCACTATATGATGCCTGTATGTTTTATATAGTCTTCCCAAGACATTTGCCCTCAGAGACAGTAGAGGTGCATTGTTGCGTTTACATGGTGCATCTATTCTTTATACTCAGAGATTTAGTTTCTCAGATCTGGATTTTGCCTCCACAATAGTTACCTCCCTCTGAAAACCACACCCTCCCCAATATGATCCTCAGGATGCAATCCCTAGGAACTCAAGTAAAGAGGCCTCTTTCCTTCCAGCCAGGCCCATCCCCTGGTATCACAGGAACACAGTCACTTGGCTCCAGTTCCAACATATATTATCACTTATTCCTGACATGAACACTTCACAATCTGTGCCACTTTCCGGCCACTCAGCCACCCTCTGTTTCTATGATTCAACTTCTGAAGGTTGCCGCCAGCCTGAGTGCCTCCTCCAGGACAGCTGCACAGTGTGTCCAACACAACGTAGGAACTAAACCACCCAGGGAGGAATAAGGTGTATATCTCTGCCATGGTCAACTCTTGGATCTGGCATAATGAAGCCAACTCAATTAAAAATGGCAAATAATCACCTGAAAATGAAGGAAAGCATGAACATGCATGTCTAATCTACACTTCTAATCTACACTGAGGAAAATATAGCTCACTCCAAACCAGACCAGCCTGGAAGAGAGTACTTCATTATATGCTCTGGCTACAGAAGACAAACACACCTGCAATTTCCTACCTTCTTGCATAAGCATTCCAAACAGTTCCATCATGGAAGAAACCCTTGCCACATCCTTTCCCAACCACCTAAATGTTGGCCTGCACCTAAAAAATGTCCACGCTGGGCTCCATCCAGCCCTTTGTGCTGCCCCACCTACTGGTGTTAACATAAGAGCTGCTCCCAAACCACAAGACCATGGCATGGCAGGGGTTAATGGGGTGATGGGGAGGGGAGGGTGAGACTAAAGAAAATAGCCCGACACTCTTCCCAGCTTGTTTGATGGAGATGCGACCTGGCAGCATTGAAAAGCTTCAAGATTAATGGAGAAAAGGCGGAATCTGACAGCTTTTCCGCTGGTTTCACTCCTCCTGGGTGGGCCGATTGCTCTTGAATGTCACTTGCTACTTAATCTTGTGTATCTGAAACAGACTGATGTGTTTGGGGAGCCCTGCTTGCTCTGTATAGACATCAATTGGCAAGGCAGATAAAAGGAAACTGCATTGAATTACTCTCATGCCTTTTATAGAGCACTTTCTGACTACAAAATAATTAGTAGCCTCATCCAACGAAACCCATACTGGTTAGGGTGCTCGTTAAACACCAAAAGTGAGGAGGAGAAAGTATTGCTTACTCACTTCCAGCTCCTTCCTAGAGCTACCATCAAACCAAGACTCAAATGAAAACATCTGTAGCTAATATTGTCATTTAATATCACCTCACTGTCTGTGAGATACTTGCATTGATTTTTTTTTTCTGGATGATTATTTCTGTTTGCATATTATTGCTGCAGAGTTAACAATTTATGTTACATTCTTTCTCTGCAGAGCAGAAATTACTCTTTAAAAATGAAATACATCTCCCACTCAGTGAATATGATACATTCTCCCTTGTAGTATATAAAGGAGGGCATGGGAGACTAAAACGTAAGGGCTTTTTTCTCCATCTGCGGTGAAATCAGATGGCAACTGTCTTGCAAAAGACATTTGATTCTTTTTTTAATTCTGGAATTTCAAGTCAAGTTCTTCTATGTCTTTCACCCATGTCACACCATCTACACCAACCTAGAGATGGCAACAAAATTTAAAAAGCTGGCTCTGATAGTTTGTAAAATTTACCTTGTGTCTCAAATTGATTCTCATGCTATAAATCTGAGTTTGTCCCTATTTGTTACTAAAACTTCATTTGGAGCTATACTAGTGGTATAGCACAAAGCTGACATTGCTGTTCAAGTCTGCAGCCTGCAACACAAGTAAAACTCTGTCACTGTGTGAACTGAAACTTAACATTTTAACTTTTTAGGCATCTAAATATTTAGGAGTGCTTTGTTGCCACACAAATTAGCTTCTGCCCTTTGATAGACAATTGTCTGAAATAGATGCACCGAGCCAATTTGACACAGGATGTATCTGTCATAAAATTCTATTTTTTCCTTTTCAAACAGCAGAAATAATCACAGTTTAGTCTTAAAACTGTGGATTGCATCACACCACCTTCTAAGTAAGGAAAAGTATCCCAGATTAAACATCAGCACCACCACTTTATTTCAATTGGCACCTGAAAAACACTTAATAGGAGGCAACTGTGCCTTCAGCAATTACGTAGACCTGTTCAGTTGGCAGTGGGAGAGAAACAGCTCTCTTCTGTGCAGTTTTTTTACAATATTTTTTATCAGACTTAAGTGGCCCTTTATAGGAAGAAAATTTGATTTTATACATACACTTATAACAAGGTGGAGAAATAGCAGCCATTTTAGTGGGGGATTTTTTATCCATCTAATTTCTATGCCTTTCATAGGAAGGCAGGAGACATAAACTGAATAATGAATCACTAAAGGGAAAACATCAGTAAACTCTATATTATATTTATTTACTAGTGTTTTTTAATAGGGGAATCTGTAGACACTTTAGTGTTTTTAAATGAGCAGCTGTAGTTTTCCAATTTTTCTGTTTCAGCTCATGGGACTACTAAGAGTATAGTATCTAATTTAAACAATCTTTAAATTTTTTAAAAGCTATTTGAGAAATTAAAATTAGTAAAGACTTCATAAAGTCTAGCCATTGATTTTTTAAAATGTTTTTTAAATGTAGTGATTGTGTTTTAATAAATGAAGCATAATCACACATTTAGAAATCATATCAATAAAATATCTGTTTTCTCATATTGACATTTCAAAGTTCAGATTCTCTACTTTAAGTTTGTTGCATACATTTCTCAGCCTTAAAACTCTAACAAACCTTGGAAAAAGGTAAAAAGAGCAACTAAACCTAGTAATGATAATTTATAGAAGATGGATCCCATATCAAGTATATGTTCACTTTATATAGCTTCAGAAGTGAACAAAGAAACACTAGTGAAAAAGAGGCTATTAGAACCTTTTGGCAATATTGTGAAAAACAAGCAGCATGACATCCTAGAAACTAAAGGATCTTCACATCGTTTCCCTTCCCCCTCCCCCGAAGGATGACATTTGCATTGTTAAAAAAAATACACAGGACTTTAAAGACATTTACGAAAGTTTTTTTACTAAATTGAAGGCTCTTAAAGAATTTTTTTTCTGTAAATGTAGTCCAGCCAAATTTTTATACCATTTGTCAGAATAAATCTTGATCTTTCTATATTTGGCTTTGTTTACTAAACTTTTTAAAGATTTTTAAGAGCACTGATCAAATTCTACATGCACGTTTAACTTCACCAGTTAAGTTCACGAGACCTGGCAGAAATGAAGGTGAACATGTGCACAACTGCTTACAGGACCCAGATCTTACAAGTAAAACAACCTGAAACAAGTTATTCTATTCTTTTTAAGGATTAACACAAGACAATCTCTGTTAATTATGTGCATATCCTTTATCTGTTAAATTTATCACTTGTTAACATCATACTGGTGTGTTAACAAAGTAAGAGTAGGGGATGCAGTCAAACCTTACGTAATTCATACAAAATGTCTTCACAGTTTATTGTCACATTTGGCCACAAAACAGAATTTCTTCCCTAAAGATTCTTAGTGCAACATGTTGCAGCTATGCTTTGATTTGCAGCCTGGTTCAGGCTACTTGAAATCGTGGGTCACTAACACAATACACCACTGCCTTCCCTGCGAGTCCTCTTCCCTGCTATTTGGGTGCAGTGTTAGTTCCTGCTGCCTAGCAGGATCCAGGCATAGTGTCGTGCAAACCTCTGATGTGTGCAGATACACACAGACAGGTGCATAGATCAAAAACCAGAAAGAGCTTTGTTTTCCTTCTGTTGCTATTCCACATGAAGATGCAATCACAAACCAAGAATGCCTGGATGAACAACACTGGTGGTAAGCTTAAATGGCAGACAAAACAAAGTCTGGTCTGTTTAGACTTTTATGTTACTACAGAAAAGCAAAAGACTTCCAGGGCCAAGTTAGGCTGCACATTGACACAGCCAAGGGCAGCAGAGATGTCTGGAATGGTACTGTCCAATGGAAGAGACCTCCACATGCACCTCACAGCCCTTGTGGGGCTTCACTGCCCAGCACAGATGTGACATCCTGGCAATTGTTGTTTCCTGTAAAAAAAACCCAACATAATGTTTTTTCAGCCCCACCACTCTATATTGAAACCCATGTGTTAAAAGCTGATTTCAAACTCCTGAAGGCTGATAAATCTGAAGGTAGAACTTGTACTGTTGCAAAGACCTTTGGCTATTATTCTGAGCTGGAAGCTGCCAGAGTGGGATAACCTTCAGGATCCTGTCCTAACCCTCCTATTCCAATTACATTATGTCATAGTGAGATGAGAAGGAGACAAAGTGGTCATGGTGCAAAAACTACTTTCTCTTTTTCCTAATAGGAATGTGCAGTTATGAAGACAAAAGTCATACTCATAGTATGGTTCTTTACAAAGATATTGTAGTCAATAATTTTTTTTTTTTAAATGCTTCATTGCAAGAATTCCATAAGAAAAACCTTCCCTTTGCAAAATGGGTCAAAATTCCATTTTACTAATCTCTAGATATCTTTTGTGAACTCCAAAATATTATTTTTCCTTGTGCTCAAAAAACTTGCTAATATTTATTTCAACTAAACAGTTTAAAATGTATTAGCTTTTTCCTGGAGTTCCAAGGCAATATTTTTCCCTAGTATTAAAAAGCAGGAAAGGTACATTACAAGTGTAGGAGGAATGACACTGTAATGGCTGAAATGCATGTTAGAGCCAAAACTCAGCATCACATGAGCACAGATGGGCTGCAAGGTCCCAGAGAGGACCTGGAGCTGAGAAAGCCCCAAGGGATGTCCTCTAGGCATCCTCAAAAACACTGGAACAGAGCCAGGGTTGAGGGAAAAGTGTGGGCACATTTGACCCTCATTCAGCAGGAGAGAAAGCAACACTAAGGCAACATCTCTCATCTTCTAAGCAGGGGACTGACAGTCCTTGAGGGAGATCCAGCCTGCTGGAGTGGGGCAGCTTGAAGGTGTTGGGTTTGGGGGAAAACAGTTGCTGGGGCCCATTTGTGTAACTGCTAAGGTGGAGGATGGGTAAGTGTGGTCTGTCAGAGGAAAGAGTAAAAACTTGGGAAGGGTAGGAAGGGAGCTCAAGCAGAAAGGCTGTGCATCACCAAGCACACATTTAGTTTTGGTGACACAAGCCAAAATATAATTTAATTCCAGATATATGAGAGAGCACTGAGACAATTAAGAGGTTTCCCTACACAAGCATTTAGGTAGATATTTTAAAAACTAAATAAACTATATGTAATGGTCCTAAGATATAATATTTTTGTCAAGATTTGAACAAAGTGGGAAGATGACCAGGACTTGGCAACAACTTGATTTTTTGTAAAACCACCCTCCTGCCCCCATAACTCCTAAGGCTGGGAGTTTTTCTATTGTCCTTTCAAGGGGCCCCAGCCTATACCCAAGGTCTTGGCTCCCATAGTGTTGTTCTGGAAATATACATTGAACCTCCTTTCTCATGACTGCCAGGGAAGCAGGGCTCTTGCAGCCAGTTTCAGTTTCAGGAGCCCTTGCCCAGGTCCCTTTGCTGCTTTGCTCCTTTTGAGGCCCAGCCTGTATCCAGTATGCTCCACTCTGCTCCTGGCCACAGGCTGCACTCAGATGGTCGCTTTCCAACCCCCTGCTGCCTGGCTCCATGGAGGAGTAGAGGGAGCATGCCTTGGAATTCAATTACCTCCTCCCCATGGGGAAAGGAGAGGAGGTAAGAGGCAAGTCAGAAGAACAGAAAACAAAAGGTTGAGCAACTGCCTGCAGCAAAATAGGGAATTCCACGAGGGAATGTTGAATTTGGTGGCACCCTGATGAAATGCCAAATTACGTAGCCATTGCCTTGCTGAGCACAGGGGCCCTGAGCCTTAGGGAACAGAATTAAGATGAATTGGATCAATTCACACAAGTTAGAGGCATTGTTTCAGATGCTCATTGGAGTCACGCACATGACATTGCAATGGATTACACCATATATTTTTAAGTTCTTCAGAACTAAAAGGGTTGTTTGTTTATTTTCCCCTCTGAACAAAATTGTAAATTCCATTGCTATGAAATACATGGAACTATTTTAACAAATCGTTGCTGCACATAAACTATTGCCAGTCATCTAATGGATTATTGATGATATTTTAATTAGGCTGGCCACAAAACTGAGACCAACTGTCAGTGAATCATATCTTGTCTAATTTTAAAATCCTTAACTCATTAACCTCCTTCTCCTCTCCTCTCTTACTTTGCATCTGTATTTTATACATATTTTTTTATATACATGTGTGTGTGTGTGTGTGTGTGTGTATTTACTACAGCTACGTATCTTTTTCACATTAGAGTAATTTTACTGATACATCAGCCCATGGTCCAGTGGGAGCCATCTGCAGCACTGGTTCAATACATACTGTTCAAAAATCCCTCACACTGCAAAGCTGTGGTGCAGTGAAAACTCCCAGTGGGTCTAGTTTTCTGAAGTGTTGCTGGGTAATGCTGCAGCCACAGGCCTTGTCCTTTCTGCAGTTAGTGTGAAGCCAGCATGTATCTCACTTTGTGTGCTGTGATCAGTGTGACAGAAATGATCTGAAGCACAGATTAGGTGAATGAGCCAGGGGTGGTCTTGTTCTTACTTCAGAGACTACTAAAACAAGCTGCTGCAACTGCTTCTGTTTCTAAGATGCTCTGTGAAAAGTCATTTATCTGTCTTATCCAAAGGGAAAAAGAGCTTCCTACTGTTCAAGGGTACTTTCCTCAAAGTAGGAAGTAGTGTCATGTCAGAGACTGGACATCAACATCAGTTTTTATAATGAAGCTTTTTTCTTACTGCGTCCTGTGAAAGCATGTAAGCTGCAGACACACCCAACTGGACACAAATAAAAAATAAAGTTTATGGGATTTTTGCTTAATACCTGATATTTAACACATCTGGAAGGATTGTTTCCCTGTTTTCACTTGTAAAACATGGTTGGAAAATGCTTAGTCTGGGGCAGGGAGAAGCCCATTGCTCAACACTTCCCTTTTAGTTTTGCAGTTTTAGAAAAGATGTTGGTCATTCTTTTCTCAATCCCTGAGTGATCTTACAACTACCTACCTGATGAAGTACCTCTTTCTCTTTATCTCATTGCAGAGTTTTCACAATCAGCTTCATTCACTTTTCTTTGTGATTCATGGTGTTTTATCTTCAAGGACCAGAAGTAAGGCAGTTCTGGGATGGACACTAATGAGACGATTCTTTTGGTCATCTGCCAAAGATTGTGATTGTCCAGTTTCAGAAGACAGTAAAAATCATGGCTGTTTATATCAGCCTTTAATTAAATTTACAGCAACCTCTAAAGTTTACTAATTTAAGGCAGTTGCCTAAGTTAGAGTCCTATGTTTATGTCTGTTCCCATTACTGTTCAATACATTAAAGGTGCTGTGAGGAGACACTGTTCCTGCTCTCACACCTTACAATCGTTCCTCATTGATTCTCACATTTTGTCTATTCCAGCTTCCACTGTTCCAGCAGCCACACAATGACTTCTTATTTTATAAACAGAGAAAAATTGTTACTCCCAGAACACATGATCACAGTTAAGTTCTCAGTGCCTGAAAAGGTGGTCTGTGATGGCTTTGCTGGCAAACTCATAACTTTGATTAGTGATGGTGAGATGTTAAATCCCCATTCCATTAACCTATAATCTGTCTCAAGTACTTGGAATACCACCAGGCTTGCAGAACAGGATTTCTTTTCTTTCTCTTTTTCCCAAGTTTCCAGCACAGCCTGGAAGGGCAGCTGGCTCTGCCTTGGTGTATGAGAGGCATGGTGCATACTCAGCTGGCTTTTTGACAGAATTTGCTGGGCAAAGACACAGAGGAGCAGCAGCACAGTACAGAAAGCTCTGATGAGCACTGTGATAAAATAAAGGGAGTTCTCATATGCCTGAAGTCTGGTTTTGGTATAAACAATAAACTCCAATTGTCTTGCTTTGTCCAATTGTCTTGCTGATTTGCTTCCCCTGCTCTTGATGCCCTCTCATGTTTCTTTTCTTCCTCCTCTCCTCACCACCCTGCTGTGCTATTTTCCATACCCTCTTCCCCTACCTGCCTCCTCTATGCCCTTTTTCTGCCTCTCCTGGAGTTACCCTGTGTGAGGAGCAGCCAGTACTTGGATTCCACGTGCAGTCCCTCATGCCAAGCGTGGTCTGGTGCCAAAGCAAATGTCTGGTTAAAGTGCTGGTCTGGCTCTGGGCTGGTGAGTGCTGGTGAGATGGGATAAGACCTGATGGGGTTTTGACTGGGACTTGGCAGCAGCACCTGAGACACCCCTGCCCACCCCAGCTCACCACACCTCCCCTCCTCACCACTCATGTCACAAGGACAGGGCATGTTCTTCTACCTTCCAGCCTGGGGCAGAGCAGCTGCCATCTTCCCTTCCCAAGGTATGGGATTTTATAGGGCACCTTTGATTGTTTGGTAAAAAGCTATTTTGCCCAGTTTTTCTGATTTTTTTTTTTTTTATTCCCAGTAGAAAAATTGATTACATACTTTATACATCTCACATACTTTCTTCACTCCTTCTTTCAGGCATATTCTGTTTCACACCACTTTTATTAACAAGATTATTACTGATAGTGGATGAAGTATCTGACAATCACAGCAGGGTTTCTAGGATTGTTGACCCTAAAAAGTTTAAATTTCCCACTACAGAACTATTTCACAGGCTGATCAGAAAGCAGGATCTGCTCTTTGAACTGTCTTTTCTTAGTTAATCTGGTATTCAAACAAATTAAATTAATAAATTTATATTTGGCATGCTGATTTATTTTCAAGAGCAAGGTCTCACTTAGTAATATTGCTTGAGAAGATTGTGATTCCTCCTCAGTTTTATTTTCTGAGTTCCAGACAGAGGTCATATAAAAATAGTAACACATATAAAAAGATGTTTTTTCTTCAAGCCATTATTCTTAATTACACACATCCTTGAATCATTCTTTTTTTTCCTTAACAGTTACACCAGTCTAATGTTTGTGCATTGTTATCATCTCTCCTATCAGTCTCATAGCTCCACATGACTAACTCCCCTAATCTTCGTGGCAGGGAGGAGCAGTGGAGATTGCAATTGTTGTGTATCCCCTGGCAGCCTGACAGATGAAACAATCCCCACACAAGGCTCTCTGCTATCAGCTGGAGAGTCTCATTACCTGGCAGCAAACTGGCCGCCCCTGAGAGGCTGCTCACGGACCAGAAACTCCGCCGTGGCAGCCCCGAATGGGCTCCGGCCAGATTCCTGACTTCCCTGCTGCTCTCAGCTCAGCACTTTTACAGCTAACTAATTTTACAAGTGTCTTGCACTGATTGCTTATATGCAACTGCGCACTGAGCTGGGTCAGGGGACTCATCTAGCTGAAAAGTTATGTGGAAAAAAGGACACTGGTGCAAAAGAGAAGGAGAAAGGCAGAGCACACAGCAGCGTAAGCTGTGGAGGAACATGTGCTGGCCAGAGAGGCTGTCCTTACAGTCACTGATGGCAGGCTGTCCCTGACCTGCAAAAAACCTTCCCCCATTGGGGGGCAGATTCCACACCCACCACTTTTAAAGTGGAAGGAAAATGGCATTTCCACAATCAGATATGCAATTACTCTTTAGTATCACAATAGATGCAGCTCAGGTAACCAATGACTGCTTACACTACGGGCACAGCTCTGTGTGTATTCCCACAGAGGCTACACAGCTCTTCCTCCATGAAGTGTGGAGGAGAAAGCATCTCTCTCCTTCTTTACAGAGGGGTGATGTAGGTGTTTCCATTCACTTAGAGCAGGACAGTCCTAGGAATAATACTAGTGACCTGGATGTTCCTACCAAAAATTTATCTTGGACAAAACACCACACCACTGCTCTCCACCTCTTAACAGGAGGTGGATTTTCTCCAAACAGTGATTGAGGTCTGTCTCAGTCTTGCCAGAACGGGACAGTGGTGGCTAAGGAAAGAGGCCAGGTCCCCAAAAGTCCCCATTTCCCCAGCTTATATAACAAATAGTTTAATTTCTGATGGCTCAAAGTGAGCCTATATCGAGCCCATTAATAATACAAGGTTGTCCAAGAAAAACTGGGAGAAAAGCATTAGGAAAAAAAACCTCCCAAAGAATCTAATCATGATAGGGTGAGAAAAGAATGTGGCTGTGGATTGATGGATGATGTGTAGATATTTTTTGTTAGAGACTTATGAAACAAGTAGAAAGTCCAGATGTTTCAGAGACAGAAAATAGTTCAATGTTTCTGAAATGGGTGTTGTCAAGGGAGACAGTTAACACTGAGATGCCCAAATAGGTTACATCTTCCACTTGGCTTTATTAGTTGGTTTAGCTGAGGATTTCTTCTATAAATAAAAGCATTTTGAGTTTCATCTAAGTAATTGTTTTTTAGTTTTTTTCAAATAAACACATCAGGCTGGCAGTTGTAACAGAATTGGATCCTAATGTAGGACCAGGTTGCTCCTGCACATGACCAGGGGAGTAGTACAAACAGCATGATTGTGGGCTGGTGTAATCTTCAGTCCAGTTTTATCTGTATTGCAGAAACCCAGACGCTGGACATTTCACTCAAAGGCAGAGAAATTGCACTATACTCATACATTTCTAACTTAAAAAGTCACTTCCTGTCCTCCTCCCAGTTCCTTATAGATTTGCACCTAGCCAATTCAGCTTGGAAACATTGTTCTGCACTTTTACTATCCCTGTCTTTTGTTTTCCACTGTCAGTAGCCCTGTTGCTCTTTCTGTTCCTACATATATTCAGCCTTGGAGAAATTCTAGTTCACTCAGCTCACATTAGTGATAGAGACACTGTCACTTAGTGAGAAGAGACTAACTTAAATCTCAGGTTTGATTTGTGATTTGCTCTGCTAATGCTTAATTTAGTAATAGTTCTTCAATTCTCTGACAACACTTAAGTAAGCACAGTTCTGCAATAGATTTGTCTTGACTTTTTTTTTTTTTTGGTGGATTTTCAAACAGAGATCAAACCTTGCTTCCAGGCTTTGGTCCAGTCAGCCCAGTGGCTTCCCTAGTAGCAGCACACCTGGCAGAGAGTCTTCTGTAGTCTGCAGGAAGTTTTCTCCATCACTGCTGGGTGGCTGGTTCACTGCTCCTCTCAGCAGGCTCTGACTGCTTGGTGCCAGGATTTTCATCTGCAGTCCCTGGGCTGTCCTTCCACCAGCTCTGCAGGGATGGAGGAACAACTCTGCCTTCCAGAAAGTACTCTGTGTCCTTCACAGATGTTCTCAGGGATCTTTTTGAAACTCCCCACCAATTAATCTTGGGTAACTTCTTGACCTGAGAAGCACTGGGTATTTTGACTTTTTGTCCTTTTTTTCAGACCCAAAAGTCCTTACAAACTTTCATACATGCACTAGTGAATGCTCTTCCAACGGCTTGGAAGATGCATATATACTCTTTCCCTGGCAAAAAAAGAGTGAGCTGTACCCATTCCTTCCTCCATCACTTTGCAGGCTTTGTGCTATTTATAGATGAGCACCCACCTCCTGAGTCTGTTCCCCCAGTTTACTACAGCATATTCCATATCTGCACTCAAACCCCAAGGAGTCACAGTTTCTTGAGAGGAAGACACCTTATACGGCAAGTCAGATAGATTATACTTTCCCCTTAGTTACTGCCTTTCTTCAAAGAATTTTAAGTCAATTCTGAACACAAGGCAGCTCACACTGACACCATCTGAGATAGACTGGCAGGTTTTGCTGCTTCTTGTCCTCTCTACAAGGAAAATATGCTCAGAAGTAGAATTTAATTTAAATTTCAAGATTTCTACCTATTTTTCAAAATCTTTTTTCTAATTCCTAATGGTGATTCTGAAAAAAACTTTTATCGTAAATAATATTTTCCTTGGACCTGAGGTGTGGCATATGTATTTGTGTGAGTGAGTGTGTTGCATAAAGACAGATTCACACCTCTTCCTTTTTATACAAAAATGTTGTTCCTCAGCCCCTGAGAGCACCTGGAGCATTAGTAATGCAGAGAGCAGAACAAAGGACAGTATGTAGGCTTGAAGTGTGACCAGTGTATACAAAATGTAATCATTGTTGGGACCACTAAAAATTGCATGACGAGCAATGATTTATTAGTAGTGCAGAATCCAGGGAAATACTCCCCTCTAAATTATTGTTTCTCTGGCTCTAAGCATTCAATACATTCCCAGCTTGAGCCAGGGAATTTATTTTCTCCTCTCCTCTGTATTTGTCTGTGGTTTGCATTATCATTCACTAAATATACTTGGACATGACATTACTTTTCTTGAGCTACAGATTTGAAAACTTCTGTGACTCCCCCTTTGACCCTCCACCATTTCAGGAATTTCATAATTAAATCAGTAACTTACACTCACATGATGAATGGGGCCTCTTTTTTTGGTGTTATATAAATTACATACTTTTCAAATAAGGGCAGAGTAACAAAAGTTATCTAAAACTCACTAGATTGAAAAGCTTGAAATATATAATTTTCATATTTTCACAATTCTTCCCTTTCTTCTAGAAAATATGTGGAAGTAAAGTGGATAATCTGCCACTGAGACAGCTTAATGGTAGATCTAAAATATAAATGTCTACCATTTTGTCTGAAAAGCTACCATACTTCTGTCACCAACTATTTTCCTTAAAGGCTTACATGCTTTATGGAAGTCTTTTTCTTTACTGATTACTCCAATTTTCAAGAAACCAGAGGGAGGAAGCATTTGTCATCAAGGGCCAAAAGGAACAAGTTACTTAGGTCTTAACTGAGCCAGACCAAAAAGTTTCTCATGTTGCCTAAGCTGTAACTACATGCTCAATTTCATAAGCCACTGATGTCAGGTTTGGTCAAAATTAAGATTGTCTTGGCTGTGAATTTGCTGAAGATGTTACCAAATACACTGAGGGTTGGGGAATCTGCTGATTGCAATTTGAGAAAAGGAGGGGGCAGACTCAGCTTTCAGAGAATCAATCCACAGAGATACCCACTGGTGTTTCATGGTGGCCTTTGCAGAGCTACTGCTTATTGTGAGACGTGCCCCACTATTGCTCTAACACTAATTAAGGACAAAAAACAGTACACAAAGTGTAATTTTCAAAAGTAGTATACCTATGCTTCACTGCTAAAGACAGAGATTCCAGTGTGTGCTGGATCTAGAGGTGGGTAGTCCATGTTACCTCCTTTGCAAAGGAGGAAGAAGAAGCAGAAAATATCTGCCAGAAATAGGATAAGATGGGGCACCTAAAACAACAGACAAAGCTGAGCCAAAAAATCATTAATTGAGATTCTGGTCTGGGAGTTCATGGCTTTGTAGCCATGTAAAGGCTGGTGCTTGACTCTTTCTTTTGCTAAGATGCTAGACAAGTTCATCTTTTGAAAATTAGCACATGTGACTAAATACACAATGATAAAAGCACTTATATTATTTCCATAAATTCCCCTGACAGCCATTTGAATGCAAATTGAACAGAAAGAAACCCCGTTTAAATGAATTAACAAGGAAAGGCAGCAGGGGGATGTGGGGGAAGAAACGGGACTGAATACAGACATACTAGATACAACCTTTTAAAAATAGAGTGGGTTCATATTCAATATAATTGAAGAAGGCATTGCATATACCATTATTTAGGGTATTTAATTTATCCAGCTTGAGAACACTGATACAGACAAGATAGTGAAACATTTTGTCTATTTAATCTATTTCAATACTGCAAACAAGGGACTGCCTCTTACATGTTTGCTTTCTTGCCTTTGTCTCCATGAACAAAAGAAACAGCAACCTCTTAATTGAAAAGATAACATCACAAAATTGAAATTATACAGCCCAAAAGTTGTGCCACACGTTTAGAATCTGCAGTAAACTTACCTCATTTTGGTGAGCCTCTGTTACTGTGCTTGCTGACCTGGCATGTGCAAGCTGTAGAAGATTGATGACTGTTAGAAGACTCACAAGAAAGCTAAAATTAAGCAGGTAGCCAGTTTATTTTATCTTGAAAACTGTGAAGTAAGATGAAAGTTTATACCATTTCAGTGTGTGCTGGATATTTAAACTGTTTTTTTCTGACAAAAGGGTACACTGGTGAGTGTGAACTTTTGGTTCCCAGTGCTGCTGCTCTATATTGCCATAGTAGAAACTGAGGCTGTGACACTGGTGTTAACACCAGGGGTTGAAGATGAGGAGTATGGGCAGAAATAAACTTCTCATAAACCCGCCACCAGAGAAACCAGATGGAGACTGCAGGTTAATCTGGAATCATCCCAAAGCATTTCCTCGGAAAACATCAGTGAAAATAAGATGGATGGAATTTAATCTTGTATGAAGTAGTATGGCAAAAACAACTCCAGAGAGAAACAAGAAAGAAACAAGGCATACCCTCTCTCCACATGTACATAAAACAAGTATCTACTGCAATATATCTGCATGCAGTTCTTTCAGATCATGAAGAGCAGTAGGTAGGAACAGGCCTATTGAAAAACCAAGTATGGATTGCAAGAAGTGGCACTAGTGACTCACTGCTGAACAATGTTCAATTGCCATTCAGCTCTGGTGAGTCAGGGATAACTGTACAGATGGATATATCATGTTCAGAAGAGATGTAATATCATGGCATATCTAATTTACAAGTGTATTTTCATTTGAAAATAGTTACTTAATCATAAATAACTTCCATTTAAAGAATATTTTAATTTCTTTCTCTATTTTTTCAATAAAATTGTAAATTATTTAACATAGTTCAAAATATTTGAGGCTGAAGTAGCTACATAGCACAATTCAGTTGAAGTAGGATCAGTTTGATCTTTGCCTTGAAATTAGAAAATATTTGATTCAAATTATAGCAAAAAGCAAATCACACATTTAAATAACTGTGCATCAATCCAATAGCAAGGGTTTGAAATAGGCAATAGAACAGATTCCAAACTGTGAACAGATATCCTTTCTTTATGGCTAACTGGGTTTGACTTCACATGGTTTAAAAGATATATGTGATTGTCTAGCTACAGCTGAAAAAAATTAACTACATTCAACAGATCCTCTCTTGTACAGACCACATAAAAAGATAAATCTACGAAATGTTTAGACAAAAGACTCTTTAAAATTCAACTTTCAAGAAAACTATCATTCAATTTTCTTCTTAACGTGACCCAAGATGTAAATATCCAATGCCTGTACCAGGTGAAATTACAACCCAAATTACACCATTGTACACTTTGCCTACACAAAACCTTAGTAGTGCAATGCAAAACACAGATCTTTCCCCAAGGACTATGGCAAAACTAAAACTCAAGCCATGCTGGGGACACAACCTTGTCTCCCCTGCAGAATAGCTGCAGAAGAGAGTCAGAGCTGTCTGCAAGGTGCAAGAGGACTGCATGCTAGTTGTGATTAGTGAAATCGAGCCCCTTGTTACCAGATAAATTTCATTGAGTTACCAAAGTGAAAGTGCCTCAGGAAGCTTAACATGAAAGGATTACAAACTTGCTTTGCTGGTCTCATCTGTGGGAGGCCTTAGTTACATAGGGAAAGCACTGCAGTGAGAGCCTATGCTCAAGCACCAGCTCTGCTTCAGAGTTCAGATGATCTTTAGGTCAAAATCATTCTGCATTTGATCTCTTTCTCTGCCAAATGGAAGAAAAAAAAGTCCTCACTTTTGTAAAGAATGGACTGAGGCTTAATACTGTGGGCTTGTAAAGCTATTTGAATAACAAAGGAGACAGAGCCATAGTAGAATAATGATGCTAAGACAGGATATTCCAACAACACAAAACTATGGCACTGATTAAATATTGATGTGAGAAAGAGAATTGGTAGAAATAGATCACTATATCAGGCAAAACATCTTCCGTAGAGAGCTAATAGCTAGGACTGCCCAGACGGATATTCAAAGGCACTCCATGAAACCTAGATAAAAACAGGGAAATATTGACACAACTTCATCTGTTTTAACTGCTGTTCTGTCTGGGTTCCAAGATAGCTACAGGTCATACAGCAGCTTCTGTCTGAAAATATGCATGCTTCAAACTGTTACCTACACCTGTAAACAACTGTGCATGTGATGATGGTCTGAGAGTCAGCAGCACAACGGGTCTCAGCTCAAATCCAACAGACAATGGAAATTCTGTGGAAGGCTCCAGACAAAACTAGCATCCTTGAAAGACAGCACTACATCCTTGATACTCTCCACACTATGTTGTATGTAAAATTCTAAAAATTGCCCTTTCTCCCAGCAAGATTTCAATTGCTTGAGAGGGGCAGAGGGAATCTGGGATAAACAGTCAATTAAGAAAATATTTCCCTGAATGATTTTGTCTGGCAATGGTCTGAGCAGAGCTACTGGCATTGTGCCATGTTTTTGAGGGAGCTAAGCTGTGCTGTTGAGCAGCCTTTGTGTTGAACTGTGCCACAGACACCACCTTCCATGGAGAAGATGTTGTCTGCAGCCAAATCACTGCTCAAGGCATTCCCAGGTCTCACAGTTTCTATGGCTGTACAAGAAGGAGGACCCATCCTTTGGATGTTGGGGGCTTATTCAGGATCCTGAAGATCAAGAAATTAAGCAATAAATATATAAAAGTTTAGTTGGCTTTTGTGCTTTTAGCTGAATGGGTAAGGTGAGGACCAGTGTTCTGGACCAGTCTGTTTCTGGGCAGGCACCAGACCTACCTATTCAAGGAACTGCACAATAGCCTTGAGATGGAAAACAAATAAAATAAACCTGCCTGTCCTGAGGGAAAAAGGCAAGCAGAGTGACCTGGCCAGTCAGAGAGAAAAAATTAGCCTCTTCTACTTGATCCTCAAGAGCCACATCCATGATACCATGACCAAGGATTAAGGGGTTGTTTTGAAGGTGATGGATTAATAAATTAAGCCTCTGTTTCTGAACTGCACTTGTCCCATGTGAGAGAAGTTGATACTCATCATCCCCTCTAGTCAGGTTATATAGATTTGCTAGATTCACCCTGCACTCATTCTCTGCTAAGGAAATGCTCTCTTGCTCCAAATATTTTTGTCTTGTCTTTTTATTCATTGAAGACTTATCATTTACTGGACACTCACTCCATGCTGTGTAAATGCTGCAGATACGCAGTGAATTCACAGATGGAGGGAAAAAGGTATAACCCAAATGGTTTGTTAGACCACCAGCACCACAGGGAGCTGTAAGTCTCCATAAAAGGGTTAATAAACTGCCTTACCATGAAAGTAGGCAATTCATGACCTAATTTTGACATTTGGGATAACTGCAGGAGGACAGGGAATTTTACTGGGCATCAAAACCAGCCCATGTGCTGTTTGCAAAGGTGTGTAACAAAGACATACAGAGAAATAAGAATAGATGACAAATTTTCAAAATAAAGTTAATTATAGGTATGCGTATCTGACACTAAAGTAGCTCTGGTAACAGAATCTCATATTTACATCCTTTGAAATAATATTTTTTACTGTTTTTCAACACATTTTCTTGGAGTGCATTTTGAGCATATACAAGGATTTTTCCTACAGAACTCTTTAACTGAGTTACTTTGGTAATATTTTTCTCTGAATTATCTATAACTTTTAGTTCAAGAAACTGAATCTGAAACACTGTAGCCCTAAAGTAACCACAGAACCACATGCAGAACAGACACTGCTCAATAGAAGCAAGTCATCTGACAGGTGAAGAAAAATCCGAGCAATTCTGAAGGAGAAATAAATTGAAACAATTTATGTACTCCAGCTATCACAGCCCATAAATGATTACATGAAAGAGATATTTTAGAAAACGCATGTAGACAAGATTTTTTTTCCTTTGTTCTGTAACCACACATACGGCTAAAGTTTCCTCATAGGAAACTTTAAAATAGGGAAAAAAATGATGGCATTCACTTTACCATATGGAGGTCTACATATTTCAGTGCAGTGGTGGTATCCAACATGCTTATCTGCACTCCCACTTGATTCTACATCTGTCTGACTACCCAGGAGAGTGATGCATCTGGAAAGGTTGAATAGGCCAAGGGAGTTTACATGTATTTTGCAATGTTCTTGAGAAAATTTACTGGAGAGAGGTCAACGTGTCTTTTTTCTTGTATCTCTTCACATTAAATAAAAACACATTGTATGTTATCTGAACATCCTGACATCTAGGTTTATTTGTTAGTTTGTTTGTTTTCACTAAGAATGCAGAAACGTATTCATAAGTCTTTGCTTTTGAGAACCTTGTGTGCAAGGGGAATGCTTGAGAGGACATAATATGAGGGTTAGCACTGAGTAACAGATGTAGATGAAGAGAAAAAGCAGGTTTCTGATGGAACAGATTACAGCAGAAAATGCTTTTTAAAGAAGTTCATAGAGTTGTGCTCCAAAAATTAGCATCTTTGTTATTTATGGTAGTGATTCATGGTAACCTGTGACAGGATGCATGGGAATGGGGCACATCCCTGACAGAAGTGGTGGGGAGGGTTGAGCAGTGCCAGGGAAAAGGACTTGCCTGGGGGAGGGGAGACCTTTCACATGCCTCCTCTGTCCGTGCAGCCGGCCAAGGCACAGGCTTTGATCTGCCCAGGATGACAGTGAGCCAAACTGTCCCTCATTCAAATGAATCCACCAGACAGTTGTGAGACATTCCTCAAAGGGTCACCAGCAAAGGGCTGCGGAGGAGGGCAGCTCCGGCCATGCTCCTGTGTAACATCTCCTCACAGCCTCACCACCTGCTGCAATTTCCCCCCACATCAGGCTCAATTTGTATGCAAATCCTCCCTCATTTATTCTTGCTCCCTTTGGAAAGGACAAATTAAGTATAATAACTGTAATTGCTTTAATAACATGAAGAAAATGACACCTTTATGGGACCAATAATCAAAGACTGAGACTGTAATACAGCATGACAAGTGTGAAGGCATGCCACCAGCAGTGATTTTCCCATTTCAGTATTTCTTTCGTTGCCTTGAAAAGTGCTTGTCTCTGTAAGCCAGGCACGGCTGGTCTCTGGCTGTAAACTCCACATGGATCCTGACGAGCCAGGTGGGGTTCCCCTGGTAGAGGCAGCATGAGCAAGCAGCAGCTCCAGAGTAGGAGCAGTGACTGTAGGACATCAGCACCCAGCTCTGGAGGACGTGGCTTGGCACTACCTGGTGAGGCAGAGCTGCTGTGAGGCCTCCTCAAACTGATGTCTCCCCTCAGCTCTGCAGCAAACAAACATCTTATGGCTAATAGGTCACAGGCTCAGGCACATGGCAATCCCTGAGGAGGCCAGAATGATGGAGGTCTCAGTGCCATTCAGAATGGTGGCCCACACCTTACCAGGCTCACTTTCTACAGTCCTCATGCTGGAACAGACATTATCTAATTTTGGCAACATTTTTCTGGTTTAATTCTGGTATTAGTAAATGAGAATCAACTTTCAGCACAGTCACTGGAGCAAGGCACAGTTGATTTTGGCTTTTAGTTATACTCAAAGCCATCTACTTACAGTTGCATTTTCTAGCTATTTGTATTATAACCTGTAATTTTGATAATAAAAGAGTCATAATAGTCCCTGTTTTGATGAAAGATAAACCCAGCATCAAAGATCAATTATTGCATGAACCAGGGCTCCCACCCAAAAGTAGCAGATATGGAAAACACGAGAGATGATAAAATGAGCCTTCATGCATACTCTGATGAAGAAAGTACTGAGTACTGTGTCTCATGACAACCATGAATGAGCTGGTCCTTGGGTGCCAGGGGAGCTCCAGATCTGCGTTAACTGCTCCAAGTGCACACTTGCGTGACACGGGAGAGAGATGTGCAAACAGGTGTGAACATCAAGGGGTTTTAAGATGTTATATGCAGGCAGAAATTAAAAAAATCCAGTCACTAACTGGAAACATTGACTTGTAGTGAACACCTCCTCAGGCCTCAATCAGGTTAGATGTGAAATGGTTTTCACAGACCAGGTGCCTGAGAAAATGCTGATCACTGGTATCCACATAGCATAAAATACCACACTTGAAAGAAAAATACAGTTTCTCTTGAATTTGTTTTGAAACAAAACTGCCTTCTGAATCTCTCATAAGCAGACAAAATAAGATTCGCCATCCCATACTGGTTTTATGGAAGATTTGTCCTCATTATTGAGAACCTAGGGAACAAGATATTTCTAATCTACAAACACCGTATGCATTTTCTTAGATGTCTATGTCACCAATACATATGAAACCAACATATTTGACCTTGATATTAAAATACTTCAGAGATCAAAAGTGAGTGCTAAAAATAGGCAAGATATTTATACAGCCCATAATAGTAGAAGCCTATATTACTGGCACCTCTCAGTGGAGACAGGCCTGAACCAAAATCTCAGGTCTGCACATCATACCAACAAACAAAAATAAACAAAGAGCTGATGTTCTCTCTCAGATCTCAGAGGCTTACTAGGAATGCTCCTGGTTCTGTTAAAGACTTTGGTGCATGGATGTTTGGTGTTCTTAATGCTCCAGAAATTTAAAACAACAGCAACAACAAAACAACCAAAAAAACCCCAAAACCAACCAACCAACCAAAAAACCAAAACCAAAACCACCCCTCCCACCCCCTCCCCAAAAAAGAAGCTCTCTTTAATCTGAGAGTGAGCCCTGAAGTCAGCTTGCCATGTGAATCAAATGAGAGAACCCCAAAGAAATAGCCTCAGCAACACACTGCTATCTTTGGGTAAACATTTGTTTGCAATATCTTTTAAAAATAATACTGTCGACTTCAGTGATTGACGACTTTACCCCATTTATCACTGACAACCAGAATTATTTTTTCAGCTGTGGATCATGTTAATTGTGGAAGCTAATAGGAAGGAATGTGAGGTAAATGGTCTCAATACCTTTAGTATATGTGATGACTTTCACAGACTTGCAATACTGTATTTACTGTAACCAAAAGGTCATGCTCTATAGCTTAAATGCAAAAATGAACTTTCCTGGATCAGTCACACTCCTGTGAACCATGCAAAAAATATTTTTACAAGGCAATTAGCATTTTTAAACACCAACTTTAGCTTCAAATACTTCAAGGAAGCTCAATTCAACTTTTTCAATTCTGACATCCATGTGTAAATCAGAGAGAACTACAGCTACCTAGCTAGCAAACTAAGCAATTTATTAAAAACAGACTAATGCTGTTATAATTTATATTACTGAAATAAAAATTTAAATAAATGAGAAGCTGACAAAAGACAGAAAATGCTATTTCAGTGTATGTTAACACAACACAAAAATGGATTAATTTCTATAGATAAGATTTTTAAAGTGCCAGCTTTAATGCCCAGCAGGAATTATTGCTTTAAAGGGACTACATCGAAACTGACAAACCTAAAATGTAACCTACTATAAAATTAGACTCTTTAAATTTTTTTACAGAATTACTTTTTGATCCTGAAGTATCTATGAACCTTCCTAATTCAAGACTGTCATGTTGTGAAACACCAAACACTTTGCTGTGTGATTGGCCATTAAACTTGTTTTCATTTTGCAACATTCGTATGCAAGTCATGATTTCCTCTTTCTTACACACCATCTCTGGGATTATGCATTTGAAGAGCAGCAGACCTTTTGTTTGGGATTTCCATGATTTAGCATTTCAGCTGGCAGTGTTTTATAGCAAAGTTATAAGGCTCGTGTACTTCAATGTTCAATGCTTCCTTAGAAAGATGGCAGCTCTTCATATATGGAAGTTGTAAAACCACAAAAGGATTTTTTGTCTTCTTTTACTTAGTGTATGCAAATGCTTTCTAGTGCACAGTGAAATGTAATAAATTATAGTTACATGGCATGCTAATAAAATGAACAACAGTATATCACTTTTGCAAGGTGATAGGTAAAAAATGAAGTACCTGTGTTGGCTGGTTTGATTTGTTGTCATTTTTAGGTACAATTCATGCCTCTTGCTTCTTAGCAGGTGGGAAGGTTTTCAAATATACATATATATATAGTTATATATATAGTTTTTTCATGTGTGAGTAAACGTTATGCTTAGAAATTAATTACAAGAGCTTTTAATTACAAATATGGCCTTTACCAAAACCAGCCTGAAGAGGAAACTGAAGAGAGATTTCATCAGTCTACAACTTCCTTGTGAGGGGAAGCAGAGGGGCAGGCACTGATCTCTGCTCTGTGGTGACCTGTGACAGGACCTGAAGGAATGGCCTGAAGTTGTGTCAGAGGAGGCTTAGGTTGGATATCAGCAAAAGGTTCTTCACCCAGAGGGTGGCTGGGCACTGGCACAGGCTCCCCAGGGAAGTGGTCACAGCACCAAACCTGACAGAGTTCCAGAAGCCTCTGGACAATGTTCTCACACACATGGTACCATTCTTGGGGATGGTGCAGTGCAGGGCCAGGAGTGGGACTTGATGATTCTTGTGGGTTCCTTCTAACTCAGAATATTATGTGATGAAGGCTATTTTCAGGTGAAGAGTGTCTCTTTTGCCATAATCATCCCAAACCAGTACTGAGCCTTTTGCTAATCACTTCAGTTGGGTTTTCTGTAAACCTGACAAGAAGATTAGAATTTTTCTGTTCTCTCCCAGTTTACTGCCACAGGTAACTGGAGCTCCATAGACTGCTGTTAGTACCAATACTGATATTCACATATCTGCCTTTCCTAGAGAGACTTGGTGATTAAAAAAATTAGGATATATTCAAGAAATTATAAATGGAAGTGCTGAACATGTTTGATGCACAAACACCCTCCACAAGAAAGGCTGTCCTGAATATGTCCCTTTATAACCCACCAGAATAACACATATTACCTTTTCCTATGAAATTCAGTGAATGAACAAGCATTACATATAGCCAATTTTGGCTTCTCTAAACATAGCTGTGATAAAAGTTAAAACGCATTACAAGCAGCTAGAATTAAGAATAAATGTCTCAGAACTATTTAAATTAAACATCATCTTCAGTCAAACCCACACAATGAAATTAGTCAGTACACTCAAGAGGGCAGAGGATTGAAAAGGGTAATGATCTTCTTCAGTTTCTTCACCTAACAGAATTCAGTGCAGCCTACTTGATTTCAGGTGTCCTTTTCAACTACAGATGCTGAAAAAGGTATGTTTTTTGGTTTTTTGCAGGATAAGGACTCCCTCTTATCCTCATGTTAACCTGGGCCCTGGATGACTAACCCTACAGCTGACACAAACAGATGTTTTTATTTGTTTAAACTATTAGGTCAAAGGGCTAATGAGCTAATGAAAATTCTTTTAAGAGCTATCAAATGAGGCATGATTAGCTGGTTTTCAGTTCCCATTTGTATGAAACAAAAGAATTAAAAATAATTCTCAATTTACAAATCTTTCATTTAATTCCTAGTCTTGGTTAAGAAGCAGATTTAAAAAACAGTGACATGAAAAAAGCATACCTCAGTAACTGCATTAGCAACTCCATTCTGATTTAGGAGTGGTGTTCTTCCATCAGCTGTTGCATTGTGAGAGCACCTTCTACTCAAACAGTGTTTGATAGGACAACATTGAGTTGTTTCAGCAAGCTTCTATTTTTCCCAGAATAATTTCCTTTGCTCAGCTTCTGTAACTTGTTTTGTATATGTACTTTGCCACATCATTTATTTAAAAAGAATTTCTAGTCACATAAACATGTCGCTCAGTTTAATATTATGGAATAATTGTGTAGGGATTATTCCAATTTGCTTCACCAATAAGCCTGCAATATCTTTCAGCTGTACTTCCAGACCAACAATAACTTGCTTTGGAAAGAAATCAGCTGATTTCTGGAAGTTTCTATTTCATACCTATGTGAATGTGCAACTATGTATGATGTACCAATGATTATACAGTAGTATTTGTTTCCACTTATGAGTAAATAATTTATCTTGAAGAATCCAAATCAATGTACTCCCAAACTGGCTACTTACTCAAGAAACAAAAACTTATCAAGTCAATTCTACACAGTGTTTATTTTCTTTTTTTTTCTTTTTTTTTTTCTTTTTTTTTTTTTTTTGATAGTGGAAATCATGTATAAATCACAAACAGTACAAGTTCCCCACGTCAGCAGTTGACCCCTTGATTGGGTCAACTTCTGTGTATAGACACTATTTTTAGTATAAAGTCAAGATAATATGGCAGTTAACTAATACTTTCGACTACAGTAAAGATACAAACTTTTGTAATATAAATTAATTGCCATTACAAAAAGGCAACTGTATTAAGTAATACGGTACAAAAATCTGCAACTTCTATAAATATAATGAAATGCAAGAAGTTAAACGAAATAATACATCACAGATTTTTGTATAGCGCATTTGAATAGGCAAGCTAAGATACACATGGAGCATTATACAGCAAGAAAGAATATCAAAACCCACTAAGACTTAACTTTTAAGCCATACAAATGCTAGAAGTACAAGTACAGGACACAACATGAAGCAGTTAAGATTACCAGCTAAGAGTGGGCAGACAAAGAAGCCTTACTGATGAGTTGTAAAGCATTAGGCAGCAGACAGAAGGTTGTCAAAACCAGCTGTTGTTGGATACTGATTGATAATGTTTTCATTCTGACGGCTGAGACACTGCAGACAGCCACAGGTCTGAGAAGAAGCCCAGTGTGGGCGCACACACATACACACACAAAGTAATTTAACAGATGGCTAAAGAACATTAAAGCACAATATCTTTTTTTAAAAAGACAATGTTCACTCCTTAATGAACTTGCATGGAAAGTAGAGCCTAGTGCCCAAGTTTATTCCATCTAAATGACAAACACATGCGAAAAGATTAAAACAAACAAACAAAACAACAAAAAAACCACAAAGCAGTTGAGATTGGTTATCTGAATGAAAACTGCATGGTGCTTACATACTCTACCATAGCCAGAGCATTCAACAACACTATAGACAAGGAAGTGTGACATGAGCTGCTATGAACATTTGTTATCCCCTCATAAAAAGGTGAAGTTGTTTATAGACATTAAAAAGGTACACATCCATTAAGTCCATCTAGAACACAAAACCACAGAAGTACTACATTCAAAGTAAAGTTAAGTGTTGGTCTTAGCCTTCAGCAGTTATGAGGTATTGTTTCAACCTGTGGTGAGGAATGATCGCTGTATTAGTAAGAAAAAGCATACTGAAAATAATTCTGAAAATTAAAATCACTGCTTCTGTGTAGCTGACATTTGCTTAAAGAGAAAACATTGAAGTATCAAAAGGTCCTAGTTTAAGTGGCCACTGGCATATTCCAAAACCACATTATCATGGACTTCTTGGGCCTTTCCATGTTAGTCATGTAGCACCTTCAAACAGTGCATAGCTGGGAGATGATGACCAAAAGGTAACTTGGAGCCACTAAAGTTGTTGGACCAGACAAACTCACTGATGGTAGAAATAAGTACAGTTTCAAGAACGCAATACAGTTGGGCTTATTTTCATTTCCTGTACTTTTTGGTCCATAATAAAACAAAAGCAGGGGAAAATAGTAAATAATGTTATTTCACATCTTCTAAATAATGGCCAATGAAAAAGCAGTAGAAGCTTGGAATCCCTCATTTTGCCTCCCCAAACTGCCTGCCTTCTCTGGGAAATAATGCTCCTACTCATCCTCCACACTTATTTTTCATTGTCCCTAAAAAGAACAGAAATTTGGGGACCTTGTGGAAATCTGGGGACTCTGTAGCCTTTAAGCTCGTGTCAGCAAAGAGAGAGTTTGGAAATGTAAATTAGATCCAGTTCCTCTTTAAATCCAGGGAAAGGAACCTTCTTAGCCCCCACAAGAGAAACTGATGGGCAGCTGGGTCCTGACTAAAGTGTGCAGAGAGAACTGAATCAAAGCAGGGCTCCTCCATGCTTTAAAATGAGCAATTCCAGTTCTTGGTTGTTTCCAAGAGTATTAGCAGTGAGACGATTGATCCGGCAGGAAAGAGAACATAAAACAAAGCAAGGACATGCCCTTCAGGCTTCCTGCCTATTCCATCTCAAAATTAAACAAGGAGTTTACCAGTTTTTCCAGCTTCTTTTTGATAATAGGAAGCAGTTAAAATAGTGGGAGCAACGCAAGAAACTGATGGAAATTGCAAAATAAACTAAAATACCTATGAGAAACATTTTGTTTAACAAAAAAGCGAAATTACAATTAATAGAGAAATGGCTTTTATGAGCCTTTAAAAGCTTTCTTTACTATTTTCTTATCCCCAAATAAACTAGTGAGAAACTATAATAAACTTCAAACAGAAGATAAATGCTCAGAGTGGAAAGATATGTTGCTGAAAGCCTCAAAAACAAGGCGTTGTGTGCTTCAAGACAGAGCAGAGTTGATGAGGAACTAATGACACCTCACTCGAGTTTGTGTTTGCAGACACTCATGCACAAGGGTAGCTGAATGCACAAGGCACAGCATTCAAGGCATGCACCAGTCCAGTGATCTGCACATACCCTGTTGTCACTGTGAACCAGTGGCCTGGCACGTATCTTTAATGGAAAAAATCAGTTTATGAGGTTTTTAAAAATCAGCAAAAGGCAGCCAAAATACTGCAAATCTACAATGGGGAAAACACGGAAAGAGGAAAAGTGGACTGTGTTATGCAAACCAAATCAACTTTTTCTAAATGTATTACAAATGTTGTTTTCAACGACTACTTTTTTGTCTTCTAAGTAACACTTAGCCCAGAGGAAGTTTGAAAGAACAAGATATAATCCCCTTGAAAAGAGAAGCTTTTAGTACAAACACTGGAAGACCCTTAATTAAGGGATGGATGCCTTGGCAATATTACAATAACAGTAACATAGTAGTCTATGAATGAGTGATAAAAGAAGTATTTAAAATCACATATACTTCTAACTAGTAGTAAAGCCTCCACAGATGAACTAAGAGATATTTGCCCTGCTTTTCTCCTGGAAAACTACTTCCAATGGAACCTATTACTTTATCCAACTTCTGTATATTTCTAAAATCTTTCATATACTTCTAAAAATCTTTTACTTAGATCACCTGTTTATGTCAGCTATTTTCCCCAAGTACTGCTATTTGTGCACATCTGTTTGTTAATTTAATTTTAAGCAAACTTCCAGGAAAATACCATACTGCCTCTGGCAGGGTTGTGCAGTGACTCTGGAAGAGACTCAACTACCTTGTTGAGTCAACTACCTCAACTGTGTTTTCACTTAGTAAAACCTCAGGAATAACCTTTGCATTAACATGAAACTGCCTACCTTTTAGGTATCCTATTAAGGTTCTCAGTGGCTGTGCTTTTCCATAATGTGAGGTCAATAAACAAGCTAAATTAGATTCATAAATTCTTTAGACATCAGTTATTTTTTTTAAAACTCCAGGTAACAAGTGGAATTCCTCCTTTATGGACTATGCTATTTTTGAGCACGCAAAATTTTCTACCCAGGATGATTGTGATGCAAGAAAGCAATATGCAGTGTGCAGATATAGTGGTAAACAAAGAGGAACTTCCTACTTCAGTAGTGTAGACAACTTTACTGGAAATAGCTGTGTACCTGATTCACAGAACATTTATTTTAACCAAAGGACATTCTGTATTAACTCTGTATGAACAACGTATCACAGCTCAGCCTTGATACTATACTGTAATTAAGCTGTGAGAGAGTGAGCAGGTACAGCGATGCGTGGGAACCTCTTCTTTCTCTTGGCTTTCACATTCTTGAAGGTTCGAAGTCTCTCTCTTCTAGCAAGTTTATTAGAAGGGAGAAGCTGTCTTTTACTGCCTCCATATCATCCAAGGAGCAGGGTTTAAGAATCCAGCGCTTTCCACGTGCAAGTGGCTCAAGTTCAAAATATTTTTTTATCTATTAAAAAAAAAAAAAAAGAGAGACCAATTATTATATACTATGACAGCTCTCTGTCTCTTATCAAAGAAACAAACAAAAGCGAGCAAAAACATGTAAAAAAATCAGGATATTCATTTTTAGAATCTTACCCACAGCTGCTCTAATAGTACAGGTTATTTGACATGACCTGAAAGTGTTTTCTTTAAGGGTGAGTGACCTGCTTGGAAGCTACCATTCTACCCATACATTTAACAGCATGGGAGGTCTGAGGAAGAACTGTACCAACTGAGGCAAACAGCAAAGCACATGAAACATGTGCTCAAAAACATATCCAAAACAGCAAAAGTAAATAAGAAATTTTAGGTTGTGTTTGTATTTCAATGTTAAAAATATGTGTTTCATTATACCCTTATTGGTAAACACTTAAGATATAGAATTTATCACCATACTACTGTAACTTCACAAATTAAACATAAAAAATGAATCCTAAACAGATCCTAAACATTCCAGTCAAACATGAGTTATATCACAGCATGTCTTTGTGACCAAGAAAATCCTATAAAAATAAGAATTCTTCCAAAATTACTTAGTTTTCTTGAAATTAAACACGGAAGACTAACACACGAATGTTAGTAGGATAGTAATAAGTATGATACATGAAACATGCTGCAGTTTCTTGGAAACACCAATCATTACTGACATTGTAACAACTGTCAAGGCATAAATGCAGACTCAGAAAGAGTAAGAAAAGAAACATTTTAATTTACTAGCATACTCCAATCACTTTTCAAATAGAAAACATGTTTTCAAAACATGTTTTTCATGTCTCTTAGAAGAGAACAGCAGCCTGCAGGTTATACTGGTCCACAGTTTACTGTTTTCATTAAAATATTAGTCTTTGAAGGTACTTGACCCAAAAGTCTACTCATACTTGACTTGTCCAATAGACTTTTAGTTTTTACATTCAAAACTATACGCTTCAGTTCTTGCTACTGTCCATATATCAACAGAAATACTTAGTCTTGACTTAGTTTGCACATTCTTATTCATTGTAATTATTGTCAAATACTCTTAATTTTCTCTTAGCACAGATTGTGCCAAAAAAATGCAGCACAATTACAGGAATGGTTACTCACAACATGGTAGGCAGTAGAGGCCCTAGAAAAGCAACTGGAGCCACACTGTGGCTCCATGCGCAGAAGAAATAAAAAGAGGAAGGAAAAACTCCTGGTTTTCAAAGTCCATACAAACTGCAACATCCCTGTGTAGCTCTTACAGTGTCTACTGATAGATAAATAACAGTTTTGTTTATTTATTAATGTATTCTAATAGAAGAAACTAAGTTGAGTTGTATCAACTCTCAGAATTCAACCATGATAATGCGTCAGGCAGGCTCTCTTATTTTGTAGAAAGGAATTTCAAGCAGAATGTTTAGTAACAAATATCGGGGAAAAAAAGGTGGTTTTGAGATGAGAACTTCTGCTTACCCAAAAATGACACTATGAAAAAATTTAAATCTCTTTTCATCAAAGTAAAATTGTACCAATAACATTTGAAAATGAAGTGCGGTACTTGACATTCACTTCCTCTCAAATAACTTTTAGAAAACATACAAGTTGAAATAAATGAGGCCTTAACAAACCAGTATTTTAATATCAACATACCTACTTTTTAGCATTGCTATCTCAGTATCACAACCAGTATCTCATATGTTAGTTAGCACAATTATATGTCATAAAAACCAAAATACTAACATCTACAAGGGATGTATTCCAGCTTTTCCAGCAGCTTGAATTTAATAGACTGAGTTAATGGCACTGATGACAGCATTGGAAAAGCAGGGTAAGGAAGCTCTATTGCCTGTTTCACCAGCAGCCTCCTTGACTGTCACCCGAGGGGAGGAAGTAAAAGCTGCACAGAAGGATAACAAACCAAGGTGTCAGTGCAGCTAGCAGACAGAGCTGCCCGCTGGTGTTAAGCTGACAAATATGGCTGAGTAATCCAAGATGTTTCAGACCCACAACCCAGGGATGTCCACCACACCCCCTCTACTGGAAGACTATTGCCATCAGACCCTGGAGCTCACTGAAGTCAGTTTGCAGTCTTCTTTACACAGCCTCTTGAATCAGGGCTCTGTCACATGAAGGAAGGTTATGACACTGTAAGGGCAGCACTTGGGTTTTAAAGTAGAAATGCACGCTCAAGGAAATGATGGCAGTAAGCAGACTAGCACTGAGTCTTGTGCATTTGTGGGCAAACACAACACAAGTTACCAAGGTAGCCTCTAGCCAAGAAAAACACAATGCCTTTGAGCTGTACTTCAGTGACTGCAGATGCCAACAGCATCAACCGATTTAGTGAAACAAATTTTGCAGATAGATTATTTGGGTACCCAAAGTTGATCAAAATGGGTTTTTTTCTGTCTCTACCTGTGTAATCAAAATGTTACTAAATTAGTAATGTGCTGTCATCATTTTCTACACTAAGAAACAGTTCAGAATATCTGCATTAAAAGGTCCTAGATGAATGCTGAAATGAAAGCGTTAGGCGGTTGTTTTAAAAATGTGAGGGTTTGATACTGGCATGAAAGCACAGCTGCTTATATTCACAAGTAAGAGCTATTTCATTCATACCTTCTGCAGAAAAAAAAAAAAAAGATTTCCTAGATGACTCCTGTTTAATACAAATCTAGAAAAATAATACTAATTGGCTTACAAATAATAACTAACTAAACCAGAAGTAGCACAGAAGTGATTTTTCACAACCCAAGGGACACTTTGTGGTTTGTGACTATATTTCCTCATTTAAACTTCACACCACAATGTAGTTTGCTAAACCTCAAGGTTTTGCAAGTGGGCTCTCTGGACTTTGAAACTTCCAGAAAGAAGTTTGCAGACACAAATATTTTCCAATTTACTATAACTTCTCCTCCCTTTAGCACAGAAGAAGTCATTCTGTTCTAAAAGCAAGTACTTTTTTTAGACTCGAAAAAAGAACCATTTTTTATATGCAACAGATGAAACATGAAAAGATTGACACAATCAGATGCCCAATTCTTTTTATACAGTTGAGTTTTCCACTGGAATGCACTCAGCTCTCCATCTATGTTTGTTTTTGCAGTTACTTTCTGCCCCACTGATCCTCATCCACACTCATTCCCTGCAGATTTCCTAAGAGGATGACACTGATCACTAAAGTATCCAAAGAAAGCTGAAATTCACTGAATACTCACACACTGAGGTAGCTCTTGGATAATCAGCAGTTTCTATTTTACAGCTCCCTTCAATCACACTCACACAAAGGGGTGAATTCCTAAGAGAAGCTCTTCTGTCTTCCCCTCTGCACAAGCAGTGAAGTTACAGAACAGTAACAGAAGTAACAGAAGTTTGTTCTGCCTGTTCATGGAAGCTGAAGTGAAATATAAAGACTCAAACACGCTTCAGAAGTCTGACGCATTGGATGCACATTTACATACTGGCTTTGCATTTTCAAGAGTTTACTTTGCGGTTACTAAATTTTTGAGATATAATCTTTGAAGAAAATACAACCAATTAAATCTAATTTTAAGATTTCTTTACTAATTTTTACAGGATCTCATTGTAGGTCTTGATTCCACATGGGGGCCTTGTTTTGTAGAGAACCTGACATTGCATTTACGTCACATACTGAAGTCAATAAAATCTAACAATACACGTTTGCAATTCCCACTCTTCCCACACTCCACCTTCTAAGTCCTATTCTACTGGCACAATACACTAAACATATGGTTATCAAATGTTGCTTAACCTACGTGCTAGAAAAGTCAGGACACAATAAAAAGGATCAGTGCCCAGAACCTCAGCTGGTGTAAATTATCATAGCAGTGTGGAACTGATGTTACTAAATTGATATATGTAAGCTGAGTAACCAGGCCCTGCTGAAAGCTTTTCTATGTTCTATTACTGAACCTCATCATCTAGTCAGTTCACCACCCATGTGAACATAAGATCTATAGGAAAACTTAGATGGTTGAATATATGAGAAGAGTAATCTCTATTATTCAACATGAAAAAAAAAAGCTGATTGAAAGCATTATTTTTCATTCAGAATCAAAATTATACTACCAAATTTCATCAACACAGAAAAGCTTCCAGCCCACTGTGACTAATCTGTTGTAAACAAATACAAAATTCAGATAGTCACTTTACATTACCAGACTGGTAAACAGAGAACTTAATGAATAAAATATTTTTCATTCACTGCTATTTTATCGAAAAATTTCACTGAGACAAAAAAATTTTAACAAAACATGTATATCATATCAAATCAAAGGCTGCCTGGTCTTGTCTGTGTCTCCACAAGACTAAATTTCTGAAAGACTTTCACAGGATTTACCAAGTATTACTGCAAAAGGATGAGTGATGAAGGTATGAATTAAACTAAAATAATCTAATTTGCTGAATCTATGTATTAACCATAAAACATGGTTCATTCATCCATTCCAAATCTGCATGGACAAGAAACAAAGTAATAATGGGAGACCAGAGTAGCCCATATTAACAATGTGAAAGTTTTACTGAGCTGTGATGCTGATAATATCTTTTCAGACATCATAAAAATCTGCTTTTTGGAGCCACTGTTTAGAAGATGCAGGAGAGAAAGAGAATTTTGCTTGCTGGCTCTATGAACAACCTACAAGCTGCTATAACAATTCTTGTGCAAATTCAATATATTTGGAAAAGAGAAAAAGCCAAGAGTACTTTACATAGCATTAAGTTTTAAAAACAGAAACTACATAAAATTTGGAACTTACAGAAAATTAACTGTGCAGCTAAAAAAGTGAAATGCTTGCAGGTGGCACAGAAAAAAAAATACCATAATTAGAGGCTCAGAGTATATTTATACTGCTTCAGAAGACTTTAAAATAAACAAAAAAAAAACTTTCACCAATTGCAGTAAGGAAAAGGATGGTATTAGAGGTAAAAGAAGTCATGTCTAAAAAAAGAATAGAGAAAACAAAAAGAAAGGAAATTCTGGCAAACTAAACAGAAACCACAAATGTTGACCTACTAACCATAGAGTAAAACTCATTACTTAAATCACCACTGATGCTAAAAAGTAAATTGAAATCCACTCTAGCTTATGTTGGTATGCTCAACTGCAAACTGCACTGCCTCCTGAGCTGCTACATGTATTTTTCTGCTGGTTCTTTTCCGAATACAGTGATTTATAGGATTGTGTGGAATGGACTGATAGCCATTTAATCTTAAATCAACTAGTTCAATCCACTGTCATACAGGAGTTAACATGTCCATACTTTTCCTGAAAAATCTGCTAGAAAGCTCCTTATCTGACAGTCCACTTGGCTAAAAAGGACCTCCTGTATGACCAGAGCAGCTGTAATGTGCACAACTGTCAGCCAAAGTTTTGTAATATTTATTCATCCTACAGAGACACTTCACTTCTCCTGAAAAGATACTTCATATATGCCTGCTCGTATGCTTCTTCTTAACAGTGATCTCATCCTTGTCTAGAGGGATTCTTGTAATGCACCTATGCATCATAAGCACTCCTCCTAAAGCACCTGTACCTCATGTTTATTGATTCCATATGTAATATCTCTTACACAACAGGGAGGGGAATGAAAGTGCCTCAGCTGATGAGAAGGGATGGTGATGTGCTGTGGTCTGGAGCAAACTATGCACAGGGCTACTCCCAGGAATGCCAGCTGAGGTCCAACAACACTATCAGCCTCAGAAATGCTTTTATATTCTAGCTCTTTGAGGATACATATTTCACTGCTCACCATAATGTGCTAAGGAATCCAAAGTCTGTATGTACAAAGTTAAAGAATTTGCAATGAGTCCATTAAGTACATCATATGATAATCAGATTTATGTAATTGAGCTGCCTTTTTTTTTTTTTTTTTTTTACTTCAAAATATAACCTGCTGAAGTAAAACCAAAATAAATAAAAATAACAAGTCTTCTTCAACATTTTGGTGTGATAGCAGGGTAAGCAGTTTCTCTAGAAAAGATTACAAAACCATCACAGGCCTTTTAGTACATTTCACAAGTAGTGGTGAATGCTTTAAAAATTGGTATTTCTATTTCATACAGGTTTCTCTTTTTTTTTTTTTTTTCTTTAGATTTTGCCTTTTATAAAAGACTACCTGAAACACATCCAACTGAGCTTTGTACTTAGCTTTGTAAGAGAGCCAGATGATATTTTTGGCTTCTAAGTCTTTACAAAGAGGAATACAGTCACTTAAAGTAATGTATACAGTGCTTTGTGCACGTTTCCATCCTTGTTATCTCCAGTGGCCACAAGTCACAACATTTTTCAAATTGCAAGTGATAGCTGAAAGAAATGTATTTTAAAGAAGGTAACTAACTATTCAGAATGAAGAAATAGGATGCCTGACAAATCTGCATAGCCACACTATTCCAAAGAGCACAGAGTATTGGCAAATGCAAGTATGAGACAAGAAAAAGCGGAGTGAGCTAAAGAGCTGGAAGGTTTTTTAAAATGGAAAAGCTGGGCTTTATTTTTTTTTTTACAGATAGACAGGGTCATGTTACAATGGGTCTGAAAAAATAAGATGGATGAGAGTGAGAAAATTGCAGAGGTTGCAGAAGTACCACTGAGATTTATATGTGGATGGAAGCAAAGACAGGCTTTGAGAAGCTACTAGGATCCATCAACTCTTTGCACACACTTTTTGTGTTGCCACACAACAGTTTATTATAATGCATTAGATTTTTTGTTAGATTCTGTTATTTTGTACAAAAGAAATAGTAAGTCATGTGTAGCTGTCAAAAACATGCACCTGTATTTTGCCTTCCATGTCTTATGCACCCAGGATATTCCTTTCATATAAGCACATGCTGTTTTTACAACTGAAAGAAATAGAAATGACATGAGAAGAGCAGCAGCATACCTATATAGAGAAAACCAGACTTCCAGATTAAGGTTCACATAACCATATAACCAGAAAAACAAGACAAGGGCTCACAATTACTCAACCTAAGAGTGAATGAAACAGCATCTCAAGTAATAAGGGAAACAACAAGAACAGAGAAGAGGATACTGTACAAAAATGCATGCAATGAAAGCATGGTAAAATATTTTTCTTTAACACCACTTTAATTCTTTATTTTACTTCAAAGAATTACTTAGAAATGAAAATCAATCATGACTTTAAGTTACTGCTTCTTCTGCTTTCTCCCTTACCCACCGTGTTTTACTAATTACTTTGGGTTGCCACAGATACTGTCTGACAGTTACACACTTACAGGTAAAATGTTAGAATAAAAAATCCTGAAGAGTAATGCTGCAAATTAGCCCCGTTAAAGATAGCTATTTGGAGGATATCTAAAACTGACAGATCTTTTTTCCTCCGCATAGAGTGCAGACACAAAAATGCCAATTTACTGTATATAAGGACAATTTTCTCTTTTAGTGTTTTCTCAGCACATCACAGTATATTTTTAAGCTGTGCTGAAAATGACTGATTGAATATAAGATCCATTTAAACTTAGGATAACTCATTTAAATTACTATCATTGCCCTAATCTGTTAAAAAGAAAAAAAGAATGGAACATATCCAAAGATAATTTTACAGGAAATCTACTGAAAGATTTTACTACATCACCAGTCATCTCCTCTCTACTGCCTCTCTCTCGGGTTTGTTTTTTGCTATAACTTCAGTTAAAAAGTTTAAGGATAACTGGTAGACACTCAACACTCAAGACCTTTAGGAAAATCATTCAGAGACAGAGTTTTTGTAGCATCTTTTTTTTAAAAAATAGACTGCAGGTACTCATGGTTTACTTCAGAGTATAAGACTGCTGACAGAGTATGCTGATTTCAGCAGCAAAAATATGCTAGTTTTATCTACAGATTGTGGTTCAAACTAGGAACAAAATCTGAGACACAAGTACACAAGTGCTGAGATTTTACCCTCCTCAACTCAAAAAAGTTTACCTATGATCTTGAACGTCAAAATAACCTTTAGAGTAATGAGAAGTCCAAACATAATCCTTATTATGACATCCTTTCTGCAAATAGCATGTTTTCTGTTCAGATAACCATTAAACAGTATTTTCTGGAGAAGTGCATGTGTGATGATTCATCTGCATTTGCCTGAACATGAACATAAATCTAGCACTTGAACAAATAACATCTGTATACTGTGCCCACGTCTGCAAAGCACCAAAACACTGTATGGACATGTACCCTTGTATCAGCAGCAAAGAACAGGATTTCTAAGGGCTTTGTGGTTGGCTCCCCACATTCACACTGCTGACACTGTTCCAAGTCAGACTGAGCACAAAAGAAAAGCCACCCAGCAGCAACTGTGGTTCTGTGAGGTGTGTGCTCCCACAAGCAGACATAGACAGTAGCTGTGCCTATCTGACTTGTTCCTTACCAGGTACAGAGCACAGCATGCTAGTATAGGATGGTTCCAACCTCCCTTCAGGTCCTTTGCCAATGGCAGAATTATTTGTCACACAAAGTCTGCATAGAGGCAATGGAAGCCCTGAACCAACTGCAATTAACCATTTCTTGTTCAAAAGCAGAAACTGTGTAATAGATCAATTTGAAAAAGTTAACGTAAAATACTTGTTAAGTACAAATCACAGAATCACTAGTTTGGAAGAGAACTTCAAGATCATCGAGTCCAACCCATGCCCTAACACCTCAACTAAACAATGGCACTAAGCGCCACATCCAGTTTTTTTTAACACATCCAGGGATGGTGACTCCTCCATGGACAGACAATTCCAATACTTTATCTGTCCTTCCATAAAAAACCTCTTTCCTAATATCCAACCTATATTCTCCTTGACACAGCTTAAGACTGTGACCTCTCATTCTATCAGTTGCTGCCTGGAGACCAACCTCCAGCTGACTACAGCCACCTTTAAGGGAGTTGTAGAGAGTGATAAGGTCACCCCTGAGTCTCCTTTTCTCCAGGATAAACAACCCCAGCTCCCTCAGTCGTTCCTCACAGGGTTTGTGTTCCCAGCCCCTCACCAGCCTTGGTGCTTCCTCTGGACATGCTCAAGTGTCTCAACGTCTCTCCTAAACTGAGAGGCCAGAACTGGACACAGTACTCCAGAGTACTGAGTACAAGTATTCCCAGAGAATAATGCCACTGCCAGGTTCAGTTCCTTGTTTTCAGAATGTCACAGGCTGTCACCCTCCCAGCTTCTCCAGCACCAGGAACTTCTGTGGGACCTCTTTCTGAGGATTTCTTCCTGCCCTGTGGTTAGAGGATGCAAGTCTGTACTTAGTGTTTTCTAGGTCCATGCTTCTGAGAAGATTAATGCCTTCAAACTCGCAGCAAGCCACCACTTAGAACTATTCCAGACAGCTCCAGACTCATCTATTTCTTGATACTTTTTAACTCTCCACCTAGAATTAGGGCTGAACCCCTCAGGGCTCTCTGACCACGGCTTGCTTGAGTAAGGCTCCCTCACTGCCTTCAGCTTTCTTCATAAAGCACAAGGATACCAAGAGGAAAATTACATAGCCCAATTCAGACACAGTCCTGTACATAGGAGAACATCCATGTGCAAAACAAATCTGCCACTAACCTTAAAATGATTAGAAATGCACAAGCAATCATAGCTACAGAAGAAAAAAAAAGTGAGTACTTTACAGCAAGAGAGCATGTTTTAAGTCAAGTAAATGGGAGGTAATATTAGCAAACTAATGCAGAGATTTGCAGCAGTGGTGCTGAAAAAGTCATGGATGACCAGATGGATTTGGAGAAGATGGGTGAATGCAATAAAATGCTGAAGTACATTGTTCTTTTTTGACTCAAACTTAAAGGTAAAAGGCTAGAATTTCTCTGCTTTTTAAGTGCCAGAGGTATTCCTTCCATTACCATAGGAATGGAAGCATGGAATTTCACCTTACTGAAAAGTCTTTTCATAAAAAAATTCCATGGGAAAAGATAAGAAAATGAGAAATTAATATCTTTCTCTTACTGCATCAAAGTATCACTTCTCTACATTTTATTGATACACACTTCAAGGAAAGAGATTAAATAATAGGCACTTGATCAAGAGTTGCACATACAAGAAAGAAGAGAGATACACAGATATCTCAGAAAGGATATTAACATTTACATTAAAAAATCCAAACCAGCCCCAAAGTACCATAAAGTGGCTTGGGTTGGAAGGAACCTTAAAGACCACCCTATTCCAACCCCACTGCCATAGGATGAAGAAATCTCCCACTAGACCAGGTTGCTCCAAGCCCCATACCACCTTGAACACTTCTGGGGATGGGGCGTCCACAGCTTCTCTGGGCAATCTGTTCAAATATTTACCTCCCCCACAGTAAAGTATTTCTTCTCAATATGTAATTTAAATCTGTTCTCTTCCACCTGAAAGCCATTCCCCCTTGTCCTATCATCACATGCCCTTATAAAATGTCCTCATCTCTCCAAAGAATGGCTAAACTCTGACTGACAGCATTTGCAAAATTTATGGTCTCCTTAAAGGGGAGCTACTGAAAATAATATTGAAGGAGCTTAAAACAGGTTTTGTAATAAAGCTACTATTACTTTAGGTGAATTAAGGCTTTTCTTTGTACATGCCAAGTGTGGAATACCTTTAAAATCATTGAAAAGTCAGATTATTTCTGAAGAAAAGCACCTGGAGGCAGGTGCTATGTCCTAGTAATGCCCCAATTGTCATGACTGCACCAGTGAAAAACAAAAGCAGATACTTGTAAAATGATTCTAGCAGAAAGGGAAATATGGCTTTTGCAAGCTGACAGACAGCTCCTTCCCTCTACCTTTGGATGTGACTTGCAGTTTTACCAACAGGCCCTGGTGTTACACCTGGGGTAAGCACTGCATTTATGAAAATGAAATAAAATATAGCAAGTATATAGCTGACAGTAACTTTTTGTGAGTATGAGAAGATTAGTATCAGTTGACTAAAATATCTTCAGGCAACAGATTTTTCTAAGCATTCTCCACTCACCTTAGAGAGCAACCTCTCTATTAAAAATCTAACAGAGGTAAAATCACCACTTTAAATTCTGAGCGCCCAAGTCAAAAGTCTGAACATTTGCAATTGCTATTTGAGTTTACATTAGAAATCATCATAGGCTATGTTGGCTGACCACTAGTGACAAGCTAAAAGGTTATAACCACTAGCTTTTATAGAACATACTCAAATTTGTACTATTTTACCACTGCTTGATAATGAACTATTATATATGTCTACAGCTGAAAAGACCTTAACTAAATACTCCTTACCAAGCCAGGAAAGGTTCTGTACATTGAAGCTAACAAGTTTAAGTTTCAAGCTCACATATGAGAAACAACCAATTATCCTGTCTGAAACACAGGCTTGTAAAACTCTCAGTTACTTGTAAAACGGTCTGCTACACACGAGTAAGATGTTGTTTAAATGAGTTGTTTGACTAAATGCATTCACCATGAAATTGATTCTTTTAAAGCATTATTTTTAAACTTGAAACAAGTTAACTGTGTAAACTGAAAATGGGAAAAAATCTGGCATTATAAAGCGTAGGTTCCAGTATGAGTTTAGTATTTTATGAGGTCGAGGGTTACTTGAATGAGAAACCCATCAAGAACAAATAGCCATTTGTGAGGCAGTCATTGAAAGGTTTAATATGATTAACTATTCCGCTATTTCTATGCTGAGATGTGTAGTATATTATCTATTGTTATATCACCATTGCCTGTGCAACCCCAAAGTATTACAAAGGCAATAAAACAACAAATAGAACATCTTTCAAACATAAACACCAAAAATTAATCTGAGTTGTGATTTTCCTATAGTCTGAATGTAGCACTATATCACAGCTTTTTTCTTGGCACTTCCACTTAGATTTAGTATTACTATCCTGTTCTGCTTATTATTCAGTGGGTGGCATGAGAAGGGGGTAAGTAGCAACAGGTTACTGAATATTCTTCAATTTGCAGCTCAGAGACACAGTTTTCAGCTTTACAGTGGTCCAGACTTCAAAGAAAAAGAAACCATTGCAAGGAGGTCGTGGATTTAAATATATATATCTAAAAAAACCCACAGCTAAAAATATGTTCTTCAATAACATTTTAGATTTGAATGTTTAGTACAGTCCTATATAAACAGACAGATAGAACATGCCAGTTTTACTGAAAAGACTAGAAATTGCAGACTAATATTTTATGTTTCCTTCCATAACTGGAAAATGGCTCAATTTTTTTACAGTAGATCATACTGTTAATAATTCAGATGCTTTAGTGACTTATAACATGAAAGGTCTGTTTGGTAAAAAAGTTAGAATTTAAGATATTAGTAATGTAACATTTCTAACTCTCCTCTCACTAACAAAATTACCTCCTTACAAGATGAAGTACTTTCAACAATTTAAAAAAAAAACCCTAACATTACAAAGTTTTTTACACACTGCTCCAGAAAAGCAGGAAAAGATGCTAATGCTGTCTACTGCAAAAATGTTTTGGAGATGGATCAAATTATCAGGACTTCAAATAAATAAGTATTGCACACTGTGCAGCAATTTACACAACATGCAATGCAGAGTGCCACCAGCCACGCTGTTTTATAAGACCAGTTGTAGACAGATTAATAGAAGGGACGGTGTCATCATCATGTCAGTCAGACCACAGGCAGTGCAGCAGGAATTGGAAAGGGTAAGTAGAGATCAGCCATATAAAATGGCTCTAGATGACTTACAAGCAATAAAACATCCTGCTTCTAAAGATGTCTAATCCATGACAGTAGAAATTACTTCATATTAAAAAAATTCCAGTCCAGCTGGTAGTGCATCAGCTTGATGTTTGCCAGCTAGAAAGCACAAATCTGCAAAAGGACTTGACAACATTTGAAGAAAAGTATACTGAAAAGTGAACAATGCTTAGAAAAATCAAGACTGAACAGTGACATTTGTCACAGAAAACAAAAAATATTTCCTTTGTTTCCTTGACAAGAGTTTAAATGTATTAACAGGATTTATCAGTAAAAAGAAGGCGTAAATTCAGTCACCTGGGTTTAGATTAAAGACACACATGGACAAACAGAGTACAACTGTATCCTATAAAAAAATCCACTGGCCAGTGGTCTGGTTAGATCTTCAGCCACTCTTGTGGGAGAGGAGAGAGAAATTCTGCTCGTTTTATACAAAACATATGCAAGACCATAATGCTTCTAGTAGGATTTGAATACTTCATTTTAAATTAAAGGTTGACATATCTGACTTCTCTGAATTTTACCAGAACTGTTAGACAAAACTCGAAGTTCTTTCCCTTTTAGCCTTGGCTGTTTTTATGGATACAGTATATGAGGACAAAAAGCCAATTAAACTACATTTGAAGTTATACTGTTCTAGTAATATAGCCCAGACACTCACAAGGCATATATAAACCAATCCTTATTTCTGTTAACACACTGTCATTTACTTTGCACAATGAATTTTCTAACCTAAAGGGCAAACATGAACAGTTCAATTATTTTGTTTTCAGTATCCACAGTGCATGATTGATCAGCTAAGTTGTTTGGTTTGCCTTCTTCACAGGATGACATTTTAAAGCATATGAGTAACTAGACAGATAACTCAATAAACAACAACATTAGTGTTTGTGCAAAAATACCCTGAATAACGTGCAACTTCTCATTCTCTATTTTTCTTTCACTATAAACATTCCTAGAGATTAAGTTTATTATCAGTTATGCAGTTATTGCAGTAATATTTAGTATTATTATATTCATGCTTGATACAGCAGTGTAAGAAAGATACTGGATTGTACCTTAGATATCAACTATACCTTAGCCTACAAGCAAGAACATCTCAGCTTGTATCGTATAAAAATATAAAGTGACGTTATCATTAAAACAGCTGCATAGAAATGCATAGCTGAAGCAAAAGGAGAAATACAATGTCTTGTTAATATCCTATCCAATACTGTTACGTCTTGTTAAGCTCTTCTAGTATCTTGATGGGCAGTAAAGAAGCAAAATCACTTGGTAAAAAAATATTAATAATACAGCAGTCCATGTACCTATAACCAGTACCAATATGCAAAACACCCCGTACAACAGAAACCCATTTTACAGGAAAAAACCCCAAATATGTTTTGTCCTACACTTTGATATTAGTACATACTTAGCACTTACACTTTACAAGACACTGTGACACCACAGTGATGTGGACCATGCTCTGTTTGATACAGACAAATCTGGAACATTTTGAACCTAGTTTGTGTTTAAAGCTGAGAACATTAAGAAGGAAACAGCAAGGAGAAAAATCAGCAGAGACATCAAAAAGACAAAAATAATCCTTTTGCCTACAATTGCTAGCATTAATATATTTTACAGACATGATCTAGGCCACCTTCCCACAGAAGGAAGCTAGTGCAAAGAAGTGGAGGTCAAACCTAGAGCGACATGGTTCACTGAATGACCAAACAGAGGTTTACATATTTCCTTTATGGCTGCTGGCACTGGTTTTGGCCTAGAAGCCTCTAATGAACAAAGAGAGCTCTGATCCCTTCTGGAGCCATTCATATGTGATTAAGATCCAACAATACAGCACTTTGATCCACTGAGTTACAGAAAGATTGGATGTTTCCTGAAGAAGTCATTTCGGGTGAAAAGGAAGGAGAAGAAAAGAAGAAAATTTTCCTGATTAGGTCAAACTTACTGAGACAGCACTCTTCTCACATTTGACATTCATTGTACTCTCTTGAGAGTTTTGAAGCTTTGGAAAGATGACAGATGACTGAGGTAAGAAAAAGAGGAGTGGAGTGAACTGTGGTATCAGTGTCTCAAACTCAAAGAATAAATTTAACTTTTTGAAGATGGAATAAGATTCATTTTCAAGAGAAGGAAATTGAGTTAGGTAACGCAAGGCATATTGCAACAGAGAAGGACATACAAATGTACAACCACTACAGCAAATTGGATGGCATCTTTCATAGATATGTTTGAAAAGCTTGCAGCACCATAGTCAAAATACATGCTTCCTTGTGCTGATGTAGCTGAAAACAGCAGGAGATACATGGGTAAGTCTTTAAAAAAAAATCTCAGAGAATGAACACCTGGTTTCTTTAAAGTAATCTTTCTATCTTGACACCAATATACTTCGCATAACCCAAGAGAATTAAAGGCCTGTTTGAAGTTAGAAGAGCATTTTCTTGACACACCATTTGGAGGAGTATTTAGTTTTTTTCAACAGACATAAGTATTAAGCACAGGTGATGGATTCAGATCCACAGGAATGAACGGAGGCTGGAATGTCTAGACAACCAGGAAAGCATAACACAGGTGTGACAACTCTGCTTGACTATCACATTCCAACATTTTCAGTATAAACTAAATAACTTCCATCATCTGTTGATATAAAAGCAGAAGAGGGAAAACATATTTGGCTTTGTCTACTACAAATGTCTACTCCTAATAATTTATTTTGGAAGCTAACTCTCCTGTTCATATTTGGGTTGGATGCTTCTAAGTCCACCTGGGAATGGCTCAGCTCTCTAGCTATCCAGCACAACAGTTGTTAGTTCAGAAAACACTTCAAGTTATTTGTCACTGGTACAGTCAGACTGCTCATACTTGAATGCTCTTCATGTGGCTGTCCTGTAGGACAGCAGGTGATTTTTTGCTCCAAAAAAAAAATCTTCATATTTTAAATTTAAACTCTAACTTCTTGAATCCTTTGCCAGTGTATGTGTTCTATGATTCCTCATAAACAAAACAAGCAAAACCCATTATCTTTCCAGATGATTTTTACAAACCAACAATGTAGCGCTGCATTGACAGCCAACCACCAAAATCAGGAAAGCTGAGGTAAAAACAAAGGAAATCAACAAGGTGGTAACCCTGAAAGTAAAATCTATTGTCTCTGTAATAAAAGGAGATTTGCCACCAGTCTCATACCCTGAAAGAGAAAACCACCCTCTATAAACTACTCAGTTTTATTGTGCTATAATGCCAGATGCACATTAAATAAATCTTGAACTATTAGGCGCAGTACATATGCAAGGCAATTAAAGGTTAATATGCTCCTTGAAACAGTATGACTAAAAAAACATATGTGAAAAAAGCATTTTCCATCTCTAAGAGATTGAGGTACAGTTTACCTATTTTGGAGTTGAAGTTATGGAAAAGTTTTACTTTTCCCGATGCCTTAGGATTTCAGCTTTTATATTTTTCATATATTTGTAATCCTGTAATTCTTCAGTGTACAACTCTAAACTCCATATACAGTGCTAGCTACTGTCTTCACATTTTGGACAGACAAAACAATTCCTCTCTAGTCCTGGGAATCAAGGACACCTTACTGTCTCAGGCCTTGAGAAATATAAACAAAAGTGAATTAGAGGGGAGCAAACTTGGGGTAAATTACTTCATTACATGAAGCTGCAATTGGAAAATTAACCCCCAATATGCAAATGGATCAAATTTACAAAAGTGTGAAAACCCGTGACCCGTTGTCCATTTTTAGATGTAGCCTCTGGGTGGGCTCTGTCTGCCCAAAATGTACCTGAAAATAAATTTAACTGCATTTTCTTCTCTTAATTTTGTCTGGTTTTAGGTAACTCTGAAAAGGCATCATTCTTATCACACACCTGCAGTATAGCATGTTCAGAAGACAGCTGATCAGCAAAATCTTCAGTAATTAATGTTTGATTACTCCTGTCATAATTTCTTCCACTTCACAGAAGATCATTTCTAATTAATCATTTAATTTTAATCAACTAATTAAAAATGTATTAGAGACCATTTGCTATTACAAATCCCTGAAAAGGAGACACTTTAACAAATCCATTAGACAAGTACAAATACAATTTTTGGAACTATAGAACTGTAGACAAAAAAACAGTCTCTTTTGAAAAACTGACAGTGGGTTGTTCCCTAGGACTGACCTGTGAATTAGCAGAGGGGTAGGAGTCTGGACAACAGCACTCTCCCATGACATTTACAAAGCTGCACTCATCAATATCACTGCTAAGAGCAGAGCTTGGTCTGACAAACCAAAACAACTTATTGACCCTACTTAGAATTAACAACAAAGGCATAAATTTTAATGGCAAGTAAGCAGTTAAACCAGTTGCTAATTACCACAATCTGCAACTGGATGCAGCAACACACCTGTGCTTTCAAAACTTCCTACAGTCACATACAGCTGAGAGGTTTGACAGTCTAAGTGTGACTGCTCTTCTTCACTTTTAGGAATTTTCCACTTTTCAAAGCTGTCTGTACTGCAAAAGTACCCCACGTGTAATTGTGTGACAATTTTCATTACTTTGCTTATATTGTCTGTCTTGGAAAGTCTGTTTTGTTCTTTCCTAATGACTGAGAAATTAACTGATTTTTTGACATAAGCTTTCAAACAACAACAACAAAAAAGCACTAACCTAAAGGCTGTTATAACAGAACATGATAATTAAAAATTTCATACAGAGTACCACTGTACTCCTATTGTAACCCTTCAAGAAGCTGAATTATGCCCAGCTTCTTGAAGAGGCTTTCCCAGAAAGCCTTCTAACTTCCTTCCTCATTTAAGTTCAAAGTAAAAGACATAGCAAACTTTTGACTGAACTTGTCTAAAATACATGTGGCAGAGTAGAGCTTTCACTTGGAAAGCTGCCAGCCCACCTTTGGCTCTCAGTGACAACCAAATATCCAGCTGCAGCTAGGTTGAAGGATGAGAATTTGGCATATCAACAGCAGTCAAATGGGAAAAAGGTTACTCCCAGGCTCCATAGCTACATGATCACCATTTTAGCTTTGACTGGCCACCTGGAATAAGGGAGGCAAGTTTCCTCAGCATTCACCAGCCATGAGCAAATTCTGCTTCACTTCCTATTCCAATTTAACTGTAGCAGTAGAATGGTCCGTGTTAGTCAGGGACAAAAGTGAATTTTTCAGGATTGAAGCCCGATAAAATGCTGGAGTCACAAAGGGTGACTCCAGTTGTGGGCTTACATTAAAATCGAGTATGCCCAACAGAAATGAAAGAGAGCTAAGGGGATGATACAGACGTGCAGTTGTGCGAATATATATTTATATATATATATATATATGTGTGTGTGTGTGTGTGGTTTGTTGTTGTGTTTTTTTTTTTTTTTTTTTTTTTTTTTTGGTGGGTGGTGAGGGGATGTTATTTCTTTTGGGATTTGTTGCTGGGGATTTTTAACTGCAGGTAAGTAGATTTGGGGGGATTATTTTACCTGGTTGATTGGTTGAGGGTTTTTTTTAATTTTCTTGTTTTCATAATTCAGCTTAAAAGAGAACTCAGGAAGACAGGAATAGATGGAAGAAATGGTGAAGAAGATAGACAGCAAAAGTTCCATTAGAAATACGTTCCATTAGAAACGATGGAAAAGATCTCAATGGAAAACTTACTCAAAGGAGTAAGTTCTGATCATGATTAGTTTCAGATTAGTTCTGTTTACTAGAAATTGCAAGAGGTCAATATGAGCCATTATTGTACAAGAATTCCATCTTTATTACAGCTACTCATTTCTCTTCAGGGTTTCCCATTCCTTTCAGCTGAAATCTTTCATTCCATTAAGTCCATATTTTGGGTCATAGTCCCAGGGGTTTTTTTTTTTTTTTTTTTTTTTTTTTTTAAACTAAATAGTACTGAGATATTAAAGGAATACCACACTGATCTCTGTCTTTAAAACCTACCTGAATCTGGAAAAGCTTCAGTGTGAGCAGAGCTTTTTATAATTCATGCTTACTTAATGCAAGTACCAACTGCAAACCAGTTTATTATCGACTCTAGTTAAACAATACCACTGCCAAATGTAAATCATCATCATGGTACATCTTGAAAGCATGGTTAATAAAACAATATGGTAACATTTACTCATACCCAGTTACAGTATCTAATATTCAACTAATGGAATACCTAGAATCCTATAGATAATAATATATATCATATATAGAGAGAAGGTAAATTATTTGAACCATGTCTTCAATAAATTAAAATTTGGACCTTGGAGTATTTTTTAAACATAAACATAACTGTTAGGCACTGTGAGTTCAGCAAATTTGGTTCCTCTACTTCTATATCACTTGGTTTCATTCTAAGAGCACACTTACTTTGGGCATCACTTAAAGAGGCATAAACAAGCTTTAGAATTAACACAAATTACAATAAGGATACCAGCTTTCTTTCTCAAAAATACTATTGAATTCTTCAAGACTTTTGTGCAAGAATACTATCTCATGCCCAAGATATTAATGAAGGAAATGTCATCTATCCCAGTGAGCTAAATAAGCACTGTTTTCCCAGCTTTGCAGATGGAAAGCGGAAAGGAAAGATTATAATCCTGAAATGGCAAGTTACTTCACCAAGTGTTTGATTACCAGTTTTGAGCAGTCCCACTCAGATGGGTAAATATTTCACTTCTGACTTGCAAGCAATTTTTTCCAATTTTTCCCAGCCACCCCCGTCCCAAGTATGTTGGAATAAGCTCAGCCAGGTAATGGCTAGCCAGAAGAAAAACAACACTTCTTTTTAGGAACTGACACCAGCTCAGACTTGTTCTTTTCTGAGTCTGTGCCTTGGAGAAGTTCAGGAAACTTGTCATTTCTACACAGAAACTGTCTCCTAAAATAGACTCACTTACAAACAGGTTCTGGTAGCACCTGGATCTGGCACATCTTATGACCTCAGAATGAAACAGGTGAGTTGGAGAGGAGCTGTGACATGTTTTTGCATTTTCCTTAGAGCTCCTTGTCATTTGGGAAAACATGGGGCACTATTAGTGCTTATCATCTAGCTATTCAATAAATTCCTTACAGACGAGTAACTACATCCAAATTCTCAGTCAAGTAGCTAGCCAAAAGTTAGACTGCCAGGGAGGGAACAACAGAAAAAGCTGTAGAGGGTTGGTTTGCTAGTAGGACAATGGAGTACCTCTTTCTCTTTAGATCACCTCTTTAGATGCACAGAATGGCCTAGGCTGGAAGGCACCTTAAAGATCATGTAGTTACAGCCACCCTGCCATGGGGAAGGATGCCACCCACCAGCCCAGGCTGCTCAGAGCTCCATCCAACCTGGCTTTGAACACCTGTGGATCATTCACAACTTGTCTGATCAACCTGTTCCAGTGCTCCACCATCTTCACAGTAAGGAATTTCTTCCTAATATCCAATCTAAACCCACTCTCTTCTCAGTTTAAAGCTATTCCCTCTTGTCCTGTCATTGCTTGACCTTGTAAAATGTCCCTCTCCTTTCTTGAGGCTCCTTTCAGGGACTGAATGGATGCAATTTGGTGACCTCAAAGATTTCTCATTTCCAGACTGAAAAATCCCAATTCGTTTAACTCTTCACAAAACAGACATGTTCCAGCCCTCCAATCATCTTTGTGGCCTCCTCTGGACCCTCTCTAACAAGCTGATGTCCCTCTTATGTTGGGGCTACCAACTCTGGATGCAGAGCTCCAAATGGGTCTCAGCAGAGCAGAGGGGCAGAACCCCCTCCCTCCCCTGCTGCCCACGGGGCTCTGGATGCAGCCCAGGACACGTTTGGCTCTCTGGGCTGTGAGTGCCATGGCCGGGGCATGTCCAGTCTCTCACCCACCAGCACCCCCAAGTCCTTCTGGGCTGCTCTGGGTCTGTTCATGCCCAGCCTGTGCGGACACCTGAGACAGTCGTGACCCAGGTGCAGCACCTTGGGCTTGTTAAATCTCATCAGATTCCCACAGGCCAACTTCTTGAGTTTGTCCAGATTAAATGTTGGGAAGCAGAAAATTATAGTAATTTAGAATTATGAAAAAATTTTGATTTGTCACTAAGTACTTTCCCAGTATTTACTAGTAAAATGAATTTTACATTGTAAAAACCTTCTCATCTACATGTCTCAATTTTTCAAATAACTATGCTATGTCCATATTAAGTGTTATTTTTTTTCCCCTTCAGGTAAGGTTGAATCCACAAATTCAGTGGGCTTAAAATAGAGTAAAACGGAGTTTATAGAAATCATATTTTGTTAGGAAATATATATTTTTTTTAATGGGTAAGTTTATGCATAAAGAATTGAAGTTTGTTGAAAAAATTTTTGCCATTTCCTCACATTAACAGCCATATTTAGAGTTCCAGTGCTGCATATATGTGACACATATAGTTGCTCAAAAGATAGCTGAGACTTCTGCTTGGCATGGAGCCAAGGAGAAGAGATTCTAAAGCCCATTAACAGTGTATCATGACTGGGAATTAAAGAATCTTGTGGAACCATAAACTGTCTAGAAAGAAAATGAGAAAAATAATAAAATTTGATCAGAGGGTTTATATACTTTTATTAGTTCCTGGCAGCAGACTAGTAATAGACCATTTAAATGTGTACAGCAATATAACTGTCTTTTGTCAGATGCACAGTGCTGAAAAGGTGTGTACACAGTAGAGTATTCACACTCTAGGCAGTAGAGTAATAATAATAAAAAAATCTCTAATCAACCAACCAACTAAAAAACTACAAAAAACCCCAAAACAACCCCCCCCCCCCCAAAAAAAAAAACGTGACTAGACTTCACACGGCTCTTATCTGTATTTATCAAGCTGATTTCCCTGGAACGTGGAGATTTTCTAAAGGAAGCAAGACCAAATGTTTCCAGGCTATCAATGTCAATAACTACTTAGCAAGCACTGCCAGGAAACTAGAATTCCCACATTAAAATCCCAATCTAAAACACTCAAAACATAACTACCCCACCAAACTCTGTTTAAATAAGGTAAAAATAGCTGTTGGATGCACAGCAAATTTGCTCAGTCCAGAAGATGAATGCTTCAAGCTAGAACTACCTCTCTGTCAGTGGCTGCAAAAAGTAATATTCTCAAGTACAGCTGGCCCATTAGTCAAAAATTTCATAGCAAGTCTCAGGAATAAAATACTACCTTCTTCATAACAGAATATAAAATGAATATAGAGTAATATTTAAGTTAGATTTTATCTTTCCTAAAACATTCAAGTCCTGAGAAGCCAGATTTTTTGGTTGCAAAGTCTTGTGTTTAAATACCAAAAGGACTGTATTTAGAAAACCAAGGATGTTTAAGAAGGTCCAGGCTCTTTTTTTGGCTTTCCCATTTAAGTTTAGTGACACTACAAACCTAAAATTAATTCATTTTAGCTAACAACACATTTGAGAAGTTTGTGGATATAGAGTTAATGAACACAACTGAAGGTTCTCCAAGTAAATACAAACAGAAAGTCAGAACTTTAACTGATTATGGAAACATTAACATGGTAGGTTTTTGTTGTCCTCCTCGCCCACGAAAATGGTCTTACTGTTTACTTGTTAAGATATTTATACATATTTATACAGAATTTAAAGATAGAAAGCAAAAACTTCAAAGAAAAAAGAGAAAATAAACATGGCTTGTTTATCCCTCTTCATTCTTTCCCCTCTCCCCCCCAGTCAAGTGCCTTTCCTGTGCTTACCTTGTTCTGATCTTTCAAATCCACCCAACTGGACAAGAACCATCTGCTGCAGCACCACAGCCCACAAGGCCAGGAATAGCATGGAGAACCATAGCATCACTTAGCCCACAGGCTGTTTTCTCACGACTGCTGAAAACATGTCCAACAGCCAGGTCATACTGCCTTCCATCTCCCACAGAACAGATTGCAGTGACTCAGGATCCTTCTGGGTCAGAAGTCTGCTGGGCCAACCTACTGCTGCCGTACTCAGGACTAATTCACTCTCTTAACACCACTCCACCAAGCCTATTTTCAAATAATTTAAATGTGTTCTGGCAGACAGCTATGACAAATAAATGCCTTTTAGCAGCACACTGAAATGAAGCTTTGGGATATTCAATGAATACAGACATGCAATTCAGTTCAGCACTGGACAACTTGTTTTTCTTAACATGCTTTTTTCTTAAATGATGCTTCACCAAACTACAGCAAGTGCTGTAGTGGTATCATATTTTCTCTGCAATTCTTGAAGACCTCTTAGAACTATACTGTGGTCCTAGCACCTTGCTGTGCAAAAACACTGTTTATTTTAGTGATTTGATTAATCCATTCAAGGTCAGTAAAGCATGCACACATTCATGCTAGTTGACTTCACGAGTTGACAATAAAAATGATACAAAGAAAGGGAGAGATTACTGCCAGAGACAGAAGAACTTTAAATAATAAAAATTTATAAATTCCACAGCAGAAGAATTCAGATAGAATTATAAATAATGCTTTTGTTGTTGTTTCTTGCCTACTGTGTAGTATAACTTATATTGGCAATTAAATCATAGTAAGATATATGTACTGAGGTTCCCTTATGTTCTCCTCATCCTCTCCCTAAACACACAAACTAAGAAGACACAGAAATTAACCAAACTACAAAAAGTCCAAACAACTCCTAAAATAGTCTCAAAACCATTTGCTAGAAAAAGATTCAGGTACCACCTGAAGTCAACAGAAGAACTTTCATATTGGCACTTTATGTGGAAGCAACTGAGACCTAAAATCTTCATACAGAAAGACAGCTATATTAAGCAAGATAAATAGCACTGTCTCTCCTTGCTCTTATTCTTCACTGTTCCCCATAGCCTTACTCTGATAATAATACATTGATAGCAGTATGAAAAAGGCATTGAGAGCCTCTGATACAAAGCAACATCATGACTACCTAATTAGTACCATAAATATTACGTATTTTTCCAATTAAAAATATAAACACTAGTTCCATAAAACTTTTGTATTATATTAAACCAAGTTTGGAATACATGAATTGAAGTACAGGAACAGTGAAATACCTTATTTCTCTACTTTAGAAAATATTTTGAAAGTCAATATAAAATTCTGGAATATCATAGAAAAACTGATTTCAATACAGTATAGTAACAATGATAGCTTAAGAACCAGTAAAAAGAGGCAAGAAAAAACACCAAGGAAATTATTTTCCCAAGCAATTGTGATGGCTGCAAAAGGACAGAAGGAAAGTGATTGGTAGCATCAAGACAAGTAATAAATCTAAACAGTCTGTGAAGTCACCATGCTCTGTACACCTCCATTGCAAATTAAAAATCACTCTCAGTACTGGTGGTTGGTTTTTTTTGGTGGGTTTTTTTGTTTTGTTTTTTTTTGTTTTTTTTTTTTTTCTTCTGAAAGGTGTTCCAGCAGTTTCAAAGACAAAAGTACTTAAAAAACCAGTCACAACTTTGCTGGCTGCTTGTCAGAGCCTTTTGCTGTTGACAGACGTCTCCTTAAGAGCTATAGCAACGGTGATTTGTAGGAAAGATGAACACTCAATGCTTTCCTAGCTGATCTGTACACAAATTTCAGGAAAGGTGGAAAAGCTCTTTGTCTGGGACAAATCCTCCTTTCTGAGGAGAAAAGCACAATGGAAGTTGTGCTTCAGACACATCACCTTTTTCCCACCCAGATATGTCTGCTCTTAAACACTACAAGCAACATGACTCTTTGCTGACAGCAGCCTTCTCCTTTCAAAGGTAAAAATAATCTGGTGCTAATGAAAAAAACAACTTATAAACAAACCTAGAAACCAACTAGATACCCCAAGTCACAAAGCAAGAAACTTGTAGGCAATGGGTTAAAAGCCAGAAGGAAGCATTACTAATCAGTCCACTGCAGCTGGTGCCCCTTTCTGCTTCTCCTACTGGAGAATCAGGATGATACTTTGTCCACTTTACCAGGACTGCTGAGGCATGCAGAAAGGTAGAATACAACTCAGCAAGTAGAGTGAAAACAGACAGCTACTATGCTACCCAAGTAATCATGTCTGGATATTGGCATTCTGTATCTCCACACAGGCATCTCAAGCTCAAAGGAGCTCATTCTCTATCTTAGAAGTCCTGATACTCAGAAAGACATACTGTGAAAACAACTGATGAATCTTTGTAACTATCACCAATGCTGTGACAATGAAGGAAGAACTGTTCATGAACACCGTGTCTTCTCCTGCTCCCTGTGAGGGCAATTACAAGTTCAGCTGCAACCATTCATGTGTGAAGCTCTGCCAGGTTATGCTTGCTTACAGACTGCTCCTGCAACAGCAGTATGACTGAGTGCAGAATCTCCCAACTGAGAATAAAGAGCTCTTAAGTAAAAAAGAGAGAAACATGAACCTGAAGAGACTGGGCTTTTTTCTAATGGGAATATCTCCATGGAAATTCCTCCAAATCTAATATGCAAGGCCACACTGTTTTTAACTAAGAGTTCGGAAGGCTCATTTAAATTATCTGCACAGAAAAAAATAATAACCAATAAAACACATATGAACATACTTAAAAAGTTGATTAAGCGAATACAGCTGTGAATGAACAAATCAACCATTGCAAAAAATGGATCTACTGAAATAAAGACCAGCATGTTTATGCATTTCAAGATCCAAACATTCGTTGTTTGATTTGTCAAAGTTTATAGCATTTTACAGCACTTTGCAGAGTCAAAGTGCCTACTAAGTCTTTAATATTAAACATCTTTCAATATTTACCACAGAAAAAGTTCTCTCAAGCTGGGTATCAAGAGAAGATAACTGAGAGAAAACACAACAAGGAACCACTAGAAAACACTAGGCTTCAGTGACCTATCTGGCATTAGACAAAAAAAATCAATGATAAAGGCAGTCAGATAGAGAAGCCTTCAATTACTACAACCACATAATTCTAAGTGCATTGCCTTGGGCATCCTCACAACTGGATCCTATTCCTTTCTTAAAGGATTGCCAGCAAATTAAATAGAACCAGGATTAAATAGAACACTAAGTAAAATTTCCATATGCAGTATGGATTTTAAGAACATGCTGAACTTCAAATATTTAAAGTGTAACATTAATACAATAAAAAGAATTTAAGATATTTAAGGACCAGAGATAGGACCCTTTATCATCTTTAAAAATAAGTCCTTGTTTAAGAGCTTTGCTGAATCAAGGCTTGAACACTAATAAATATTATTAATGGCTGATTCCTAAAAGAACCCTTGCTAAATCTTACTCCTTTGCCTTACCACTGAAGTACCTGCCTGTGCTTCAGACTGCCTGATGGCCCATTTTTGGCTCTCCACACTTAGTACTAAGCTCCTTGAAGCACATCTTCCACAAAAAATGCAGAAGAATCTGTAGAAGGAAGTTTAACAGCCAACAATGTCAAAAGTACAATATCACATGAATGACATTAATATTTCACGAATACAGAATGCCAAAAATAATCAGGAATTAATTTAGGCTCAATTTATCAAATGAGCTTGCAGTTATATTCCTAACACAGATTTCAATGCTGACTTTGAATGATGACTTAGTTTTCAGAGGTGTTGAGAACTTGAAAAGCTCAGGGTTTCAGACCTTGAACATCACAACATTTGTGGAAGTACCTAAATATAAATTATTTAACATAACTGGAGGTTAGCCGGACTTGCTTCAAAATTTTGTTGATGAAAAAATTAAAATTATTCACTATTCCAATGAAATAACCAATAGAAGCACCCAAAATTATGTGGTGATTCTGCTTTTTAGCAGTATGGAACCACAACTACAGTAGCTACATGAAATCAAATAACAGCAGCCAGAAAGCCACTTTCAAAACTATTCTCTAGGGCTAATTTTCAACATGGAAACAGAAAGAAATAGCAGTGATCTTTGTTTTACCCAATTTTGAACCAATTTTGAGGAAGATTATTGTAAATAATTTGGGCAGAGAAAACGTTTCCATAGATAGCCATAGCTGAAATGCACCCACACAAAAACTAAAACAGAATTATGCATCAAACTAATGCATTATTTTTTACAAAGTGCAAAAAGAATGCAGGTCACATTGAACACAAACCATAACATGCTCAAAAAGAAGACCACACTATCCTACATGTTACCAACTTAAAATCTAAAATTAATTACAACTTTAAAAAATTATTACACAAAAGTCACCTAGACATGGGTCCACATAGACTTCAGTTAATCTTGTCACTGTCATTTGTTGTTGATTAAAAAGATTAGCAGAGAAACAGAAACTTAGAGAGGGAAATGTGCCTGAAGCATAAGCCCTCTCTCCCACATACCAACAAGATCCTATCTCATGTACTTACTGGAAGCCACGCACACAGGGCAGAACCTTAGTACAGGTTCCAAAAAAGCAAATTAACTGTTTCTCAAAATAAGTAATTAAACAACCAGAAGAGAAGACATTTCTATGAAAGAGAGAAATTCTGTTCAATGTGGCATCACTGGCCACTAAAATCACCTACCAATAACCATCAATGCCTGACAAAGTATGATTCTGTAATCAAATGAAATTGCAGCAGGATGGAAGAGGATATAGAGGCAGCAGTATTTCCCCCTTAAAAACAACAATTCTAATAATGTAGCTGCAGCAGGCATGTTCTCAGACATTTCTTGTTTACATTTATCTATGTATTAGAAAATCCAAACCCTTTCACTTTACTTTAGGAAAGAGAATGTTTTTCTCCTTCTTATGCAAATATGCATCAATCTACATAAAAACAACTTCTCATGGAGCTGAGATGGAAAATTCTCTCCCTCCTACAATTTCCTTTTTCACCCCCAAATGTCATATTATACATAACAGCAAGTTACACATATGTATAGAGAAATAAATGACTTCATACACTGTTGTATCAAAAGACACAAGGAATGTTTGCAGTGGTCCTAATAAAATGCCATTTTTAGGATAGCCCACATACTTGAGCATTTGCTTCGCTTTCATCTGCCAAAAAATGTAATAGGATGAGTGTTTGGTGCTTAGCACTATTTTTTGATTCTGATTTGTAACTGCAATTACAAAATATTTTATTAGGAGAAAATGTGCTTCAAAACATAACTTATGGAGAAGAACTTCAGTGTTTTCACTCAATCTATTTCCTCTTACACAAGCCATACACAACATGTATGAAATGGATAAAGCTCAATGAAGGAATTTAGACATCTAAAACCAAATACATCCACATCAGACTGATCTAGTTAAACAAGACTGCATGTTGCAAATTTTGTCTTCCCAGCTAGTATTTTTGCTGTCTAAATTTCCATCAATGCAACAAACTACCTACTCATGAACATGGGCCCTTTAAAAGGATTTCCCACACACAGAATACAACCAAACTGTGAAACTTGCTGCCACAAAATGCTATGGATGCCAGAAGAACAAATACCTTAAAAAATGAATTTGAGAAACTCATGGAAGCACATTCTTTTAGGTGGAAAGGCATGAATGCAACACTGCAGGATCAGAAAGTACCTAAAGATCACTTGAAACCAGGACAAGATGATGGGTGAAGCATCACTGTGTACCTACACTGGTATAATGGTACTGAAATCCAACCATGGTCAGAAAAGGGCAATGGGGAAAATGAGCCTTTGGTGTGATTTAGTGCAGGAGTCTGTGTCCTGCAGTTCCATACCAAAGCTTTTATCTGAAACACAATCTACTTCCATTCTGTGTATCATACCTAGATCTTTTATATATAAACTGACACAAACATCAGAGTGATGAATTCTCTAGTGAAGCTGATGCACAGAGAACTGCAGGAACCTGTCATATATGCAGTCTGTATATTCATATTTTATTAAGAACAATTTGGTATACCTGTCTTTATACTGTCTCACAAATCAAAACGCTAATATTGAACCTATATTAAAAAAGTTTTAAAAATATTTTAAAACAAGAAATTATTTACAATAATTTAAAAAATAATTTCAATTATCAGAGGGCATCTTTGCCATAATTTAAGTCTGAGATGAGATGGGGCATCTTTGCCATAATTTAAATCCAAGATGAGATGTTTCTATTTAAAACAAAGAATGCCCCATATTTTCTGAATACACAACATTATGCTGAAGTATCTAAGACAGTTACAGAAGTTTTGGGATGTGACAGAGCATAAAAACACTCATTCCAAGAGCAAAAGACCCTGGAGTATGGAAGATTTCTCTTACTCAGAGCCATCATACATTAGTTTCCTTAAGCAAGAAAATACAAGTAAGAAAATACAACAAAATTCGCTCTGTAATATTTGAATGCAAATGAAAAGCAACCCTTATAAAATCAGATTAAAAAAATCCAATTATTTTTGAGAACGAAGATTGTCCTCAGATGGTAGAAGGGGAGCACAGTTTTGATTAAAGACAAAATAGAATTCCTTTAAAGAGAAAAAACTTCGTCAAAGCAATGCCAAAGCATTGACTGAATGGTGAAACCACCGTATAGCAAATGTTCTTGTGGCGCTACACTCCTCTCATGATCTAATGTAAATAAGAAAAATTATCAGTAAAAGAAAAGAGAGCTAGAAATCAGAGTTGTGACTTTGGTTTTCCAAATTTGACAAGGAAAAATAAAGTAAAACATGAAAGAACGGAATGGTATTAAAGGTCTGGTTGTTTATACAAGGGAGCCAACCAACTGAAAGTAATGAAACAGAAGTTAAAAAGAGATTGAAAATAATTAGCAAAAATACTAACTCTTGAACACCAACTGCAGATTTCTACCAACTTAGAATAGTTATAAAAATTTCAAAAGGTGTGTGAGGCTGAACCATCAAAAGTGTAAAAATCCCTGCACTTCAGTGGAGGATTGCAAGCTTGAGCCAACAGAGCGCAGCTTCTCTCCTACTTCAGCAGAGAAGGAAGGAACATTCCTCAGGTATAAACCACTAGTAATTAGGGTACTATATGATACACATGGCAGTTTTTAGGTTTTTATCACATTGCATTCCAGTTTATATTATTAACATTACTTTAGTAAAAACCAATAGTAATATGGGCTTTAACCTGGTACTCTGGATAGCTGCCTGTTGGACTTGACTTTCAGAGGCTTTTTGAGGGCAGGATATTTGACATAGTGTGAAAGGCCATAAATAGTTTCAACATCACTCAAAACCACCAAAAGTTATCCACAGATGAGCTACAAACTAAAGTGGAGGAACTCATGTAGACAATGCAACCTTGGCAGTCAACAAAACTGAGACCTCCCAAACTTCTTGGCTGTTTTTCCTCTTGCTTTGGGTATATAAAAAAAAGAGGAAAACACAACTTTTTAAAACTCACAGACTGCTATTAGGTTTCTTAGCAGTCAGCCCTGGGTCAGTTATGGGAAGATTATTTTCACATGATGGACAATAGCAGTAAACTGAATTTATGAAAAGCATTATGTGAGAATCTAGACTAAATTTTGTCTTGTTTTCACCAACAAGCAGCTTGAGAATTAAACAGATTACAAGCATTAAGTATTTTTAAAAAACAGTAAAGCCGTGTGATTTTATGTAGGATCTCAGTAGGGAGTCAGTGTGGGCAAGGAGGCTCACTTTGCAGGAGGTATCACTGCAAGAGTGAAGCACAGGACTGCTCACTATGTTCCTTGACCGTGTCCCCTGGATTCTTGTTTTTTCTAGCTTTGTTCGGTGTATGGGCATAAAATCTTAAGGAGACTGAAAATCTCTGACTGATAGAGATGTCCATTGGCATGAGAGCAAGTATTGATGGATTAATGGATCTCTGACGTTACTGAATTTTTTGCACAGTGATTTTCTGCAGCAACAGAATAGACCAAAAAGTTCCATTAAAATAAGTGCTTGAGCAAAACTACTGTTATCATACAGTCTTAAAATGATGTTAAGAAACCATACATTTTCCCTCACATATCTCCATGTCCTCAAAACTGTTCCCAGAATTTTCCTGTTGTTTTTTTCAGCACAGCTTCAAAAAGCTTTCCTTTCAGAAGGACTTTTCTAAATCACACCATATAGAGATACCTGCACAAAGTAAGATCTTATTATTTTAGAAAATACACTTTCCAAATAAAAAGTTCAATTACAAACCATTAGAAATGACCACCTTAGTTTTTCAAGACCACCCTTCAGGAAGTGGAATTACTTAGTATTCCATATTTTAAAATATTTGCTATTAGTTTTGTAGAACTAACCATTGCTGTACCACTGCCATATGTTTTGGATAAGTAAATTTTGCAAGGTTATCCTATTTTCAGAAGAGTCAACTAGAAACTATATTTCCTTGTCTGTAACATGTAGGTGACACTTTGATTAATCTTTCAGAAGGCAAAATCATGTTCATCAAATTATTTGGAATCCTGAAGCCTTATAAAGAAACTTCTTATTAGAACCTATGAAGAACAGTGGTATGATATAATAAACCCCTAAATGGTCTTCAGCTGACCAGAACAGCTTTTCGTGTAGTAGAAGGAGATAGTGGCATGTTTCAGCAATCTCCTTTCTAGAGGCTTAGTATCACCACAAAGCACATGATCAGTGCAATGAGATCAGACTGTTCATTGAGTTACACAGAGATCTCATTTATCTTTGGTTTTGGAAGGCAGTGTTAGGTAGGCTGTATTTTCATGCTAACAACTGCAGAGCAGTACAAAATCCTGGATGGCCAACGACATGGAATTTTCAGGTCCTATGATTTATTCTCCTCCAAAACACATAAATTAGTGTGTGTAGATGGAAGCCTTTCACTTCAACTAAAGTAGATAATGTAAAATAATTTTCGCTGACAGATCTGTTTCTTCACCTGTTTTTTTAAAATTAATTTACAAGTTATTATGATTTTGTTCAGCATATATGTATATTCACCGCCATCCTCCATTCACTCATTTGGCAGAAACAAGACAAGAAACAGCTAAATAAATCCTACAGTGCATTGTGTATCACATCTCTGCATTCAACAGGTAAACCTAAATCTAATAATAAATACTGAATAAGAATAGAATGAATACATGTATGTGTATAGATGACAAACTTGATCACAAAGCACAAAAGCTTTACTGAAGGTCACAGTGAAGTGCTTCCATTATTCACTTTCTTTTATACATGGGAAGGATCTGACATTTCCTTCAGACTGCCCAGCCGTTTTAAGTTTGTCTGGTCAAATAATTTCACTGCAGCCTTCATCTGAAACTACAGATGCAGCTATTTGTAAGTATACATAACTTGCAATGATTTTTATTCAGTTACATTTTTAATACAACAGGTTTAAAATTAAAATTGGGAAGAATAAAAGTATGAAAAACCACATTTATCAAAATGAAACTTCAGCACGGTGTCTCATGCAATTCAGGGAGACACAGCATATTACTGCACCATTTTTCCCAGCAGAGTTAACCATCAAAATACCATCTCTTGTAGTTTATACAAAGGCCAGACACAGAGAAAAATGCACAAAGTATGACATTAGCCCTACTGGAGTTATTAATGGAATAAATGCAGCAGTCAAAGACCCTCTGAAGATAAAAGCATCACTCTCTCCCATCTGTGGAATTCTGCCCAAATCACAAATATTTTCGTACTTGTCAGCCTTTTTTCCACTGTAATGAAAGAGTTTCCTTCATAATAGTAAATAAAATTTAAGTGTTCCCTTCTGTGCTTCAAAGTAAAATGGTTTCAGTAGTGATGCAGACAGTACAGTGTGCATCCTTCTAAGGAAAGTTTTACTGCTTCAATTTCAATCTAACATTTTGTATTGCTTCAAGGTTAAAAATACTAGGACATGGAATCATGCAGAAATCTATTTCTTACAAGCGAATTGGTTGCTTTTTCTGGTATCTAGCTCTATGTTTGAGAAGGGTCACATTTACGCATTAATACTCTGAGAAAGAAGTTTTATAATGTAAACATATGTGCTGTAAAACTATGTCTTGCATAGTCAACAGTAAAATAATCTTTAAAATTTCAGTGTAGAATGTTAACTAGACTTGGCCTTAAAATTCTTTCTGCAGGAAAATTAACTGAGCGAGAAAGAACAGTTATGTCAATCACTGATTTGACAGACTGACAGCTACATCAGTTATGACAATTTCTGGTCTTACAGACAATCCACAGAGTTTCTGTACAAATCACAGCTATTATTGTTTGAACTAGAACCAAACTTTAAAGCAAGATATCTGGTCTAGTTTTAAAAACTGCAGAAGCTTTGACATAGGAATAGGTCACTGTGGAACAATGAGTTATGTTTCCAAGCATCATGCTGACAGTTTACCTGGCCCAAGACAAATTCAAGAGTTTGCATCCTCCGAGAATTAACCTCATTTAGATTATTTTGTGCACGCTGAAGGCTAAGTGGGCATGGACTATGACCATGAATGAGCTGACCTGTAGCAAGTTCATATTGCATTGCAATCGTCTTTTCTCCCACCCCCACCAAGCACTTCCTGGAGCATGCAAAATTATTTCTGTATTTAACTCCTTTACATTCAACATCCCTTTCTATTCAAAATCTTCCATGTGTTCACTTACAGATGACAGTCGTTTCTAGTTTATTTACTTGTTTACATAAGAGACACAGCTTTTTATTTTAATGAATAGTAAGTGATTTTGCTGTATCTCAAATCACATATTCTTAACACTTGACTCTGAAAAAAGGCTCCAGATCTGTTAGAAATGGGGGCAAAAAACATTAGAGAAAGTATTTGGATCCATAAAGACAATGCTTTCTTTAGCTGAATGAGGAATGGCAGTTTCAGTCTTTGGTATTCAAAGACAACTTTGCTGTTACCATTTCCCAAGAAAGTCATGCTGTCTTAAGGCAAAGCTCAAGCATCAGGGAGAACATAGAAACGCCAATGTTACAAACGACATACCACTTTGTCTGTGCAATGTTTCATCTTATCATGATTGCACATTAAGTTAAATAATATTCTTAAGTGGTATTATTAATTTTCTAACTTAGCTCTCTGATTAAAAAAAAAAAAAAAAAAAAAAAGAGAGATAAAAAAAGCTGTGGCTAGCATATAGTAGACCTTTAAATCTCTTTTGGATTCTTTTTCTACATACTGTAACAGTGAGCTATTTTCTGTCCTCCCACTCTCACCCAGAAGCAATGTCTGCTTGTCACTTCGATAGCTGCTCATGAAAGATATAAGTAGTAACAAGTTGTTGATTTCAATATTTAATTTATTGCCAAGACTAGAAGCAATAAGCAAAAATCTGTTTGACTACAAGCAGTCAGCAAACTAAATACCACCACAAACAAGCCTGCATCCTTTAAGTGTAATTTAACCACACCTTATAGCTCTTCTCCTTTATGCAGCAAGTCCTTATATAATGAATGTCTAATGAAGCTGGAGTGTCTCTACACTGTCCTGGATATCCAGCCCCTTGACATAATGCAGTCAAACTATTTTTTGCTTGCTACATCTATAATTCTTTGTATTATTAGCAAATTTGGTGTCACACTATGACTGAGGCTAGGCAAGGCAGCACACATGCATGCCTTTCTCTAGCACACATTCCTTGGGGGCCTGCAGTCTGAATCTCAAGCACAAAGATGAAGACTATGAAGACTTGCAGAATATTACCCAGATGTGTTGTAACAGCACTTGAAGGACACATATTATGGATTTTGAAGGCACTTATTCACTGCAATGCATCTCTTTCAATGTGTGAGGGAAGAGCAATGTCAACTATCCTCAGAACCTAAGAGGATTTACAGTTACAAGTAATTATTTCTTTATATTTTCTTTCAAAGTCATATGCAAAAGATTACATTTTGAAACCATTATTTTTTTCATGTTTTCCGAAAGTTTTTAATGGACGTTATTTTCGATCTGAATCCAAGTGCCATTTGTTTGAATGTTCAAACACTTTTTGTTAGGTATCTATTTCACACTAAATGTTCAATTTGGTAATAAGAACAAGTTTCCTGAGCTGAGGTTCCTTTCAACCATGGTGCATGCTCTACAGATCACAATAACACATTAAATAAAAGCTGGTTTTGAAGCTTCCTGGACTGAAGCTAAGATTTTTAATCTTATTTGCAAAATAAACATGAAAAAATATGAAAATGAGCAAACGGGTTATCAAAAGTTTTCAAGCTGTAGAAATTTCCTGCATATTCAGAATGAAGGCATATTCAGCATTGCTACTGAGTCTCAGTATGGCTGTAGGAAAATAAATCCAAAGTCCACAAAACCTCTACAAGCTCTTCTAATTCCTGCAATAAACTTAGTAAGACAAAAATAGGGGCAATGAGAAAACTGCATTGCAATATTGATTGAGCATTGCCAGCTGCTGCTCTCATTTAAATGGGAATCTTTTGTTTTAGCTCTCTTGCTCACTGCTAGAACAAACTACCTAGAGAAGTTCCAAGCCTTCAGGTGTTCCATAGGCCAAAGTCAATATTTTAAATACCACTCCAAGAATACCACCAGTATTATTGACTTACAATTTTATCACGAGTCTCAGGATATTTGTTGACTTTTTTTTCCACATCCTAGTTTCCAGAGCCACACAGTGACAAGAAAACCCCTCTTGTTGAATTAAAAGAAAATAATTGTTGGAGATAGATACACTTAAATAAGCAGCACACCATGTTCCTTACCAGCATTGGGTTATGAAGGTGGGTTAAAATGCAGTTCAATAAAATTCATGCTGCAAACATCTAATCACAAGCAGACAGAAGTCTGCACTACACTGCTCCATGCTCAGTGTTCTATAAAAATACAGATGGAAAAACGGTTTTTTTGGCCATTGATTTACTTGATCATTGCCAACAGCCAGAAATCTAGCAGGATTTGTAGCTCATGAATACTTCCACCAAATTTTCTGGTAGTTTCCCTTAAACTAGAACCAGTATTTTCTTTCTTTTCTTTTGATTGAGCTTCTGCCAACCAACTTACTTTTGTGCATCAACCAGTTCTCCAAAATACAGTGACAGACTGCTGAGACCATCTTAAAAGAAAAAAGCTCGTGTTGATAGGATTATGACAGCAACAAGCCTGTAGCTCTCTATTCCTGTTGGATTTTGGTGCCAGGAGAGTTCCCCTAAGAGAGAAGAACTTCTTCAAACTCCCTGGGGGAACATTTTGCAGGAAAGGAACACTTGAAATTTGATTTGTCCACTGAATGAACAGTACTAAAAATCTGTTCAAATGCTAAAACAAACACATGAAGTACAGCACAGCCAAGTAACTTTACTTTATAAATCATATCGTTTTCATTTCCTGAATTCATAACCACAGTGATGCAATAATGGAAACTTTTGTATGTTTATAAGTTAGATGACCCACAATCATTCCCTACAGTAAACACTAGTAATTTCTGACTATTAAAATAATTGTCATATTCTATTGCTATGGTTTGCTTAACATTGTAAGGTGAGTTTTCTATTTCACAAACTGTATTACATTGGCAACAAGATTTCTGACCTTAGCCAACAGTATTGGATGTGATTAATTTCTAACATTCTTTTTGGAAGTCAAAATAAACATCCACTCAATTTTCTTTGTTTGCCATCTCAACGTCCTAAGCTGGCTGGCCTTCTCACAAATTCATGTTGGTTGTCCCTAATTAACTTCTTTTTCTTTTCAAAATGTTTGAATTACATCCAGTTACGTTATTTCCATTTAAACTCCCTTTCATCTAACATTATTCCCCAATTGTTGCATTTCATTTAAATAACAATCCCACATTATATTTAAAATCAAACTATCAATTAAAATAGACTTCAGACTTACAACAAAAGTCATTGATGTGGCAAATAATGATGGGAAAAATGAAGATATCTTTTACAAAAGTCTATATACAAAATACTGTGTTATAGAATCAGATCTTAAAACACCATCACATCTCATCAAGAAAGTTAATATGTATCATTTTAGACTATTTAGAGGAATTGCTTTAGGATATTATTTTGTAACCCTTCTTTCTTAAATTAGTCTCCATCTTAGGATCTTGTGCTGCTTAGAGGTAAAAGTTAATTTGCTCTCTCAGCTTCTGCCATAGATTCCTCACCTATGTAATTAACAAAAACTGCTGAAAAGATACCTTGCAGATTTTCTCAGAGTTCTTTGAAAGAAGAACAAACCTGTCCTTTTGTAGAATAACACACAAAGTAGCCGTGCAAGGTTGGATTCTACTCTTCACACTTCTAACTAATATTCACTCATCTGCTTCACACCTTCAGTGTAGTAGCTGCTTTCCAGACACTTGAGAAGGGCAGCTTGTTATCTGTCAGACAGCAGATCAAACTAGATGTGCCATTTAAGCAAAATAACCACAGAATAGCTTGCTGGAAGTAACAACCACACTATGAAGCTCAACAGATGAAACGCAATGAAGAAATTCTGTCTATACAATCTGCTTCATCTATTTCTTTTCATAATTAACTTTAATCTTTGCATCCTATGTCTCATTCTTAATTTGTTTAATTGGCTGAAGTCTAGAATGGCCTCCAGCTGTCTAGACCATTGAACTAAGAATGCAACCCTGCATTAGCTCAAAGTACAGTGCCTCAAGTTTTGCTCCTGGAGATTTACGCAAGCAGTTATTCACACTGCTTTCTAGTTTGTCTTTGCAAGGTACTTCCTGTTCTACTTGTTTTAATTGCCTACCTGTTATTCTACCAAAGCATTATCTGACTACCAGCATATTTACCATAGATATACATTTGTTTTGCAAACAATTAAGTTTTTTCTTGGTGTGGATCTTCCATCATTCTGTTCTTTCATTCACTTACAAGGTATATTTTATGTCCTTCCATGATGTTAATTACATTATTGTGTATATTTGCTACAGCACAATGAAGTATCTTTCTCTTTCTTTCTCTCCTCCTTTCCCACATCATAATTTTTCTTTATTATGGGTGCATGACCCTGTGGCTTAAGAGTAGAAGATTTCTGCATGTTTCATCTTAACTTTCCCATTAACTAGCTCTGCTGGAAGTGTTATGTGTTACTTTTTTTTTTTTTTTTTTTTAAGTCAGTTCTCTGTAGCACTTCAGTAAATGGTTATTTAATTTTATATCTAAGAACAAGGTGATTTTAAAACACCCATAGTTACATATTTTGATTTTTCAACCAGAAGACAATTTACCACAGCTCGTGAAGACTTTCATTCATTTTTCTACTTTCTGACATAGAAGATACAATTGGTAGTGTATCTGTATCTTGGGGTGATACGCAAACATTCCCAGGCTTCATTTCACCATTTACATCAACCAATAGTCCCTTTGAAATGCCAATCCCTAAACACTTTTAAAAAGTTCTCTGATAAGCATCTAAGTCAAATTAGTTGTCTCCCTCTCTCTCTTTCCAGCAGAAAAGAGACTTGATACACTAAGAGACTTCACTCAACTGACTCTATCCACCCAGTAATTTGGTAGATGAGGTGTGTCACCAGTATATCAAACCTCCAAGTCTCATGAAGATCAACAAGTGTGCAGATCACTATATTCACATTAACTGACCCACTCTCTCAAGGAATGAAGCCCAGATCCAAACCTCATTAGAAACCGAAGAAGCCACCAAGGGACGTAACAGCATATGTACTTAAACTACAGAAAAGCCAGAGATAATCCTCAGATCAGTTTTAAGACTCAAGTCCATTAGAAGTCTGTACCTTAGATTCCTTCCAAGTTTTTTATCATCTTCACATTTTTAATGTAGCATCTGCAGATTGTGCATCTCCCTTCTTGTTTCCAACCTTTTTGTCTGCTCATCTATACTGTTTGATAACTTGAAAGTTTATTTTCTTGGATTGCTATATCCATGAAGAGTGTCACCTTTCTGTATGACTCTCCCTCTATTATTAAGCAGTAAAATCTCAATGAAGTTTTCAATAAACTTTCCTTCAGCTTGTTTTCATTCGTTTTGATGATATCCACCAAATCTCTTTATATTATTTTTCACCACAACTCTCCATAGGTTAGGACTTCTGTTTTATCTATATTTTAATAATTCTCAGTTATATTTACCAGATTTAAAACCTATCTTTACGTGTCCCAGAAAGCCCATCTTATTTTCTTCCAGATTATTCTTCCTATTTGATCCTTCTTACTCTTCCATTATCTCCATACATTGTCAACATATTTTGGACAGCCTGTAAAGGGATTACTCACTTTCATGATATTGTTACTTGTACTTACTTAAAAGTACAAGCTTACCACGTATAAGTTGAGCAATCCCCCCTCCCTTCAATTTCATTAATGTCTTCCTTTTTTCTTGGGCCTCTCCATGGAGTTATTTCCTCTTCACATTTTACATGGTCTCCTGATTAATTTTTTCAGCAACAAAATTCAGACACTCAGTAAATAAAACTAACAACACGTATCTCAAGTATAAATTACTGTAGTGAGGCAAATGGGATGGAGAAACTATTTTATAAAGAAAGTGACTCCAAACATGGCCCAAATAGTGGAGATAAAGATGCAAATCTAAGCACAATTCTGAACAAGATCAGCTAAAATGATAAGAAAACCCAGACAATTTAAACTTGATTATTAATAACATCTGAGCATCTCTATGAAAATTTCCATATGTTTACCACTTACTTTTAGAGTGTCAGTCTTAAGGTATAATCAGTTAAAAAATAAATTGAAAAAACTAATTGAAAAACCTAAAATGCACCAAATCAACACACAAATGGTAAGGAACAAAGTAGCAACATTCAAAAATATAAGTCTTTACCTTTGTATAAAACCATGAGATTTTAGAAAAATGGAAATGCTTTTGAACAGTAAAGAACTGCATAAGAAATAAAACTGTAAGAAGTTCAAAGTCTGAACATGTCATGGCAAAAAGTGCATAAATGTGGACTATAAAACTCCGTGTAAATTGCTACTATCTGTGGTAATGCAGAATACTGAAATAGAAGTGAAAGTAGCAACCAGCCACAGAATTTATTTCAGACTATAATGAATTATCATTTCAATTAAAATATTATCAGAAAGCTATACCACTTTATCATTAATAAAAATTGCCTGTACTCAATAGTGATTCTGTCCAAAGTACTTTTAGTGTGCTCATTAAATATAACTGTAACAGCATAAGCCTCCCCAAGTATTTTATCTTGCAAAGGAAGAAGCTGAAGTCTCAATTTGAAACTGTAATAGTAGTCTTAATCAACATTTAAACATTAGGTCATTTAATACATAACAGATTTAAAATTTGTTGCTTGATTTTGTGGAATTAAAAATAGTGGTGCAACAGATTTATCTGGAGATTACTTAAGTCGGCAGGAAATAATATCAGTAGTCTCCAGACCTCCTGGAGCACTTAAGTACAAATGGAGAAAGAAGACCTGCATTTAAATAACACAGCTGGGAATGAGATAGGAACTTCCCAAGTATCAAGGGAATCAAGATAGAACAGTGAAAGAAGTTGCAGAAGTTAAAATTAATATACACAAGAGTATGCATATACTGAAAGAGCTTGTCTGCCCACAATATCAAAGCAGAAGCAGTTTCAGGACATAAAACATGGCTGACATGAAAGGACTTATAGCTCTGAATATTACTACCACACTTTGAATTTCCTTCAAATTAGGGGCTAACTCACAGCAGCTGCTTTATAAGATTCAAAGCTTTATTTAGTTTCAATAATGATAATATATATTTTTAAAGCATCCCCCACTCCTGTAGGAAAATTGCCAAGTTTAGTATTAAGAACATCATCTCTCTACCATATGGAAATACAGATAAAATCTAAATAGAGAGCTCACTTTCTTCAGACACTTTTGGAGTCAATCCTGAATGGTAACTAACTACTCCTGATTATGATGCAGAAAGGAACAGACAGAATTAAAAAAAAAAAAAAAAAAAAAAAAGAGTTAAAAAATACATCATCAAGACTAGAACTAATAGAAATCTTTGAGTTGTGCATATTCTCGTGATCTGCAGAATACTATTTTGATTTTTTTTAATTTTACATTCAATGGGTATTTTCCAATTTAAATACCTGGCAATTACTTTAGACCTTCATAAGCTTTACTTAAGATACTACCTACTTGGACTCAGCACAGTACTCTTCTCTCTTTCTGCTGAAGTCATTTTCTATTCACACAAAGGTATAAATCAGAAACCAGTTTCCAAATATCAGATTGGAAGAAAAAAAAATGCAGTAATTATTAATGGAACTACTTACTTTAGTGTAGATCAAAATAATTTACTGCTATTAGTTTTGGTTATTTTTTTAGTGAAGAGATTGAAATAGCTAGAAATTCAGTATGATCCATTTATACTAAACAGAAAGAACATAATCATCACCCCTGAATCTTTACAGGATAGTGTTCTGTCAAATCAATTTCTAGGGCTCTAAAATGGACATGAAAGTAAAGAACAACTCTTTATCTGCTAATACAGTATCTTGATTGAAAAATACACGTCACAGTAACTCAAGGTAGTGGGTGTAAATTTTTTTCTACAGACAAATAATGCCTATGGCCAATGTGAGAAACTGGCATTTAGATATAAATCCTAAATTCTATGACATATGTTTTTATTTTGAGTTTTCCCCCATCCTTGATTCAAAGCACTGGCAAGAGAAATTACATCAACAGATTTTTGGCACAGCCATGACAGATCCCACATTACAATGAAAAAAAAAATCCCCCAAAAACTGTGTGCGACATTTTCTCTTTGAGACCAGTGAAAGTCCAGCATAATCAAAACATGACACGCCAGACTTTCAATATTACTCAACTGAATACATAAAACTCCTAAAATGTTGGTGTGCAGAGTAAGGATGCAGTCCAGGCATTTAAGGTTCAGAGGGACCATCAGATCACTCAATTTTACAATCTGTGTAACACACACATAGCATTTCAGGTGGTATTTCATGCAGTCACTACAATGACTTGTATGACTTGTAACTCATGGACCCCATTCCTGATGGTTTAAACAATTGGAGATAAAGGCAATGTGCTGCACTCCAGTTGCTCAGAGGGACAATGAGATACCATCCAGAAGTGCTGGGCATGGGAATGTTGGAAGAGAAACTGAAAAGTAAATGGAAGCAAAGTACTTTAGCCAATGTTAGCATCTCAAGTCAGCTTATAGTACGAACACAGAAAACCATATTTCAGGTTGCCATGGTAACAACCATCAGATTAGAACATTTTCACCAGATTTACTTTTTTGAAAGGAGTAGAAAAACCCCATGAGTGTCATGAATCCCCTGGGGTATTCTCTATATAAGCAGAAAGCCAGGTCAGAAAAGTATGCGCTGTGTATATGAACAACCTGTACCTTTATCTAGAAGTACTTTGCCTAATCCATATACTTTCCCAAACAAACTGCTATTGTTTCACAAGAGCAGGAAAAGGAGAGACGAACATTGGGAGGCATCTTTCCGCACACACACATGGACTAGAAGACCTTCTTTGATCTGCAATGGAAAGCTGACTAGGATAAAAGGCATATCTGAGAACAGTGTTCTGCATTCAATGGTGTTCACCCAGTGATGGATCCTTCTGTCACTGAAATGAAGTCTTGGATCACCAGCAAACTGCTGGCTGTGAGTTCAGTTGATGTCTCCTGCTGAGCACACAATTGCTTCACTGCAGTGTATCTCAGGCTTGGTGGAAGTACACAAGTTTTTAGTTCATCTGTCCACACAACCACCCCCAGAGCCAAATACAAGGTATGCTTCCAGGGTCCCAACAACAAAAACCAGAAATATGTGAACAACAGTGTTTGTCATACCTTTACAAATACAGATTTACCATACCAAGAAAAAAATCCCAGCAATCCTGGCTAAGTTTTAGCTTTTTTCCGAATACCATAAAATAAATTCTTCAGTCTTTCTAACACTCTCCATGCAATTTTGAACACCTTTGTGATCCTACCAGAGGCTGTGACATAAGCTCTGTTTGTATGTTTGCATTGTGCCAGCCAATGTGTCAATGCCCACATACTGTAAGACTGTTCAGGAAAATTTCTTTGCAATAAAATACCCAAAAAATTTTTATTCACATCAAGCAACTCAAAATCCTTGCAACATCCCATTTCCTGATCAGGACTGAAAATAGTAATGTTGATACTCAGGCAGTATTATACCTTCAAATTTTAAGCTCCGAGCTTGTCAAACTGCTGTAATAACACTTTTGTCAGTGTAATAACACTTTTTGTTGTCCAGTTTGAAATTCTTCATGGCTCTATCAATTCTGGCTATGTTTTTCTCTTCTTTCATATAGTTTAAAAGGAAAGCACTACCATACAAGGGCAGATAAAAGAAATGGAAGTTGCAAAAGAAACTCAGGTTGACTAGAGGACAGGTAATCATATTTACAAATAACACTGATAATCAGACTTTAGGAGTTCTGACTAACACATAGTTAGATACCTCTCATTTATTTGCATATTTCAATGCTACTTTACATCTAGTAAGGGCAAGACACTTAAGTAAGCACACAGACAAGCAGATACACAAATTAATATCTGCACTTTGTTCAGGGGTACGTGATCAAACATAATTGTATTTTCAGCATGCCTAATGAAGTGTCTGTCATGATAAAAGGATAGAAAAAAACCCCTTACCTTGACAAAATGAATCCTGCAAAATGACAATTAGGAAGAAAAAGATCTTCTAAGCAACTTTGCACTTAAGAGAAAAGGACAAGACTGAAAAATTACTTACAATATGACAAAATAAAACCTTGAAAAAAAAAAAAAACAGCAATGCTATAATATAGGAAGTGCTTCTATCAGTTATACCTGAAAGTATTTTCCTAATGTAGAAAGTAATTTCAGAAAGAATTGAATAGCTCCTTCTTCCTATGCCATTCTGTTCAGACCAGATTGACTGCATTTGCAATCATGAGCCTAAATTTCAAGCATTTGTTTTCTATGCTCTTTCATTAATTACTAGCCCAATGAAACTGGAATTTCAATGTGATCATTTCTATCAAAGGGACTGGGATAATTTAAATTAAAAATCACAAAACGGGATAAATGAAGTTTAAGATACCATTAATTCAAACACAGCCTGGAATTTGACAGCTTAAGTGTGATCTTTTATTGTTGCTCATGCAACAGAGAACTTGTACTTTGCAGAGTCCTTTGCAAACTCTGTCAAGTGACTGACCTCTGGTAGCACAAATGTCAAAATGCAAGCCAGATTTGTACTGATACTGTGGAGTTAATAGAAAAAAAATTGAAATGAAAATATGCATTTTATTACAAGGCAAGCAGATGCAACACTGACTATATACAAGGAATAGATCAGTTGAGTAAGGTGACATTTTACATAGACACTTTTGAAAGTAGAACTACATTTTAAGGGCTTTTGCATATGTTTTACCTAGAGACCTCTGTGATGATGTGCCAATATCAACTTCCCTTTCTCTTTAGTTGCCAGTTTTATTTGATTTCTTTCTTCAGATATGTGCCAACCAGTTTCAACTTGTTTAACAACATTTTTTTAAAATCAGCTGCCTTGCTGGAATGTTGAACTGATGCATGTGTGGGTGTGCTTATAATGCATGTAAAAATACATTAAAGCAATATAAAGGGTCTAGTTTAAACCTATAAAGGTTAAAAAATTAAGCACGAAGGCCAAATACTTAAGCAGACACCTCTTTATATACCATAATACCTTACAAAAACAATCACCTAACTTGCATAGAAAGTGCTGTGGAAGTGGAAGTGCTATGCTCATTTAATACAGCTGTGGTTTATACAGTTGAACTGCAAACCCAATGGAATATCACAAGCCATGTTATTATTTAATGGAAGGAGTTAGATTTGCAAAATGTTTCACTCTCAAATACAATATGAAATAAAATTATGCAATGTAATATATTTGATGATTATGTATATTGGATTGCACACTTAAGTTCTTTCCAGAAAAATTATTTAATAAAATGCCGATGACGTGAGGGTAATCAAGCAAAACAACAGAACCAGGATGTCAGATGGGGATATACTGTTAATGAAATCAAAGCTGCATCCTGATCTGGAAAAGCATTAAGATTTCCTTATTAAGTCAGCTTGAGGCACAAAAGCTTGCCTGTTTCAGGCTCAGATCTCCAAGTTGTCATAAGCAGCAATTAGAAATCTCTTAGGAAATTTCAATTGTTTTGTCTGACCTTTATGTTTCTGCTTGAAAAAACTAGAGGGTGAGAACAGACACATAAACCTAGTCACAGAGACAAACTCTCAACAGTCCACACCTCCACCTAACCCTGGTAAATCACACCAACTACAAGTCTTCATACTTACGAAATAAACTATTTTGTACTGTTTTGATAAAATATTAAACAATAAATCACAGAATAATAGAAAGACTTGGTTCTGAAGGGACCTTAAAGATTATCTCACTCCAACCTCCAGCCACAGGTAGCAACATCTTCCACTAGATTGTATTGCTCAAAGGGGTTGCTTCTGAAGTGCTTAATACTTAACTAGATTTATTTTTGACAACTGATAAAATGCCAGATTCTTCTTGTTCATATTGGGAGAGAGAGAGTAGAGTTAATGGGAGGTTTTGAGGAAAACTTGTAGGATTTTACAGCTCTAACAGTCACTTCAAGATGGCCAGCATCACTTTGATAAAGAGCAGCTATTTGCGCAAGTCCTACCTTGTTCTTATGTGTGACTTCTATTTGCTAGCAGAGTTAACAAGCTTTTTTGCTACAGGAAGTGGAAATATACCAAGAGAATTTTTCATCCTCATATAAAAAGAATTGTTCAGAAAAAACCTTTCCTCCAGGTATCTGTCTTGCCATATCTCTGTCACCTGAATATTTTCACTATCTCTGAAGTATGGTCAGGTACTTTTGACCTTCTCTAATGCCTCTGATTTCTCCATTTTTTTCTCCATTTTTCACCTTTACCAGCTGTCTCACAGAATTTATTTTTTTCCATCAAGCACATTGCTGGGGTTTTCACAAGAAAAGTGAACAAAAAAAGCCACCCATATCATCTGCCTGGTCTTGACTTTTGGACAATCACAACGGATCACCTCCTTGAACTGCTTAATGATTTTGTGAGGGTGGCAAGAGCAGTAAGGTCCTGCTTTTTTAATCACTGCTTGATTTTTTCCATTATGTGAGGAGAATTAATTTGTTTAAATGAAACCTTCTTGGTAACTAGAAGGTATCTCGCATCAAAGACATTTTAGGAGTCCTCCTAACTCAGTAATTCTGCTTGCTTCTACCTGCCTCACTACAAGCAAATTTTGTGAGGAAAAAAATGATGCTTAAGCTTGTCTAAACCTGATTAAAGACACATGGACAAAAGAAAATGGTAGTCAGTGGAATTTTTTTTACTTTACGCTTGTTGGCATTGTTTGCCTTTTGCTGTCATTCACCCAACAGTGGATCCAAAAAATAGTAACTTGAGATTTTACTCATGCACTACTTCAGCAGACGTTCTTGCCACATGGAGTTCATAGGAAGGTCTCAGGGGATGTAAACCAACTAGTAGTTGGCCCAGATTGGCCCTTTGTGTTTATATACATTCCTTCTTGTAAAAAAATAGAAAGTTCCCTCAAACAGTCCTCAGTGATTGCAGACGCTGACCTAGCAAGTTGGAAAGATAATTTGCTAACAAATGAAGTGTTAGTCATAAAAAGTTGTCTATGCTCATCTGTTAGAGTTGTAAGGCTCTATAGGCTGTTATTTTTAAACACCTAAATACTCAAAAAGTCATAGTATAGCTTAAAAATAAGAGTAATTCCTGCAATATTATACACCTATTCAGATCGCATGCATTCTTTGACCTTTTGCCTTTAATGATGCAGGGTTGCTCTTTTACCAGTCTGTTTCTATGCCTTTGGAAAACTTCATCTATATTTGATGACTATGGCTGCATAACCCCATGCTTTGACATGGCAGATCTTGTACCACCTGCAAGAACAACCAACTCATCAGGCACCAGCCCACCAGCACACTCTACAGAGAGGAATTTGCAAGTATACATTAACCATGGAATAAAAACCAGCCCCACAAGTTCAGCTTTGTACTGTGATGGTAGCTAAATCTCACCCCAACTTTTGCTCAATATTCCAAATTTTCATGCCAATTTGACTACTTAAATCTCAATAATCTTGAGCAGAATGCTTTCTGTATCATTCCAGAAGGCAAGGGGACATAACCATCTGATGTAAAACCATTCAAACAAAGAACTTTGTCATCACGGTTGTAATTAGATTGAATTTAAATTTAAACCAGTCTCTGCTAGTAAGTACAGCAGATCAACATTAAAATGGCTTTAGTTGAATAAGATGTACTGACACAGATATTAGAGGATACCACTGTCATTTCACAAAACAATCCTCCTTTATGTTACTTCTTTGCAATTCGATCAAAAATACTTCACCATTCCAATTTAAGACTTATTTCCCTCATAATTATGCCTCTTTGACAAGCAACATAATCACTCACCTGTGCAAAGAGTAAACAAAGCTATGCTCAGCCTCCATGCTGTTGGAATACAATATCACTTGAAGTTTCTAATGCATTTCTCTCAAAATCTGTATAATATATGTATTCCTTGTCCAAACCAATACTTAGATATGACTGTTTTACCAGCATTTCTGTAAAGCATCCAGCTATAATAAAAAAGTATAACCCAGATGTAAGAATCAAAAAAGCATATTTGATATAACAGGGGGGAAGGTTTCATATATTTTTCACTCCTTTTAATGCCAGAGTTAAATTTATGTCAGAGCTATCCAAACTATCAATAGGTGAAGATGTCAATCAAAATAGGTTTTTTTTTTCCTATGGTTGAGTGCAATGAACTAGAATGAATGAAATTGCATTTAAATGCTCAGTTTAGGTTTTGTAACTACAGATTTCTCAAATTTATATTTTTTTTGTTTCCAGTAGTGTGCAATACCTGTCAACCTATGCTTAATACTGTGTTACATAAAAATTGACCTTTTTCAATTACAGAATACACAAAGGAGGGAAATAAAATTCTTGATTATTTCATGCCATTTACAACCATGTACTTTTTAAAATTTGTATGTCTGCCTTTCAAAATACATAGCCCATGTTCGAAGTTAAATGAGCAAAGCCATATGTATTAAGAACTTACTTTTCATTTAGTTCTAACATGGAAATTAGTTCAGATACTAGCAACTTTCCTTTTGTTAATGAACATACTCTTCCCACTTTCTTCCATGAACATTTTATTTTGAGTCTTGAAAAACAAAAATCACTTTTAGTTCCAAGAGAAGATATTAGGCACTCAGAGGGTATTGGTCAGGGGTCTAAAGCAACAAAATTATTTTTAAAAACTCTAATCACTGAATTTCAGGCATTTTTTTATCCAAGTGGCAAACACATTGAACATTCAGGGTCAGACAAAAAATAGCTATGTGAAGTATTTGCTAAAAAAGGAAATATTTGGGAGAGTTGGGTGGGAAGAATCTACCGAGAGAATAGGAGTCAACAACAGATCGTAGATAAAGGAGGAAATAATCCATAAAACCTATCTGCATAAACAAAACAAGACATACTTTTTCCTGCAGAAGCTCCTAGCACATTTCTTACTAGACAAAACATCGGTGTTTTAGTCGTGGTGGAGAATTAAAAAAACTAAAGCAAATAGAACAAGCCTGACATCAAGGTGCTAAGTACAGCGTAGATTCAGTGTCTGTCCTGCAGCATACGTTTAAAAGAAAAATACTACTTTATGCTGAACAACAATGTCTTGGAAACACATCCTCAAAGTACGAGTCAAACAACAAAGTTTTATCATAAAGTTTTTAACAACCTCCTTATCATTCATGTCAAATAGTAACAAATGAAAGGAGCAGAAAAAAAGATGGTGTGCATGGGGACACCAGGACCTTATCAACCCTTTGCTGTACTGCAGTTTTGAGTAACAAGGAAGAATTCTTCCCTAAATTCTTATCATAGATACCAATAGTAACAACTCTATATTACTTCAATGTAAAATATCAAAATAAATTACAGAACAAGTACTATTTGATAATTTAGCAAGTAGAAGTCTCAGAACATTAGTAAGTCTAGAAGTCCTACTCCTTTTTTTTTGCTGACAGTTTAGCAAAGCTATATATTTCTAATAAAATTAATGTTCTTTGATTTTCAAAGACAGACAATTTATTTTTGGTTAGGCTAATGATCCGAATGGTCATTCCTTTATGTCTTAAGTAGCAGATTTTAATAGCATCCACATAATGATAAAAGTGGCTCCTTTTTAAGGAAAGTCCATGGCCTGAAGCAAAGGTGAACAAGAAAATACAGGTCAAGAGGAGGAGCACAGGTGAGGGAGTGCATTGCAACTGCCTGGCTCCCACTAAAGAGACCCATGGGAGCTCTGTACTTGCTCCCGGGGAGGGCAGAAGTACATGGGAAATATTACACTTGTCAAGGTGGAAGACTTGGATAAAATTGTTACAAAAACAAGGCAAAAACTGGCAAGTAACTCTCCCAGCTTCCCTAGGACCAATGCAGGGGACACACTGAACTGAAAGCAGAAGGTAAGCAGAGTTCAAAGGAGAAATGCATCTCTCCTCTGTTCAGCTTCTAGTTAAAGCTTGGAAGCAGGTATGGCCTGCTCTGCTCTAAGCTGGTGCAGCCTCACCTCGAGTCCTGTGTGCAGCTTTGGGCACCACAATATAGAAGAGACATGAAGCTATAGAGTGTCCAAAGGAGGGCAACAAAGATGGTGAAGAGCCTTGAGGAGAAGCTGTATGAGTGACTGAGGTCACTTGGTCTGTTCAGCCTGGAGAAGAGGAGACTGAATGGAGACCTCACTGCAGTTACAACTTCCTTTAGAGGAGAAGAGGAGGGGCAGTCACTGATATCTGCTCTGTGGTGACCACTGACAGGACCCAAAGGAAAAACATGAAGCTGTGACAGTGGAGATTTAGGCTGGATATTAGGAAAAGGTTCTTCATCCAGAAGGTGGCTGGGCACTGGAACAGGCCCCCAAGAGAAGTGGCCACAGCACCAAATCGGACAGAGCTCAAGAGGCATTTGGACAATGCTCTCAGGCACAGGGTGTCAGTCTTGGGGTGATCTGTGCAGGGCCAGGAGTTGGACTAGATAATCTTGATGGGTCTCTTCTAACTCACCTTATTCTGTAATTCTATGATTCTATGGATAACTGGGCTGGCAAGGATGGAAACATCAATGGTTTGCTAGTCATGCTAGACAGCAGACAGTCATGCTAACACATCCTCAAATAAAACACAGAAAATCTAAAATATCTTTTTGAAATAAAAAGACTCAAAGAACAGCTGATATGGTCACTTATATCAGACAAGGGTCCACATTTTCAAGGCACATCATACCAAGAAACTGGAAACAGCATCCACACAGTCTATGTCAAACAGGGCCAGATCTCCTGGCTTGCTCACCTGTATGACAACTAAATCTGTCATCTCACACCTCCCCATCAAAGCAAACCAGTCTAGACGAAGACAAAGTCATGCAAGCCTGAGTTTAAAAAGAACATTTCCCAACTTGGAAAAGAAACAAATTAAATCCATATGTTACATGTGAACCAAGTGTTTCCATAAGCAGCTGAAAGAGTATTATTTGGTTTTCTGTATCCTGCACTGATTCTTTGTTATCGAGGTGAACTTGTTTTTCAGAAGACTGCTCAGAGATGTTGAAGTTGGACAAGAGTCAAAAGTTATTGCTAGTAGGGCACACAGACAGGCTCACAAATGCAGACAACACCATCACATGAGCATTGTTTTCTTCGCAAAACACACTCAAAAACAATTCCTTAAAGGATATTTATTTTAAAGCAAAACATCACTGGTGACATGACAATAATAAAGAATCACATATTTTAATAATGAGAGTTCACACCACATTCTTGGGACAAAAATCTAAAATACTGTTCCAGGGAGTAGAAAATCTGAAGGAAAAAAGTCATCTTGCTGCAATTTTCTAAGCCATTGAGGCATTTCTAAGGCTGAATTAATTTCTAATTCAGAATTAAATACTGGTAATAGAGAGAGTACTGAGATTCATAACCGGTTTGGTACCCCAGAACCCAACTCTCTTAAATTAATTCACCTCAAACTCATACTGTCCTCCCAGTACTATGTTAAAGAAGATTGTAAAAAAAAAAAAATAAAAAAAAAAAAGGTGGTCAAATAATAAGTGGTTTTTCCATTACCTCAGCTGTTCAACTGATTGTCATGAGCTCCTGTGCAGAAGCTGAGAACTTCACTATCATACTTCCTGTGTTAAATATTCAGTCACATTTGGGTTCAGAGAAGAAAACAAAATTGTATCTATCACTCAAAAGATTTCAGTCTATAAAGACCATGTCTTATTTAGCATACAACAGCTGGAAAATAATAATAAAAAAAACTTTAATAGTATTGTCAGAAGCTTTTTACTTAGTTACAATATTTGGAAATTTTACATCAATTATTTCAAAAACCAAGATTGTGGGAGTCTTGGCTACCAAAAAAAATCATTTCACTACTGGATGAAGAAAGTTGCTAGATTTAAATTTTTTGTTTGTTTGTTTGTTTTGACGTACAATGTTGCAACTGTTATTTGAATACTTTTGTTTCATCTTCTGTATTATTTTACTGCACAGAACAATCTTTTAAAAATAAAATAAAAGCAAAGTACTGGGCTTTTTAAGAGCCGTACCATTAAGCCAACAAGTTCACACAACATACTTCAGTTTCAAAAAAAGATTTCTTCCTATTGTAAACAAAAACTTTCCAACATAATAATTCAGTGGACTTTTTCAAGACCAAAGCCACTCAAGTTTCCTGACCACCACACCCAAATACAGCAGTCAAGCTGGATGAAGAACTAGTATGCAGCAGGTGCAATGACCCAACCAAAAAGACATCTGCCACCAGCATATTTACAGTTACCATTAAACCAGAAGCCCCAAACACATCATTGTTAGAGCACACACTGGCATGCCTAGAAAAGGCTTCCTAGTTGCCTAATTAATCTATTAAAAAGTCTTATTAACAAAATAGTTGACAGTATTATCTTATAATACTTAGAAAAAAACCTGACTGGTAAAATGTACACTGCTGTTGGTTTCAATATTTAATAATTGAAAATATATTTAATATTGTCTAAGCCCTAATCAATTTCTTTCTAGATCATAGGAACCAAAAGAAGTTTCTGCTACAAACATAGATTTATATGTCAACCTTAAAATCAGTCAGATGCTGTTGTCAAAGGTAACAGCCATTAACCAAGAGGATGTAGCTATGTAAACACAGGCAGGCTCAAAACTCTACAGTAGCAATAACAACCCCTCCAAAATACAGAAACAAAGATAAAGAACTATCCAGTAGTTACAATCTGAAAACCTTGTGGGCGTAGGGGAGAATCAAGTCCTTAGACAGCATCATCCTTCTTCTAACAAGACATGAGGCAATCACTCATTAACAAGAGTAACACTAACAATTTTTCCTGCTCCTCATGGCAAGTGCCACAACACCAGCCATTTCTTTAAGAATATGTTTGCAGAACAGAGCATGACACATCGAAAATACAAAAATCCAGGTTTCTTTCACAGTGTCATAAGAAACATACCACCTCAAGCATTCAGTATCTTGCTCAGCTAACATTATTGTTCTTCTTACTGGAAATTATATTCAACTATATGTTAAGAAAAGCTTATGGGCTGATTTTCTAAAGCAAGCAGCTTGCAACTTGAGACAAAGCTCAGAAATGCTTACTCAAGACAAAAAGACTTAATAAAGGTCAAAGGTTCAGATAAATTCTGCCTTTTGGCATAAGCATTAGGTGTATTTAAAAGTATTCAAAGGGACTTCAGTCACTTTTATGCTCAAGTAAGATCAATTTATAGTATTAAACACATCTGTTCTAGTATCTTTAGTAACTATGTTTACATAACAAGCATTCTCTGTCACAGAATATTATAAAGCTAGTATTACTTATTCAAGGATCAGAATTCCCTAGGAAATTATGTGGGGCCAAACAGTATTATACAGTTTTTCGTAAGTGTTTATGGCAGAACTTCAACTACTTTCCTGTTAATGAAGTGTCCAGAGTGGGCTTTTTTTTTCCATGTTTATCTTAAAAACATTAATTTTCAGAAATTAGAAACATGTGACAATAATGACTTCTGCATACTGCCAGAAGCTAAATGCAGTCTTTATAATGAGAAAGATTAATAATAACTTATGTCCCAGTAAATCAGTTAGATTCACAAAAAAGAATATTTTCACCAGCAGCACTGAAAATGCTGAAGGCTCTAGCAAATAGTCTCTCACTGCTCAGAGAGCCAGTGAACACCTATTCTGCAAAACAGTGAATACAGTACTTTTTTTTGACTTCAAAGTCTTACTAAATAGTAAGCACTCACTTTCTTAAAAGTGGTAAGATGTGACCTCTGACCTCTTCCTCAGAAACAGCACTAAATAAAATTTTATTAGACATCCTAAGTTCACAGAATAGTCACTAACATAATTTGGGGTTTGAAAAGTATTTTGAACCCCCCAATAATTTGGGAGTTCCAAATTTTCACTGCATGCAAAACTCATTCTACATTTCTGTTTAGAAACAGAGTATCCACTATATAAGATACTGGATACATAATACACATAACTCTATACACATGCAAAGAGTGTCATGAGGAGTGTCATATCTACATGCACCACTTTTTAGCAGAAGGGGTAATGTTCACTGTGTCCAGGCTTGCTGACCATCCTCATCTCAGGCTCCATAGCATGGCAAAAAAAGCTCTTTTCAAAACATCTTTTCTTTAAAAAATTACCTTTTTATTCATGTCTCCAACTCAAACTACACACACAGAGAGTTCAATGTGCAGCATATTTAAATTAGGGTATATAGGGAAGGTCAGAGAACATGGGTACTACCTAGGCACCTAGGTAGTTCTTAAACTCACTGCCAAGTTTTGCTGAATCACCTACAGATGATGCAAAAGCAAGTATGTTACCTGTAGATGAGGGAGGCAAGGGAAAGATTCATTACATTTTGCCAGATCTTTTTCCATAGAAGTTTTGGATTTTTGTTTTTTGTAGGTTTGTTTGTTTGGAAGGCAAGTCCACAGGTGTCAACTCTTTAAACATCTCTAAAAGACAATGGGCAAAAACTAGGAACTGCAGACCTTCCAAACATAGCAAACTGTGTTTGAACATAGCAGCACACAGCTCAGAGGCCCACTGTGGGGCTAGGGACTGCAGAAGGCAGCCCAGCGCCATGTGCTGGGCCGTGCCTGTTCTGACAGTGCTGAGCTGAGCTGTAGCTGAGCTCCATGAGAAGACTGATTTGTTAACTTGGCTGTCACTGCCACCTCCTTCCCTGGCATGTCAGAGCTTTTCTCTCCCTATGCTGGCATAACCGCTTAAGCAATTACTTGCTTAAAAAGTTCAGATAAAATTGCTTGGGCTAGCTTCAACAGTTTTTAAATTATTTTTTGCAAAATTTTAAGCCTAGAGATTATATGGGAGTAATGAGCAACCACATGGGTTGTGTGATGGATGCTAACTTGCAGCAGGGACAGCATCAGGGAATCCTGGAGCAGAGAGGCAAATAGAGTGAGCAGAGTGAGATGGGGTAACCAAATTTTCTCTGTTCAGCTGCAGAACAGGATCAGCAGCCAGAGATAGGGAAGAGGAAGAAGGAAGGCAAAGCTGAAGACCACTGGCATGAACCAGCAGTGACCCAGCACTAATAGGATAGCTCAAGGCCTTCAGAGTTGGGCCAGGCATAGGGCTGGGATCCTCAGAAGGGCTGCCATCAGTGCAGCACCATGTCCTACAAGTTAAAGCCACTAAGCTTGCTGAATGCCAGAGTACTCTGTGGCTGACAACGTCAAAGAGCCATTACTGTGTTAGTCCCAGTGCTCATGAGGAACCAGCAGCTGATGTCCATCATTGAGCACAAAAACACACTATTAGTGCCTCCATTGACAGAGACCTGGGCAACTCAAGTGACAAATGCTTTCCTGTTTGCTGGCTATTGTATTTAATACAGCACTTTACAAGTATGATCTAATATATTGTGAGATTTGGGACGTAGTGTTACTACGGTTATAACCTCCTTTGTTTTCTTCCTCTTACAGGCAAGAAATTAAAAATAGAGCAGGAAATATTGTTCACAAATATTAAATAGTCCAACTCTGGATTGTCTTAACATAATTCTCTTTCTCCATAATTGATTAAGGTTTATTAAAGATTAGAAGAAAACAAATGATCGTGGGTAAATAGAGTGGGGGATAAGTTTATTTTTGCTAATTGAGATGGAAAACTTCTGAGACTCAATTCCCACCTTAGGCTGCTTACCAGGTAGCTTGCCAATCTTTTAACACTATTGCAATTAGATTTATACTACCTTGCCAGACAAAACACATAAAGAATTAACTGGAATGATTAAAAGTGGATACCTTTCCCTCTTTCTTGTTTAAAAAAGTAAGTTACCCAGTTGCCAGAACCATATTTCAAATGGAAGATCCACCAAGAGCTTTCTATGACTTGTAATTTCTGTTCACCTATCTGAAACAAGCAGAAGTCTATTTAGGAATACGGCTGAGATATTTTAATCAATAAATAATATAGGAAACTGCCTAGGGAGGATTTTCAAAGGGGTTCATTGACATAGATAAGAAATTTTGCACTTGTAAATAGAAATAGTTGAAAACAATGCAATTTTCTTTGGATAAAAGATCATTCTATTGTCCAGTGTAAGTATTTTAAGAAAACCAAAAGAGACTGAAAGTATTGGCTCAGTTTAGAAATTATGACATTGAACAAATCAAAGTCAAAAAAATAAAAGCCCAAAACAATACTGGGAGATGAGAGGTCTGGTCAGGTTTTAGACAGACTATCCAAACAGCTGGAAAAGATGTAGATTCTCTGAGGGAAATTTGTAATGTATTTGACTCATGTTTTTGTGGAACTGTGGATTATCCTAAGGGGTTTGAAAGAAGGAACATAAGCCAAAAAGTTACAAACATTATCTGGAAAATGATAGTACTTTAGTAGTTTTCCAACGTAGCCAGCAATAGAAATTAAAGTTTAAAAATAATGAAAGAAAAAGTAAAACAGCAATTGGTGGGGTGGTCAAAATGAGAGATTACCTGTAGATAAAGGGGATTTTTCTGCTTTGTTTTCACAAAATACAAATAGGTTCATGTTTCCAAAAACTAAGCTTTCTTTAAAAAACACGTTCTCGGGATTATTTTTTTTTTAATATTATGAATTCCTTTCTAATTTTTGCAATTTTTTCACCCCTTAAAATGACAGAACAGAAATAAAATTCATCATTAATACAACTCTTACTGGCTTGCTTTTTCAAATCACATATGTACTACACTCTGTAAGTGACAGACTACCCTTAACATGTGTAATACTGTCTCCTCGAGTAAATCTGTTTTATAATGATTATGACTTTACAAACTATTTATTTTTAGAGATTTGCAATATGCTTCCTCTCACCATTTTCAAGTACTTCATAAAACTGGTAATTATGGAGATATTTTGTGTCTTTGCACGATTACATCTTCTCATGTTAGAAGCCAGTTCCATGTAATTAAAGATGGAGCTGGAATGGCTTACAATGTTACTTTTCCAGACAAAGGTTGCTATCTTCCCTGAAATCTGTCAAACACAGACAACTAGGGTGTGTCATCCTACTAATTACTAATAATTTACTAATTACTATATCAGTAATAAAAGTAAATATTCAGAAACTAGTCCAAGTAACTGCTTCTTGTTTCAATTAAAATATTTAGGGGTTTTTATTTCTACTTCAGTGACCCAGCATTTAACATTTGGGAGGCGTACTAAGTAATTGTCGAAGAATAATGCAGAATTTGCAAATCTTGCAAAAGAACTTAATTGTCAAGGGCCAGTGACAGACAAGTCTTTGTTTAAAAGGGTGTGCATAGTGCACCTGATCAATGACAGGTTGAGAGAGATGTGATGGGCACTCAGGGCTTGGAATGGGACACAATGCCACAGCAGGGTCCCCAAATACAGGGCCCTGGGATGGTGACACACACCTCCTCGAGCTGCACTGGTATCACAGCCTCACACAGCAATGGAGTTGACAATTAAAATACACCATTTCCCAAACAACTGTGTCCAGGTGGATGGAAGCTACAGAGAGCAAGTGAGACTGTGACATGGAAATGGCAAGCAGCACCAAGAATGCACTTGGAGTGATTAATATGTATTTTCACAATTCTCAGCACAAGAAACTTGATTCTCAGCACAAGAAATTTGAACCTCAGTATGCCAGAGCAAGGTGCAAATTATTTCTGTGTCAGGCAAAGTAATGTGTTCATTAAATTATTGATCAAACTGAAGCCAGCTTTGAACACAAGAAATTTTGATCCCCTTCTACTATGGGAAGCCTTTAGCTGCACCTCCTGAGAAGGGCTGCTGGGAGTGTCCATGTTGGAGGTTCCACACTGGGGTTTCCTGGCACAGGAGGGATTCTCATGTGTAGGTGGCTAAACCTGCTCTTCAGGGGTAGAATCATACTGGTGGACTAACCAGACATGTGGCCCAAAGACCAAAGCATTATTGCAAACAAATGACCAATACCAACCCTGAGTAAAATTCAGAAAGTTGAGCACATGGAAGGAGGTTGTAAGAGCCTAATTCTGTTCCCAGAAAAATTCAACAGCATTTCTGCCATTATTTTTTGTTTGGAGGACACAGCTCTGCAGAAGAATAATCAAGTTCAAATTGTTTGCAAGCTTAACAGTTTTAAAGCTGAATGATGAACACATCCAAACCTTCGGGGAAAAATCCTGCTTGCTCTTTTAGTCCAAAAATGACAATTAGATTTTAAGCGGCACAGTTGAGCAGATCCAAACACCAGTTTAAAATTCAATCCAGAATCCAGAACACAGCAGCCAACTGAGAAGCATCTGGGGACACCCTGATCAGACCAAAGAATTTATAACACAAACCCAGTATTTATTTAATAATCATAATAAATGTACCAGAACACATTAATAAAAAGGCCAAAAAAGTAATGGCAGATACAAAAAAGTAATGGCAGATACAAAATTTTAACCAAATTCTACTTCAAGCCCATTACATCTGAGAAAGTCTGAAACTGGGTTTTTACTTCCCTTTGAAAGTTACCCATCAAGAAGCAGAATTTTAATTTTCAGTAAATATTGACTAAAAAACATGTAATGAGAAGAGTTCTGCTAGAGTGGAAGACCTGTATCTACTTACAAATCACAGTTAGGTGGTTTTTTCCAGCACCCAAATAAAGAAATGCAGATTTACAAATTAAATCTTTAAAAAGAAAATGTTTTTCCAGTGTTTTTAATTTAAACCGTATCTCAGTGTTGGATCTGTTACAGAGGCAGAGGCAGTCTTTTTGAGATGTGCTTAAATGCTCATGCACAAATATTTCTCCATTTCAGTAATCAGATGGGTCTGTTTTAAGACAATAAGACGTGACAGGTAGCACATTTGTGGGAGATCAGTGATTCCCTTGGTTGCTGTGCAAAATGCAGGTCTAAAGGCATAGTGGCATCAACCAGCCAAGAAGTGCAGTAATCCCCTGGGACCAGCTGTCATGTCTCATTGTCCTTATGAAAGAAAAATGGTAAACAAGGAAGCCAGTCTGCAATTATGAATTTATGGATGTTTGTTAATGAGTATCTCAGACCTAGTCAGACAGCTCCTTTTGGAGCATTTTTCAAATTTCACAGGCTGTTTCAGAATGGTCCTTCAAAACTGATTAAAAATGCCACCATCATTAGATTATGTGAGAAAAAAAATCTACATCCACATTAAAATGTTAACACAAATACACTTCGAAAGCCTGGGGAACACATCCCCCCTTCTAAGTTTCAGCCACCAGCTCTTTCCCGTGAACAAATAATCCAGGGATGAAAAAAAAGGAGATGGAGAAAAGGATTTAATTCATAATGGTATAAAAAAGAATGACCCATGAGGACTTCAAGAACCAAATTTAATATATTTCTGGTTTAAGCAACACAGACAAAAATGAAATATCAGGAATCACATATTATGATTTATGCTAAAGGAATCCTTCAGAAAAATTGCCAGACAATTAAACAAAAAGATAATGAGGATAAGATGACACAATTTGAATACAGATCACCCAGACAGACACCTTCTCGGCCATTTAGTAACTCTAAACAGTTTTCAGCAGTTCTCTTACCCTAACTATCCTTAAAATCAGGGAAATCACCCAGTTAAAAAAAAAAGCCTTCTTAAAAAATATTTTTCTTAGTATTAAATTAAGTGTTATTAAAAAATAGAACATAACTAGAGTAGGAAAATATTAAGAGAGAGAAACACTGATGATTTATAATGAGTACTGGTACCAGACAGGGGAGTAGGGTTGGGATGGCAGTGGATAAGCAGTTCATAAAAGTGTCTTGGGCTACAGGTCATATACAATGTAACACAGTATCTTTTTTATGGGAGAGATTTACTTGCATGTCTGCTTAATGCTTTGCTGCATGCCTGGGTATACAAATGATCCTTTAGAGAGGTACAATACTGTTTCATATACGGTGTTTAACGGTATCCAGGCACCAGTCTGCAGCTGGAGTTTTATAATTGACCAGAATATATTTTCCCCAAATAAAATTAATTTTTCCACAATTTGTTGAACAACAAAGGCAAACATCCACTGAACTACCTCACAAAGCCTTAAGAGCAGTCTGTCTGTGAAAAAGAGAAGCAGATAACAGAACAGTGCTTACTGCCAACAGCTGAGACTCAACTAAGTTAACAAGTTTTGTCTGAAGTCACATTTTATTTTACTGCATTGCAGAAACCTACTGCTACTCATCCATTCGACACATTTGCCTTCTTGCAGATTAATCCAGGCACTGTACATTGCACAGCTCAAATTAATTTCTGAGCAGCATGCCAGTGAGCTCGTAGACATGAAGCCATTCTGGTTTAAGTTCAGAAGAATCTCAGTTAACTCCTCTGTGTTCAGTATACCTATTCAAAAGGTGGTAAGAGAGGGAGAGCATGGCATTGCAGCTGCAATATATTTCTACTCACCAGTGAACCCTCTTCTCCCCAAGTGCATCTCTGCAGACTCTCCATCTAACAGACACACTCAGAGTACTCACACACCCACAAGCTGAGCAGAGCTCAGCGGGAGGGCTGGTGTCCTAGCTCAAGCAATTCAAGTGACTTTGATAGAGCCACAGAAGTGCCGAGTGAAAATGAGAGATTGAGGTTCATGTAGCAGACTTGCAAGTCTCTGATGTGAATTATTTCACATTTTCAGGTCACCAAAGTGGCCACTGCTTCAGTTCAGCATGTCACAAAACCTTGTCACCAACTGCTTAGGAGGCACTACTGCCTGTCCAGTTTAAAGACATGGGTACATCTATTCACATTTAGACATTTCTGTTGCAATATAAAAATTATCTGATCCAAATATAAATATTTCTATGCAGCACCAATATAAGTGAACTGAAGAGGAGACTGGGTAAGTTTCTAAAATTATCTTAATTATATAATCATGGCAAACTCAAAGAAAAAAGATACATATATTTGGAGCATTTCATGTGCAATTACATGGATTATGATTAAAACACATAAAGAAAGTGAAACAGGCAAAAAATACTAATACCATATATTTTAGAATTAAAAAAAGAAAATTATTATGAATGATCCAAAACAGGACTTACATTTGTGTAAGTGACACTATTTTATCTAGGTCTAAGATACCATAGGAAAATTAACAAAATCTTTAAGGATGCTGGTTTATAATGCTTAAACATGACGTATCCCAACTCTTGCATAGTGCTTGATGTAGGTACTTTTCTTTTTCACACCTCAGATATAAGTGGAACCAAGGAAAATGAGATACCTTCTTGCTCAACAGTTGTATCTGTAGATACTGTGCTGCAGATGTTTCTACTGTCATTACACACTCTCATCTGAGCAAGATAAAACAATTATATATGCTTTAGTAGACGTCAGCTTATAGAAAAGGTTGGCTTAAACTGTCTTTATCAGTAGATTATACCAGCACATTTTACTTTGCTCCAAAAATAAAGAGGAGCCCTTGCAGAGCTGGATATGTAATTGCATTTCAGGCCTAGTAATCAGTGTTTTATGGGGTAACTTCTCAAACAGCTTATGGCTGCTCCCTACAAAACCTGACTTGGCTGCATTTTCATTTTAGTTGTTGCAATTATATTTTCAAGTTGAAGACAGTAAGATAGATGGTATTTTTTTGCTACAACAAATACATCACCTTCTTTTGGTACCAGGGAAAAAAGCTATGAAGAGATATCTGTTATTGTAAAAAAATATAATTTTTAAAGAAAAATTAATAGTATCCTTCCCAAAGGCAGTTGTAATAAGTATCCATATCAAGTGACCTACAAGTCCAGGATCTTAGAAAAACGAAGTTAAGAGTCTGCAGCAGCTAAAGCAAAAGCTTTTTTTTTTTTTTTTTTTTTTTTTTTTTTTTTCAGGGCATTAATATTTCTCCCTTTTCTCATGTCTCCAATACAGAATTACATTTTCTTGAACTGCTGGTATCTCACCAGCTCCCAGAGACATTGATCAAGAGTCTGAGTGGATTTCTGGAGCAGAAGTGGATGGTTTACTGTGAGGGTTTCTTTTTTTAAAAAAAATAGTTCATTTAAACAGGGATCTACAACAGTAAATGCACAGTGTACACACTCAAATTGTACTGGCTTGAAAAATAATATTATAGTTCAAGAGTTACCTAGTTCAAGAGTTACCAAGATCTTAGCATTGGCATTTTTTTCTCCTCAGAACAGGCAAAATTATTGTGAACAGTAGGAGCTGTGCACTGTCAAATTTAAACCATTTAAATCAAAACCTTTATTCTTAACTTCAAGGATGATAAACAACTTGTTGAAGGCATACAGACTCGAGACAAACCTTATAGGGAAAACCTGCCTGTGCAGCTTTTGATCACTTTGTCGGAGATCAGCACAGTCTTTGCAGACACAGCAAAGACCCATTGCAGCACATAAGAAACAAAGGCAGAGGTAGCGAATGGAAACTGTCTAGACAGACAGCAAAAACTTGAGCATTAGCAAGAGGCATCAGCATGTCTTTGAGCCACAACAAGGGAGGATTTTGCCCTTTCCCTAGTGAAACTTCTCTCTTTAGCACAGTTCCCACCTGTGAACAAAATGTATAATCTCTTCATAGGTTTCTAAGTGATCATCAGGTCATTCCTACTGTGCGAGCTGAGGCCACATGAGCAAGAGACCAAATCCCTATTCTGAGGACACAGCCACAGCATTTAACAACTCACACCACACAGCTTGGCTGCTTTAGCAGCATGCACGGAGTAAAAGTGAGGGAAGCAAACGGTTCTCATTTCACATCCCGCCTTCACTCTTGTTTCGAAGAAAGGAATGATAGCATAATGATTCCCGAATGTCTTAAAGAAGGAAATGTAACAGTGTCCTAAATTTCCTAATAACTCAAGCATCAGATTACTTCAATTCTAATCACCATTTCTATTTTATAACCAAAACTGTAACTTAATAGCAGTGGAACCACATGGAAAATAAACTGAGAAGAATGTTGATATTTAAAAAAACTATAAGTAAATAAGTATCATTTGATTTGGGTTTTATTTTTGTTTTTCTTTCCCATTGTAATTTTTAAAAAGGCCAGTTTGGTTTTCATGAGTATATTTCTTTTACAAAAATTGATTCTACAGATGTTTATGAATTTAGAAAAGTAAGGCAAGAGTGTTGCAAATCAGGCTTGGGAAAACTCATCACAGACTGCTTTCATCAACTGCAACACAGAAACACTTTAATACTGACCCTTCACCAGCTATAAACTATGGGAAGTATCTAGTACATTAGCTGTTTCCTGCTGGTACCTAAAGTTTAAACATTTGTGCACAGAATAAGAACTTGACAGTCAGCTGACTACAAAAATTGGTTTGGGACAGATTGCTTTGGTTGTAGTAATGCTATTAAACCTATTAGTTTTTATGAACATTAGCATAATATTTAGTATATTTGAACTGCTTTTTTTTAATCCAAAAAAGTTAGCAGCTTACTACCACTGGCAGTAAAAATGATGCTAGTCTCAGTGGCAGCATGCCTAACCTCAAAATCATTGAGGTTCATTGCAGCAAGCAAGCCACTAAATCTCCTCAGTGTCCAGTGGGGACAATCAGAATTGTGCTGATTGAGAGGAATCTACAACAAGGATACAAAAGGGTCACCACACCTAAACAAACATTGTGGCTGAAGGCAATTTCAAACTTTATATGTTTTGTAAACTAGAGAGACTTCTTTTTCCAAGGAAAAGTAAAATGAGATTCAAGTCTTCCCATGTATTTTCTCTTAAATCATCTGGTTTTCTAGTATTTATTCTTTACACTCTGCCAAGCAATATTATAATTTACAAAAGTTTTTGCTGATAGAAAAAAACCTGGAAGCCCTCTCCAATGCCAAGCGACAGCAGTTTAGAGTGTTTAACTGGTGAGTAATGCACTGATGAAATACCGCAATGCAAATTTTTTTCAAAATATTTAGGACTTAGAGATTACTTGCGGAAATGGTAATGTTTCCTAACAAATCAAGTGTTTCAAGAACAGACCACCCAAATGTATTATCATAAAAAGAAGTCAGTTACTTAATTACATAATAGAACGACACATTTCTACTTTACTTCTCTATTTTACTTTTTTTAATTCTTTTTTTTTTTTTTTTTAACAAAATGTATCCTCTCTAGAGAGTCAAAGATTTACAACAGGAGGCGGGTTGAATTAATTTGCTAGTAACCAACTTCCTCGTGTTCCAATTACTTTGGAAATAGTTTAGCTTGAACCATGATACTGTACATACAGCACAAGGGAATGAAAATGCTACCCCTTTTCCGCATCTGAAATGGCTTTACTTAGACCACCTACGCTGACTTAAACCATGCGCACTCCCAAATACATTCAAAAATCATAGAATCATAGACTTGTTTAGGTTGGAAATGACCTTTAAGATCATTGAGTCCAACCACTAACCTAGCACTGTCAAGTCCACCACTTATGGACCACTTCTCCAGTGCTTGACAACCACTTAGGTAAAGAAATTTTTCCTAGTATCCAATCTAAACCTCCCCTGGCACAACTTTGAGGGCATTTCCTCTTATCCTGTCACTTGTTATCTGGGAGAAGAGGCCAACCCCCACATCACTTCAACCTCTTTGCAGGCAGTTGTAGGGAGTGATGAGGTCTCCCCTGAGCCTCCTTTTCTCCAGGATAAACACTCCCATTCTCTCAGCTGCTCCTCACAGGACTGGTGCTCCAGACCCTTCCCCAGCTCCACTGCCCTTCTCTGGACTCTCTCCAGCCCCTCAGTGTCTTTCTTGCAGTGAGGGCCCAGAACTGGACACAGCACTCCAGGTGTGGCCTCAGCAGTGCCCAGCACAGGGGGACAATCCCTGCCCTGCTCCTGCTGCCCACACCATTGCTGATCCAGGCCAGGATGCCCTTGGCCTTCTTGGCTACCTAGGCACACTTTGGCTCATATTCAGACACTGATGACCAGCACCTCCAGTGCCTTTCCAGCCACTCTTCCCCAGACTGTAGTGCTACCTGAGGTGTTGTGACTGAAGGACCACCAGCGCAGGATCTGGCACTTGGACTTGTTGAGCCTCAAACTCAGGGCACTAGTCCAGCCTGTCCAGATGCCTCTGCAGAGCCTTCTTGCTCTCCAGAAGATCAACACTCTCACCCAACTTGGTGTCTGGTACAAAGTGACTGAGGATGCACTAGATCCCCTTACCCAGATCATTGATAAAGAGGTTAAACATGACTGGTCTTGACACTGAGCCCTGGCGACCAACTGGATGTAACTCCATTCAGCACCACCCTCTGGAGCTGGCCATGTGAACAGTTTTTCACCGAGTGAAGACTACACCTGTCCAAGCCATGAGAAGCCAGCTTCTCCAGGACCGTGATGTGGGAAATAGTGTCAAAGGCTTTACTGAAGTGCAGGAAGACAATATCCACAGCCTTTCCCTCATCCACCAGGAAGGTAGGTTGGTCATAGAAGGAGATCAGCAAGGATCTCTGCCTAAGCAGAGATCTGCCTTGCCTAAGCCCATTTTGCCTGGCATACCCGGTACATGCTGTGTGATGGCAGTCAAATGATCTGCTCCATGACCTTTCCAGCACTGAAATCAGGATGACAGGCTCAGATCCTCCTTCCAGCCCTTCCTGTAGATTGACATTATACTTGGGAGCCTCTGAGAAGGCTGTTTGGGACCTACCCAGTTTTCCAGAACTGCTTCTAATTGATGCAGAGTGGATTGGTGACCACTTCCGCCAGCTCCCTCAGTACACTTTGGTGGTTCCCATCTGGCCTCACAGTCTTGAGTGAACAATTGATCTTACTATCAAAGACTGAGGAAAAACAAATGGTAAGTACCACAACCTTTTCCTCATCCTTTGTTACTATGTCTCCCCCTGCAGTCAATGAAGAATGGAGATTCTTCTTAGTCCTACTTTGGTTGCTAATGTATTTATAGAATATTCAATGTGCCTTCTTTTGTCAGTAGCCAGATTTTTAGTTGGGCTTCAGGCCTTCTAATTTTCTCTCTGCATATCCTTGTAGATCCTTGTAGGCCCCCTCAGTTGCCTGGCCCTTCTTTCAAAGGTCATAGACTCTCTCTTTTTTCCCCTGAGTTCCAGCCAAAGCTTTCTGTTCAATTAGTTTTGTCTCCTCCACCACTGGCTCGTGTTTCAGCGCACTTGGAGGGCCTGCTCCTGCACCTTCAGGATCTCCTCCTTTGAACAGTCATCCTAGACTCCTTTGCCCCTCAGGGCTGCCTCCCAAGGGCTCTGTCAACTCTGCCTCTTCACACGCCAAAGTCTGCCCTCTGCAAGTCCAGGGTAGCAGGCCTGCTGAACCCCCTCCTTACCGGTCCAAAAACTGAAAACGCCTTGATTTCATGATACCTGTGCCTAAGACGGCCTCTGACCACCACTTCAGCCACCACTCCGTCTCTGTTCACAAACAGCAGGTCCATCAGGGCATCTTGCCTCACTGGCTTACACACCGGTTGTGTGAGGAAGTTGCTCTCCACACACTCCAGGAACTTCCTCAACTGTTTCCTTTTCACTACGCTGAATTTCCAGCAGACATGTGCCAAGTCGAAGTCCCCCACAAGAACAAGATTGTGAGACATCTTTAAGCTGTTTATAGAATATTTCATCTGCTTCCCCATCATGGCTGGGCAGTCTCTAACAGATTCCCATCAGGATATCTGTCTTGTCATCCTTCCCCTGATCCTTACCCATAAACAGTCAATCCTCTTGTCACCATTGTTAGGACCTAGACAATCAAAACATGCCCTAAAGTAGGGGGCTACTTCACTGCCTCTCCTTCCTTGCCAATCTGTTCTGAAGAGTTTACCGCACTCTAGTACAAGTCTTCCCACCATGCTTCCATCATGGTAACTATGTCATGATTTTTGCACTGTGCAAAGGCTTCCAGCTCCTCCTGTGTGTTGCCCATGCTGTGTGCATTGGAGTACATGTACTTGGACTATTGATCCACTACCATTTGGGGGAAAGAAGCCCTAAGTACTTTGTGACCATTCCTAAGGTACTTCCACGGTATCTAACACATCAGTAACCCCTGTGCCTTTGCTGCCACATAGATCTCCATTCTCTACCTCCACCAAGACAGGAGACCCAAGGACTTTACTAGCACACTTGCATTCATTCAACATATTTTATATCACTTCAATCTTTGGTCAAGAACTACTGTATTTCTGCTGTCTGTGCAAAAATGAGATATTTCTAGAGCTACTTCACAGATTTTACAACCGACCACCCAAATATATTTCTCAGATTCTCAACTAGTCTTCTTTGACAAAACATACAGCTAAAGATTGCTTAAGCAATAAAATGTGAACTAGAAATTATTTACGTAAAAATTAATCTGCATGATGATGCACCATGCTTCATTTATGCCAGGCTGCTAACTTCCAGCAGTCAGCAAGTCAGACCAGGTATTCCACTTAACACAAATAAACACACAGTTCACATTAAGACTTCACAAAGCCTTCACAAATACTGCCTTAATGCACACATATATTACTAAACCTCTCCTTCATATCTTAATTGTCCTCTAAATGAGGAAAAATATGTTCATAAAATGTATGCAGCAATGATATGTCTGAATGATCAGTTACCTACCAGAAATATGCCTTAAACTGGATAGCCTGGTGAATATTAAGCAGACACAAACTGTATTTTTCTATTTGAGAGCAAAGTGCTGAAACAACTACTTTGTACTTCACTACCTATAAGCCATATTGTGTGTTCATCACCATTTTACAGAATAGTAAAGTCTACTAAAGGGACTATCAGTATCTGATGAGAAAGCAATATGTATTGGCAATCCATTAGAAAAGGGTAACAAAAGGACAAAGTATTTAAATAATTGAATTTCACAGCAGATAACTTTAGTGGGTGCCATAAAACGTGCTATATCTGTAAAAACATGAACATACTGACGGGGAACATGGAATAAAACTGGATCAGAGGTGCTCTGGCAAAGAAAGCAGTGAAAGAATAGGGATTTGGTAAAAGAATTCAGCACTGGTCCTCCTTTTCTGGGCAATTACCCTACATTTCTTTCTGGGACTGTGACAAGACATTTATTTTTTTTCTTTTTTATTTTATTGCACTGCAGGCCTACCATTTATTTTAACATATCCAGTGGGTGACTATGTACTTTCCTTGGGTGGCTGTCCCATTGGTGTATTTCTTCTGTGAACCTGAATTTCAGAGGATCCTATACCTCATCTGAAACTAATCTACTGTGCAAAGAAACTTCTACTTATCTCCTCACTGCACTAAAACTGTTTAAACCAGATGTGTCAAAGTTATTCTGCAAGAAGGGGCTGAATTCCACATTTAATTATGCCCCATGGAGCAGGTCATAAACCTCATGCTATCGCTGACAAACTGTTTTTGATCCCTCTTGAAGAGAAGCTGCTTTGGCCCAATGACTAAACACAAAAAACAGACCTATACAAAAAATAAAAAATGTTTTAGACTTGCTTTGTAAACACAAGGAAAATAATTGGAGAAGAAAATGGTATTAGATGTTAATGTAGCATTGACTGACAAACAGCATAATGGGACAAAAAACAGCTAGCAGTGAGGAAGCAGAACTAGTGCAAGTTTTCACTTCTTGGGAAGTATCCCATTTGCCTCATTCTGCAACAGAATGACTGGAAGAAGTTTACAGCCTTCCCATGTTTCAGTGCAGTGTGACCTGTAAAATGGACCATGGAGACATCCTAGAACAAACATCTCTCTCTGAAAAGAAAGAAAGGCAAACGGGAAGATGCAGAATTTCACTGATTCTGTTTACAGCAAAGACATCTCTATCCTCCAGCTCCAAAAGTGGTGTTAGTACCACCACTGGGAACAAAAATTTGCAGCTTGGAAATGAGAAAAAAGTGGACAACTACATGGCTGGCAGAAAAAAGTAAGAAAAAAAGTCAAGATGGCTTGTTAAATCGAGTATCTAATTTAAACTTTCTCCATCTTTTCAACCCATACATCACTGGATTTGTTTGAGAATTTTTCATACCTCTCTACAGTACCTAGCTCCCAGCTGACCATCACTGCTTCATACCTTATTTGTTGTTGATGGCCTCCCCTCAAATCTGTTTCTTCTTAAATTATTGGCTGGTTCAAGTTTAAAAAGTCACCTTTTGCTAATACTGGTGGATTTCATGACTTTGGAGTGCTGCTTTTTGAACACTTTATACCACAAATCATGTGACTTGGACTGGCAGAATCTACACCATCCTATGTTTAGAAAACTTACCATAGATCTTTCAGAAGCAACACTAGCTCACTCTTTACTAAATAAAAGACCTTTACTTTTTGTGGATGGGGGCAGTAATGCCATCTGGTTTTCTCTCTAGTTTCGGTGTTTTATCCACAAACTATCACCTGTGACATTCTGTTAACAGCAAAATTATGTATGTTACAAGAATGAGATGGAAAAGACTATCTTAAAATGATCTTAGAAACAGCAGAAAGAACAGAAAAGTGCACAGTATTGTCAAAAGTTACTTTAGGACTTCATGCAAGCATTACTGAGTAGTGTATATCTGTGGTACAGAATATTTCACTCAAGTGCAGGAGACCCTTCAGCCTGAACTCAACTTGATAGCTTCAGCTAGACTTTCTTCAGGCAGCATGCCCATTAGCCTGCAAACTATCACAGCTAAACTTTACTCCTCAGGTAGTTTCTATACACTACAGCCAGGAATTAAAAATTCCCAGTTTAAGTGACATGTGGGTTGAAAATGTTGAGGAAGTTTCAGTTAAATTATAGCTACTTATCAAGGCTGAAACCTGTGGCCTGGCAGAGCATTTGTCCTGAGCAGAAAGTTTTGTCCGTGATTAACTGGTAGGAATCAAGATCTCGCTCAGGTTCTGTTCATGGGCATCAGGGAACCCCAGCAAGGCAAAACAGGATCTCTGTAGCTCCCTCAGTATAACTTCAGGCAGAAGCCTGGAATAACACCATTAATCACCTGGCAGGTTAGTTGTGGCTTTATTTCTGTGAGTCTTGAAAATCCCTGAAGGCAGACTCTGTAACTTCTCTGTCTGAGTGCAACCATGTTCTCTGGTTGATCCTCTCCCAATGTCCAGACTGAGCCACCCAACACACAACCTCTGGCATACTCCTTATGTCATCTGGCTTTACCAAGAAGTTTGATTTAATTATCTTCCCAACTGCTTCTCAAGTATTCTTACTGCATTTTAGCCTTCTCTTTGCCAGACTAGAGAAGCTCAGCTTCCTTGCAGTCTCTCTTGGCTAAAAGCTGGGTCCTGGTTACCCTGGCAGCTTGCCACTGGACCCTTCTCACTTTCTCCACATCGCTGCTGACTTGAGGACTCCCTGACTGAAATGCAGCATCCAACAGAGTAAGACAAAGGGCACAGTAACTTGTGTGCAGCTCTGCAGAGCTGCTGCTAACACCCAGGACAAAATTTGGACAACTCATTCATGGTACTAATCACTCATGTGCAATCTGTGCAATGAAAATGTAACCAGAAAGAGAGAGATCCAGATGGTAGTGGCTAGATCTGAAATGTAATTAGTTCAGTCAATACAGTAGTGTATTTTTAGATCCTCCACTAGTCAAAACAAGAGATGTTGCTCAAGCAAATTTAACATTGCTAAAAAAAAAAAGAAGAAAAAAAAAGATTGCAAAAACTGTTTGTATGTCAATTCTATAGAGACTTTTCTGACAACTTAGGCAAGAGCTGGAAAGCATATTTTAATTCATACAATGGCTAAAGGTAGGAGCACTGCCAGAAAATATGATTTGGAACAATTCTTGGAATACAGAGGTTCATCTGTTTTGCAAAAGAAAGAATCAGAAGCACATAAGTATAAGCAGTTATTTTAAACTTGCCAATTAAGCAAGGACACCAATAACTAACAGATGCAGTTATTTGCAAATGGTTTCAGCAAAACATACATACTACATATGACAAATCCTGATTGAAACCTGTGTCCCGGTAGAGACACAACTATAATACAGACCTGTCTGTTAAAGTCAGCATTTGTCTGAGGGCTATTACATTTAGCTATTTAATTTGTGTTTCTGTAACAGTATCTTTCAGATGTAAAGTTGGAATGTAGAAAAATCTAGATTGTCATTTCCCAGAACTATTTAAACCACTCAACAGAAAACTTGCCTTTGGAATTTTTCAGTGTGGACTAAGAAAAACTGTTCCTCCTCTGAAGGATCTCTTTCCAAAAAACAGACCTAATTGTTTCCAAACACACCTCAGAACACTGAGGAAACCCAAACCTTCACAAAGCAGTTTAAACACTGTGGCTTTGATTATCATTGACACATAACATCCATTACATTGCTTAGGTCTGTTTTGATAAGTGCTACACAAACAGAGTAGGAGTGAAAACACAAGAGGAACACATATCATCTGGGAGGAAAGAGAAGAAGGAGACACCAGCCAAGTAACAAATGGCTACTTCATGTCTCGAGCAGTGTAATAGGCAAATTTCAAGAAGAAGGAGCCTGGGAGCAGGGTACAAACTTCCAGAAGAAGGGCAGCTAAATGGAACATCCCTATGAGCAGGCCATCACAAGGAAAAGGTACTGAAAGGAGAGTCAAAAACACTCATACTGGAGAGCAAGAAAAATGGTGAAAAACTACATTAGTGCATTCTACTTATAAAACAGTAGTGTTAAGTTTTTCATTCTAATGAAAAATAATTTCATTCTAATTAAGAAATGTGAGTCTAAGGGCTTTCTATGGAGGGAGATCAATACCAAGAGCAAAAAACCCAACAAAAACTACACAAAGTCACCCCATCTCCCTCAAGAAATGAGACAAGGCAGTAAGGAACTGGGTTATCCATTTCAAAAAGTGCATAAGGTAAGCTACGGTGGTTTATATTATTTTGCATTTCAGTGGTTAGAAAACTTCCCACTGGAGTGGTGAACAGTCCCATTGGCTCAATGCAGAATACTGGTGGTAGCCAAGATAACAGTGATAAACACTTTAAAATGTCTGGTGCACCACAAGAGAGCTGTTTCAATGACATCAAAAATACATGGCAAACCAACCATTAAAATCATTCATTCAAAACACAGTCTGACAGTTTTCATGGGGCCAGTTTAAGATTATGGATTTTTATTTATTTAAGCATTTTTGTGACGAGACCTTTTGTACATAGGCTGAACTATGATCGCTTTCTAAATTACTGCAAACACAGTTCAACCTTTGTTGTTTTCATCTTTTGCTTTCACTTTTTGCCTTAACAATTTTATGAAATATTCTTAGTTTCTGCCACCTTCTACCCATATTAAGCAACCTAGGATTGTAAACGAGGGCAGAGTTTTCAGGCTGAATGCAGCCTATTCTCCACTCCCCTAATCGTGCAGAACCTCCTCCGCCTCACATCTGCAGGGCTGGAGCATTGCCAGTGGCAGGTCTGCTCTTCACGGCATCATTCCTTTGATGCCTCTGGGGATTTTCTGCAGAAGATAATTTTGACCGTATCTTGCTAAAAGTTGATGCCCTTTGATGGCATCGAGTTGATCGTTTGATAGCCTGTGCAAATTTGGTCGACTGTCTTAATTTCTAGAATTGCTGGCATTCTCAGTAATAAGGAAACAAACCCCTAGATTCACACTACCATGATGACTAGCAATTTTGGCAGCTCTGCAGTTCAGATCCAAGGCTGAAGTGGCACAGGAGCAAAACCACTGTTTCCCGTTCCTGCAAACTAGCTTTTGAAGTCATGGCTGTAGCACACTGGACAGACAGCTTCTGGGCATAAACACTGGACAGCTTTTAGGACTAACTACCATGCTCTCTCCACAGAGCCTAAACCAAGATTAAAATAATATTTGCATCAAGAGGAACCATAGCTGTAAAAAGAGCTAATTTTGTGCTAGTATGTTTGGAATATTATACCCGAACTTGCTCAGAAATTATGTACTTTCCTTTAACACAAAATTAGCTTTGGGTGTAACTATTATTTGTTTTTCAGCAGAAGCTACAAACTACTTCTATTTGCTTGTGCCTAAATGTAACAAAAAGATGTCCTCCACACCCATGAAGTTTAATTTTAGGAGCCAGAGGCTCCTGAAAGACCCAGGTGAGCTAAGAGCTGGCTCTCATCTTCATCCAACCACAAATGGAAAGGTGGAAAGTCCTAAAGAAGGAACAACCCTAATCCTATTACTCTTTCACACTGCTTCCATGCCATGCCAGCCAAGCACCTCAACCGCAGTCACATTCACTGTCTCCCTCTTGTGGGATTAATGACCCTCTCCTTGTTGCTGTCAGAAGGTAGTATTCCCATCAGGAAACTTCTTTTACTCTATCTAGTGTCAGATTTATCTGAGATTACTGTTTGTTTGCTTCTTTGTTTTTGCTTTCTGGCAGGACTTTACAAGAGTGGCTGCATTTTAAAACTTAAAATTAACTTGCTAAATACTGTTCATGATTACTCATTCATTCTGCAAGATTATTGTATTTCAAGCATTGCTCCAATTCTACCAGATACTGAAAATCACTAGAAAATATCTGAATTAATATTTTCCATCATATGAATAAGATAAACAAATAATTTTTAAAAAAATTGGTTTCTATGCTTCATCTTTAGTTTTTGTTTTTTTAAATTAGGAATATTTAAATTTGGAATATTTTCATAAATTTTAACATTCCTCTATTTCAAATGAGAAACTAATGTTTTTTTAGGTATTATACCAAAAATTTTGGCTGAACTGCTAATAACTGAATAGCTGAGTTTGTGTGTGTGTATGCATATATATATATATATATATATATATATATATATATTTATTTATATACATGTGCATGCACAAAAAGGCAACACCCTGAGGTTAAGTTATCTTTACAAAAAGATTCTCCTTTATTATTTTTTTTCATGGTAGAATCTACAAACCCCACTAGAGACTGGGGCCCCACTGCATGATGTGCTGTACAGACATCTATTAGAACTCAGTTACAGCCCAAGAGAGTTTACAAATGTGTATTTCTCCTATGATGCACATAAATACAGTGTGGCTGTTCAGTTCTTCAAAACTATCCTGAATAATACCCTTGAGAGCACAGACTCTCAAGGAATTACTATGATTTGAGTTAGACTATTCTTTTTTTTTTTTTTTTTTTTTTTTAAAGACTAAGTAGCACTTCAGCCTAAGAACATTTTGAGAAGCAGTGTATTAAAAGACAAACATCAAACGGACTTTTAACACTTTTATAAAAGCAAGCCCAACTAAAAACTAATCAAGTTTTTAACTGCTGAAGCAGTCAAAAAAGGAATGCTTTTGCAATGGCAAACTTTTTTTTCCATATGGAAAGAGGTGGGGTAAACGTTTCAGTTTAGCTTTAAGCCAAGGAAATTAAATCAGCCTCTCACACTATCATGAATAAAAAATAACTTTGTGGGTCTTCTCTCTTTCATCCATCTCACAGTGTTTTTTAGTGTTGCACATTGACAATGACAACAGCTCGTCTGACACACACACTTGTTAATTATTCAGTTTTACTGCATTGCATGATGCACAGCTGTTGACTTGCACCCAATGCAATAGATACTGCACACAGAGAACAGAGGCTCAGTCCCAGAGCTTAGAATGCATGTGCAACAACAAAAACAGCAGATGGATGCAGACAAATTCCAAAAATGAGATAAAGTTGGTCAGAATATTCTCAGCACAGCGGCAGATAACTGGATCTTATATATCTCTTTATATAAAGGAAATATATATGGCAAACTTCTTTTGAGGCATACACAGAGGATGAAGATGCTTGTTTAAATGTTAGGTGAGAAATGGAATTTATAAACAGAGTTAGAACACTTCACATAGGCCTGCAAACATTCCTATTTAAATATTTCTTTTTATGAGAACTGAAGTAATGAATAAAGAGCTCTCCCTCTCTTAATATGCAATTGGATTCCATGAGGAATCCCCAACCAATCAGTCCTCCTTTTTTTCTCAACCTCTAAAAAAAAAACACAACAAAAACCTCTGCAACCAAACAAACCAAATGCCTCCCCCCCACTGTCCCCAGAAAAAAACAACAAAAACCACAACCAACCACCCACTGAATAAAAACCCCCAATGCAATCAACAGCATTTATCAGTCAAATGGATACCATGTATGGGTCCTGTGTATTTCTAAATATTACAGTGACAATGACAGGAATATAAAACATAATTTTAAGAGCACATGAATAAGAAAATTCACAAGAGTCTTATCATGATGATTGTTTACTGCGAAGTTACTGACACATTCCCTCTGATCTGATTTCAGGTTTGTATGAGTAAGCTACTGAATTGGTAACCCTTTAAGTACAAATCTTTAAGGTAAACTGGGAGCAGTAGTTAATGTAAATACAACACATGTGTTCTCAAAATTATCAGCTGAAAATTATTCACATTTTTGCCATTTCCTGGCCAAAAGCAGTACTTTCCCATAAAGTTACTAAGTGCTACACTCCAAAATTAAGTTCATGGTATCAAGGATATTAAAAATTAAAATGTTTACCATCAAAGTATGTAAATATTAAAATGATTAAACAAATTGGAAGATTAAGGTCCCTAGGATCAGAAAGGAAAGGTCTGTAACATTGCTTTTTCATCTGTATATTTCTCCCTCCCTTCTCTCTTTCACTTATCTTGCTCCTTTTCCACCATCTCTCCAGAACTCAACAGGAGATCAAAGGATGTTCCACCCATAGTAAATCAAGCTAGAGGCTGCCAGTCTGGAGAACACAGCCAAGCCAAAACTGCAGGGGAAATGAACACAACTACACTTACATCAGCAACAGAGGTTAATAATTTTTAAAGAATAGAAGTCACATTTTCACTGGTTTCACAATTACAAAAATGGAGTCTATGGTTTAGACATTCAATAACAAGGTTAAAACATATTATTCACTTTTTTAAAATAACTCAGAAGTTGTTTTTGTTCTTCTAGGAAAATACTCTCTTTTTTTGAAACCTGTTCTTTTAAAATGTTTAAGTTTATATTCAGCATGATTCAGTCTAATTTCTATTAACATGTCTGCAAATGTAACAATATCCGTATCCTTTTCAAGCTGTTTGAATGTGGGATTTTTTTCCAGCGTTTTCTTTAAAAGTTTAGCTGGCTGTTTTATAATTTGTCACCTTTTGTCTTCTTTCAGCAGTATGTCATTAAGTCTTTAATTTGGCGTTTCCTGTTGTCTGCAGAGGGATATATGCTGTTTTAAATCCAAAGGACTGCAGACATAGATGGTGGGTAAAATCTGTGAACCATAAGTAAATTCTTATAAGGAACATACAAAAAAGATTGTTCTTCAGTCAGACTTAAGCCATTACTTTCTTCAAAAGAAGAAAAGACGCAAGTTAAGAAAAAGGCACCGCCAAAGACCTTCTGCCCAAATGTGCATCTCCATGAAGTTTCCTGCTGAGTGCATATGAATGCACAGCGATCTGGGAAAAGGATCCAAATAGGATTTCAAACATCCAAAAATTTTAACTCAAACATTTAGGTATTTCACCATGCTGCTATTCATTCATTCACTGATTTTTTTTGTCTTAGTTTAAAGAGATGCTAAACAAAAGGAGAAGAGCTCTACATGTATTTACATTCCAAAACTAAGCTCCCCTTACCACCCCCCTAGTCTGTCATCCCTTCATAGCTAAACAAACCGTAAAGTCTAGCCCTATGTCCTTGAAGCAAAGTCACAAACACAGTAACAGAAAAGTTTAGTCTTTCAAGAAAAAAAAAGACAAAAAGCGGTTTTAATCTATTATAGCTGCCCATGCTGTTTTGACACCACATTCAGATAATATGTGCAGACTGAACTGGTGGACGAGTGGGATCAATTTCTTTATTATTTTGGCTCTTACTAGAGCTTTGTTCTTTGACAATTTCCCAGTCATGAATAGCTATTCCTGTCCTACTGCTAAGACTTGCTCTTAGATACAAGTGATACATTTACCAAAACAATTTCACAAACAAAACCAGAGGCTAAATATTTTACCATGTAAAAGGCAGGCAAGACCAGTGGTTGGCTCTTTGCAGCTGAGGGGTTTCCACGTAGATGAAGCTTGACAGACCCAGCCACCTGTGCCACAAGCAGCTGCAGGGCCCTCTTAGGAACTGCTGGGTGCTTCAACCCGGGCAGGTCACACGCTGCAAACACCAAAACCTGCCAAGTTTCCCCCATTTCTGACACAACAATACTTTTCACACAGTACACGCTTACAGGCAAGGGGCTGTTTCTATCCCAAGGAGGTGAGAACCTAAACAACATTAGAAAGGCACATCATTCCAGTGAGAAACTCCACAGCACTCTGTTTATGCTGAACTCTTACAGCACATGTGTTGTCTCCGGTGGAAGAGGCAGAAATACCCCATTTGAAGCAGGGCAAAGCATGAGAACAGAGTGTGAATGACTCAGTGAATTACAAAGAAAGTTCCTTCACACAGAGAATACATTTAACTCACCTCTTTTAAAAGGATTCATAATGAATTTTACCATCTTCTTTTTCTGAATCTTATTTTAAAACTTTAGTATAGTATATACAGCTGAAAGATTTAAACATGGGTCTTTTACTATAAAGTTATTTATTCTTATTGTGAAAATGCAAGATTATATATTAGAATAATATATTTATGTAACAAGGCCTCTGATGAGAGTGACAAACATTATTTTGGAAGCACTTACAAAATTACATCATTTAACATTAGAAGAATCTGTTGAGACCATTGTGACAAGGATGATAACTTGAATTGCATTCTGTTCTGTTTCAGTTCTTCTGGTGAAACATTGCTAAGCGTCACCTTTTTTGAGCATTAAACATGCAACAAAATTTTTCCTAGGCTGCTGCTAAAATATATTAGGCTTTCTGACCATGTCTGTGATATGTGTTTTGCTTTGTTATTCACATCCAGCCTTAAAAGCTGAAGGATTCCAGAACCTGACTTTCCATCTGGCTTGTTTGGAAAAGTTCTGGCCTTTTCTGTGCCAAAAATACAGGAGTTTTATGATCTTGAAAGTTGTACAGGTTGAATTGATTTCTGCTATCAAGTATGAGGCAGAAATTTATAATCAGTGTTTATATAGCATACTTAACTGCTCATGACCAGCATTGTTATATTCATACCATTTTAAGAGCCTTCATTTGTATGCTTATTATTTCATAAATATACTTAAAAGGTTTTCTGAAGCTGTATGTTGTCATTAATCGAAAAGGAAAATTCTCCTAGAAACAGTTAAAACTGCTGCAAAGACAAATCTGTGTGGGGAAGGTATTCTGAAAACAGAGAAGTACTACACCTCTTCTGTTCAACTTCCCCACAGACTCTTACTAAAAGCTTTCCTGTGGTTTACTAAATCCACTTTCAAAGTGGACTAAAAAAGATACTCTTAACATCCTCTCAGAGAGCTACTGTAGAAGAGCTATTCCTTCACAAATATTTTCAGCTAGTTCTTCATGTAGACAAGCCTTATGTGATACCTTGCTTGGCATAGTTCCTAATGTTACATCATCCACCACAACGCTTCAGTCTTTTGTAAACAATTTTGCGGGTAGACACAGGTATTCTTTATCCCAAGTCCTCTAAACTCTTATATACTTGTCATCTATAGAAGGCATTATGTATATAAACAGTTTTCCATCAAGCATTTATAAAGAAAATGTGAACTCTGAACATTCCTTTGTCATCCCCTGAAGATTCTCACTAATATTCTTCCTAGGTACAAGGAAATTTTCCATTCAAATTAAAAAGAAAATTCCCTAGCTGTATTATTTTTAAAAAACAAACACTGAAACTTGCTGTTTCAATCTAGGAAATTATGCATTTAGAACTCCAGAAACATATAATCTTTAGGATTCAGCTTGAAATTGTTCTTTTCTCTCACCTTTATAATAGAAATTTGCCTATTCTGATATAGTAGTTGCACTGCTAATCCAAAACATAACATGGTGCATTAAACCTGTTCTGTGATGATAGAAAACATGTGCAACTGTGCAGATACATCCATCAAGAGAAAGGCTTCCAGTAACTTTAAGATAGAAAACAGCAAACTCTAGACTCCAAAGGGAAAACAAAAGAAATAAAATGTAATTTCACACTTTGTCAAATGAGAAACTACAAAATAGGTAAGTAAGATGTCTCTCTCTTTTCAAAAGCAGCCAACTTTGCCAGCCAGCCCATCACTTCAGCCAAAGTAATAGACCATATCACTAGGTAGTCTTCATTCTCCAAGTAATAACCCTGTCTGCCAGCATTATCAACATTGCATTAAAAGATGATTTTATTTCACTTGAAAGTTTGAAACCTTTAACATGGAATTGCAATAATTACTTTTATTTCACATATATCATTGAAGATATTGCAGCATACATTAAAGATGCAACACAATCATTGTTTTCCTATATCCATAAACAACTTCAAAAGCAAATTCAAGCAAATCACTGTTGTTTTGGGACATGCTAAACAAAGTTTGAGCACACAAAAGGCAGGTCTGCTGGAAACCAATTATTCAGTCTCAGAGGATGGTCAGGCCAAAAAATGTACAACTCTCATTTACTAAAAAAATGTTCTCAACATAACAACAAACAGGGCACTGCCGAAAACAAAACTCTTCTGGACATCATCACAGGGCTGCTCATGACCTGGTTAGAGAAGATGCTCAAAGGCATAACGTGGGAAGCCTTGAAAAAAGATACATGCAGTCATACACCATGACAAAGTGATTATTTTTTTGGACTCTACAGTCTGCATGATTTCCATCTGCTGTTTATTCGTTCTCTTCACCCTCATCCACTCATTTACATTTTGTTAGAAATAGACACATTTCATGTCTAGCTGTTTTACAGTTCAGCTTTGTTCTCTTGCTTCCCTCTTTCCCACCCAAACTCGTACAGGCTTCTAGATTTTTCTAACAGCTTTTTTTCTACACTGTCAACCTGGTTGCTAAAGTGCAGAAGACTACCAGAGCAGTTCTAACTCTCAAACCTAATCATTGAAGCTTTCTCTTCTTCTACCCAGTCTCCCAGACACATCATTGCACTAAACCTTTTCATCTGGCCTGCAGGATTTTGATGTATTTGTAGGTGAGAGAAACATACACAGTGCAAGAATGCAAACCCAAACTACCTAACTAGCATGTCCCTGTGAAACACACTCATTAGTCAGCAGTGGCACTGCCTGGCTTATTCTTCCTCTAATCCAATAAAATCTTTCCAAGAATCCATTGCTATTTCTAGGTCCAAGTTGGCATGAACATTGCTCCTTTGCAGTCCATATCTATAGACCGTGCATCAAACCAGTTGCCAGAATACTGTCTGTCTCACTATTCAAAACAAAGACTAGAGCTCTTTCTCTAAAAGCCATGTCTTAGCAGTGAAGTTCCTTCACATGGCAACTCCACACCAATTATCATCCTCTGCTCCTGAAGCTTCAATAATGTTATAAAAGCCAGTACTCAGAAGCAAGTAAAACGGGGGGTAGACCTGCTTATGAAGACTGAATTTCGTCTTCTCAACTGCCATTAAAATACAAAAATAATTACATTATCAATAGGGCCATATTTTCTGTAGAGATGTTTCCTTGATTCCAGGCAGCCTCTGGAGAATGAATTCTCCATTCTATGTGCAGGTTAGACCTAATGAAGAAAGCATAAATTACCCAATTTGCATGACACTGTGACAAAAGCAGAGATCTGCTTTTGTATCTTCCAATTAGAAAGAGAGATGCTCTCAATTTTAGTTTAATTTTTTTGCACTGGAATTCACCATTACCATAAGGCAGTTAATTACAGTGAGAACAATGCATGGGGCAAAACAGACTGAGAACCAGCTGTTTTGGGGTTTTACTCCTGGTTTAAGGGCCAGCATGTTTAGGCATCTTCAGAAGAAGGATGCTGGTGAGGATTCACAGCAAGTAGCCTTGGGTAGGTCAGAATTCTTTCCTCAGTAAAGAGTGATTAGGAAAACACAGATTATTAACATCAGTCAGCAGACATGATACATGATCTCATGCTTTTCTGATTACCTGCCCCAGGACACCTTTGTCTGGGCCAAAGGGTATTTAGAGGGAGGAAAGCAGCTGCAGCCGTAGCCACCACTATTTTATCTGCGTCCTGTCTAGAGTTTAAATTGTGTGTGTCATACTGACGCAAGACACCAAGATGGTTCAAGTGTTGTGCTAATAATGCTTAGTGATTTTGGCAGGAATCCAGGAACACCCTGTACAAAGGAAAAACTAGACAGACCATGACAATTTTCAACAGTTTATAACTTGCTCAACTCTCAAAAACTTTTCAAGGAGCTAGCAAAAGACTCCCCCCCACATTCTACCTTTCTTTAACAGAAAAGGAAGTAGCTGCAAGTAAAAAAAAATCCTTTCAAACCAGGAATCATTAATATTGAAAGAAGTACCAATAACACAACAAAACTTCCCCTGAAAAATTCAGACACCGTCTGCATGACAAAACAGCAGCAAAATTCCCTTATAATAGTCAGTTATCACCCTGCAAAGTCCTTACGAGACTTCATCTTGTAAAATCCCAGTTCTACAGCTCTGATAAGACATTTAAAAAATGCCAGAAGTTGTTTTAAAATTGAGGACTTCCTTAACATGAACTTGCTCTACTGGTAATAAATCTATCTATCAAGATTTCTACTTAGAATAAGTAATTGTATAGAGATCCTCATAACTCTAAAATGTCATGTGTAGTTCTAGACATAAGCAGGGTTCACCTGAATCTTCAGGAGACTACTGCTATCTCACTTTATATACAGAGCCCTTAATCACAAACTTTCACTATGTGTCATACTTTTGTAAGGCATTTTAATTGAGAGGAAGAAAAAGAAATCCATTTAGTTACAGAAGCAATCAGTTTAATGATAGGAAATAATTACAGCACAACAGTCTGGAACAGTTGGCCAAGGCACTATAAAACTATGATTTTTAAGAAAAGGCTCTATATAAGCCTTGAACTGACCTAGTTAGAACCTTAAACAGAACCGGAATTATTCTGTAAACTTTTAAAGGTCTTGCCTGCAGGAATACATTTGCACAACTATCATCCTGAAGCTGTGTCTAGTCCAAACTTTAACAGATTGACAAACACGATAAGTGTTCCCAGAAAAGAAATCTGTTTAGATGTTTCAAATCCAGGTACTTCAATGCCTAGCAAGTGAGCTTGAGCAGTTTCATTACTCAGTTTTCAGGAGGAAACTGACAAAGCGAGATGCTGTTCTATACTGTGCAGAAATGGGTTTTGAGAAAGGAAGATAACTCAAGCATTGATTGGACTATTGCCAACAGGGTCAGTAGACTAATCTATTGGACTTTGATAACTCTCAAAATTCAAAATGTAAAATGCCAGGACAGCCATTGTATATGGCACAAAGCAAAAATGCAGGACTTAAGATTAATAACAAATACCTCAAAATCTGTGTCAAGCACCTAGTTTCAGATAAGAAAAAAATTTCCTCTTACATTCCCAAAAGCACAGGTAATAGTCTTACCACCTGCCATGCATAACTCAGTTCTTAAAGTGGGCTCTGTTACACACAGCTTTAGGTTTAGGAGGGAAAAAAAAAAAGTAAGATGATCATGACTCTTTGCCCCTAAATAAAAAGACAACAAAAACCAAAACTAGTATGGAATAGAAACCTTTAGCATTTTCTAATCTTTACCCTACTCATAAACAAGTAATCTGTGTGGATGAATCTATAGTATCAGAGTTCTTCTCCAGAAGATAAATGGACTTAATATGAGCAGTGAATAAAGCCTATGAAATTTATGTCACCTAGGCAGGCTAGGCTTTAAGTGGTGTTCTTGTAACTAATTTATTTTCCCAACAACTTGTATTGTACATCAACTCTTTGTATTCAGTTAAAATCTGACAATTTTATTAAAAAAAAAAATCTTATGAAACATATCATGCCTTGAAAATGAAACTCCAGCACAATAGATCTGTCTTCACTCTCTGAATTATTCACAGACAATATCCTGTTCATCTCAATACAATTTTATTCTTACAAAAAGCAAACAATACAACTGGTTTGGGGGCTGGGGGGAGAGCTGCATCGCATCTTGTCCTAACCAGTCCAGAGCAATTCTACATGGGGAGATTCCTCTGGATATTATTTAGACTTCCTTAATGAAATTCAGGTGTAATCCCTAAGGCTCTATAGCAAAGAGTATCTTTAACTCAACTACAGAATACAGTATTTGCCAAAAGGAGATTAATTATGTTTAGATGTGTCTACTATGAATACCAACAAGTCTAGAGTCTTGTCTTTAAAATACATTTCAAAATTCATTGAACTTAAAATTCAGTGGAGAACAAAATATAAGCAATTCATAATATTCACTGGGAAATCCAGTCCATAAAGACTTTGTTTTCATTAGTTTTAGTTCTAATAAAGTCAGTCACAATATGAACTCCCTCTATAGCCCATAGAAAATACTTATGGGGAGCAAAATGTTCAATTCTACTCCTAGAATGCCACAATGCAGTCTGGTGTAATCCACTAAGGTTTTCCACATGCACACTATGGAGCCCAAAAAACATGTGCCCTTTGTTTCCTCTCATGCTTTTCCTAAAGAGAAAGCTTTATCCATCAATACTATTTTGGTAAAGTTTCATGTTTTTTCAATAGTTCTCATGCAGTCTAGATTAGAAGCAGAGTAAAGTCAATCCCTGCATCTCTTCTGAACAAACATCATTTCCAGAAGCTTTAGCCTTCAGATTTATTTATTATTATTCTATTAATACTTTCAGCTGTCAATCCACCCTCTCTCAACCTGGGACCATAATGTACTCAGAGCGTTCCAGTAGTCCACAGGGTCTGAGATCACTTTTTATTGCCAGACAGAGCACATGAATAAGAAAAGTAAAAATATTGACTAAAGGAAAACAGACAAGTGTTTCTAAATGTAAAACTGTTAATGGACGTACTATTAAACCACAGACCTTCCCTTCTTTTGAATCAGGAAGATAAGGGAGATGATGTTTAGATTGTGCTGCACAGTTCAGGTAAATACCCTCGAAACCAATCAATATCTGAAATTCACATTTCCAAAATCCTGAAAATTGGCAGATACTGACAAAGGAGTCATTCTGCAGAAAGAGAGCTATCAATCCATTGATGAGAAGGGCAAATGAAGCATTTATAGAGTCAGGTAATACATGTGCTTTTGCATGGAAACTTAGTGCCAATTAAAAAAAAAAAAGGTACATTGTCTAGAAATACCAGATATTTTGGAGCTTTTCTTAGGTCACTAAATTAACTTTCTGTTTACTCACACAGGCACTGCATAAACTAATGCAAGTGTCTAAACCCAATAAGCAGTGATAACACTAACCGTAGTCCCATGCTGTACCCCCATCTGTGTCCAGCTTTCAAACAGTTTAAAAACACAGGGGAAGAAAAAAACACAGAAGAATCAACACTGACAGTCCTTGATTATCTTAGCATAAACTATTAATTATTAAACCCTTTATTTATTGACAAAACGAAACAATATCTTCACTTCTTTCACCACCTTAGTGTGTCTATTTTTCTTCTCTTAACACTTAAGACTTGATCCTCTTACCTGATAGTATTGATGCATGCTCATGAATGGTGTGGTTGTGGGGAGGGCTCTCTTAAATGAATAGAGTAGGAAAAGCCTCAAAGGAATAGTGCAGTACAAATACTTGTCTAGACATTTGAAAGTTAATTTAACATTGAAATGTGATTTAAACAAGCTTTGGACACAGACCCTTCAAAAAGCTAAGCTGCAAGTTTTATGTTGTATCTACATTTATAATTGTATTACAAGTCCATATTTTGAATATTTGCTATTACACAGGCTACTAAGGCAAGTAAGTCTGACTGAAGAGGTAATTGAAGTACTTTAAAATTTTCAGTATTTTTAACACTGAGAAAAGCCTGGCTCACCTAATTTTTCAATTTTAACAGCTGATCTCTCACCGTAACACTTCCCTTCCCATAGACTCACAGAGATCTGTGCTAATAATGACTTTTGTGTATAATGGAACAGCAGATCACTGAGGATTGAATTTGATTTTAAAAGCAAAAGTAATAAAGCAATTCAGGTTCTTTCATAGCAGGATAATGTATTCCCACATCTTGTAGTACAAAATCACGGAAAAGCAAATAGATGTCAGCAGGAAAACAAGAAAAAACTATTACCTACAGAGTTCTCTTGTCTCTCATTTATATATGAATAAGCAAACTGTGTTCTGTTAAGAGAAGTGTTAATTTTATAGCTTGTCAAGTTCCCAGAGAAGAAGCTTAATACAGACTAAACAGAAAGACCCTACTCGCTGAAAAAGGAATGATTCCAAACTGGGAAGGTGAAGACTGCTCTGCTTAAACACCATAACTACAGAGAGATGTACTCCCGATGACCAAAGAAATGACCAGGTGAAGAAAAAGACCCCATACATATCTCTGTTCTTCTCAAACTTAAGGTCCAGGAATAGCTAACCTAATTTATGTACGTCTGAATGTCAAATTCTTCAGGCTGACATAACAAAAAAATGTATTCATACATTATTCTAGTTGACAAACCCTTTTAGAACTCATAAACTGGTAATTAATTAAATTGTCAAAAGAATATTAGAACGTACCATTTTTGATTTTTATCTACACAGAGAGGAAGGTTCTGTCACCCAATTATTTTATCAAATACCCTTAAATTTTGCATTTATTCTTACTCTGACAACTACAGTATGTCCCAGCTTGTTGTAAAAGACCAAACAAACATAGTGGCAAAAAGGAATGGAGGCAATAGACACCACCTAATCAACCCAGTTCAAGCAGTACAGCCAGTAAAAGTAATTACACAATAATGTAATATGCTAAATCCAAAACCAACAAGCTTTCAATGGATGGTCTTCAAACTTCTAAAAGTAACTTTCAAAAAATGAAAGATTGTACACCAAGTTTTATATAAAAACTAAGAGTAACAATATTATTCCCTTAATATTAATACCTCTTATTTATTTAAAAGAATAATGCATTTTATTGCTCTTTATACTGCAAGACTAGGAGGTTTTGATAGACTGCATCCTTTAATTAGCTTACTTTAATTAAAGTATTTAAGTTTTCATTTCTTTGGTGTTTTTCGCTGAAGAAATCTACCCACATTTGCCAGGAGTAAACTTGGATTTTCATAAGGTGCTTGTGATGCACTCTTGTACAATAGTAAACAAGTAGTATTTGAGATGAATTCCTGAAGCATGCCATAGTTTATAAAAACTGTGAAGAAATCAACAAGCAGGCAAGCCTGAAAATAAAAAGTAGACATGATCTATCCTCCCCTCACCCAAATGGAGCATCTAGAGAATGTGGCATCCCCCTCCTGTTAGGGAGACAGTCACCTTGTCTTCTTTTCTACCTCCCTGGGAATTTTGTTATGGGCTGTGTCTGGAAACACATGTAGTGAGCAATAAAAGGCTAATGAAAAAACTCATACTCTTACTGAGTTTCAAAATATCTTCTTTTTGCCAAGGTCAATAAGAGCAACAGTTAAGCTTTTATAATAGACTGCCCTTTTTTTATATTTTTAACTAAAAGCCCCGTGTGTTTGATGGGAGAATAAAGGTAGGAAAACAAACTGGAACAAGCTACGTTTCACAGGAATTCTAGGGAGAAAACAAGAGCTTTTTCCTTAAACAAACATGTTAATAGGATATCATTGTTAAATCAATAAAACAAAAACACCCAAACAAACAGCCAGTCAACCAACCAAACCAATCCAAACTCCTTTAGTTATTACATGTGAATTTCCTATATTCACATATCAAGGCTTTACATACAGCTCTGACCATCAGCACTGCCAAGGACACCAGTGAGATTGACTCATATACACCCAGTTTCCTATTCCAAAATATGCAGGACTTAGTTTTCTCTGAGATACTGAAACATAAATAATTTTAAAAGTCCAGTTTCAAACTAACCACAGGTAAAAGGGAGGCATGTTAATAAGTGGTCATGCTCCATGGCAACAGTAGCCTGTGTACACACAGCCCAAACCTCCTGTTCATTCACTTGTTTTTACGTGGATAACTACACCATTTTACTTCCTTCATCTGTGTCCTGACTCTACACAATCTTCTCACACAAACATCCTGCAGATGAAATCCTACTCTCAAACCAAAGGAAGGCAAAAAAACCCCTAAGATCTGCTATGTCCTGTTTTCTATAATTTTTGCCCTTCTTGTCACTTTGACATTGTTTTATGATAGACACAATTCTTGGCCATAAAGATGCTAGTTGTAATCTAGTGTACCTTTCACAAAAGAAAATTTAAGAAGAGGAGGCAGGAGGGCTGCATGTTCTTCCAGTATTTTTTCCTGTAAGAGTAAGTGAAAATTATCAAGAACAGTGGCAGTTCCTTCTAGAAACTTCAGGCATGATCCTAGAATATTGCTGCTGGGCATTTCTGTGGAAGACCTGAAAACCTAAATTTCATTAGTTATACTTCTTTAAAATTCACTGTTTATCTCCATGTTCAGAAAAACTTTGCTCCCACTGTACATGTGTGGGGCAGGGCAGAGCTTTAAACTGTGGTGCTCCAGCCAGGCCGTCACACATTTGGTTCTGCAATATAAAAACCCTTACACCACTCCAGGACAACACAACAGGAAATACTTGAAATCCTCTAAACTAATAGTGAAAATAGTGAAATAATAACTTTGATCCTTCAGTACTATTCAGGAATTTTTATTTTAATAACACCTAGAATTCTACTGAAGTATGATTACAGTAAAACACATATTCTGGATTAAATATGTTCCCTATCCTAAGACCTTGGAGTCTATGAACTGCAGCATTCTATATAAGAGCTCTCTGGTAGAATACCTGTATGGACTTTTAAACTGTAATGCTCCAGTCTCAGAAGGATTGAGTCCTGAACATGGACTGTTCTATTTTAACTTGCCCTGGAATTTATTTAAATCAACATCTTCTTATCAAAAGGATTTTGGGGTATTTTTTTCTACCGACAATTTTTCTAAAGCATGCAGGACTTTTAATTTTACATTTAACATTTTTTGAATGCATTTCACAGTTTTTGTAATGTATACAAATAGGTATTAACAACTGAAATTGAGAACTGCAGCCTTAGCTCAATGCCACAGAGAAATAATTTCAGTCACTATATAGATGGGGTTTTTTTCTGGATGCTAAGGACTGATCAAATTCCCAAATTCCCAGAACAACTGCTCAATGTATTTCATCATGATTTTAAAAGGACTCCACCCTCTTTATTAAGCCAAGCAAAAAAACACTTTCAAGCTGCCTTCAAAACGAGGAAGGCGAAGGTGTGAGAGTTTTGTAAAGGGTTCTATATAAACTGAAGATTTTCTGTAATGTTATTGCATACTGTTATATAGTATGAACAAGTATGAAAAGCAGAAGCATTGGAACTGCTTTTTTTATTTATATGGTAGCCTAAAACACTAAACACACTGGGAAAAAGGTCAGTAACGAAGACTTTATCTTAGCAACTCTATTTCTAAGAAGACAGCTACTGGAACAAACTTAGGTGCATTTAGAAGAGGGTATCACTATTTGTCAGCACACAAGGGTATTAAAACAAATATCCATACAATTCTTAGATGCATTTTTCTTGTTTTGGAAAGACCAGGCTACCCGATCTACCTCATTGAGCTTGACATAATTTAAATACATTATGCCATTTTGTGCCTGTTTATTTTGCCATTACAAAACCTGTCCACCATGTTCTCTTTTTCTTTTTTAAGAAGAACTGAATGCAATGTCGTGACACTTTTATAATATTTAGTAAGAAACATATAATTTGATACTGAAGTATTTATTAGTCTTTGCTTCAAGATAAAGCTTGAGGTCTGGATTTTTTAGCACCCAGTTAAATATTAGATGATGACTTCATTCAAATGACAGAGTAATTATGGAAAATACATAAAACTAATTAGCTTGGACACATCACCAGCATCCTGAAAATGTGTTAAATGATTATGACGGACACTGCTTGACAAGGCTAATAAGGCAGACGGACATAAGTTATTTCATTGCATACTAATGCTGATGGCCTTAAAACTATAATTTTAAAAAGTATAAATGACATACACTTTATTTATGTATATATAATATATACACAAACATTTTTCCAGCTGAATCAATTACTATTTAAGAGTTAATTTTCTACAACAGAAACGTACAGTCTCATTAGACAATTTAGCTACATAGAAATAGTAACTACACAGAAAATAGCAATTTCTAAATTTATATAAGCAAACTAGTATTTTCAGACACTGGAAAACAAACTGTTATCCAGTGAAGTGTTTATTTCTTTACTAAATTGTGGTCAATCTTTAGATGAAAGTATTTTCACAGTTCATCAGACAGCATGAGATGCAAAAGTGAGATAAAAAAGGATGGTCCAAATCTGACAGGGTAAGAAAGTTCTCTGTTTTTCCTTCTTCCAGAGACCTAAGGTGTCAAAGAAAACACTAACGTGATTGGGAGATAGAACTCCTTTTTATGCCGTAAAAACAATAATCATATAATAGCAGAAAGGAGTCACGTGAATTTGCTGTAAAATATCTGCAGTGAAAGATCTTAACACTTATAAAACTATCAGAATGATGAAGTATGTGTCTGCCATTAACAAAACAGAGAATGGCAGGCAGTGAAATCTTTACTACATGTCAAATTACTATGAGACTTAAAGTAAAAATATGGAACTCTGACTTGATTAAATTGAAGAAGTACAATATCTGAGAGCAGGGGGGAGAAAGAATGGAACAGGATTCATTCACACTGACAAAACACTTTTGGTTTATATGGGGTATCTAGATATTGCACGTAAGAAAAGAAATTGTGACAAAATGGTAATGACCAGGTAATATTATAGGAAACAGTTTGGGGCTTTGAGGGGTATTTTTTGTTTAGTTTGGGGCTTGTTTGTTAATTTGTTTGTTTAAAAACTAATTACTGGCACCAACTGATGAGGGAGAATTGAAGGACAGGGATATCTCTAAATGTTTCCTGCAACTAATTGTTCCCAGCAACTAAGGAAAGAATTTAAACTCCACACAAAAGATAAATCCAACTGCCTTTTTCCTTAAATATTTTCACTGACAGAAACCTGAGTACACACTTATATACTGAGAGAAGCAGCAAATACATTCCAAAACTAAAATACAGGGATTAACTTGTTAACTCACATTAAAAAAAAATAAATTATGTGATATTCTATGTACTCAGCACATCCTTTGCCATTAAGTTTTTCTCCCGCTCATAATTTTCAAAGACTTCAAAATGCATACCCTATAATTTCTCTCATTAAAAAAGACGTAGTTTTATATGATATTACAATTACAACTAAAAAGCGCTTAGCAGAGATGTTGGTAGGCTATTCATCTATTTAGCTCTCTTTCTCTGAGGAATATTTTCTGCAGATTTTCCTTTTGCTCTTGTTCAGTTCCCCAAACAGAATGAATTTCGTTAGTTCCCCTGAATTCAACAAAACATTGTTTGCTTTTTTAAAAAATCTATCTGCCTGAGGAATTCAGAGACCAAAATCTACTTCTTAAGAAAATATTATCATTGTTCTAAGTAAGGTTTCCTGGAAACATAAAAAATAAGGACTTCAGGCTGATTGAATAAACTGTGATAATTTAAGTATTTACTTCCCTATATTGCTCTTAATAAAAGCAGCAGAGGTGTTGCCAGTATGATTTTACCACAGTTACAAGAGAACAGGGAGCTTCAGCCAGTGTGGCACTTCAGCCAGCACTTAACAGAGATCCTTAACAACCTTTCTTAAAGCAAGTCCATAAGTTTGTCATTACACCTCTTCTTTCCCTTACCCTAGCCTACTACTTGGCTAAAAACCCCAGTTTGAAATGAAGAATGTTCAGTTCCCTTACAGAACTACTGGGAGTAATTTTTCCAGTATTTTGGAAACACTGAAGAAAATTGCAATAAAAGCGTGTCAAAACAGCTAGAGCAAAGTATCTTTAAGGACACGTATTTTGCTTAACATTCCCAATACAAAATAACTTCTTACAATAAGATTCTTGAATTTGTCCTGCTCTGGTTTTAAAGATTGTAATTATTGTGCTTTATACCATTTCTCCTCCAACACTTTCAGTATCATTTGAAAAAAGAATCCCACAAAACGAGACATCTTTTAATGTCATCAATACTAATATTAATTACTGCACAAGTCAGAACAAACCCTTCCTTGTTCTTTTTAGTCTTCAATAATTCATAAACAGTTGTTTCTTTCATAGCCTACATGTACTTCACTAAGCTGTACGTATTAAGCCTTGTTACTCATTCCTCACAAACCAGTCCCAGCATCCTCTTTAACATGGGGTCAATCTGTATGCAAAGAATGCAGGCAGTTATTGTCCTGCTATGAGATGTTTGAAAGCATCTGTTTGAGACATGCAAGGTGATCTTGAATACTGTCGCATACTTCATTCTTGGGTAGGTCAGATATGTTTCACTTCCCAAGTGAGATTTATTGGCAGCTACTACCAGGATTTCTTAATATTTGCTGATGGCTTCAATTACATATGCCTCATGTTTACTCCTACCCTTTTTTTTAGAAGTTGTTATGGATACATTTCCCTAAGTTCATTAGCCATTTGCTCATTCATTAGCAGTAGCATATATATTTAAAGGAACCTGTTAATAAATTGCCTATCTCCAACTTATAAAGTTGGATCTAAAATACCCCGAGTTTTGTGAAGAAACACACAATGACAAGCATGATGACTACATATTTTCACAAACTGTTACAGACAAGCTCTTTTCCAGCATTGGATACTTCCAGGAATGTTCTTCAAAACTCAAGGCAGCCACTGTTGTGTATTAGAAGCCACACCTGTTACTAAAATACATCTTTTTATCATAGCAAAGTGCATCACCATCAGTCAGACGATAACCAGCTTCACGAATGATTACTAAAATATTTAACCAGCATTTAACCCTTCTAAGTCTTTGCTTCTTGACAATTTTTGAAGCATTTTATCCTTCGGAGCCAATACCTTCTCTGAGAATGAACAGATACATAGAAGAAAAGCTGCAAATAGTACAAATGACTTACATATATACACTATGCCTCAATTCTATATTCTCCATAAGCTGGTCATTTTCTTCCCTTGCCAGTTTACTCTTCTTACTCCTCTGCACAGCTTTCAACTATGTGACAATGAAGAAATCAAATACCAAAATAGCAACAGCTACATATCCTCTGTATGACAGTGTAATTTCTTCTGCCTTAAGGCAGTGTCTAGCACTGAAATCAAAGCCTGTGTACTTCTAACTCATTTATATTACACCAAAGACTTAACTCTTGCTTAGATAAAACTTGCAGAGAGACCAATTTACTCACAATAGTTCTATTTAGCTTTTAGAGTCCAAGGCAGCCACATATTTCACAGCCAAGGCAGTGACAGTAGTTGAACAGAACCCTGGTTCTCATGCAAAAGAACAGAGGAGCTCAAGTCCTACTACTACTTGTATTCCTATACAAAGGAAACAAGAAGGCAATGCCTACACACATTTATTCTTGTAGGTTTTGATGCTGTTTTGAATGGTGATAAGTTTAATATTTTAAAATAAATTTTCTCCAAGAGTTTTAAAAACAGTTTTTATACTTGAAGTCCAATTTATTTGAAACAGATCTTTCACCTACTTGTATGACAGGATCTTGGGAATAGGTATGCTCGTCTGAATTGGGATGCATGATTCTGATAATCGCATGAGAATCAAAGGGAGAGAACTTCAACTAAAATGAGCAAATGAAAACGCAGCAATAAAAACTGTGACCTCTGAAAGAGCAGAAAAGTAAAATTGTTAGCTTCACATATTTTACACACATCTGCAAGATATTAGCAGAGAGTTGAGAGGGCGACGACATTCACGCAGAAGTTGTGCGGGTTAGAAGCACAGCACTGCACAGCACTCCACAAGCGCTGCTGGCTCTATAACTCAGCACACGTGAGCAGTGCTCCATGAAGGTGCTTGTTGCATAACCAGATGAAGTCACTACTGACTACCTGTTCATTGTCATCCAGCATGGAATGGTACCACACAGTATTTACTTAACCAAAATGGTTCATATACAACAAATCTTTCAGAAACATCTGTAACTGTAAATTAAACATGTCCATGAGTATCTTCCAGGGAACTGAGGCCAACTGGTACAAAATGACATGTGTCTAGGGTGGTAAACTCCCTTAGTCTGCAAAACAGAGTGGCCTCACAGAAATGATCTTTAGGGAATGATCCTTGGAACACTGACTACCAAACAGTGTCCAGAAATTAGCTCAGTGGTTTTGGCATCAAGTTAATCAGGACATTTTTCTCTAAAACTTTTACTATGGACATAGCCAAGGAAATTCAAAATGTCCCCAGGTCCAGTCTGCAGCCACAGAGAAGAACTGCAACGCATCTTCAGCTGGTAAAGGGGAAATAGTTCAACATAATTTTAATTCAAAACAGGCAAAATTGGAGCCCAAAGCAGAGGAAACAGACACTACTTTGTTTCTGCAGTGAGAAGGCAGATGTTTTTATCTCTGAGGAGGGCGTCTGGTTAAAAACTTCTATACACACAATGCAGATAGACAAAGAAACAACCGTATCCCTGTGTTCATAAACTACACAGCTACCTGACTCACCATGGTTATTTTACACTCCCATATCAGATGACATGGTCATGCTACTTTGAGGGACTTTTCCTATCCTACCCTGTTTCCTCAGTCTGGCAATCAGGTCTCAGGAACAAGATGGGACAAATGATAACTGAACCACCATCCAGGATCAATTAGGAAATAGTCAAGATTTTGCACTGCAAGTTCTAAAGATTTGATGAAGCCACAGGCTCAGTGAAGGATGGATGTCACATCATGGTACAAAAGGAAACACTCCTGGCTGTGGTTGAGTCACATAAAGAATGCATTTCACAAAACTGTATTTTTGTGGGGCACGTTTCTCTGTCCTTCTATAAACAGGTCAGGTATCCAACTTGGGCCATATTCTATGAAATTCCTTAAGGCTACGGTATTTATATAAAACTACATTTTATGACACATATTAAAGCAGGAGTTTCCACATATCTACACTGTACAATATATTAGGAAACTCCACCACTGTCCTTTGGCAGATCTCTGTTTTGTCATTGGTTATATTCTATTTTACACAAAGTAGCTTCATTAACTTACATAAACTCAATTTTCTCTAGCAAATTTTGCATGTTTGGAAGCCAAAAATCTCTGGCTTTTTTTAACAACTAAAATTCTACAGTGAAGCCCTTTATCTATAATAATTGATAGAAATTATATATGTACAAAAATCATTTTAATCAACAACACTTACTTCAATTATTCCACACAAGTGTTTTTCTAGCTAGCCACCTTAATGAGCACTGCCTCCTAGTATTAATCAAAATAAATATATATATTCTTTACCTATTGCTATAAAGACTAATTTTATATTGTTATGTTGAAAATAAACCCCACATCTTCTGTGAATCCAAGTGCTCTTGAAGCAAGCGCTGATTTTAGGGCACAATTCCTATGCCCAAACAAACAAGATGTATAAACACCCTTTATTATGCACAGAAATTAAGATGATTTCCATAGCTAGCAATTGGTCCTTTAAGCCACTATCAGTAAGTGTTTGGCTCAGAGCTATAAGCCTAATCTTTTGCTGTCTAGCATGCGCTAATTAAGTCCCTATAAAGAAGACACAACTAGATTAATAACTAGATTAATAAACAAATTTTGATTTCAACTTACTAGGTCTCAGAGAGTAAAGACTATCAGGAACTTCCAGAAAGGATGACCTACAATCTTCTGTTCATATAATGCTGGGTCTTTATTAGGTTGTACTCTGGGAAATATCTAAATCTTTTAAATATATCAAAGTCTACAAATATCTCCCATCAAAATGTCTATTTGGGATTGAGAGTTTCAGTTTTCACAGAATGGGTCATGTTGGACTGGCCCACAGTGGTCCAGTCCAACCTCACTGCTCAAGTAGGGTCATCCTGGAGCACACGGCACTGGATTGTGTCCAGATGGTTCTGGAATATCACCAGGGAGGGAGACTCCACAGCCTCTCTGGACAATCTGTTCCAGTGGCTGGTCACTTGCACAATAAAGAATTTCTTCCTCACATTCAGGTGGAATTTCCTGTGCATCACTCACTGCCCCACTGTCTCTTGCCCTGTTGCTCGGTACCACTGAGCAGAGCCTGGTCCCCTCTGACACCTCCCTGCAGACACTGACAGACAGGGATGGGGTCCCCTCTCAGTCATCTCTTCTTGAGGCTGAACAGGCCCAGCTCCAGCCTTTCCCCAAAACAGAAACATTCCAGTCCCTTTATTGTCCTGAGCTGGACCCACTCCAGGACTTCTGTGTCTCTCATGTCCTGAGGAGTCCAGAACTGGACACAGCACTCCAGCTGAGGCCCCAGGGCTGATTTGGGGTTTGTTTTGAGTTTTTTCTTATTTCAGTCTTTCTAATTATTTCAATCTAGCACTTAAACTAGCAATTTTTTAACATCATGTAGCTCATTTATAAAACTAGGTAAGTGCATTTTTATAGAATGAACGAATTATACAGCATCAAAAATAACTATATGAGACTGTAGCTTACAAAGCATTATTCTTTACACCTAGAGGGTTCAGTTGATTAAATAGAAATATGATCAGTCTAGTGTGTGACATTTTTAGATATTGATCTCCAATTTCAGGTACGAAAAAAGAAAGTCAAGGGCTTTTTCAGTCACAGAAGATTTATTAATATAAATACACTATTCTAAGATTTTTTTTCCCTTTATATTAGAATAGCTAATTTCTGAATTTAAACTATGTCTTAAGCATAGCACAGGGGTGCCCTCAGGTTTTAGTTTAATTATTTTATATAATGTGCTGAAGTACAGCTATAGTGAAACCGAAGTGGTGATACACAATTTCTAAAATACTACAACAACAGAAATTCCTGTATTAAGACCACATTATCAGTAAATCTTCCTTTTGCTGGGTCACAGGACTCAATAATTAACATCAAGGCTCTGACACTGAGTAAAGCCTCAGCTTTCATCTAATTCAGATGACCTCTTCAAAGCTTCATTATAAGATTTAATTGCACTAATTAACAGAGATCAGAGTCAATTAGCTATTTGCAGGCTGCACATCACATCACAAGGCACCTATGTTTGCAGTGATGCTGCATGACAGGAAACTAGATCAATTAATGTAACACAACACTTGTTTTCTTCCCCAAATGTGCATCTCCAGATTTTGGAAGCTTCTCTGCAAATGTCGTCAAGGCTGCTAAACTTAGCAAAAGCTAAGTAACATTAAATCTCTTTACAAATAGGAATTACTGGGGTTTTAACTGTAACGAGAACTTCCAAAAAAGCACCAAAAAACCCAGTAATAAAAACCCTCAGCATTCTTTTAACATAGCAATACAAAGGATCAAGCTTTCTGCACAGCTACATTTTTAACTTCAGAAGACATTCTGGAGAAGTAAATAATAAAATAATAAACTTTTTCACACTGCAGACACCCTTCAATCTCTCTGTAAAATGCACCTTTGCCCTGCAGTTGTGCTGGTCAGCAATAGCATGCACAGCACCAAGCACTGCATTCAGATCATGGAAGTTTCCTCTCACAAGTGGCTGCAGTGCTGAGGCAGCTAAGACACTCATCTGCCAGGCCTTTGCAAAATACTTGTTTCTTCTGAATGCAGTGTAACCTTCTGTTCTCTATTAATTACAGGCTCAGAGACCAGGAGTAGAAAAGTCTCTTCACATGTATGTATGAAGTAATGACATCAATTAAAACAGTGGCTCAAACATTCAGCTGAGCCAAGACATGCCTAAATGATCGTGATCTTCATTTCACTCATTAGAATATGCACAGAAATTTAATCCTAAATTGTTATATATATATTGTACTAGTACATTGCAATGACCATAATTTAGGTATCCGAAGTCCATCTTGAAGGCTGGCTTGAGCTTCTTTTGCCTGAGCTTTAATCATGTATAGCCAAGTCGTGACTGAAGACCAAGAGAGGAGCGCCTACAGTGGTGTCCTCTGTGCCAGGAAACCCTGAGCTCACTGCCACACAAGTGGCTGCAGGACACCTGGTCTGCCCGTACTCTTCGTGCAGCTGGAAAACACTGTGTAGACATGCTTTTCCTCTCTGGATCATTTTACACATTATTTCTTATTTGGTCTTAAAATATTAAAACATTTTTTGGTAGAATTCTGAAAACTGATTGTTGCAGGAAACTTCTGAGTGCTTTTTATTTTCTTAGCTTTACATCATATGGAAATTAAGCTGGCTTATATTCTGCATAATAAACACCATATCAAGTTCACTTCTAAGTGGGGCCCAGTGAAATTCTCATACATCAAGAGACCACTGAGATGCCACAAAGCCACTGCTTTAAGTAATGAAGCTGAGTTTACAGAACTATTATGCAAAGTGACATGGGCCTGAAAATCACTTTTGTATGTTTTTAATGAATAGATAACAATAAACTCAAAAATATTATTCTGCTGATATTAATGTACATGCATATTTCAATTATAATGATAAATATTAATAGGATGTTATGTATTCTTATACGGATATAAATTTAAAATTAAACAATATTGAACATGATTAAGATTGAGAAAGGAATCAAAGAGATCTAGCCAAAGCAAAAGAAGGACTATATAAGGTGAAATGCCTCCAGTCACAATAAATGCACATCAATGGCTTCTGAAAGGAGTAAGATCAAACACACATATATTTTACTGAGCTCTAAACTGCTCACCAGCTTCTCAGCTAGGGCAGGAGTTGATGACTGGTGGAGCCAGCCAGGACAACCAAGTGCAACCCTTCCATCCTGCAGGTAATCCCCATTCCCACTTGGAAAACTGATGAAACTACATCTTTAAAAGTAGTTTGATCTGTTGACTTGGCATTATGATTGACCTTGATTATGATTGTAGGTTTATTACTTAAAGACCCTTGGGAAACATTTGCATTTTTGCTTTGCTAACCAAGTCTTGACACACTGCATCTCCACAAAATCCACCAAAGCACTGTAGCAGGTCCAAAAAAAAAGGAGGACAACGAGAAAAAAAGAGACTAGACCCTAAGAGGAATTTTTCCTTGGGAAAGTAGTACTACTTTGGTGTTGATACTGACCGCAAAATGCTTTTTCTGCAAATAAAGAAAATACAGTAAAAATCAATGAGAATAAAGTATGCTAGGAAGGTTTAGAGAGAAAAGAAAGGATATAGGAACCCAGGGAAAAAAACAGCCATGTCAGAAACACTACCATAAAAATCCTGTCCTGTCTATTTACCATCATACATATAAAACCAAATGAAAGCCAGAATCACAGAATCAATTAGGTTGGAAAAGCCCTCTGAGGTCATTGAGTCCAACCTATGACCAAACACTACCATGTCAACTAGACCACAGCATTAAGTGTCATGTCCAGTCTTTCCTTAAACACTTCCAGGAACAGTGACTCCACCAGTGACCCCACCTAACCAGCCCATTCCAGCATCCAGTCACCCTTTCTGTGAATTCTTCCTAGAGCAGAGCCAAGAGACAAACTATTTTAAAAACACGAAGCCTGCCAGAGTTCAAGAAGTGTTTATTCAATGCTCTCAGGCACATGGAGTGTTTCTTGGGGCTGACCTGTGCATGGCCAGGAACTAGACTTCAATGACTATTTTGGGTGTCTTCAACTCAGAACATTCTATGATTACATGATGAACAAAAGTTGGGGCTTTGTGATTACTTATTTATCAAAACTCCCCCCACCCCACCCCCACCCCCCCCTTCCATTCAGGTAACACAGCAATTAAATTAACTACAGTTCCTTGGAGCATTTGCTCTGGGTTTTGATCACTAGACCCAAAAACCTCAGTGCAGTTCCATATTCCATCCTTATCCTTACAAAGGAACCTAAGCAGAGATGCTTTCTCAAATGCAGAGATGCTGCTTCTCTTCTCCACTGGGCAGAGATGGGAAGAGCAGCCAAGCAGCTGCACAACTGCAACAAATGCAATTGACTGACCCCTTCAGAAAACTTTTCCCCCTATTATCTTCTAAAACCTGAGCCAAAGTCTTGTGTATTTTGCTTCACTTTCAGAATCCTTAAGTATGTTCATGAGAAACTTTCTTAGAAGAGCAGGCTTCCATTACAAGTGATTTTAAGAGAAGCTAGTACTATTAAAATTCAAGCAAAATTCATACTGAAAGAGGTAATTAACCTTATTCTAAAAGCTTCTCTAATGAATAAAATTACATTCACAAGTCAAATTCATAGTTCAGCTTCCACTGTTCATGCCTGACATTTCTGCCTGAGTGCAAAATCTTGCTCAATTTGCTCAGTTATAGTAGTCTACGTTTTACTAAGAGAAGAGATGGAAGAATAGAGGCCTCTTAACCAGTCTTTACTTTCCTGAGTATTTTGGTATTTTTTATATTCCTGAATATTTTTCTAGGTTATCAAAGGAAAATTGTTGGTGGAATTTTTTTTCTGTATTAAAAAATAATAATTACTTTAGATTACCAAATCATTAGAAATCTCTGAGAGGATACACATGAATAGTTTTGCCCTTAACTGCAATTACTATAGATTAGTACTCCTGCTGGGAGTATTCCTGTTTTCCCTTTCATATTATCTGAGAGGAGCAGATTAGGTGATCAGTCCTCAAGTTTTCTCTTAATCCTCTAAAATCTCCTGTGCTTCTCAAGTCCCTCTCTCCTTTCCTCACTGTCTTGTCTCCCACTTATATTAAGCTGCAAAGTAGCTTTCTTCAGGATGCTATAATGTTAAACAGTCATTACTGGCACGATAATGTGATTCTTCCTGTCACTAGTGGTGTTCCGGTGGCTTAAGAGAATTGAAAACAAAAATCAACCCAAAAATTAACTTCCCAACACTCAAATTCCTGCGAACAACTGAAACAACAACAAGAACTTGTAAAAAACTTTCTTGGTGCCATTAAGGGGATACTGCTATGTTGAACACAATAGGATTTGAAAATATTGGGTAAATTGAGACTGTTAAATCTGCTGTGCACAATACATAAATAATTCGCAAATAAAAAATTTAAAAATAAGATACAATTTAAAAACTACTGATTCTGAGAGATAAGTAAGGTCTGGGATTTCCCTGATTTCTTCTAAGCTATCCCCTCTTTAGGGACCTCTCTATCACAAAGAGAGGAAAGAAGACTAAAACCAAGATGAATGACACAGCTAGACTGAAGTGATTCTGTCCCATAATTTTTGCTCAATACAGATTCCTGCACCAGACATTCAACAACCAGTTAAATGCTTTGCCTGTATGCAAGAAAGAAGCACGAACATAGCATTTCTTCTCAGAGAAAAGTTTAATCCAACTACTTAAAGTACCTATGTGTGGCATTCACTTCTTGCTTCATCTTGAATACGATGAAGATGCTCTCAGAAAAGCTTAACCTTTCCAGAATAGCAGTAGAGGATGTCAAAGGGATTAAGGTTTCCATATAATAAACCACACGTTTTCTTGTGCAAAGTGCAAGTTCTGTAAGACTAGCAAAAAGACCAGAAATTAAGACCAGCACAGATTTGTACATCACAGCAAGACAACTCATTCTTCATAAAAGCACACATCTTTTCAGCACAGGAAAACTCATGCTGGATGTTATAGGCTTAGGCCTCTGTTATAATCTCAAACTTCTTTACTTCTAGGAGTAAGTGTCAAAATTCTTTATGTGAGGTTAGTCTTACATATTTCAGTTCTCCTGCCATTTTCGTACTCCTTTAGAAGAATGTTATCTAAACATCTGTTGTTTTCTCCGTAATATAATGAACAGTATTTTATGGGTTGCATATTCCCCTAGAAATATTGTATATGTCTGCAGTTATATGTACTTTATTGAAGGCAAGAGTGAAAAGTATACTGCTTATTTTCCTTACACCTGACTGTGTCTTATGTTTCTTATGATGAAGAACAGGACCAGCAAAGTCTACACACATTGGAAAGGCCTGTTGAAAAACTACTCACTTCATGATCTAAACTGCTTGCAATAACAGATTATCTGATTAAAGCTCCTCTAACATAAGTAGATAAATTTATCTTGCCTACAGGCATAAATGAGAGTGCATCTGCAAACTTGCAATAATGTTTATCTATTGGTCTCTTTCACAGCTCAATAACATGCACTAAAGTAGTATTTTAATAAATTCATCTGCCTTTTGTAGTTCAGTGAAAGGGGGGAAAGAAGGAGAAAATGCAGACATCTCTAGTTTTCGTGTAAGCCAACAATTTAAAAAGGGTCTATTACAGTACACTTGGCTCCTGACAAACTACTCGAGAACCTGTCATATAGCATGCCAAGTTCTTTTAAACCTCTGAACAGGTTTATTATTACTGCTCTACAAAGTCTGCAACAAGTCTTGGCAGACCTACCATTCAGCAAGAAGAACACTAGAACAGATGTGTTTAGAATTCAAAACTGCAAAGTTGCCATTTTCCATTTACAAGTCACCTTTAATCTTTTCAACTAACCTTTCAAACTACAGTCAATCCAGGGTCTTGCCTACTTTAGCAAGACAGATAGATGGAAATGTAATGAGAGAGTTCAGTTGTCAGGCTAGGTCTTCATGAGCCAAAACCACTTTTCTAGTACTTTAATTAGTCTTTGGGTAAATATAACTGAAGACAAACTAAAGTGACTCAATGCTGCTGGGCAGCAGAACTATGGTGCCAGATATACACTATTTCAGATAATATTCACTATAGCACTGACTGAAAGATGTATGTAAACACATACACACACCCAGATTAATTTTGAATGATCTTTCCTCTCCTTTCTGTCCTGGACTCCACAAAAATATCACAACGACAAAGCTATAATATTAGAAGTGGCCAGGATGCCACTAATATTGACCAAATGATCAGCGGTAAGAATTTCAAAATGCCACAATTATTAACTTTCAGATGGTCATGTAATGTAATACTGTAGTAACATTTATTAAATTTTTTTTTCAAAAGAGTTTCTGGCGCACAGAATTAAGACGTAAAGAGCTTAAGAAAGAAAATTAACAATTAAGATTCCGGAGCATAATTCGTTGGACAACTCTGAGAGCTTTATCGTATTCAGGACATAACTAATCAGAACAGAAGAGACTTTTTCATGCAAGACATACGTCTGTGGCTTGTGGAGCCTGAAGGGTTCCCAGAGGTTTAAAAAACTAGCTAAGATACAAACAATGGAAAATATCACAGTATTTCATAAAGTGCAAGCATCAGTACATATGTGAGAATTCACAATAGCATTTTCTAAAAACACGTATTTTCTCACCTGGCATTCTATATAAAGAAGCAGCTCTCTTCAATCTGTAGTGATCAAATTACAGAGTATATTTTAGTAAATAATTATAAAACTGAGGTAAAATACAGTGAATGCACATAAATAAAGGAGTGAATTAATCCCTGAAATATGTTGCCTGAAGGAATATCACATACTACAATTTTTTTTGTAATGTGTGAGTTTTGGGGTTTTTTTTTTTAATGAGTGTGTGTATACGTGCATGAATTTCATGCCATTTTGCTAAAGATTATAACAAAGGACAAAACACCAAGAATCAATGAGAGAATAAAGCACCAATAGTTTCTCAATCCCAAAGTATATAAATTCCAAAACATGCCATTTACACTTTTGAAGAAAGTTTACATTGCAAGGAATAACTGTTGAAATAAGGTTTCTTTTCAGGTGCAAACTGTTGCTTTGCTACAGGATACATAGATTTCACAGTATTTCTCAAGTGCAAGAAGCTGTTCCTTCACAAGAAATAAGGACAATACCTTCAGAAAATGTGCTTCCGCATATTTCGCATGCTACTAGTCTTTCATCAGACAAGTAAACATTACATAACTTTTAAAATTGGTCACAAATTGCATTCCCTAGAAAACAGCTCAATATGATGATCAATTCTCAGAAGCAGCTAAGAACACATCATGCAGCTTTGATTTCACTGTTTGACTTGTTTGTTTTGAAAGGACAGTTTCTAATAGAGTAGCAACAGCACAGGATAATGAGCACAGTGGTTCCAGCAGCAGTGGATCAATGTTAATCTACAATCAACTTATGTAAGGCCCTAGCAACTTCAGATGATTTTGAAATATTAACCAACACCCAACAAACTTGGCTGAAGAAGCTTCCCGACGTTCTTGCTTACTGCTGGCATTTGTATGGTAGTACTCTTCCACACCATATCCACACAGCCTGCATCTTTGAGAACTTCAGCAGTGTAACACCCAGGAGCATTGAATCACTATTTCAACTTAGACCATGTGAATTGGTTAAGCTGAAATCTTAAACAGTAAAGTTAACAAACAAGGAGCTTGCTTCTACAAACTAGGGAGTGTCTTCAGACCATTTCAGCAAAGACACCTTCTAACATGATGGACTTATACAGCTGCATTACCTTGTCCAGCATGACAACCCAATTTCAGGACATTATGTAGGCATTCTGCTTCTTCCTAGTACAAACCAAGATGAGCTGCTTAAATGTGGATGACCTTATGGAAATAAGAATCACACAGTTGGTGCTCTCAATAGCTTATGTACACCTATTCTCATCTTAATGACAAAGATCAGCAGTTGGAAAGGTCATGACTGAGACCTCCCAGGATGATGAAGAAGAGCAGCTAATCATGCCACAAGTTATGCAACTGCTGGGGGGGGGGGGGAGTTGAAAAAACCAAAGCAGATCGCTACAAAGACAGGCCTATGTACAACAGATAGATATCTATATAACTGTAGGGATAAATAGTTACCTGTATGCACAGGAACATCAGACAGTGCCAGACACCTTTCTCCTCAGGGAAAACTCAGAACCATGAGACACTGCACATTTTGCTCTACATGACCACCATATACCTTCCTATATACCTCCGAGGTGTGCACTGGGATCTGACCCAGAGATTGATGAATGTGAGATTAACTATCCATGTTAATATTCTGATAACATTATGTCAATGAGGTGAAAGGATAAGCTTATAGGAAACAAAGGGGGGTTATTTCTATGGATCAAACAACAATTTTGTTGGCAAACAGAATTTTGGTGTAGGAAACTCATTGGACAGAAACTTTTTTACATAGGTATTTTTCCACTTGGACCATGTACCTCTACTAATCAGTAAGTAACTTTCTGAAGACAGTCGAAGAACAAACACACATTGCAAAACATTCCATAAAATGGGAGTTGCTTCTTCCGATTATATGATGAAATATTCCAAATGACACAAATGCCCCCCTACAAAGCTTTCTGAACCTAATGCCAGGACATGTTTGGTTACTGCTTGTCAAGTTAAGTTCATTTTCTTCTTTCAACAAGCACCTCATAATAAAAAAATCCTTATTAATGAATGTTATTATTCCATAGCAACTTCCCTTACACAGTCACAACAAATATCTGTCCCATCATAATGAGATTACGTAAAACATGCATACACCTTAGTTGTATAACACCACCTAAGATGGGCTTTAAATATGCTTTTAAGGTTTTTCCTGAAACTGCATGCTTTTTTGGACAATCGAAAACTGAAGTTGCCTTCTTGAGTTTAAGAAAGCTGTTTTTATGGTCTTGCTTCTTCATATCTCCTTAAAAGAGTTATTAGTATTATTCAAAAAGATAGTTGATAAAGAACATTTAACTGTTTAACAATACTCAACAGACAGTTGATTATAGAAAGACATGTCAGTGCACATATGGCAGGCAGATAAATTATGCACATCTGGATTACTTTTGGCAAGAAACACAACTAAGTGTCTAACGCCAAGTTTAGCAATCTGTCACTATCAATATGTGCATTTATTTAAAGACGTCAAGGATTCAAAGTCATATTTTCTATTCTTCATAAAAGTTCCAGCTCTTCAGGAGACAGCAAAACAGGTGACAAAACACATTGCTTAAATTGCCAAGAGCTGTATAAACAGGGAAATTTTTAAACTTACCATGCTTATAGGAGTAGCCAAATTTTCAAATCAATTCTACTCTTCACCAGTTTATATTAGTATTTAATATATAAAGTGGGTATATAATCAAATTCTGAATACCCAGCCTCAAAACTTGGATGAAATTTTTCTGTTCAAAGAAAATGAAATAATATGAAGCTATCAGAAAAGTTTCAATTAGGATCTTGTTTGTAGAGTAAATGATTCTTTTTCATGATAATGAGAAACTATATTGCCCAAAATTAAGTAATAGATTTAGCAGCAGAGGGAACTTATACTGAACGGCAAGATAAAACTGAAGGTTGAGAAGTCATGCTTGTTCTTAACTCAAGTTTAAGATAAGTAACCAAAAAAGGGAAGTACAATTGATATGGATTAACCTTTGCCACAGAAAGCAATATTTGCATATTAAAAAAATTATCAAAAAGCCAGAGCAATTTTTTTCTCAAACAAGCAGAGAGAATGATCAAAAAGGCTTTTATAAATCCATAAGTAACTTAAAAATATGAAAATCAAAATCAAATTCTGTGGCAAAAAGCCTACTTGCTCTTTTACACGTTAAACTCATTCAGCTTATACTAAGCAAAGGAAGAAGGGAAAGAAGTATTACCACTGTCTACCATTTTTAATGTAAAAAAAGCTACAAAAACATGTTGTAAGAATACTCTTAGCCTGATGGTGCTGTTTCTTTGGTATAAGAAATTCCACTCAGGTTTAGCTCAATGATCATAGTAGACTCATCCACGGTCCTGTCAGGATTTTCACCTCTGAAAGGAATAAAACCTCATTCTGTCTGGCTTACACTGGCTAGATGTATGGGGAAACAACATTAACCCTTCATAAATAATTTTATCTTTTATATTCATATTAATATATGAATACATGAAAAATAAAAAGGTTTTGATTTACAGTTTGTAATAGAGCCTTAATTATATTCACAAGAAATTGAAATTACTTGAGCTAGGTCATAACATTTATTACAAATACCTACTCAAAGTTGCATTAACATTTGCTATACCAAAATATAAAAAGTTCATTACATATTTCAAAACCTGAAGCCTTGGTGTATTTTCTACAAAAGCAGTAACCATTTACATTTTATTTCACACACATTTTACCTCTGTGGTAAACATGTAGCCACAACATTTAAAATTTTAAAAAAATTTAACTGATTCACCACCTTACTGAATACCGTATCTGCAGCTTTGAGTGAATTTTAACCTAGCCAAACATAAGAAAGAGAAGCTGGAAGAAACCAGTAAAGACACAGTAGAATTATCTGACTTCCTGATAAGCAATCCCTCCTGTGGTAGAGGAAAAGATATTGCACTGTTGGGGTTACCGAGGCAACAGATTTCATACCAGCCTCAGGACAAGCACATCAGGCAGCATGAATTCACCCAGGTCTTTGAGAGTTTCACTTAGACAGATTTTTGTTTGTCTTTTCATTTGTACTTTCCTGCTAGTTAACTTTCTATTGGATAACAGTACCTGCTTCTCACCATACATAACCTACTTCTCTCGTCTCCAGCATCTCTCAAATTTTCACTCTTCTTCACAAGTACTCAAAGTAAATACGCAAAATTTGGCCCAAGCAAATTCCCACCACAGAAGTTGAGAAATTCTCCTCACAAGCATGCATAGGGGTATGTTTTAAGCAGATGATTAATTAAATCAAATTGAAAATCTCTTATAAAGGATAAGCGAAAAGGGTTTGTTTACTAGGACAAAAGTCTTGAACAGCACTGAAATGGGTAAATACCAAGCTGAACAGTCTCTGCTTAGGTACTGACAACACAATAGTTTACACTCCCTATTGGGCACTTAACATGAATTACTTACATGCCAGCTGAAATAAATGGACACGGAACTTGATAACCTCAGTTGTACTATATTTCGCTTTAAAATTCTTTTAGCAGATTGGCAATAGTTTATTCTATTAGTGTAACAGTGGCTCTTTCTTTGCATACATATGTTCAGACCCAACCAAATTTACCTGTGTCTAGACACACTGAAATGTCTTGAATGTTGAACTCTCCACCAGCAGAGGGGGAACCTCTATTGTGATTTCTTTCCTTCAACACAATCTTGAAGGCAGACTTCTAAATCCTTTATTTAGCTTCTAGTGCATTCTTTTTACAAACTTCACATACAGGACTAATTTAATACTCCTACTTCCAATGGGCATTCAGGACAGAAGGCTCAAATTGGCTGACTGTGCTTGTAGCTTTGGTCACATCATGAGACAGCATTTCTAAAGCTACTTCTATAATTTTAGCCTATACCAGCGTGACTGTATGTTAAGTGAGCAGTACACATTCAGATTTTTCTTGATCCTTGTTTTAAATTACCTCTTATCAATAACTCATTTCACTGTCACAATCTCTTAGAGCTTTTCTTTTGTAGAGAAGAAACTTCACCTTTCACAGAAATCAATGTTCATTCTCCTTGTACTTGAATTTCCAAGATAATCAGAACTTCGTATCTTCATTATCATTTAGAGCACTTACAAGGTTCTTCTACATAGACATAAGCTGGAGAGCAGAAATAACCTACTCCACAAAGTCTTGCACTGCAAGTCAAAAGCAAATACAAGAAATGAACCTATATTTCATATAGCTTAGTAATTGCAATGATTTCTCCTACTGTGGTTAATTCTCATCTTAATTTCTTTCCTTCAAAAGACCGCCTCAAAATAAAGCAAATTGTATTAGTTATCCAAAAAAACAATGGATCACTAGCTCTTATGCTCAGAAAGCATTATATTATATTCTGTTAAAATCTCTTTCTGCCAATAACAACTGAAAAATTGTAGAGTGGGCATTTGCTGGAAAATCCTCAAGGTGGAAGCTTTATATATAGAAACAACTTAAGAATGAAAATATTTTAAGTACACACAGGTTTTATTTCATTTATGTATTTTCATCTACATCACCCACAAAAGATGCTCTAGATTGGGGTTATGAAACAGTAATAAGAGACATAAAACAAGAAAGACAGATCTCAAGTAATTGAAGAAAATATTGTAAACAGATATTCTTTTTTTTTTAAGGGAAAAACATTTTAAGTGCAAAACATTTTTCTCACTAGAAGACAAGTGCCAAAACAAGAGAGAAAAATTAAAATAAAATTTCTAAATCCCCATCTAACTTTGCCAAAATCTAATCTGAGTGCTTACATTGTGCTCAAACAAAACTTTGATCATAAATTTCTTTTCAGAGACCAAAATGAATGACAATAGGAAAGCAGGTTTCTATGGCAGGGCAGCTCTGTTAAAGCTTTCAATAACCATGTCAGCTCCCAGGGGCTTTAATTTGCTTCTGTGGTGGCCTTTGTTTTTATCTTTAAAGAATTCAGGAACTACATGACATACATGTACTTAATTTTTTTTCAGTTTTCTTTGGTAAAATTCTAATTGCTCTCAGACACACATTTCTGAGGGATGATGGTCACCAGAGCAGATTTGCAGAGCACCAGACAGGTGAGGATCTCAGCCTCTGACAAGGAGTCCCAAACGCTGACAATTTCAATTCTTTTGGGGAGGTGAACAGGCAAGCACAGCTCTAATTTTCTGCTTTTTAGTATTCTTCTTTTCACTCAATGCTTGGTGACATTAGCTGGCACACCCTGTCTGTCAATATATTTTTTTTCTGCAGAAGTAGCTTCATGGGGGAAAAAAAGAAAGAAAAGGAATTTTCTAGGCCTCTAGTTTGCTTTTCTCCTCTTCATCTCTTCTCTCTTGTTATTTGCCTCTTAAACTTAAGATGAAAACCTCGGGTCTGCAAAGACAAGCAGGAGCTTACTACTGCATAACAAAAACACCCCCCTCTTGTATTTTCTAACAATAGCCTGCCAGCCTCAGAAACAGACTACAAGAGACATGTAGATTGGCCTCTCTAAAGCAAAACTTTGGATGCTATGTGTAAATATTATTTTCCTAGTGTTATGAAATACAAAAAAGCTGATATGGCCCTAAAATATAGTACTATAGTACAGGAAAACCTTGCAGGCTCCAGTACCAAGCACACAATTTAAAGAAGTAAAATTGAGTGATTAGAAGGGCTATATTGATCCATGCTTGCCATAGAAAACTATGATGATAACGTTTAATTTTGGAAATATTCCTCAGTGCCTGAAAGCTTATGAACAGAAAGCTTATGGTGGTGATAGCCATAATTCTTCGTTTGCAGGAATGGCAAGTATTCCATTAAATGTGTAGATAAGGCCAGGCTGGAGGGTGGCCTGGGCAACATGGGCTAGTGGCTAGCACTCCTGTCCAGATCAGGGGGCTTGGAACTGGGTGATCCTTACAGTCCCTTCCAACTCAGGCCATTCTATGATATCTAGAAATCCAAATTAGAATCAGACAGGTTTTAAATAATAAGGTGACAAAACCAAACTCTTTTTGAAAGTCTTTCAATAGCCAAGAATTAAACATTTGCTCAACAAGAATGGACTTCAATTTTCCTCTTATGAGAAAAAAATTTAGATTTTCAGAGTGGTTTTGAGTAAGATACTTATAAACATCCTGGTACTGAATAATCACATCTGTTCCAGGAAAAAAAAAAAAAAAAAAAAAAAAAAAAAAAAAAAGCTGCAGACAAGAAAACGTTTTACTATTTCTGAATGCTGCACAAAGCACCCATCTAATGAAGTCTGAAGATGCAAGAGGGACAACTGTGATAGTGGTTGTTAAGACTGATGTCCTAATCAGTCCTATCACTGTTGTAGAGAGAGGGTAGTTGTCCAGAGTCCAGTCAGCTGAAAAATGCTGTATTTGTGGAATCCTGTGGTGTTTTGCAGGATTTCTGGCAGATTTTTCCCATATTTCAATAGAACTACATCACCTTCTTGGTGAGCCTTTTGTGGAGCCCAAATAGCAATCTCCATAATAGGTACAAGGTTGTGACAAATTTCAAGTAGTAATACTTTATAGCAGTCCTTAACAAAACTCACACTGCCTTCTGAAATGCACCATTGGTCTAAATTAAGAACTAAGTAACTGATAAAGGAACATTTAAGTTCCACAGAAGAGACCTGGCATTCAGATTTACAGCTTTCTTTTCATGGGTAGAAAAATTCCGAATTTCATCAAAGCTTGCAAACAACTCCACTGAACAAGCTAGCTGACACTACCTTTTGCAGATTAATAAAAATTAAAGAGCTGTTATCTATTAGCAATTACATTCTGTATATTCATGCAAGTAGTCTGAATAATTGCCCCAAGAGTATGACTTAGGAATTCTGAAATAGAAACAATTTCTTTTTGCATACAAGATGAATTAATACTCCATTAAGAACATAAAGTCAAACAAAAGAAATGGAAACAACTGAAATAATCTAAACAGTGACAGGAAATTTTAAATCTCAGAGGTAAGGAGAACTATGGTCTTTGACTTATACATTAGCAAAATGACCATGGTTTATTTCTGCATTCTCTAACACCATAGCTGAACTGCCAAGGAGAAAAATGACCACACAAATAGAGAACATTAAATCAACATAGTTCTCAAAAACCATTAAATTCAGAGAATGACTCAATTGTTTCTAGGACAGACATTCTTCATATGAAAATTTGAATGTAATACTAATAATACATGGTACTGAAATGAATGAAGCACGCAGAGTAATTTCTTTACAACAGATAACTAATTAGAAGATGCTCTGTATTTTCTATGTCTAAGGAAACTCAATTACTACAATAAAAGAGAATATAAACTGATATAAAAAAATGAAAAACTTTTTCAAAGTGTCAATAAAGGTTTTGAATTACAATGTTGAAGTGTCAGAGAACATCACTACCTCTTTTAATTAATTTGCGGCTATTGCTCTCCAATAGGTTATCAAGTGATATAGTTATATAAGTACACTATAAACTGTTTTTTGAATATAAATTCAAAAATTAAACCCAAATTTAATTTTTAAAAAATTATTTTCAGATGCATAAAATAACCTAGTAAGTTTCAGCAGATTTTCCAGCATTTGATGTATTTTAGTCAACTAACATACTGACTGTCTGGCAGATAATCCTAAGCAGGGCAAGTCAACTCTTCTTTCATTGCCTAATCACAATACCCTGGAACCTTACCTTACCCTGGAATCTGAACCTTACCAAACACACACTGTATTCTCAAACACTCCTAGTTACCTGTTGCAGATTCTCAGAATACTTGAAATTGTGCTTTTCAAAAAACACAAGTTGAAATAATTGCAAAGCCAGGACCAGAAGACCATCATACTGGTTTATTGTTTAAATTATTTGCATTACTCCTACAGTGAGAGAAAACAATACTGTGACAACAACAGCAACATCTGTGTGGTGTGAGATTCTCTGAGACCACAGTTCTTATGACTGATACCACGTTTCCTTAATTTGTGTGTATCAGATTTTATGTATATAAAAGCACTGTGAAGCAGCTAAAAGCACTGTGAAGCAACCTGAATAACAACCACGTCAGAAATTGAGAAAATTAGAAGTATTCAATCATTAGAATGATAGCACCAGTTGGTGCTAGTAGTCTTGTTTTCTTTTGTTTGTCCAAACTTTTGCATTAAGCTCTTAATTCCTGTTAAGATATAAACTCTCATTGGAATCACTAATAATTAAAAGGCCATTAGCTTTGTGGTTGTATCTGATATGTCTACAGTGCTTAAATTACTGTAAAATTAATGGCAGACTGCTTCCATACCTCAGAGATGACAAGCAATTACATTGAAAGACTGACATGCTCCAATACTACACTATTACTTCAGTGAAACATGTAAGTACAGGGAGCAAGATGCATAAAAAAGACCCAGACATCCTCCCAGCTAAAAACCTTGAAGAAAGGTGCAGTGTAGTCACAGATGTAACTCCAGTCATCTCTGGTATAACAACTCATAACTGAGGTCTCTCTTTAATTCAGATTTTGCAAATATGAAATGGAAAATGGAGTAGAAAGAAAAGAACCACAATTACAAATCTGAACCTTACCAAGAAGGGCAGTTTTGCAAAATATTTTGTAGCCAACAAGCTAGATTTCTAGTCTCCCCTCTGGCATGCTTCTACCTTAGACAATAGTCAAGTTTCTCCTCTTTCATTTTATCTGATTCCTCCCTCCAACCCCTCTCTGTCTGAACAGTCTCTGGTTTAGGGCTCAGATACATATGCGACTTGTTCTGTCCTCAAATGCCAAAGCAAGATTCAGACCTATGCACATCCTGACCAATATTACACAGAAGAGGACTTAAACATCAGACCATGACTGAACTAAACTAAACTAAAAAAAAGAGGCCTTACATGCCTCACTGCCAGACATAGGAAACGTTTTAATTCTCTCTTACCTAGGTTCTACCAAAAGTAGAGCAGGTGCTATGCCATCATTTGAATGCAGTCCACCTCTACAGCATCCATCCCCCTGTACAGCGGTCAGGGATTGGTGATCTGATGCCTTTTACATGCACAAAAAACATCAGCCAAACTCTGAGCTTTACTATCCACAAGAGCAGACCCTTTGAGCTTTGACCCAGTTTGGTTATTAGCAGCCTGTAAGTATATTCATAACTAAACCCTGCTGTCAAGTAAATATCAACAAACCAACATGTAACAAAACAAAAACTTAATTCAATGTTCCTGATTTCAAAACAGGCAGTTCTTCAGTCAATAAACATTTCTCCTAATGCTACAAGTAAGTGAAAGGTGACTAACAGGCGAAAGACTTTTTAAATGTCTGGCAAGTTTGGAGAGCATTTGGAAGGAATAAACTTGCCAGAAACTGCTGGCAAGCACACTCCCTACAACAGCCAGCAATGGATATCCAAGCATGCATTTTTGCTTCCTTTCCCAGACACAGTATTACCACCCCCACCTTCTTATTTATGCAGGGAAAGGGTGGCATTATTGAATTTGTTTTCTTAGTTAAGCAAATTTTTTTCCTATTGCACAGAAGGAATTACTTCCAAAAGGAGAGGTAGCCAAATACATCTGGGGAACATTTTAAGCCCATTTTACAGGTACTAAAAACTGAATTGTCAGAGTCCATTGGCAGAATGTAGCACTCTACTTTTATGCAATACATTAGCTACTGCATTCCCAGTTTAGAACAGTTTGAGAGTTATACTTCTCAAATATAGCCCTAAAATGCAAATAATGGCTTCAGAGAAATATAAGAAGGCACGCCCATTTTCTTTAGAAAAAGAGCACCTGCAACTACTTTTATATTTTGCTTCCTCTGTTTTGCTAAACTTTCTGTTTGCACCCTATCCATGATGTGGATTAAATCATAACTGCTTCACACTATTAAGGATTTTACAGTGGATAACCCACAGGAAATGGACCTTAACCTGCAGGAAGGTTTTGCTGGAGGGTTTGTATCACGACATACAGATAAAAAGGAAAAACTTCTCATGCTGCATGCTATCTCCTAGATCAAAAGTTAAAATCTCTGTCTTAAAAAAAATGCTTTCTAAAAATGCAACTATGAACTGGGAAAAAAGAAATCCAAAAGTCTGCATTTGGCCATATCCCCTCTTCTTCTGTCAGCTGTCTTCCTGATGCAAGTACAATATTACCATCAAAAAATAGCTTAAATCATTTCATATAATACCTGGCAAGTTTATGTGAAAACGGTTTATGTTGCAGCAAACTTTTTGTGCTTTTTAGAAGTATTTCCAAGCACCAACCTGCAAAAGCTATTCACATCTTAAGGAAATCTAAGAAGAACATATGAAAATTTCCCTTTTCTTCAGATGAGTAATTAATATTTAATCTTCCAGAGCCTATGACTGTAGCAGTATCAATAATATACCCTTGGACTGGCTTTTTTTATAAGCCATACTTGAAATACTGCTCCAGTGTCTTGATTCCAAAACACACACCCACAAAAATTAGTCCAGCAAGATGACATTGGTCTCTTCCCACTGACCAAATGCTTTGTAATACGCAGATTGGCAGAGATGACTTAATTCAGACACACTGAGTAACTGAATAATTAAATCAAACAGAAGAGCTAATAAAGAGTGCACAGAGACTGCACAGACAACATTATTTAGGGAATGGAGAAAGTAAATGGAAAGAGAGTATACTAGTAAGGCTTAAATGTGCCTTGATTCAGTATTCTGATTTGTTAAACATTTTCCCATCATTTTATGCCCTAATAAGTTTCCATTGACTAACATGACCTAAAGCTACAGAGAAAGCTAGCTCAATGCAGAGTTTCCTAGAATGTATCTCCACCAAGTTGCTGCAACAAAATATCAGTTAAAATAATCGAGAAAATGGAAGCATGCATACCATAGCAATTTTTTTTAAAACTAGTCTTTGGGTATAGTAACAACTAAGCCACTTTGAACACCATGCTGTTTCAAAATAAACTAATCCTATTTCAAATTCTAATAATAAGTGAATTTTACAATGTGTTAAAAACAGGAGTGACATACTGTGAAATTACTTGAGAAATGCAGCACTGAATATAAAAATGTACTTTGTTACACACATTCAACTGTCACTTAAACCTCAGGTTATCAGGAGGTAAAACTATACCATATATTCACTGTAAACAAAAGATGACCAAGATAAACCAAAAATAATCTGGCACCACATATTAATACATAATCCAATACAAGTTAAAACCAAAAGTTAATGTTCAATGTGAACACTGAAGCCTGACATCGTGTTGTCTTCTCTTCCCTTCAACCAAGAAGAGACACTCCCTTAAATGTCAATGAAATTATTTGAATGATCAGTGGGAGCATAGCCCCTGAAGTCAGATAAGAAATATAGTCTTAATTATGGGTCAGCTCTTCTCAGCTGTTCAATTTTATGTATTTCTAACTGCAACAAGACATGAGGATCAAGACAACCACCTCTGTCTATGCAGTACAATGTAGAAGTTAACATAGTTGTATGACAATAGTGAAAATCTGACTTTTGACAGCCAACAGAAGTAATAATCAATTAGTGAAACTTCTGGTAGCAGACAGAAGAAAGTACCTTACCCCTAAGACCACCCATTTGTTTTATTACCTACTGCTACAATGCACAGTGATAATGTAGCTAAAAGGCTCCACTTCGATTTTCACTAAAGCCAGCCAGATCAGAAATAGCAATGACAAGAGTTTGCTATGAGTTAAAGACTATCAATGCAACTGATTATACTCTTCAACTCATGGGAGATTCAGGCCACTGCCAATTAAGTGAATGAAACAGAAGAGTACATGTAATTTCAGGAATAGGTAGATTCAACATTTTGTTCTTGCAGTCGCAAGGCAGCAAGCTGTCAAGTCCAATTCAAGTGTTCAGAAGCAAGCTTTATTATAAGGAAAAATAATTTTTTAGTACCAAAAGACCATTTTTGTGTGCGTCTGCATTTGCAAATGTAAATTTAAGATAAATCTATGCCTATTTCAATACTAATGACATGAAGATGAATGCTCACTCCACGAGAAACAATCAAGGATATGAGGGCAAAAAAGTATCATAACATGCTACAGAAGATTCAAAATCTACATTCATGGGCAAGTAGAGCTAAAATTTTATTTTTACATATATATGCGTATGTGTATGGATTTAATAAATACAAATAAAAATTATATATTATACAAACACGTGTACACATACACTCTACAGATCTCAAAATAAGCAGCACGGGCACATAATTAAGGGGTCCCCAGGGCTCATAAAGAAAGTGCAACGACCTTGTTAGTGTTTGGCCTTTCTTTCGCACCCAGTCTCATTGTAAAACAGTCAACCATGAAAGTACTTTAAAAAGCTGGTTTTCTTTTTATTTACAGCATGATTTTATAATGTACCATTCACGTTTCATAGAAGCTGGTACTTCTGTATATCTTTCTGCCAAATTCAACATGAACCACAAACTTTCTAATTTACAACTTTCAGAAATTTGAATGCTTTTGAATACCGGGATTTTCAACTTTGCAATTTAATGACAACCCTGTCTTTGGCCTTTCCTGACCTGTTGTGAAGTAAATCAGGCACACTAATGTGGGCTAACAAGTCTTTTTCACACTGTTCGATCACCCTGCATCTTTTTTCTCAGCAGACACCGCCTCTCTCCCACTCTCTGTCTAGCCATCCTCCCTCAAAGCAAACAAAATGGTCACTGTAACCCTGCATTACTGCTCATTAGATCACAGGTTAGTCAAGTGGAACTGCCTGAGGTTCCCAAAGGAGAGCTATACTTCAAAAATCTGTCCATGTCAAATGAAGAAAAAACCCCTGAGCGTGGGGTCACCCAGATCAATGATCAAAAGAGACTGAGAATAGTGGAGGGAAAAAAAGGGAAAAAAAAAAAAAAAAAGAAAAAAAAAAAGAGAGCCTTTTTTTTTTGTAAAAACACAGCCTTCTGTATAATAAATCAGAATAGAAAAGTACTAAGCTTCCCCCCAACTCTAACAACACTCTATTTTGGCTTTAAAATGTTTTTCTAGTTTTTCAGAAGATTTTATAAGAGTAAGAGTATCTTTAAAGTGCGAAGATTGAGGTGTCAATAAAATTCAAAATTACTTTAAGAAAATTAGCAAGAGGAATAATAATGAAAGATAATGGAAATTTTCTCTCCATCAAACAAATATTTCACTATTCCAAAATGAGTCAATATCCATTTTAACTCAATTATGACTTTAATTTAAACAAATCATATATTCTGAACTTCATGAGAAATTATACAGGTAGCATGTCAACAAAAAGGTAGTCAAGCAAAATTACATAGTCTGAACTCGTCTGGTACATGACAGATGTGCAGGCACGTGCAATACTTCAAGAATGTGCATTTCTTGTACCCTCTGTTCATCTTTTAAGTACATAGGGCAATTTTTATTAACAACCATAAAAACAAAAAACCCCAAATTGAATTTAAAAAAAGTTAACATACAGTAAAAATTTTAAATAAGAAATTTTGATTCACGGAACAGATCAATTTACTCAATGAAGAGCATTGACTGTTTAATAAGGTTCTGTGCAAACACAGATTACAGATATCACATGTATTAATATTGCTTATTCAAAATGAGTTATCTATTTCTAAAACAGCAAATATACACTGTGCCACTAACAAAGATGCTCTTGCAGCTAAAGGGACCTGATTGTTTCCTGCAATATTGGTGACAGGGCATCTTTTTGTTTACTGCTCTGAAAAGATTTCTTCTCCTGCTCTAGAGAGAGACTCAAATTTCACTCTCTTACTCCCTTTATCCTCAGCCATGAGTAAAGGCATAATTAGCAACAAGGAACAAAGGTAAACAAATTGGAACAGAATATCTGTAGTAGATTTTTAGTTAATATATGGTCTGTTGTAAAAGCATTACTGCAACAGAACAAAGCTATAAGAAATCAAAGGAAAGAAATCCTTAAAGTACTTCAATGTTTCATATCATGTAGTAAACAATTTCCTAGTATTTATTACCCAAGTAACATAAAAACCCAAATGAGACTGTAAATGATGTGATAATGCATTATGAAAAAATATTGAAAAAAAATTTACAGAATAAGCCTGTATTAACAGAGAGAACAACTTATTTTTAAATAAATAATGCAATTGTAGCAAATATTTAACGATATATGCAGTTATGCCAATTATCCACCTCTGTAGATGTGTGGATGAAACCAACAGTCTTTTCAGCAAAGCTCATTCACTAATGCAGGTTGGGTTTTTCGTTGGGGTGTTTTTATTATCAGTTTGCTAGATGCCTCATACATCTATTAATAGGCAATAGATACCTATTAATACTTGAAATGGAACTCTAGCATGCATTAACCTTAAAGATACCCACACATTAATACGGAGTCTTTACTTTTAAGATGGGATTAATACAGCACAGGCTTTCTGACCCTTGCAAATCTGCATCTAATCAGAATCTGAACAACTAAATACAACAGAAAAGGTCAGAAAAAAACCAAAGATATTGAGATATATGTAGTTATAGCAATGGATTATTCAATACACTGTAAAAACTCTGTTTTTGAAAACAATAGGGAAAAAATATAAGGATGATACGTGTAAATCTGAAAAATAAATGAAGACGTTCTCAAGTAAAAATGGCTTAAATTTGTCCTTTTTTAATATGTTATCTAGTTAATTTGTATGATCCTTTACAAAGCTCTTTTCTAGACTAACTCAAAATTTCAGGCTGTTCAGATTCTAACAGAAGTTACTGTTTCATGTCAGACTGCTGTAATAGATTTTCTAAACATTTAAACTATTTTGAGAAAACATTTATGCTTATAAAGATTCCAGCATGACTAATGATATGCTGCAGTATCAACAAATCATCATTAGAATAATGTCGTTATATTCAAAACCCTGCTTCTAGTCTTATGAAGACGATTGTTCCCAGATGCTAAAGTGGATAATTCATGTTTCTTCAGAAGCATGTCGGCATCTGGTGCTGAATCACTGCAAGAAGCGGATGGGAAAATGGTTTCCTCTTTTTGAACCAAATGTCATTATGCACTGAACAGAAGTGGTTTCTGAGGAAATAATGGACACTTCTCTCAGCCTATATTGCTATAGAAGAAGGCCTTTAATGGCTCCAATTTTCTTTAAGTAAAAACTCATAGTGCTGCATCCTCATCGTCCCTGAACTGTGGGGCCCTTCACTACTTTTGAATTTGCAGAATTCCATTCCATTCTTCATTTTCGTTTGAACCTCAGAATGCTCTCTACTCATGTCCTCCGCTTCTCTGCCAGTAAAGTCTTTGGAAGTAACAAGCAAAGAGGCACATGAGACTTGTCAGCAGTCCCTTTCCCTTTCTCCTGTTACTCCTTCTCTCAGGTTCATTCCATTCGCAAAAACAGCAGTATCCTATTCTAGCAACCAAGCTCATAACAATCTCTGATTTTTGTATTCCACCACACCCAGAGAGCATCCAACATTTTTCCAGGAGCGTAATGACTTGAAAGAATCCCAGGGTAAAAAAAAGGTGTTCAAAACTGAGAATGGATAGGAAGGAATTTAATCTCACCTTACAGTAGTAATATGTGTTTCCTTCCTGGCCTTTGACAATTGTAGCATTGTTCCAGTAACATCCAGAACACTGATGCAAAGACGACCCTTTCCATGTCCTGTCACATGGGAACACATCATTGTTTCATGATTTCTTACATACGTGCCAACATCCTCATCTCCAGAGGTTTATGGTTTGTTTTCACCCATAGGAATTTTACACTCAAACATCGAAAGAAGAACCAGCCTCTGATGGGCCAACGATACATCTGTTTTCAGCTTTGCTTTCCCTAATGTTGCAGCTCATATTCAAGAGAAATTCTTCTCATGCGTCTTCAGAAATGTTGAGTTTGATAAGGAACAGAAAGCCTTCCATGCTCAGGGTGAGCTCTGAGCACCTCCTATTTGATGCAGGTTTTAAGAAACTCTGCATACACATATTTCCAGCAAGGTCTTCAGGGTGCTGGTAATTACAGACAATAATAACCTATGCTGTGTCACAGTGCAGGTAGTAGTGATGCAGCTGAAATTTTTTTACTTTGTGGTACATAATTAAAATTCAACTTGAAATACTTACATAGATATAAAATTAATAGATTTTTCTCTTGTTGTGGTTATTGTCAACCTTCCCTGACATGACCAATAAAGATGCTCATAATGATTTCCCATGTGCATGAGTGTCTAATTCCTGCAGAATGGACTGTGGCCAGAAATTAATTTCATACATTAAATGCCTGCTCTAATGGAATGAAGATTATGTGAAGTTGAAAAAATTTATTTTAAATCAACTTGAAAAACATTTCTTTTAAAATTTACTTCTGTTATATTGAGTACCAAATAGAAATTATGCAGTTCAACTACAAAATATGACTTTTTCCTTGCTAAATACAAGGTTCACAGTATATTTAACTTGTCTTTAATCAGCAAACTTATTTTAGCACTAAAAAGAAAAATAGCAGGATAAGTCCTCATCTTTTAAAAAGTGGCAGCTTGTATTACTGAACTCAAGGTTTCATTCTAATACATTTACATACATATATCTATATAAGATGGGTGTTTGAAAGAAAAACACATACTAAGTCACTTTTACAATAGAAGAGTTTTCACAAATTTGATCCAATGCATTACTAAATACTTTTCCATTCTTTTTCAACTGATCTTGAGACCATTTTTGCTAAAATGGTAGAGTTATATTTGGAAAGTAGTTAAATAGCCACTATTTAGTTCCATGTGTAATAGTTATTAATTCTGAAAGAAATTCATCTTCTCTTGTTAATGTAAGATGTCACTAACAGTAACTAAATTTTTGAGCATTCAAGAATTCCCCAGAACAGCAGTATCACAGACATAGAGGCTCAAAAGGGTCATAATGATTGTGTGGTCAGATTTGTATCCAACAGGCCTCAGGATTTCATTTAATTCTCTACTAAAGCACGTCAACTTTTTACCAAGCTAAAAAGGTTTCAGAAAGAACTTTAAAAAGCTGTGCTCTTCTCTAAGTCTTTACTGAATATCACATATGCATTTGTAAGCATACAAATATTTATAAAAAACATTTACTGAAATATGCATATAGACTTGTATCCAAATGCATTTTAAACTTTCTTTCATAAATTTACTTTTTCTTTGTAGAAACTATGCTATATCTTTACAGTCATTGTGTTTAGTTTTGCAAGTGCAGCCAACTCCTCTCTTTGAATGACATTTTCCCTCTCCTTTCTTCGTCTGGATGCCAACAAAGATACTAAATTTTCAAAGCACATAGTGAAAATAAATGCTCCTTTCCTATCTCCCTCGTAAGTCCAGTAAAAGTAATTGCACAACTACTCTAGAACATTAGTTTTTAAGTAAGAGGGAAAAATTATTTTCCAGTATTTCCTGTATAATCTTCCTTTATTGTGGTTCACTGCAGGGGGATAAGCAAAAAAAGCATTAGAAGTAACGTGGTAGATAGAAGGGTCCAACTCTCATTGGATTTTAGAGTCCCACACCTCCAACCTTCCACATCAGCTCTAGTTTTACACCTTCCTCCCAACTCTTGTTTGTGCCTGTACACCAATTATCCAATTGTCTTCTCATCTGAGTTTATTTAAAAATAAGACCTTGAGAAAGGATGGTAGTTAGGTAATTTTAGGTCCAAAGCAGTTCATCATATGGTTGTACAGCCAGACTGTCACACCTGAAAGATGGGAGAGGCAATGAAGCCAGCAAGCAAACCAGTACTGCTGATGAAATAAATACTCAAAGTACACAGCATCTATCTACATATAAAGCAACCATTTGAAGACCCAAATAGTGCTATAAAAATTCATGTCTGATGTTCAAAACTATATACAGCAATACTCTTAAAATTCTACCCCAAGACATGCAGCTTCTTTTTTTGCAGACGTGTACTGGGCACCATTTGCTAAAAAGGGCCATTAAATAGATTTATTTCTCTAAATATTTTCATGTTGTGAAATAAGTGTATGGGGATATTACTTCTGTGTCTTAGCTACCCTACTCCTACTCTTTATCTCCTTGTACATTGTGTAATACGTGGACATTTGCAGGTGTGCCCAAGCATTTGTTTTGGTATCTTCAGGAACACCATCCCAAACAGAGTTTCTAAGGGCAGTCTTTGAACTCATTTCCTTGCAGACTTACATGTTTTTCAAGAGCTCAACAAGGAATTCACTATTCAGAGAGATACTTTTCTTTGTTAAGTTTTTGTTTCTTTGTTCCACATACACTGGGACAGCAATATTAAACTATAGTAAGTCATATTATTCACCAAAATATTATCAACTATACCAATTCATCTTTTTATCTAATGAATAAATATATTGACGATTTTATCTGTTATGGATTTATTTTAAAACTTGATTGAAACACAAATCCATGTAAAGAAAAGATGTGGTTACTGCTTGGATTAAGTCCTGCAACTGTATGAAATTCCTTGTTCACATTTAGCTAGGATATGAATGTACTCAGATTTATTTATATTGCTCATCTTTTTATATTGCATTTTTAGATATGATTTTTATTATAGGATCATTTTATATCTAAATCATTTTCCTAATAAGCATGAAGAAAATTTTAATCAGAATGGAAGTTCATATGAGAAATGCAAATAGGAGTTACTTCTGCATTGTTCTAAACAGGGAAAAACTAATATTGTCTAAACACCAGTTTAATAATCTCCTCTCCTGCAAATGTGCTCATAACTGAAGTCTGACAAATAACTCTTCTGTTCCCTCAAAGGCCACAGTTGTGAAGGAAGCAGCCAATACTCAAAATAGCAGAGTCCAGCTCCAAAACAATCTTCAAATATCAGGGGATACACCTTGGACGAATAGAAGTATTTGCAGTGAGGGGATTGCAAATATTAAGGTCACTAAGGTCACTATGATCTCAAAAACAGGGTAGGAATCTATATTTTGGCTATTTACTGCAGTAATCTGAAGATAAATCATCTCAGAAACAGTTTCTTGAGGAACCAAAAATCTGTCCCTGATTTAACTTTGCTCTGCATGTCCCTGTCACAAATACACAGATTTGCAACAGCTGGTCTGAAAACTCAGATTTCAGAGGCTTGATCAGGGTGAGGATGGGACAGACCACAGAGAAAACTTTCATTTTCACTCTTGGTTGTAGGCTGGTTTTGCAGTATCTGCTCCTGGAGAAAACATTTGCTCAAAACTGTTAGCTAAGATACTGCATACTCTCTGAAGCTAAATCTCTTTAGGTGTCACTGTTCCATGCAGTTTTTCAGATTGCTAGTAATGACATCTATAACTCATACACTGAAAGGGTTTCCAAAGAGAAACCATTTTCTCCTAACTAGCAGAAACCACAAACAGCATGAATTATGGGGGAAAAGTACAAAGACATTGGGAATATAAAGGAGTGATTACATCCTGGAATTGAGCCTGCCATATGCAGCCAACTTAGACCATTGGCAGACCCAGAAAGCCCAGTTTGCAGCGTGCTCCAAATCCCCACCACCAGTAACACCCTCCACAGATGTTGGCAAACCTGAGCATTCTCCTGCAATGGTTATTTAGCTTTAAGATATTTAAGGTCTCAAGAAGACATTGCTTGTCTACAAAATTATTTCTAGACATAAACAACAGAGAAGAAACCGGTAGAGTAAGAGATAAAAGCTCTCACAGCACTAAGATGGCTCTTTTCATAAGGAGAGTCACCTTTGACTATTCTGCTAGTAGAAAACCCAGTTAAACACTGTCAGTGATTCAAAATCCATACATTCTCAAAAATATAAATACATCACAATCTATTTAAATACGCAACAAACTTTTCACACTCACTTTTGAAAAAACTGTTTGCATTTTAAAATATTTTTTTAAATCTTGCTCAAAGTAAACAAGCAAAATCAAAATGAGTCTCCTACAGCGTTTCACCCCCCCCCATCAACTGAACTTTAAAGTAAGGTCCTGTATGTAAGAATAAAATCCAGCACTTGTGATCAGCAAAAGCTTTCCACACTATTCTTTTCCTGACAGCTATATTCGAAACAACACTATAATCTTAAAATAGGCTGAGAATACCTTGATTTACTATTAACTAGTAAGTCTATATTAAAAAGTTCTAGCTTTTTTTTTTAATGGGAATTTAGAACAGATCTTCAATGACTTCTCCTGTTGCTAGTGGTCATCAATTTAAATATATGGAAGAAATTTATTAGTTGCCTGAATTATTGGATAACTGAAGAAAAACCCACCAACAGGTTATATTCTATGAATGTCTTCACATATATGGTCTTAGAATAGAATAGTTCAAATGGAGTGGACCTACACTGATCATCTAATGATCACCTACAGTCTTAAAAAGAGCCTTAAATATAAAGATAGGAAGACCCTAAAGTCAGCACACTGCCAAACAAGTATCTACTTCACCAGTGAACTGGAAAAACTAGTTCAATTTGATTCCTCCTTTGGTCAGTCCTATATGGCTTCCAGGAGTCCTGAACAGATTCAGAAAAACATTCAGAATAGCCTGCTCCTAAAATATAGTGGCTACGGATAACTTCCAACATATGCAGGTCCGAAATATTGCTGTGACCTGGGAAAAAAGTGTCTCTCTTTGCACACTGGTTCGACTGACAAGAATGCACTGCAATATCCAGTTTCTGATACTCATACACAAAGCAGCATTCCAAAATAAAAATTGGTAAAAGTTGATAATCACAGTAATGCCTGCTCCCTTTTAAAGCAATTTGAAGCACTTTTTATCACCATAACTCTCCTCCAATATTTTAAGTCTGTTAGAGAAAACTGACTAATCAAAACCAGTTTTGATAATCAAAAGTATTTCTGTGTGGAAAAGCAAAGGCACATTCTGTCAGGAAGTTACTTATTTTTAAAAAACATATTATTAGGTAAATCGTTTTGGAACTGTACCCTCTATTTTGGAAACCATGACCGATCTGATATGCCACCACCTTCCCTCATATGCTGAGTAACTACATTTATTTTTCATTTGTAAAAGTTTTTATTTGCTATTTCATGAGGTTTCCAAAACTAGAGTCAGAACTGACTTATATATGATTAATTCTTCATTACTATAATTTTAATCTAAAATAAGGTTATTCTGGAGCAAATCTATTGAAACAATTGTATCAGTTTTACGGACTCATTAATATATGTAGTCTTTATTTCAACATGGCTCAGTTGAAATCATTTAGCAGATATTGGAAAACATCTGAATTAGTGCTATTTTCACAGGAAAACCAAAATAAATTACAAATATCTTTGAAATGGGAAGATAGAATAACTACCATAGAAGTCTAACATAAGAGAAACATGAGGGATATCTTCATTTATACTTTCTACAGTGAAATGCCATGCCAAGTTTACTTTCTTGATTTCATTTTAAAGTCAAAATATAACTAGGAAACAGCTAACCAGCAACAGAACTCAGGGGGAAAAAGAATTACATTTACTGATTAGTATTTCAGTTTGGCTTCTCCTGTAATTTTCCCTGGTCACTTCAGTAATATAAAGTATATTCTGCAAAATGAATTAGGTTAAATTGCATTTCATAAACTAAGTAAGTTATTTGGATATTTTTGCAAGTATCTATTATAGCTGTGAATTGAACTATTCATGACATTTCTTATTACTTACAACATGTAGATTCTATAGTATCATTTCTACCTAAGCAATGCACGAAGAAACCACATTAAATAAAGTACATTTTGAAAAACTGAAGCAACTGCACTTCCCAACAAAAAATATAACTAACATCTGTTGCAGAAACTGCTTGGCACTTACACAGTTTTGTGAAGAATTTTTGTTGTAGATAAATATTTTTCTACATTTCCTATAATGCACCACTCAACTCAGACATTTTCCTTAATTATACTCCAAGGAGTCCTTTCATATCCATTAAAGACAGGCAATTTGTTGCGTAAAAGAATGCATACATATTTTTAAATTTCAACTGTGATTCATCTATCTTCTAACACATGAAAAAATCAAGAAAATATCTATAATTAATAGACTGAGTTCTGCAAAAATGTCTAATAAAACTCTCAATGCTCAACATATTATATTTGTTACATACTTTAATATGTTGATTTTATATAAGCAATGGTCTTACGATTCATCATTTTACTTCCATTTCACATCTCAGTAATGAGGACAATAGCACAGCAAAGCCTTTAGGAAAGTTTTAACTGGTCAAAATGACCGAAGAAGGCTTCTACTTTGTAAATACAGGAAACACAGATCTTTTTTTTCAGGAACAATGTAACAATTTTGTGACATTTTCTTTGTCTCTCTTTTTTAATTTCCCTTTTCTTCCGCCTTTTTCTTTTAATTCCGCTTTCCACTACTCTTAATTAAAGAACTTCATAATCACTGAGCTCTTGATACAGTGTGGTTTTTTTTCCTGAACATATGCATGTGCTGTGCACATTTAACAAAACTGTTGTATTCGGCATTTCGTACACACTCACATTAGCAATCAAGACTCGTCTGCTATGATAATAAATGGTAAGATTATTTTTTAAAAAAGCATGCAGTAGAAACCCATTTAAATGCTATTGTAAGCATACAGAGATCTATCACCCTACTGAGATTTCAAGGAACTGGTAATGAAGAATGAGGTGAAAATGAGGGTACTGCCAATAAAAGAAAAGAAATGCTAACTCTAAATACACAAAAAATTCAGTTCAGGCCCAAAAGTCTATCCACAAGGGCTCAGCTGCAAAATGAGAGTTGCAAGTATAATTTGCTATAAAGCAAACCAACTGGCATTGCATTCATTATTAATTTGAAATTGGACAAAGAATATTTCCTAAATTTTATTTGCTATCAAAAACTTCATTTAATATTGAACTAAATTTGGCCACTTTAAAAACAAAAAATATAGTAAAATAAGAAATACTTAAATCATGTAAGAAACAGCCCTTCTGTCGATGAAAAATGTGATCTGTATTGCTCTATGAAAAAGTTAAAGCCAAGGCACGTAAACTATACTTGGATGATAAAATCAAATCAGTTTTGTCTCAGGATATTGTCTTTTTTTTTAAGTGGGAGGTTTAGGACTGCATGCTTTGTTTTTATGCTGTAGAATAAAGTAGGCCAAATTATTAAACTTATATATCAAAATCGATATTACATTTCTTTTAAATATTCATTACTTATTTCTAAGTCTGTTTTTATATGAACACGATCTAGAACTTTTAGGTTCTATCCGTGCATAATTTTTGTTTACGTTTTTATGTAACTTGATATATTAAATCCAAATTCCATTTTTTTTCCTTTTTATTAAGAATGAATTCTGAGAGAAAAGGACCAACAATTTGAAAAAATACTTTACCATGTAGTTTACATAGCTGTCACAATCTCTTCTTAAAAAAACTGCTATACTCCAGTCACATTTACACCACTTCCTAACATGTAATAAGCTGAATTTCTTTTGACTCAGACAGGAGACATAAGTAGCAATAAAGAAGTAAAGGCTGTATGTTCAACTATACAGTACTAAGAGCAGCTATTCTACAGATCAGTTTGTTTAAAGTTTAAAACTTTATATTTCAGAAAAAGAAAATCTAAGAAAGAATCAGCTTAAATACAAAGCAGCAACACAGTAAGGTGCTGAAACAGCTTTCACTCTGCTGTACTCATAGAACAAACGGATTTCACACATAAATCTTTAGGAGAAGGAGTCCTTTAAATGACATTTATGAACAGAATGACACAACCAGATTTTAACTTCTTCCTACAATTTCAGAAGTAATTTTCAGCATTTCCTCAAATGTATCTGACATGATAGGAATGTAGACAAGACAAATTTCTCAGAAACTAAAGAGCAAAAGGTACACTGAATAGAACATTTACATAATTTACTGTGTGATAGCTCGAAATTAGACAAAAACATTACTCCTTGGAACAGGAAGATCAGAACCAGTTAAGGACTTCAGAACAGGAATTGAAACTCTGACCTCACATCAGCACACAGCAGTTCAGAAAAAAGCTTTTACATAAAAAAGACAATGTATGGCCGTAACGTATTGCTTTAAGCAGTTGAAAAGAATGGAGTAATGGAATAGTGCAAAATTAAAACTAATAGCAAATAAAAACCCAAGCTAAACAAAAAAATCACTGTCCCAGCAGCTTTTCATAAGAGTAGTTCTAAAAACATCTTTTCTCCCTTAAGCAAAATATGGTGAAAGCAGAAGATCTGCTTGTATCCAAGTATTACTTGTCTGTTTTCCAGAACAACTAAGCCTGTATAGAGTGCAGTGGACTAAGATTTTAGGGATTGGGACTGTTCCTGGTCTGCGTACTTACAGTAAAGAAGAAACTGAGGCCAGCCCTTAACCAGGGTAGTAAGTGACAGTGGATCACTGGTGTGCAGAAAGCAAATACAAACAGGCAAGAAGCTGCCACATTAACATACCTCTTGTACTGAGCGAGCTGCTGGCTTGTCTTGGTGATTGGCCAATATTAAAAACGGCAAAGTACATAACTGTGGGTGCTGGAGAGCAGAATGCAGCTCATTCCTAGCAGTTTCTAGATCATCTTCAGAGGAGGCGCTGTCTAGTACAAATATTACCCCTTGGGATCCTTGGTAGTAACGACTCCAGTATTTCCTGATATTGTCAGCTCCTTTCAAGACAATAATGAGAACTAATTAAAACAAGAATAGTTTAACAAATGTAGCACTTGTAAATGAAAATAAACCATCTACTTATGATCAAAACAATTAACAAAATTAACTAAATTTCCTCTCTTAATCATCATTAAAAGAATGAAAAGGGAAAAAAAGCAATAAAAAATCCAACATACACACACACACACACACACCAATGTCAAATTAACATTGTCTAAATAAGGAAGGCAGTTGATTCAATGCAGCCTTCTTCCATTAAAGCTTCTGCTTTATTAATGAGTACTGGTAGAACTACCATGCTTACAGTACCAGACAGCCTTATCCTTTACCTTCTCACTGGAATATCTTGGCACTAATACCTAAACCTTCACTCATTCTTTTTCACTTTGCCCTGCAGCTCCTTGTCATAACCTGCAGCTTCTGTCATGGCAGTTGCTCATTTCTGATAAGGTCTTCCAGTTCATCTCCAAACCATCAGGCAACCACTTCATAATTGGGGAAAAAAGGTGTCAGGAAAGCCTATTAAAGTAATTAGATACTTAATGAGGAGAATGATGATACAATAGTGAGTTGAACAGTGAATGAGGAGCTAGGGTGACAACATGCAAAGGCATTTAGTTTAACTACTTTTGCTCTGTCAACCACACTAAGGATTCTGGAAGAGCCCAAGAGCAGACACATGAGTGACTGTACAGGCTTATATGCCACAGTAATTTTTAGGACACAGTTCAGCAGCACTCAGCCATCTCAACAGAAGCCAAGCACTAAGGTTATCAACAGAAAGCTTTTGTCTCCCCTGGAGAGCAGCATATGTTGTAGCAATGAGGTAGGAAAAAAAAAATTGTATTTGACAGCTGTCAAGCTATCTAAACTACGATTTGGATATGGGCTATTCTTTGTACGTCTGGATCTGGCACTACACTCATGGGGACAAACACTAAACAGTGAACAGCAGTAGCAATAGTCTAGTAGAAAACTTGACATGTCTGCCAGACAGTGACTTGCAGAAATGTGTGGAAGCTACCTTTTATAGACACTTTTCTTATTTTGAGACAGGGAGAAGTGAACTTCCAAATATACACAAGAACCAAGAGCTGAAAATAATAAAATTCTACTTTTCAGTGAAACAAAATGACACAAAATTTCTGAGCAATATAACGAGATTTTAATGCAATGTAATGACCAAATAATTGATAAAATATTAATTTAATTTACACACTGTGCAACAAAAAAGACAGTCGCTAAAGAAATGTGAAAGAAGACATTTGCTTCATCAAATTTAGGTATGCAACTCAAGAGTATTCAAATTTCACCTAATGGAGTCTTGTCTTTTTACTAGTCACATTGGAACCCTGAAATACTTTGTTTCTGTATCTCCACCCAGCACAAGCTGTCAACACACAAACACACACACTTTTTCCAACAGAGAACACTGAAATCATACCCAATCTTTTTTTTTCTAAAAGAGACCTACAGAGTTGACTACTGGAAGGCAAACGGTCACGGGACTTAGTGAAGACCTTGCTTAATCTCTTTGCTAATCTAACCAGACTTAAAATAACAATGCACAAATAGGATGGATGTTTTATTTATTTTATCATTAAGATCACAAGATTAATATATATATACAGAAGAGAGACTGCATTGAAAGCTAATTCCATGCTTCCGTAGCACACGAATATCTGTCAACTGTACTTGCAAAGAACTTTATAGCATCTGTTAGATGCCCCAGTTTTTCCAAACAGCTGTCTGCTTCAGAACCAAGTAGAGCAAGCTGCCAGAGGGACACTATTTACATAGCCACACACAGTAGTGTTGCAGGCATCTGAAGTATCACATTACTTTAAAAACTAGTAGAGAATCAATTTCGATGAACTTAAAGACCAAGACCATGATCAGTTCTTTGAAACTTTTTTTTTTTTCCCTAGCAACATAACATCTGTCTTATTTGCTCTAAGCATCAGTCAGCTACTTTTCAATCACATGTCACTGGTAGAATCTGAGTCTTATCTTTGTAACCATACTCATCCTAAAAAGAAAATCTGCAGTAAACAGCAGAGCATTTGACCTCTTGTATCCAAGCACTTGGAGGAAAGCAGCTCATGGATCCCTACATGGGACATTGAAGCCAGAAAAGGAGTATGCTGATTTGCTGACCGTAAGGTCCTGTCTTTTTGGTTCATGTTCTTTAGCAGCTCAACTTTGTTCCTCCATGCCAGCTGTCCCAAACGAACCACCACCAAAATATAGTAGTCCTTTTCTCTCTAGCCCTGGTCAGTCACCATGGCATAATCATAAGAACCAACTTACAATGTCCCATGAAACTTGGTATTTTCTTTGGGATCTTCCATTACTCTAATGACACACCCTGAAATTGCTCACCCTTCAACTCTGAGGAAATCACCTGAGGTTTAAGAATAAAAATAATTTGCACTAAGCAGACAAGAAAAAAGACTGATAAAGCATGTACCTTCAAACCATTTTTCTGGCAAATGCACTTGAAAAATAATTCTTGGCATCAATAAGCTATCAGCAGCTGGAAGTCAAAATTTCTACAAGACAAATAACATGATATTCTTTTGCCTTAACTCTTCATATCCAGGGAACAGAATCTGCTGTCAGCTTCTTTCCTTAGAGCAGTGGAGAAGAGTTATCTGGGGCAGGAAACACTTGCCTATGTGTTTCAGCCATTCACACTTTGTGGTGTACAAACACCTTAGAAAGCAAGCAGTTGTTTAGCAAAACTATCTTAGTAATTTATTTTTTCATCTATTTGAAAAGTTTCAAAGACAGGATGATTCAAAGTCTAAGGTCTTTGGAAATCCAGAATATAACGTGTTCATTAAACATCCTTAGGATCTCAGAAGACTGATGTGATAAAAACAGGAATTTAACTCAACTAGTACCCAAAACATCAGACAACAGTAACACATAGAATAAGCACCTAGGTTTTTCAGCCTGCTATGACATGTTTCTCTAACAGCTTTGAACCATATGCCTGTTTCTTCAACCAATAAACTGCCTAAACTAAGATTTTTTTAAAAAGAAGAGAAGGAAAAAAAAGAAGAAAAAAAAAGAAAATATCTCCAAAACATCAGAAAAACATAATTCACATCAGACCTAAGAAACATGCTATGTGACAGGTTCACGAAAATGTGACATTCAGGATAGCAGCTTCCTCAAACACAAGCAAGAGCCACTACTTATAGCTAAGCATATGATTTGTTACCTTCAGCACTGAAGGAACTTATAAGAGTGGGTTGAGTCCTGTGATATGACTAAAACAAGCAATTTACAAATAAACTAGTGGAAAAAACTGAGCAAAATTCGAACTACAACATAATCACACCACTTATTCTAAAAGAAAAAATATTATTCACCAAATGTAGGCTTGAATTACTTTATAACAGTAAAAAACCCAAACCTCTCCTTACCGAAAAATGACAGGATGCTGCAGTTAAAAACCCCAAACATATAGTATTACTACAGGACAGGTTTACTCAACTAACTGTAATTTCAAAGATCTTAATTTTAATATTTTTAAATATCAAATAAGTATATTTTTCTTTATCATCAGTCAAAGGAACAGTGTGCCCATATAAACATTGCAATTATTTGAATCAGTGCTAACAGTACCCCTCGGGAGCTGGGAGGAAGATTTTGAATTATGTGCAGTTTAACATGCACCTGAACCAGTACACCATAAGTACAAGTACACACTCCTGCAAATATTATGGAAAACACAGAGCTGCAAATCTTTCTTTCAGCTATGAATACTTCTATTTACATCTTCATTCACAGTGGTGATTTGAGGCTACCTTCAATTCCCTCCTTTTCAGTACTTTCAGGAGAACAGAACATAGCATTACAGAAAAAAAAATCACTGAAAGAAATTTACATGTGTCAAATTTGTTACTTGTCAGACTTGCAGCAACTCTCCATATAGAGCACAATGAATGTCACAGAGTCCTTGCTTCAACACAGTCTAGTCTGCAAATGAAAGCTCTTGTTAACCTCAAAATATATCACAGGTCTGGAGAAGTTATAGTCTCAAATAGAGGGAAAATCTTTTTTTCTTCCTTCCCATCAAGAACAGTTAACTTAGGGACATGAAAGAAAGCAGGCTGCAAACAGCTCTTCTACCATTTCAAATACATCATCCACTCACCTACATACTCTGAAGGTTTTATAGTTAATTAAAGTATTAAATAGATCATTCCTCTATTGATAATAAACAGAACATTTCTAATAAGCATAAAGGTGAAAAAAAGCCAAGGAGTCGGCCACTAAATTTTTTGTATATAGCACTGGCCCATGAGTGAGGAAGTAAGAAAAGAAGGAAAGGGAAAAAGAAATCTCTGATCAATTCTTGCAAAATCTGTAAATTTATCCTAGTCTCTCACCACAAGAAAACCTTTGAAAAATAAGTGTTTCTATATCTATGTAGGGTTTATACCTTCATTTCACATCATATCCCCACAAGTAAAACTGACGTACTTTCCTGAGTAGTCAAGAAGATGCCCCTTGGAAATCTTAACACATTCAAGAGATGTGGCTGTTCCTTATCTATCTTGGGCAGGTTTCCCACAATTCCACCCTTGAATAAATCCCGTATACAGATTTTTTAATTTTTTAATTTTTTTTATGTGCTAGCTCCCTTTTATTACAACCAAATCTATAAACCTTGTTTAAGACACCTGCTGTGAATGTGAATGGACTTTGTCCCATCTGACAGAGACATCCACACAGAGATAGAAATGTTTTCATGGGTGTAATGTCTATGCAAAGCCATCATTCTATGGCTACTTTATATGGCTACTGTGACAACACAGATGCTAAACCAAAACTTTCTCTATTTTCAGAAGACCCAGGACTTCTGCTTCCTATGGTCTAAGACCAAGTGATCACAGCCTACTTTCTCTAGACTTTCAGCAGTACACTCCTGCAATGCACAAAACATGGCAGTGGGAAATTGGCACTTTTTCCCCAGAAAGAGGAATATTTTGAGATTGCCAAATCAGCTATATTCACTGCAGGAATTCAAATACAGTATGAAAAAACAGCATAGAAGGAAAAAAAGACAAAAAATGTTGAGGAAAATATTTTCTGCCTTTGTATTCAAAACATACAAAATCTGAAATGCATATACGTTTATGATACTTAATTTTCTTTTTCTTATCAAACAAAAGTTTATGGAAACCATTGCTGTCATCTCTTGTCTGCCTTCCAGGCTTTCCCAGAGAGATTAATCTGGAAGTCAAGCCTTCAGTATTTTCCTTATTAGCTAACTTCAGTGCTGTTTCCAACTTTGAATCTCCACCTTATTCTGATATTTAAATCTGTTGGAACAACATTCAGGTTTCAAGCATTTAGATGTTTTAAAAATATTATACTTGCCTTTAGAAAGTCAGTTTTGATCTGCTTGGGTGTGTGTATTATACTACCATGTTAAAATAAAACTTACAATTTGAAACAAATATCTCCTGTTCTAATCAAGAACATAAAATTCATTATAAAGCTCATTTTAAAATATACAAATTAATTTAAAAGAAAGAGAAGGACATGTGTGCCCTGCAATATGCTTTAACATCTATTTAAGTGCAATATTTAAAGATTTAATAGTTTGCAGCAGGTGGCACAGACACCCATTCTTCACCCCTTCTTTTTTCTATTTTTTTATGAGTTTGGGGTTGTTTGTTTTTTAAATTCACAAACACACAGTATGCCCTGTAGGCCTAGCAAAGACTGGTTGGCAACAAGACAATCTGCATCTGTGTCCTTCTCCCACATCTGCTAGAGGACTCTGAGACAGACTGCCAGGGTCTCAGAAGCAGAGGCACAACTCCACAGTGAGACTGCTGCCAGCACCCAGCAAGGTTCAAATGTACCCTCCCCTGAGCTGCAGTCACAGCTTTGATAACAGTGCAGCTAACCTCAAATCAAGCTTAAAACACATCTTTCACTATGGCACTTCAAACTAGTAGGCATACAAAGAATCAGCAAGTCTGCCACAGCTGTGTATTTCTGGGTATTTCTGTTTAGCCTTTTTAGCTGTCTAGAATCATAGGTAATTTTTTTTTTTTTTTTTTTTTTTTTTTTTTTTTTTTTTTTTTTTTTTTTTTTTTAATAGAGAGAGGGGGTGGGGGGGATGTTCCCTAAGCTCTACACTCTATCCTTTGATTCTGCCTGAAGAAAACGGCATTGCAAGCCCAACAGGAGACAGAGAATTTTAAGCAAACCAAATGTTTTGCTTTTCTCTCCACAAAATATCTCACAAACAAAAACAACCTGTCCCCACCCACAAAAAGCTTAACTAGGAAATTCTGTATTTTGCTTATCCTATTTACACAGCTGTGATAGGCATTGCTTGCATGGTTCCTACTTGCAGTGAGACAAACTGCAGCTTGTCTTTTCACACTGTAAAAACCTAATTGTAGCGAAAGGGTCGCATTTCCAAAGAACAGTGGTAAGATCACTATGCTGAATTACAGTTTCCTCAAACTTGTATTAGAAAGGTCCATAAGCAGGTGTAAATGAATTTTCTTATCTATGAAGTGAGGAAACTATGTGACAGGGCCTGGGTTTAGGCACCATTTTGAACAGCAGGCTGGGCATGACTGATAGCAAACAGATCTAACTTTAATGCTTTTGGAAGTGGAATGTCTCTGTGCAACTCACAGCATGGACAGCTCAACAGGGTCATCTAAAAATTTCATCTGCTAAGACATTCTGTAAACTGTTTGATGCAGCTATGTCGCAGATGGCATTGCATGTACTCCACAACCAGATTTTGTAGAGGTGTCTAAGTGCCTTTTAGTCAAGTACACCATGGAGATTTTATTGCTTTGTGTTAGCTCATCCCTGTGTAGATGACTTAGGTTGGCATTTACTTGTGGGATCAGTTTTCTTATGACTAATTTGATGAAATGTTAACTAACCTCCATAGAGCAAAGGAAGAGAGAAATTTCCAAAAACTAGTTAGATTTTAAATTTTAAGTAATAGAGCAACATTATTTTCTCCAACATCCATCATTTTTTTCACCAGGCAAATTGTATTTGACAACTGTCTTCTCCAGAATTTCGTATTTTCCATTTACATTGGAAACTGCATTCAACTGCACAACAGTGTGGCTTCTCCTCCTACTCCCTTTTCTGCTGCTCTTTACTTCCAAATTAAGGCAAAATAGGCATGCTTTGTTTAATCAAGCCTATTTAAAGCTATTTGTTCTCAAGCAGTCACCTAGACAATTAATTTAGCTGGGCTAAGAATGTGAATTTATGACTTTGGTAATCAAGCTTAAGAAGTAACAGCAGTGGGGAGGCAAGTTCTCATCCCTTTTCCTGGGCATGCTCAACCAACTGGAGACAAGAGCATTCCTGATATTAACCACTCTGCTCTTGCTAAGTACTTAACAGATTTTTGTCTTAAATGAATGTCCAATATGACTACACAACATGTCCTCTCTGAGAAAATGGCTTTAGGGTGTATCACAAAACTTAACACAAACATATACAATATATTTTAATATATAAAAGAGGGAACATTATTAAACCCTATAGCATGCTGTTAGTATTTTTAAACTTCGTAAGAAGAGCTGCTCACACCCACAATCATTCTTTTAAATTTGTCTTGCCTCATTATTTGGCATCTCACTTGTAGTTTCTAAGCCTGCATTTACAAGATACCAAATGAAATTATTAAAAAACTTATCTTAAAAAGACAAGTGAAAATTCTTAGTTGACTACCAGGATAGACGTATCTTGATATAGGCCTGAATAAATATCTAAACCACAACTTTATATTCTGTTTTGACAGCATTATAACTGCAAATTACTGAAAAAAAAAAAAAAAATTGAATAAATGGTGCTTTCAGTCACTGTGTCTCCAGGTTTGAATTTGTTAGAAACAAAGAAAAAGCTTCCTATTGCCTTTACACTTCCATTATCTATCTTGAGAACCAACCTCAGCAGTCAGAATCCCAGACCTTTTTCAGCAAATCACTGTTAGAATCTTCTAAACAACAAATATTATCATCTGCCTAATTTTTTAGTCTTCTCCCAGTCTTTTCTATGTTCATCATACACAATGTCATCCTTAATTCCCACAAAAAATTACTATACCATAAAAGGAAAATATCACAACTGTAGTTTCTTTCCATGCCATTACTCAGCTGAATTGCATAATAAAGACAGATATTTCCAATTGTCCTGGTAATAGTACATTCTGAAAGAATGTGGACTAGGGCATGGCACATCTCCACAGTAATTTAAATTATACATATTATTTTATAGACCAATTTTTTTACCAATGGTAATTTTTTTAGCTTCTTGGGGATAAGAAAGAGTTTATTGGTAAAACAGCATTATTGCAAAACAGCAACTTGGAGAACAGGCAGTTCAACTTAGTCAGCAAATAAAGCAAGACTTTCTTTTCAAGTAATTCAAGAAAGCCTAATGTTAGATTTGAAAGCTCTATATATTCTTACTTTTTCAGGATCAACTTCATTGTTTTTAAAGAAAATATTTACCATTTATCAAATTGGATAAACCCTTTGTTTTCTGTTAGGACTGCAAGTTCCTGTCTTAGGAAACAAAAACAATTATAAAAATGCCCAGAAATAGGGTTCAATTTTTAATATTCTAGAATCACGTACTTCAAAGAAAAACTTCTGCAAAGAGAGCGCAACAAACTTTGCTCCCTGTCCCTAAGTCTTAAAGGAGGATGAAGAGATAATCAGTGCTTGAAGAGACTAAAAAAGTGAGACTATCTTCTATATATTTTGCCTGAAAATTTACAGTCCCTGTAGAAAAGAAGAAATAAAACCTGGCTTCATTATCAGCTTTGAAGACAACCAGCACAGTAAAAACTAGCACCATCTTTGACCTCAAGCAAGAATACTACTTCAACAAAACAGAAAGGATACTACACAGTCAGCATCTGTTTCACATAAATGCTTGGGTGCTGAATGTAAAAGCCTTAAGCAGTCTAACTTCTGCTGTGTTTTAAATACTGGCTGTTAATATGTTACTGTATGATGACATATGAAGACTTCTGTTACCTAAATCCAAAATGACAAAGCAACAAAAATTAAAACTGTATCGAACTTCACTCTGTAAATAACACATAACTACTGACAGCATTAAGAAAAGATGCCTTCATTCAAGTTTGCAAGATCAAATGTCCAGACAAGATCATCACATTACAGTAAAGAGAAATTATATAACAACTGCATAATGACTGAAGACAAAATCCAGGAATAAGACAAAAAATAAAAAACCCAGAAATCAGGCAAAACATGGGCTTCTCTCCAACATCAGCAGCAGAGATTCCAAAACAAAATTTAACAATGATGTCTTGGGTTGACAAATGTAAAATGCTTTGGTTTATTTTCATATAGAAGCAAGAGAGAAACCATGCCTACTCCAGAAAGCCCAGGTTTTACCCCCATCAAACAGAAACACATTTCTCAGCTAAAAGGTTAAGTGCTGACTAGAGAATCACAGAATGATTTAGGTTGAAAAAGACCTCTAAGATCATCAAGTACAACCTTTGACCTATCACCACCTTGTAAACTAGATCATGGAACTAAGTGCCATGTCCAGTTGTTTCTTGAACACCTCTAGGGATGGTGACTCCCTCGGTGGTCATTCCAATGTTTAACAACTGTTTTCATGTAGAAATTCCTCCTGATGTCCAGCCTGAACCTCCAGTGGTACAGCTTGAGGCCATGTCCTCTCATCCTGTTACTGGTTGACAGGAAGAAGAGAGCAACCCCTTTTCAGCCACAACCTACTTTCAGGCACTTGTAGAGAGTGATGAGGTCACCTCTGAACTTCCTTTTCTCCAGCCTAAATACCCACTCAGCTGAGGAGTTTCCTCAGCTGCTCCTCACAGGACTGGTGCTCCAGACCCTTCCCCAGCTCCACTGCCCTTCTCTGGATTCTCTCCAGCCCCTCAGTGTCTTTCTTGCAGTGAGGGCCCAGAACTGGACACAGCACTCCAGGTGTGGCCTCAGCAGTGCCCAGCACAGGGGGACAATCCCTGCCCTGCTCCTGCTGCCCACACCATTGCTGATCCAGGCCAGGATGCCCTTGGCCTTCTTGGCCCCCTGGGCACACCCTGCCTCATGTTCAGTCACTGTCACCAGCACCCCCAGGTCCTTTCCAGCCACTCTGTCCCAGCCTGTGGCCCTGCCTGGGGCTGTTGTGACCCAAGGGCAGGACCTGGCACTTGGCCTTGTTGAACCTCCCACCACTGGCTCAGCCCATGATCCAGCCTGTCCAGATCCCTCTGCAGAGCCTTCCTGCCCTCCAGCAGATCAACACTGCCACCCAGCTTGGTGTCATCTGCAAACTGAGAATGCACTTTATCCCCTTGTCCAGACCAACAATAAAGATATTAAACAAATCTGAGACCCACAATAAACTCCTGGGGAACACCCCTAGTGACCACCAACTTTTGGAACAAAACAAACTTTTGGAAGCTTGCTTTTGCTCTCTGCCTTGACAATGAAAAAGTGACAGAACTAGCATTTTTATGCAATATTTCATATAAGAAATCAGATTACATATTTTTTTAATACAGACATCCAAACATCCGTAGTCAAAGAAAAAAGGAAGTACAAGTGCAGTAAAAAATTCTGACAATCATTCTGTCTTTGAGAAGAGATAAATGGATGAAAACAACATTCTGGATTAATCCTCATCATGAGCCAAAACTCCACTAAGATAAGCTTTCTCAAAACACATGTATCAGCATAAAAGTCATAAAATAAGAAAAGGTTAAAGGACTTTAACAAGGATCCGCTATAGACTACAGAGATTATATAAAATATAAAAATTTTATATAAATTGATATTGATAAAATATCAATTGATAAAAAAATTTATTTACCTACATGAATTATATATTTCATATAGCTTAGGTAGCAGAACATACAAACTGGACTATAAATGATTCACCCTACTTCTAAAAAAAATTGAAAACCTGACATTATGACTAAGTGCACATAATGCACATAACAACAAGCAGTTATCTACACTAGCTCTGGGGAGTGGTCCCTTTGTGAAAGAAAACTTACTGGGCTGGTTTGTTTTTTTTTTTTACAGAATGCATGCTCAAACAGGAACACGTATGTTTAAATCCATGGACCAGCGGTAGTACAGAGGAAATGTTATGCCTTCCACACATGCTTATCTCAAAGCTTCCTTGAAACAAGTCCAGGTAAGACACCTACCATGCAAAGAGATCTCCTGAAACTTTCCTCAAGAACCAGGTCAAATTCTACCCCACATCATTTAAGAGAGGTTACAAGCTTGCTGAAAAATCTAATAAATATCCTCAATATTAAGTCTAGTATATTTACATAAATGTAATAAGAAGATATACAGAAATGCAATACAATTCTGTGTATCTACACAGAAATTATAGAATATGAAGAAGATCTAAGTGGGTTTTAAATTAGAACGTTAGACTCCACCAGAACTCTCATCAGGAGAGTGTTTTCTTGCTTGTAACAAACAACCTCACTTGAGAATCAGAACTGGGAGCCAAATAGGTTGCCTGTATACAGAATTTTTTTTAAAAAATCCTACAACCATAAAACAACCACTGCTCCAAAATCTAATAAATCCAACAAGAGAACAGTTCTCAAAGAATATAACTCATTATAAGTTGGCTGCCTTTGCAATACTTTCAGTGGTGCAGTAAATATATTGGTTTTGACAAATGTTCACATGGTTACCTGAGCCAGCTCTCATAAGTGAAAGTTTATGCATACAGTAAACACAAGGAACATATACTTCCTTGAGCTGCCACATGAGCCACACTAAAATTACAGTCCAGTTTGTCTTTCTGTATAACTTAAGCACTGCAATCCAAGAAATTACATTAAGGAGATACACCACACGCCTTCCACTCCTCCTGCTTTTTACCCTTTGTTTTTTGAGGTCAGCATTTGTACAACTTTTCTCAACTTTATCTGCTGAGATTTTTAGCTCCAGCTGGACTGATCTATCATTTTAAAATTTAAAATAACTAACAATTTAAAACTGACAGTTATGATGACATTTAGACATTGCATGTTTCATAAACAAAGAATAAATGCCATACCTCCAAGTTCTTTTACGTTCAAAATTGCATTCTGGAATGGCACTGCTTTTATACTAAAACCTAAGAAGAGAAAGAAAGAGCATTAGTAAGCTATTTGTTAAAGGAGCCTTTTGGAATCAATTGCATATATTCAGAAAAAACAACTTTTTCCATCAGGAACCAGGATTTTGCCTGAGAAATTTTGTTTCAATGTGTGGATGGAAAAGCGGTAAGAGGTGGAGGAATGCCATGGAGTGGGACAAGAATAAATCAGGATAAGCAATGCAATTTTCAATTATAAGTACCTGGCACACAACATTTAGCACAAAATTTCTATCCAGACCATCTACCACAATATACTTCTACAAAATAATCTTTTACTGCATCTGGAGCTAAAGTAGGTAATTCAGACTACCAGTAATATGAGTTGATCATTCTGCAAATTTTAGGTGACATTGAAGACAACGTGCAATTCAAACCACTGTATTCTTCCATTTAAACTTCATAGGTTTTGGTTGCACTTGGATTATTAACCCTTTCTATAAATGTTATTGACTGAGAGATCCTTCTACAGACCTTAGTTGGATATATTAAAATGGTCATAAGCACACTGGAAACATCCATGAATCCTCTATTAGCCTGATTTTTGCTTGAAATTAAAAGAAAAATTAATAACAAACAAACAGAAAAACACCACAAAATGTGATCTTTACCCTTAACTCAAAATTCAGACAGACAAGAGAAAGGGACGGTGAAAGGCCCCCAGTCATATCAATGTATTATACACTAAATTTTGCATGTTCAGTGCATACATATATATAAGTGTACATAATACTTCATGTAGGAAAAATTATGTCTGCTCTTTCAGCAAAAAACATCCTGACAGACGTTAAATTTATTTCCATCTAGCACAAGTAGTTTCAATATGATTACATACCTGTGAACTGAGTAAAGTAGTTTTGAGAAAATGTGTTTCACTTCACGTTTATTGGCTATCACTTAACAGAAACAAGATTTTTCTCTCCTTGGTTAGACCAGTAAGATGTGACAGCACTCCTACTATGGTCAGTGCTATAAGCAATAGGGGAGAGTACAAGAAAATCTGTAGGGAATAATCATGAAATATTTCAGAGATTGTTGTCTTAAAAGAAATCCTAAATTCTTCCAAAAAGAAAGGAAAAAATGGTACAGACCTGAGTGGCATTGATGAAAAAAGCAATAATATATGTTACAGTTTGAAAGCTGAGTGGAGAAATTGTCAGACTGTATTCTTGGACTTGGATTCACCACAATATTTTCTGATATACCACATTTAAGAAGATTAATTATAAGCTGAATACCCTAGATGTGCATCATTTTGGTTTGCCTGCCTAGTATTCTCCAGAGTTCTTTTTCATTCTTCAAGTTGCCTAGTTACATAATGGTATTTTATTGCATCTCTCCAGAAAAACTGAATCAATTTAATTTTTAATTAATGGTCTTTTCATAACTTCCTCTGATAGTTTCCTCTGATAGCTCATACTTCCATTTATGTTGCTGTAACTGTTCCTTTCAGGGTCTAGTGTTAAATTTGTTCTAATCCCAGAGATAAAGCTCAAGTGAGGGATAAAAAAAATAGTTATTAAAAGGCCCATTACTCTACAGTTTTCTTCTAACTTTTTGAGGTAGTAACCTTCTCACAACCAACTGTCAGACCTCTCTAACACTGCCAGTACAACCACTATGGAGGCCATAGGTTAATTATGCACAGGTTAATAAAAACACTATTTTCTTATACCTGTTTTACATTTACTTCACATTTGTATTAAATAATCTTATTTTCTTGTAAATGAAGGAAACATACACTGAAAACCAGTTAAGGTTGCTAAGGCACCATCATGAAATCCAAGCCCTTGAACCACAGCTACAGTACGAAGCCATGTAACCATAAACAGGAGGTACTTGTACTTAGTATCTGTTCCATCAGCAAATCAACCATAATAATTGCTGCAGCCACTGAAGCAGATTTCTTCAACCTCCATGACCTAATATGCCCTCTTTCCAGCCAGGTATTCCCTCTTCTTGCTTCATATGTTTGTTTCTGGTTTTTCTGGTGCTGTCTCCTTCTTCGTTTGTTTTTTGTTGGTTGCTTGGTTTTGTTTGGGTTTTTTTTCAATCGAAACATGCTTTTCACTATTAGGCATTCTGGTTCACCATTATCAGGATGCCTATTTAAATTTCTTGGACTTAAGATATCTCTTATCTGGTTGTACTGTCTGTTTTTATGTATCTTCTCAGTACCACTGAAAGTTTCTGTAAATTGAATCTTTGATCACAATCTGCCCTTACTACATAAACAAGCCTATTGTTCATGTAAAAAGCTGGGATTATCACAAAAAAACCCATATTTCCATTACATTTATTCTTTTGGTTGCTAGTTTATACCACAAGGCAGTGTGGACCAAGTATGTACAGAAATAAATCCGAATTTAAGTTTCAGAGCATCAGTGTCTTTTTCTATTTTATGGCATATTATCTTCTTATCTCTCCAATATATAGGGAGATGGTCTAAAAATCAAAAGTAAAATGAGAAGAAAGAAACATTTTAATGTGTGTCAACAGTACAGTGCTACTGTATGCTATGGTTCTGCTTCATGGGACCACACTGTTCAGACTTGCAACATATTCTAAATTGCATGTTTTCATGGATATTCGCCAATGTATCAACAAATACTGAAAGAAAGTAGTAACAGCTCCAAAGTGACCCACCAGGTACTTTAAAGAGCAAGATAAGTAGGCTGAAGTTCTCTACAGCCTTTGCTACGTGTTTCAGGAGCCATCTTTGGACAATATTCCAGCACACCATGGAATAAAGGCAGCATCCTACCTGTGGTAGACACAATATTCTCCGGGCTTTCACTGCAGAGCTGAGACAGAAGACTCGTCTTGCCAGAACCAGAGAGGCCTATGCAAACCAAGTCATACTCGGGTCGTGGTGGTGGTGGTCCCTTGCAGCAAAGTGCTCTAAAACACTACCAGGGTAGGGTAAAACAAACAGAACAAAACCAAAAGGAAGAGGTTACTTTTCTTTTTTGGCAAATGTTTATTCATTTAACCCTCTAAAAAGGAGTTTATAAACTTAAAGGCATTACAGAGAAGCAGATTATTTTTTCAGCTTATTATTTTGACTAAGTCAACAATTAATAGACTAAGACCACCTCAATTAAAATCTAGAATAACTTTATAAGAAAGCAAATATACATATTAACTTTCACGTAAACCTCAAAAAGCTGGTGTGAGGAATGACATCCATTTCCTAACTAGCACAAACTGCTCACACCACGAGACAGGCACGTGCCCTACTCGGCTCTGCAGCTGATTATGCATGAGTTTCCCTCCTGTGCCAATTTCATGCAATACCTAGTGTGAATATCAGAGCCAATCCTGAGCAGCTGCTGACCACGCTCTACCTGTTGTCACAGAAAAGAATCAGAGACCTTTGCTCCACTAATGTCCTTTGTGGGCTTGCTTTGTCATGCATTTTAGCTCAGAACAACAGCTGTTAAAGGGTACAGCTTGTAAATAAACAAATAAACAAACAAATAAATAAACAAATAAATTTTGCTGGACATAGATCTAATAAAAACAGATAGATCTCTCACTTTCCCTGGAGAAGCATAAATTAATCACAATGTAAACAAATAAAAATCTCTTACACAAGGCCTACTTCACATTTCTGCTCACTTTTCTTAAAAGGTTTTGCAGAAGTAGGCCAAGTTTATCCAAAAGGTTACTTAGGCCCTCATTAAGTTCTTCAATTTTTTGTTTACGTGCAATTTAGAAACATTTTATGAAAAAAATCTAAAATCGTACAATTCCAGTAAAGCTAGGAAGTTTGTATTTTATGTATAGAGCATAAATACTCACTAATTACCAAGGTAGATTTCCACCACCCTAATATATATACATAAATAACTTTTTCCCCAGTATTTGCCACCTTTATATCAAAGGACGACATTTGCTCTACTAGGGAAGGGAAACATGTCTGTGCAATCAGCCCTTTCTCACACATTCTGTTTTTACATAGCCTCAGCTCTTTATTTCCATCTTAACCACAAGTCTGCACTGCACTGATTGCAGGAAAAGAAATCCAGTCTTTACAACCTTAACCTAGTTTGCCTTGACAACTGCCCAGGTTTTCTCACTGAGGGACACTGGAGGAGCAGAGAAACTGAACTGATGTCAGTAAGGCTCTAATGCAAACAGTGGGATCTGACCCTGTGAGCAAGTCGTCCAGTGAGAATGTGATTATAAAATGACGGCTCACTCAACGCAGAACCTTAATTGGATTCTTTCAGTATAGATGGTAAGCTATTACACATGCTGCCAAAACAGTTTTCATTGCTTTGAAGAAGCAAAAGACAAATTCACTGAAAGCTACGAAACTACTTCAGCAGCTTTTAAAAGAGTGAAAGGAAACATTTTAGAAGTAAGAGTATGTAAAATAATATTTGAGCTGAATAAAGGCAGCAGATTTTAAAAATAATAGCTTTGCCTCCATCAAGATTTGATTCAAAAATTATTTTCTTTAAGAAGGCTTGCCCTTGAATGTGTCCATACCTTAAAGGAATAAATTCGCCCTCTAGCTTTATTTACTGATGTTTTATTTATTTACTGGTTTATACTTATCTCACAGGTTCTACAAAGCCACAGCAAACATTCTACTGTGGTACTTAAGTGAGAAAGGCCAACTGAGTTCATTGAACAAGATAAACTCCTTTAAACAGAGCTTCCACTTAATGGATATCAAGCTGAAAGCCACATAAAATCCTTCAGAGCTTGCCAGAGCTCCCGAGGCTGCATGTCAGACCCTCTACAGGCAGTCTTTAAAAGGATTCAATTTGTCCCTGTCATCATGGCATCTTTGCAACAACCTCTTGATGTCACATTGAAAAACATAAAGGAATAGATAAGCTGATGGAATCCTGTGCTTCTCAGTCCAGGCACTGTGCTGGTTCTTATGCAACCAGACATGACCCTCGAGCCCTGACAACACCTAATAACATACAGTTCTGTGAAAGACAATTTCTGCTCTTTGCAGAACATATATGTAGGCTCTGTGGGTGACAGGCAGGTTTTGTGGACCTCAGAATCTCTCTACTGCAAAAAACTAACTTAGGCTGGAGAATCTTTATATGCTGTGGATGAAACACATGATCAAAAATCCAGGTCAGATTGCATCTCCAAAGTAGCACATTTAGACTCCCCACCCTCTCACTTATCCTTCACTATTAAGCACAGTTAGGCATGAAAATTTCAGACAGACCCCTAGAAGACAGGAACATGGCTCCCTCCAGACCACTCTTGTATTTTATTTGGTATTATTCCCCTATCTTTGCTATATTCATGACTTTGTCCTTCTGCTAGGCTAATTTCCTTCAGTAAATTGGTTTGGTTGTAATGAAAACAATTTTTTAATACTCTAGCTTCAAAAAGCTGCTGAAACCTAAGCTATTGTGTACAGCACTTAGCAGCAGCTGAGATGAGAAATTTTAGAGCACATTGAAGGGAACGCTTGTAATAACAGATTTAGACTTTATAAACTTGTTTCGCAACCTTCCTTACTCAAGCTCAATGAACATCTTTCCCATTGGAAATACCACTACACAAACAGCCTGATCACTCTCTTCCTGTTCTCTCAGCAGCCTAGTTACCTGCTCCCTGACAAAGTTAGGGCCATTTATGCATCCATTATAGAGGCCTTTATTGTCACAACTGTGGCAGCTGCATCTAGCAGCTACACAGTATCTGTGGGGAGTAGAAAATTCACAAGTCACAGACCATGCAAATAAAATTGCATCTTATATTCTGCATTTTATTATAGACAGGAAATGCATCCTGAAATATTTTATAACCATTAACTAGAGCTACACATTATTTAAGATGTTGTCACATATTACAGTGCACTCTGAAAACCACAAAACTGCAAGAAATGCGTACCAGTAACTAAAGAAGTCATTCCAGAATTCCAAAACACAAATGTATCAAAAACATTGAGAGAGTTGCTCAATTCACAACTAGTGGTGAGTTCTTTCCCAAACCAGCATACTTTCCACTCCATTTAGTCAACCCAAAAGGCATAAAAGAAGCTTGAATTAACTTGCCAAATATAAACCTAGTAGTCTCCTCCATTGATTCCCAAACCTGATTTGCTCAATGGGCAATAAAATCCTGCCTTTTAGGTATTACGAAACAAACTCTAAACCCAAACAGTGCCTCTTAGAGGAAGTGTCAGAGCAGACAGAAAAGAAAACATTGGACTGCTGTAAATACAGGGTCAAGCAGAGCTAGTTGGCACAGAGACTGAAAAGTTGTTTGGGATATGGTCATGTATTTAGACCCCACTGCTAACAACAAAAATGAAACATTTTTTTGAGCCTTCTCATCCTATCAGGGTAAGACCTTACTTAGTATAAAGGAAATGACATGTCAGATTGTCAACTTCCACAATTTTTGAGAAGATCTCAAAGCCACCGGATGGGGAAAATAGGCAATGCAAGGAGAGGCAGGCAGGGAGAGTTAGGAGTTGATTTTTTAATGAGCAAACATATTTTTAAGTACTGAAAATAAAACAATAAAGTACCTTTAAAAATGTATGCATTTAATCAGTTTTTGGAAAAAAAGGATGGATTTATCCAGGAAACTGGGAGTAATAGGTGCTCCAGTCTGCAGAAATCTTTGTGATATTCAGCAGCACTGTCACTTACATTTTACTTGTCCGTGTGCCACATGTGCATGTATAATCATTTTGTAAGAGTTAAGGGAAGAAGCTAACCAGTTCTAATCCTCCTTACAGATTTCTAACCCAAGGAGATGATTCTGGGGTTTAGGCATATCAGTATTTATGCTAACAATCCTAGACAGTGTCCCTTTAAAGCCCTATGGAGATTTCTTCTGGGAAAATCATATTGTGTTTATAGCAGGGATGGCCAAACACTTCAGATATATGTGCCACTCGGAGATCACAGATTGAAGCTCTGGGCAGCAACTGTCCCTGAATTAGTACTCTCTACAACACATTAAACTGCCTCCAGCTGTTGAGTCTGTCTTTGCCTACTCATTGTACTTCTCGTTTCACTCTCCTTTTTGGGGTGAAATACTCCATTATTTCTGCTTTGTTCTGGACCCATCTCCTGTCTGTTTCTTTTGTTGCCACTATTTAATAGGGACAAACAGAAGCAAGGGATTTCATGCTTAGTTGGTTAAACACACACACTCTCATGGAAAAATACCCTAAGTTAGTGCAGCACTAATGCTAACAAACCAAGCATTCAGAACTCTGGAAATACAGAACGAAGGTGGAAAGCTCAACCCTAACTCTGCTCCCTTCCCCCCTCTTGGTTATATTTATGGATATGGTCTCTTTTTACAATTTTTACATTTATTTTTCATTTAAGGTATCTTTGAACAAACAGACTTCTAGTACTTGCACACTTCTACCCAGAGGACTGGTTAATCATTTAAAGCTGTTGATAAAACTCAAGGCGTTTATTTAAAAAAGTAAAATTTGCACACAGTAGGCTCCATAGCCCTGATGTTCTCTGAGATCACACAAGCACAAAGAAATGTCAAATCTTGAAGAGACAATGTGAAGTAGGGACACAACAACACAAGACAGACAATTACAACATTAATGATGGGAAATAACTGAATGCAAGTAATAAAACACACAAGGCACCAGAATGAAATTATACACTGTACAGGGGTGGGGGATGAAGGGTATATAAATAAACTAAATTTTAACCGTATGAATAATTTTTAACTAGTACAACAAAATTCCATGCATTTCACAGTGAGCTAAAGTTGCAGGCTCCTCAACTTCCATGCTGCTACTGTACAGGTGGTTATACCTCTACAAAAAAAAACAACCAAAAAGCCAAAACCAACCAAAGCTCATCTTTATATGACTTCAGTAGTAAGGGCACAACCTAAGACTGCTGTAAATTTTGTGGCTACCGAAAGAGATAAATGTAGATGCATGTAGCCACTGCCAGCCTGAGTGATGTTCAGCACAGATAAAAATCCTAGCATCATGACTAGACACCTTCTCTGACTGTCCACAACCTCATTAAGCAGTGACCACCATGCTCAAGATCCTCCACCCCAATATGGACAGGACAATGATCCGAAATCCAGGGAAGGCTCAAGATCTCCTAACTGCTACACCATTCCTTGCACAGGATAAAAAAATCCTCTTCTTTAACCTGGTTAAGGAGTGGTCACCCCACAGATTGAACCAAAAGCAGTCATTCTCCACACATATCTACTCCTCCTCAACTTTACATCAGCCTGTGCTGCAGAAAAACCAACAAGTATAGGCATTTAAGAATGGATAACATAAAAAAGGACAGAATAAAACTATTTCTCACGGAAATAAGGCAGTTTTAAAGAGCAAACAGTCCTGGTGATATCCTATCTCACAGAAATCACAGAGAAAGAGAATTGTTTGGGTTGGAAGGGACCATAAAGGTCATCTAGGTCCAGCTACCCTGCCAGGGGCCAAGACATCTACCACACCAGGTTGCTCAAGGCCCCACCCAGGGTGAAGGCTAGGATGAAGCACCACAACTCTCTGGACAGTCTGCTTCAGGGTCTCACCACCCTCACAGTAAAGAATTTATTCCTAACACCTTATATAAAACTACCCTCTTTTAGTTTAAAACCATTCCCCCTCATCTTATCACTACATGCCCTTGTCAAAAGGATGCTCCTTTCAGGTGCTGGAAGGTACTATAAGATCTCTTGAAGCATTTTCTTCTCCAGCCTGAGTGAGCCCAGCTGTCTCAGCCCATCCTCATAGGAGAGGTGTTCAGGCCTCCTCTGGACTTGCTCCCATGGCTCCATGTCCTTCCTGTGCTGGGGACCCCACAGCTGGATGCAGCTCTGCAAGGCGGGGGGTCTCACCAGAACAGAGGAGAAGAGCACATTTCCCTCCCTCCCCTGCTGCCCACGGGGCTCTGGATGCAGCCCAGGACATGTTTGGCTCTCTGGGCTGTGAGTGCCATGGCTGGGGCATGTCCACCCTCTCACCCACCAGCACTTCCAAGTTCTTCTCAGCAGAACTGCTCACAATCTATTCTCAGCTCACAACCTATTCTCTGCCCAGCCTGAGGTGCTTGGGATTGTCTTGCCGCAGGTGCAAAACCTTACACCTGACCCTGTTAAATTTCATGTAGTTCACACAGATCCTCCACCATTACAGGAGACCAAGCAACAATGCATAGTCTAGAGCAGGAATCCCAAATTTTGCCCTTTGACGATGAAGAAATACATTTGGATTCCTTGTTTACCATCTCCTATCAAAATCTTCTTGGTATTTCAGAGGAGCCAGATTCTAGAACCTCAAAAGAAGTAATAGCCTTAAAAAATGTTTCAACATCCCTTGTGGTCCCAGATAAACAAAATACAAGACACAGGCTCAAGCACTAAAACCAGACAAATGACACAGACACATTCATGTTCTAACATATTTGATAACTCTGCTACCAACAGAGAAGGCTTAGAGGAAATACAGTTAAGAAGAAAGAACTGGATGACTTCTGACAAGCCAGATACAACACTGCCGTTCAGAGCATATAATTTCAAAGGACTTCATGGTCATGATAATACAATTACAGTGGGTCAAATTGCAGGAGATAATTTGTTTTATCTGATATCAGATGAACTGCTCTTAGATGAAGGCTTGACCCAAAGTTCAGGAATCATAAAAATTCAATAAATGCAGTCACAGACATAACTTCGCTGGAAGAAGCTGTAAGGCAACAGGAGTCCTTTTCCTACCATCGGCCAAAATAAACCACAAACCTCACATCCAAAATGGAAAATGAGCTTCTCTGACCTTAATCTCCTACACACTCCCTATAAAATCAAAACCAAATTATGATTCTCCCTTACATTCACACTAGAAGAAAGAATGAAGTAATAAATATCAAATTCTAGATGTACTCAGATATTCAGTGAAGTAGTAGGATTTAAAAGCTTACATAAAATTAAATGGCAAACAGTTATGACAAATCAAAGCTGAGTCAGCAAACAGCTATAAACACATGCACAGGTGGTACTCTGAACAGGAGATGATCACTCGCTTCACTGCAGTGTCAAATCAAGCTCCAAGAGGACTTTTGGACTCTTCTAAGTTCCATCAAGTGTAGAATTATTGCTCAAGTTGTTTCCTCTCTGACAGTTTGCTTTCCACTTGTTTTATTACACAAGAGTAACTCATTCAATCCACCAGTCCATTCACATTTAACAGCAAGAGACAAAGGCAACAAAAAAGATGAATGAAAGCCTTTGCAAACAGTTTGTTTCACAACTTAAGGAAACACAACTATGCTAAAAAAGCCTGAAGAATCATCAAAAATACCAGCAAAAAGGCAGTAGCAGCACCACCCAAATGTGGAAAAGTTAAAGATGCGACACCTCCTGTCACGTCTAATTTCTGGCAAGGATAAAAGATGTATACTTTTTTTCTTAATACATTCCCCTCAAAAAATCACACAAATAACAGCAACTGAAAAAAAAAAATCACACCTTTGAGCTTTCAGGCTTGCTAAAAGGCATCCCTCTACAGTTTCTAAGTCAAACTACAAAAAGCTTTTCCATGATTTATCTGTGCTATAAGGTGGGTTAGCAAATTTTTTTTTTTCTAGCATAGAATGAATAATTCTGTTCTGCTCACATGGGATCACAAAAGCAGAAAGAAGCATATAGACCACTTAGTGCTCCATGATTTTTTTCTGAGCGGACTACACAACTACATGCCACCTAATGCAACAGCAGGCTTTGTTCCTTTTTTCTCTTCAAAAACTATTTACAAGTACACAAGACCTTGGACATTCATATTCGACACACATGGCACACACAGGAGTACTTTGGGAGTACTTTGGTAACAGTATCAAAAAGAGGATTTATTGAAAGAGTAGAGTGACATCTTCAAGCCCCATGCCAGAATGTGTCAAAGGAAAACAGTAAGAAAAATATATCTGTTGCAAAGAGAAATCTAGCTGTTCACTAGATGGAGGCAAATGAAGACTTGCATTGTATTCCATACATTCAAAGAGTAAAGAACAAGAAAAGCTACTGCTGCTGTCCTACTGTTAAAATTTGCAGGCAAATTCAAAATACACTAAGAGAGTAAGACCCACCATGCCCTGTGAAGTGAAACTTCTGAAATTTACAAAAGGATCTATATAACAAAATGGTCTCCAAAAAAATCAGTTAAGTTAAAATAAAAACAAATTCATTAGAAACATAGTTGAAAAAAGCATGGGAATAGCCAAATCCAAACAAGAGAAGTGAGTCCTCATGCACTAATGGCCAGAAGATCTCAAGGGGGATTCAGGTGATTTCAGTGAATAAATCCCTGAAGAAAGTAACAAGATCTTAATTCCTCCATCCATTGTATCAGTAACATTACAGAAACAGGCAAACTCCAGTATATTTTTCCCAACCAGTTTCATACAAAGCTTTCAGAGTTGTTCACCATCATAATCATAAATAAAAGAAAATAATTCCTGAGGTGAGTGTGTTTCTCTTGAGTATCAAAAAGCAAAGTAACCTAGAGAAACTCCAACAGTTTTGAGGGAAGAAGAAGAAGAAATAACTAATGTTTACTTGAGGCAAAGTTTCCTCTGAGATTAAGCCCAAAGATATGTCTTGTTCCTTCTTATGAAAGATTTCAAAACTAACACTTGACATCAAATCTGAGAAAAAAGAGGGGAAATCTCTGAGGACAGCAGTCCAGACTGTTTTCTATAAAGTCTGGTCTTACTGAACAAGTTCATAGCTGAGATTGAATAGTAAGTACAATGAGATTTTGAGTATTAAAGTTAAAAAAACTGTGCAAAAAAACCTCCAAACTATATCAAACAAACAAACAAAAACCCCAAAAACCAACTGCATACACACAAACAAACAAACAAGGGGAAAAAACAAGCAAAAAACACCACAGAGAGAAGAAAAGGATGCATTGACATTTGGGGTGCAGGGGGAAGCCACAAACAGGAGAGTTTTAGTCAATTTGCAAAATACCCTAAAAGCAAATTTAAACACAATCATGATAGTGTGACAATACATTAAGAAGCAAAGTACAGTTTCAAGTGTGACTTCTAAACGTGCTCAGGAACCCCTGCTGCTCTCTGCTCATGCAGTACACTGAGAACACCATGGTAAATTTAGGCATTACCAAACCAAGAAGTGAACAAACCAACAAGTGTTTGACTGCCCTAAAATTATCAGGAAATAAGGAAAGAAGATATAAGTAGAAAGTGATGCAACAAAAGTTGCTAAAATAGAAACAGTGAGTAGAAACTTAGGCAACAAAAGTTAATAAAACAGAAACCGGGTATACACTTAACATCTAAATAGCACTATTAGTATACACAATCCAACAAGAAGTAATCAGAGGATTTAGATAATAGAAGGAAGGGGACAGAACAAGGACAGCCTGATTTTGCAGACTGTGCAAGTCTTCCGGCCAAAGAATTCTTCTGCTTGGAACACTAAAGACAAGACTGCTTTTCAACACCAGAAAATGGAGTAAGAATTATACCAGTATTGATGCATTCACAAATCAAAAGGAGATCCAATAGACTATTACCAATCCATGGCATTACCAGTCTCCAGTGTTGAATTTGAAACACTAGATAATTGAAGGCTCTAAGTATCTCCTATTCATTTATCTCCCTTTGAATTATTTCAATCTTATGTGGCCTTTTCCTTTTACTTTCCCAGTACACTATATTTACAACAAATGAGAATCTTCAAGAGAATACCTGTTTTGACCAAAAGACCCTAGGGAATATGAAACATGCAGTAACATATACAGGAACCTCTCTTCCCTCCCCCTTATAGAGCCTAACAGTTTTACTTGGCTAGCACAGCACATTACTACCATGGGAGGAAAGAGACCAACCCACACAAAAACATTAATCCAAAATATACAATTAGAGGAAGGCATATGAGTCTCAAGTACCATTAAAAATGCAGAACAGGTTTAGCCTCAATCAAACTCTTAATGAGTTAGGTTTGAGAAACTTCAGCCATTGAAAACATCTCATGCTCCAACACAGGCATTTCACATTTCTCTTGTCTCCAGTTGCAAGTTTGGATCTTTTTTCTGCCTACATATCTACGATGGAGTTTCTCAGCTGACACCCTGCTGATGAAGACTCCATTGGCTATTTTGTTCACTTAGAACTGCAAAATCAGAACTGAAATTTATTATTCCTGAGCATGAATAAATCAAGGACTACATAGCCTTTAAACCACCTTAAAGACAATGCCAAGAGATGCCCTGCTTCTACTGTCTGAAAGTTTGGGGAACACAACTCAGTTTGAGATGGGGATTTTCAGTGACAGGGAAGGGAACAGATCCCACAGAGAAATGTGTCAACTACAGACAATAGTTGTTTTCATGAATTCGCACTGTTAAATAAAACTAAACAAAACCAGATTAAAATCAAATTAAACACAAAAAATCTACACATCAACCACACAAACAGGAGATCTATTTTTTTTTTTTCAGTAATCATTGACCAATGTCTATTCATCTTCTATAGTTAGATAGGAAATAAAAAGCAAAATGGAAGCTGGCAAGAACAAGCTTTATTTTTTTGTGAAAAACCCATTATTGTGGCTTGCTCACAGAACAGCCTGCCACACAGCTATGCAGACTCATGACTATGTCAGTGTGCCTGCTCTGTGGTGCTGACAGCCCAAACCAAGAAATTTCTCCTGGTGAAACAACCACTACTTTTTATCAATTAAGAGTCATGAAACACTTCAATCCACAAGAGTGTATCACTATGCCAGATTTTTTTTTTCTAAATCTCAGAACTGCTGAAAGCTTTTTAATGGGAATTTAATTTTTCTCCTTTGAGTAGGTGTAGCCTCCAGTCAGCTCTAGGAAACCAACACTTTTAAAAGGAGTACCCTTCCTGTGCAATCTGTTTCCCAGTGATATTGCTTTCCTTGAAAGTGTGATGAGTGTCTTGGGTTTTTTCAGATAATTATTACACAACAGTTCCATAATTTTTTTTGTCATTTAAAAAAGCAATACCAATTTTTTGATTGTTACTTAAGAATACACCTGATGTTGATAAATACAAGCAAAAATCCAAGAAGAAATACACTTAACATGTTCAGATAACTGAGCACAGCTCTGGGATGCTTAGTTCCTCAGCTGATTTAATACTTAGCTGTGGAAGATTTAATACATGTTCTAAGGAGCCTGCAGACACTTCAGTAAGAACTGACTCATTGCTTCTTACGGGAATAAAATTTTTATCTTTTATTCTAAATCAGCATAAATCTTGCCAAGCTGGGAAACTCCTTTTTGCTGGCATGAGAGAAAAAAATCACTGAGGACCAAGGAGAACTGCCATAATGATGAGAGTCTATCAGAGAAACATAAGCAATCTGTAGCTGGTAGCATAATTCAGAGTGAGACAATGAATAAAAACATGCTCAAGAAATGGAAGACAGTTGTCCTTTAAAGACTAAGACATAATGATTAGATGTAAAAGCAGTACAATGGCTTTAATCCAACTTTTTGTTTTAAGTATCTTAAATTTTTACACTCACTTTCCTAAAGACTAGCAGACTACTAAAGAATCTTAATAAAGAACTGGAAGCTGTGATTTTGTAGTATAAAGGTATAATAAACTTTAACAGTGACACCTCAGCTACTGCCAATTACCTACATATCATTAAATCAGTATTTTTGAAACACAGGGAACATGTAGAGCGTGAGAAAAGATGCACATAGTTCTATTCATGCCACAGAGATTTCTCACTGAAAAGGATGCTTTCACAGCTCACAAGTAATTCATCAAAGCAATTTATTACAATGAAAAGATACAACAAGGCACGGGATATTATCATACTATTTTATGCAAGGACCAAGGAGTGCAGTACACTTTGATCATGTTATTGGAGAATAAAGTTACAAAGTGTAGGATTTCAGAAGAAACTAACTGCTGTAAAACATGTCAAAAATCACAGTCACTGAAAAAGCACTGGAAGAATTTTACTTTCTTAAGTATTATTAATATAGTCCTCTTTATTTGAAGAAACGTGTAATTGATCAGGTTTCCTCATCCTTGCAAGAAATTCTTAAGATTATACTGTCAAGATTATTGCCAGAAATATAATCACAAATTATGTCTTAAAGAGATCAATGCTTAACCAGGAAGAAAAGGCAGTCTACAGAGCAGGGAAAGAGATGTCAAACCTTGGTTTCCTAGTGCACTGCACACAATCCTTATCTGACACCTGGAGGTGGAATCATAATATCATCATGCAATAGATGAACTTTTATGTGAGAGGTCTGCAGAACAGAGAAGAACAGTTGATGTACTTCTACATTGGAAACACTACCTCTGTAGACCAGTAGGAAAGAAAACTCTGCCACAAAATCCCACAGCCCAACAGAGTAAGAGCTGCTAGTGAGGCATCAGCTCTACATATAACCTTGGACAACCTAGCTTGGACTGGTATTGTTGAGCAGGAAATACCAGGGACCTTTTGGATAGATATTGAACCAAAGGAATGAAAAGAGGAGTTCCTCCAAGACTGCAGTCACTTCCAATTCTGAAGTTCAAAAGCAGAAAGATCGGATTTTGAAGTACTTGCTGCAAAAGAATGTTTTCTGCTCATTTTTATACAAGCATTTTTTAACGCCTATATAAATGAGAAAAAAATGCTGTTTGCATTCTCTGACAAGTCAAAGTTTCTGATGTCCAAAGGACAGCACGAGCCCCTAAATCTTCTGCAACAGAGAAGAGGCAAATTGTGTCAGGTCACTATCCTTAACTGATATGTACCAAGAAAATCAAATTAGAAAAATCTGGAGCAACATATCAAAAAAAGCATAATAAGACTGACCATTCCCCTAGACTCACCAGTTAGGCAGAATGATGAAGCAGAAGTTCTCCTGTCACTATTTACCATACTGATCAAATCTGAAAATTTGCTAACAGCTACTGGCTTTCCTATTGAAATTTTCAAGTTCTTTACCACAGAAAACTAAAATATCTCAGACTTTTTTTAAAGCATTAAGTGCTCTCTCTCCAAATGCATAAATAATTTCATGGAAAAGAACAGAATATCTAGGCCTAAGGTTCAAAATTAAGTAAATCAGGAGAAATTCTAGTGAATACATGCTGTCTTGAGTAATTTTCCTAAAAATGCCTCTCAAAGGTCCTTGATATTTGGAGGTCAACTGTGATTTCCAAAACTAATGCACCTTTGCCAAAATTTTCAAACTGACAATAGTAGTAATTTAGGTTAGTTTTAAGTTCATTCTTAGAAACAGATTTTATTAAACCTATTTTTAAATGTACCTAACTTCCCTAAGTTGAAGCTAATGTAAAATTGAGAGAAAGAGCAGGAAAAAACCTACAAAAAGTAGCAAGAATGGGGAAAAAACATATTGCTTTTAAGGTATTACTTCCAGTGAAATACCACTGAAGTTCAACATAACTGAAGCCACAGTGCAATGTGTGTAAAACAGACAAGAGTCTAAATTCCATACACTAGAAGAAAAGCAATACTTACATGGCTTTTTATAAAAATTTCGTTCAGAATTAGAATTTAGTTGCGGCACTGATTCAACCTATATATGTACTTCAAAAGAAAATGGTCCTTCCACACGGAAACGTAGTCTAAAGCAACAACAAAATGCAAATTTCATGCTAGTTTTTTGGGTTTTTTTAAGGCATCAAAAAATATGAGAACAGGATTGTGATGTCCATCAAGCACAAGGGAACCAGAGCAATTTAAAGTAGTTTATTGTAAGAGGACACAACTGAGCTGAGAAGTCTCATATTTGACTTGTGTCCAGAAACAGGAATCAAAATGAACTATTAAGCTGTAGTCTAAATGTTTGAAGATTTTTTCAGCTGGGGATATTACACAGCCTTAAATGGTAAAAACAGTTAAGTCCTATCCCAATAAAAATCCTTGGAAAAATAATCTTCTACAAATAAGATGAAGATAAAGTTCCAACAGACCATAAATTGATTTGGAAATGCTCACATTAGAAAAATCACATTACAGCAACAAGCACACCATTCAACAATATGAAGCCAGGTAAATATTTTTGCACTAAGCGTACATATGAAGTCCATTGTAAAAACATTAAAACCTACTTGGACTTCCAGGCACACTAAAGTATTTTAATGACAAATGTATCGTGATTCTTCTTCCTGCTGTCTCCTGCTTTTCTCTTCTGCTAAACCTTACATTCCAGCCTAATAGCAATGTATTTTCTCCTCCAATTAACCATACTATTCAGTGGTATTTCCTAGAAAAATTTTTCTTGTGTGTCAGATAAACACAGAAGAAAATCCTTCAGGGACAGCCTGATATACCACAGATGCCAGTTGAAATAATACCGAACCAAGAAATTAAGAATTTCTTTAGTGAACCTATCAGCACAGAAAATGTGGTAGAAGTACATATTTTAACGAAAATTTAACTCTATCAAGCATGTGACTTGGACTTCATTTCATAATTTTAAAGCTCTGTGGGTTCAGAAGCATCTGAAAAGTCATGCAGTGGGAAAGACCAACTGCGAAAAAAAACAAACTGAAAAGTCTACATGCAAGAAGGAGCCTGATGGTATCATGAACGTTTTATTTGGGAAACAAAAGCAGCTCATATGTGGCATTTTAGAATAACAAAGTCCTCTTCATAATTTTCTGGTTAAAAAACAATTTGGTGCTGCCTGGCTAGACAAAAACAGTGACAAAAAAAAATATTACCTTGCAGGTGCCACACAGGATCTCATTGAGGATAAACAAAAAAACATATTTCATGGAGAAATTGCTTAACTTCTATCAACAATTAAACACTCCATTAAATTAAACTACACATAACAAAGAACTGTGTGAACAGTACAACTCAATCATTAATGTTCTCATACAGTTCTGCACTTCCCACATTTTCAGGAATTAGACCTGCAAGTTTCCCCATTTTTACACATGTTCAAAGAATTCAACATTATTAGACTGTCATAAATGACTTAAGATTTTTTGGCAAGCCATCTGCTGTAATAACTTTGAATTTCCCTTAAGTGCATATTGTGGACAACTTGTTTTAACAAGAATTAACACTACCTTGAGGCTCAGACAAAATCCAAACTCTTAACTCCTTTCCACCACTAATATACCAAGTGAAGGTCAGTGTTATATATGTGTTATGTGCTTAAGGTAGATTAAGATGCGTGACATGCTACATATATTAAACATTCTCTTGATCTTAATTTGAAACTATTAATCCTTCTAAACCAGAGTAAGACCATCCCCATATACTTGGACTATGTACTTTGTATCTCTGGTCAGCAGAGTCAGAATTCTGGAAAAATTTCAAAGAAATACTTTTCCAGTCACAATAGGGTTAAAAATTAAGCAAGATTGCTCATGCCTGCCATTCCACAAATTCCAAATTATTTGAAAAGTCATACTAGTCCTATTCTGCATTCCAAATTCCTGCAATATTCATTAGTCTCAGTAGAAGAACCATCATGAGAGGAACACCAATTTGCTCATAACATTTCCTGTGTTGATTGCACTCTAGATCTACTTTTTTACTGTAGCATATTGGAGAATTTAATCAATCTTCCCAGAAAGAATGTCAGCAACTAGAGCTATTTCAGTGGCTCATTAGCTAGTTATTAGAAACAGACTTCATCACTGATATCTTAGGACAGTGAAAACAAAAACCAGATTGCATGGATTTGTTTTTAAAGAATTTGATGTCATCATTTTTGCCATTATAAATTGATACTGAAAACAAATATTGGCAAAGAAAGCAAACATCTTACACTTTCTGGACTTCTCCATTGACCACACATAGGGAAAAATATTGTTCCTACACTACAAAACACTCCTCTTCCAAGACAGACATGAGATAACATTATTTAGAAAATGGAACAAACAAAACCTTTGATTTTCTATTCTGTCAAAGGGAGAAATCTCAGTTTACAGTTTCTCACCAGGTTTTTCCCCTCCTAATGCAGGATCCTAATGATCCTGCAGCTTTCAACCACTTTACACTGCAGATCATGAGGCAGAAATGTTAGCCATACCCTTCAGCATTTCCTTCATTAACTTGGGTATTCTCCATGTTGTAAATGAATAGGCACATAACTTTGTTCATTCCCAACACTTGCAGCAGGCTGGAAAGTTTCATTCAGAAACCAGAGCATCTAAAAGCTCTAGAGACATTCAACATCATGAAGGTGAAGATTCCTGAATTATTTCACTGGATTTTTATACCCCATCTAGTAAGTACAGTTTTCTCTTTACCAGCAGAGCCAATATTAAAATAATTTCTGTTAAATATAATTATATTCACAGGTCTATAGGAAGAGACTTTGGAATATGGCATCAAGTTCCAGACAGCTTTTTCCTGTACTTTTCTATAGCCTGATAATATGAGTGCTTAACTCACTTCAGTCAATGCTTCCATCCAAACGACCAAAGGAAAATGTTTCAACACTGAAGAGATGCTATTCCCCAGTCATGCTTGTCCTACAGTCACATCATCCAAGGTTAAGCTGAACTGTGTGGTAAAGGTCAAGTTTTTATTTTCAATATCAATACATACTATGCCTATGTAGGGCCCACCAAAATGAACATATGAAGAAAAAGACAATCTCCTCGACAGGTAGTCTTGTTACTTCAGGGGGATTTTCTCATTTGTTGTCTGGGGGGGGAAATAGTTTTTCCTTTTGCAATTGCCAATTTTAAACCCTAGGAGGCTAGGGCTTCGAAACCTGACTACTGAAAGGACTGACATATCCCAAAGAACGTAGGAGGAATCTGATTAGGCTTTTTTATTGGGAACTATTTGCAGTACTCATAGATGCTTACATAGTAACAGTAGCTAAAAACTCTTGCCATCTTTGGCTGTCCAAGAGACTGCACCCCTTCTCCAGGAATGTGGATTGAAGCATAGCTATCCACGTATTCATCACCCCTAGGCTGAGCACCACGGCGCGCTGCACCCCAGGGACGAGGCGTTTCGGCTGAATCAACAGGCACCCTGCCCAGTGCCACGGCACGTGGGGATTGCTCACCGCGCCAGGCGGCCGCTGCTCCGCCGCCAGATTCCTTCCCAGATCGGGGGCTTGATTTCATGTTAACGCGTGGGAGGGGATCCGTTTCTCCATGAATTTCTCTGTTGATGATGATGGCAGTTGAGAGATCATTGCTGTGGGCCAAAATCAGGGTAGGGAGGCTCGTTTCCACCGCAGCTGACTTCAGCAGTGAAATACTTGTGGTAGCGTCTCAACCGCAAGACAATTATTAGTTCAGCAAAATTTCCTTTGCGATAGCATTGTGATTATAGGAATGGGTTCAAGGCCCACAAAGAGAAAAAGTAAAGCACCGTCTCGGAGTACCATATTGAATTTCACTAGGCACTCCTATCACATTACCATGCGTTTTGAGCAGAACATTCGAGCAACATTTTTGTCTTAACAAAAAATAGTATTTAATAAGTTGCACAAAAAGCTTTTAAAAAATAAAAAAAAAAAATGCTGCTTTACATAGAACTAAGAGTAGGGCAGGACCAAAAAAATTTTCAACAGATTTCTTTTATCCAATTCTGTTGGTTTTTAGCTGGAACAGAGGTAACATAAATAAGTAGATCAATCAAGGCAGAGACCATTCTGCAGCTCAGATTTCCCATGTCTTCCCAGTTCTACCAACCCCTAGTTTTCTGCTCTAATAAACAAGCTACTCACTTCAGTAAACAGTACATTTTGTTAGTCAAGCCTTGTATTACAAAATAATTTCTGGCCTTGATGCTAGATTTTTAATACTGGCTATTCACATGCAGCTCTGCACATCAAAAATGCTATTGTAGCACTGCTGAAAATTAACTACCTAAGGCACAGGCTTTAGAAAGCAATCATTGTAGATACTGTGCAAGACAGCAAAAGCTCCAGTGCATCTGGATCAGGCAGAGGAAGAGAACATGACACAGTCCCTTTTTAAAAGTGATTTAAAAATAAAACAAGTAATGTGCTTCACACAGGCCCTAGACAGCTCAAATGACAGAGAGGAGCTACACATAAACAAGTGATACTTAAGCCCTTTCAGGTAATGCACAAAAAGAAAGCAAGCATGAATTAAGAAGCAGATTCTCAGTACTTCCATACTTTATATACATACATCATCTAAGTTAGCTTAACTCAGTGAACTTTCACGGATAGATTAGTGCTTACGTATCTGAAGTGTTTTCAAATTAATTTTAATTATACTGCAAATTGTGCACAGACTAGACTGCAGCTCAGCATGTATTCATATAGCATGTAGCTCAACTCTATTTCCTTATGACTGTCAAAAAGTCATAAGGAAACAAAAGAGAAATATATTAACTACTTGCCTACTTGATAGCCATTGAAGAAAAATCTATCTGTGGAGCAGAGAAAATAAAGATATCTGTTTTTATAGAGCTGGATATTTTAACATCAATTTCAGGCTGCTCTGCTATGTAAAAACAGTAGCATACTAACGTGTTGCCGTCTTTTTGGTTCTGTTGACTTTTTAGTGTCTTTGTGGATACCCTAAGTTTCCTATATGAAATTAAAATCAGTCTCTCAACTCTGAGTCTTAAATGTAGAGGCATATATAAAATAAATAAACCCATTTCTCTTTGTTACTTGCAGAGACACTAATTTCCCTCTTTCAGAACAGGCATTTGTTAATGCAAATGCATCAAGGCATCACATTTTTTCCTTATGTTTCAGATGACAATATTGCCAAAAGTACAAATTTCTATTTGTTCAAATTTATTTTGTACTTATACTACATGTGGCATACTGAATGTGCCAGCTCTCAAAAATCAGACTGAAGTCTTGAGCTGCACCCTCTGCTAAAAGAAATCTCACTTACAAAATCTAAGAAAGCCACAGAAGTATAAACACGCAACAATCTTCAAGACAATCTAAAGCAATTGAGATATCCAGATAAATGTCCTGGGAACTTTCTGAAGGGATGCATGCAGCTGTAAATGGAGTGAGGACAAGAAACAATGGACAAATTGAAGCCCAAGAGGTTCAGACAAGATTGAAGAAAATACTTTTTGCCTACGGGAACAGTCCAGCACTGCCCAGACAGGCTCCACAACCCTTATCTTTGATGGTTTCTTCCACTTGGTTTCAAGACCAGAACTAAGCTGAACAAAGCCTTGAGCAACCTAATCAGACCTTAAACTGACCCTTCTTTGTCCACAAGGTTAGATTACAGATCTTCCAAGATCCCTTCCCTCCGCAACTGTCCTGTGAAAGCAACACAAATTCTACAGCACCCTTCTGTGATATTTCATTTATACAAGTCTTAAGTGACAACATTTTCCAATAAATACTGTTTGTAAGTCAACAGTGCTCTTAAAAATCTACTATCACTGGGCAGGCCCTCAAAAAAGCCTGAACAGTTTATTAATTTGAATAGACTTCCATAGACTGCTTGATCCAATGTAGGCATGTTGATTCACTGCCACTTTTGCCCAGGTGCTCAAACCAAAGCACCCACACCAGCTTAGTCACACTGTGAGTAGTCGGTACCCAATATACTGGTTTCTTACCAGCGAAAACATCTCTAGAGGTGTATCACAATGAGCAGGGTGTTTTTTGCTTTGTTTTTACAGTCAGAGGAAAAGAGAACTGTCTCACACATTAACTGGAAAGGAATCATCAAGCATCTATGTGCCTGTGCTTCTGGGAGAGCTGTGGGACAGCTCTAAAGGACTGCCAGATCTACTTACTCAGTATCCTCATTTGCACAATGGGCAGGTTGCCAGACTCAGTTAAACAATACCTGAGGTCTAGTTTATATTCCCACCTAGACCAGATAGCTGGGATTTAAAACACTTCCAAGTCTGGGTGTGAGGGTGGTGTGCGTTGACAAGGGAATTAGGCCACGGCTCTACAGGATTTCTCCTCTGATGCAAGATTAGCACAGGCAGCTCTGCTCTCCCCCTCACCCAATTTTCCTCAACGTCTGCACAGATGGAGGAGTGAGGGGGAGAACTGGAGACTGCACTGCCTCTGGGGTGCAGCTGATGGGCCTGGCACCTTCAGAGCAGTGGCCCAGCCAGAGTCCACCAGTCGAGTGCCCTGATTCTGCTGTTCAGGCAGGCAAGCTGCAGAAAGCTTCTGCCTTCGGGCTGGCAGGGACAGGCTGGTCTCAATTTATTTTAAAAATCAGGCCCCTCTCAGCTGCTCACTTGCTTTTCATCACTCACTCCACTCCTCTGCCCCCATGTCTCGCACACCAGTTGCCATAGTTTGTTTCCCCCCCACTCCCACTTCTCTCTTCACATTGTCAGAAGAGAGGGGAGATGGAAGCACCTTCTTTCCCAGTTCATCACCTGTCAAAAAGATCTCTTAAAAAAAAAAAGACAGTGACTCAGTCAAGCACAAAGCCAACAAAACGTTCTAAATCTTGCTGCTTGCACATCTCCTGAGTTAGGCAACATGGGTGGCCCACCTCTTTCCAGAAGGACAGATGGTGAGGGAGCACCTCTGGCCACTGCGACGGCAGCACCCAGCACCACCACCCAGCAGTGTCCAGTTCTCCCTCCCCGCTCCAGCCACGTGCTCACAGAGCAAACTGTCTTTGCTGTGTGGTACCAGGGCTCTTTGCCTCTCAGAACTGACAACAGTTTGTAACGCGCCGACCTCGGGCAGCACAACACACCATCCTGCCAGGAACCTGCCCAGGCCCACTCCTTTATTATCAGCCCCTCTGTTACTTTTTGTAAGTTTAGATTGCCCTGAAAGTGAGACTGAGGGGGTTGAGGGAAACCAAAACACACACACAAAAAAATGTGAACCTTTTAGCCCACCTCTGACAAATTCACTTGCAATGAACAACAAAGTTATGTTAAATCATGTTAATTAAAGCAAGCAATGCTTATATAAATGCTCATGTTATCTTGTGTATAACTAAGTAGATGTTGCTGTAGAAGTAACAGTTCTTGAAAATTTAAACTGTCTATGTAAAATTTTTAAGCTGACTGATACAAGTTAAGGCAGAATGAAGTAATATTTCATCCCAAGTTTTCAATACATCAAAACAAAACCAGAAGTATGCTGAAAGAAAAATTTCAATTCTTCAACTTCTAAGAAAAATTTTGCATCTAAAGCCTCCCAGGCCGTATATAGCTTTCCAGTGCACCATGAGCAAGGAGTAAAAAAAGTAATTAAGTATAATTCACTGGTCTTGAAAATTTTAAAAAAGTAAAAATAATAATTAAAAAAATTAAAGCCCCTACATTAGTTGTTTGTAGATACATCCAGTTAAAATCAGAATAAAACTATAGTGAAGTTACAGTGTTTACTGAATTATTTAAATGTTGTATTAATACTAGTTAATTTTAAGTTAATATAGAAAATTAGCAGGTTAATAAAATACCTGAACGCAACATATGCTTATTTTGATAAAATTGGAGCACAGAAAGGAAAATCAGAACCAAGAATGTTTATCTTACTCTGCTTAAAAGGCAGATTGAAAAATACGCTGCCACTGAGACAGGAGAAGGTAAAACAGAGAGACAAAGTTTGAAAAACTATTAGACCAAACAGCCACAGATAATATCCCTAAGAAATATAAAGAGAGAAAAGAAAAAAAAAAAAAAAAAAAAAAAAAAAAAAAAAAAAAAAAAAAAAAAAAACCAAACAGCCCTATACCTTTTCTGCATAAAAAGAATTCCTATTCTCCTATTAGATTTGTTTGATATTTAATATTCTTTTCACTAAAGAACTTAGTGGAAAACTGTAACAGTCAAACATGCTCAGAACACATAAATCACGAGAATCTACCAAGAAACATAAACAAGTATTATACTATCACAAATTTGCAAAGTATAAACTATCTGCTTTTTCCAAGATTTAGAAATACACTGCTGCTGTGTAGCAGAGAGGTTATGAGTCCCCAGTGCACAGGGAACACTGTTTTCTTGGAGCTGATTCTTGTCAATTAGTATTTACATATTTAATTTTATTTGCATATTTACCAGATATATTTACTTTTTTCTAATGTCACAGAGCTCCTTAAAGCAATAGCAGATAGCAAAAGCTATCTGTAAAATGGCTTTATATTTAATTGAATTCTTGTTCTGATTCATGATCAGTAATAATTATTCCTAGCAAACAGGGGAGACTTTCCAACGCACATACCACAGAGAGACTTGCAAATTAATTTAAGTATTGTGTAAAATTGTTTCTTCATTAAGTGGTAGTGCTCCTCAAATATATAGTTTATTATAACATCTGGATCCTTTCATCAGCCCATTACTCCCTTTGCTATTCTTGAAATATCCTTGTAACAGGAAAACACTTTCAAAACATGCTCTGGCATGTTAAAGCCCAGAGCTTGCCACTGCAATTCAGATATTTTAAATTTACACCACCTCTTGTTTCCACCATCAAATGTACCAGCATGTCTTAGCATAATTTAAAATTTCCCCAAAGCTCCTACTTAGCATTCCCACTGCAACACAAATTACTGATGCCCCAAAAAAATAATAACAAAAAGATACTTCAAAACATTTGGCTTATTTTAAATATGCTCTCCTCAAAATCATCTCTCCCCTGGTCAACCATCAGTGGTTCTTACATTGCATAGTAGCTATGACCCCTACGTTTGAGGTGGCATGATCAAAGGAGCACTGGCCAGACTTGGAAAAACATTTCCACTGAGAATGGACATACTGCCTGTCAAAAGGTTATTCCCACTGCGTACAGGGAGCAGCTCATATTACTGCAGTGTAACATGAAAGTGCAAAATCTAGCCGTAGTAATCCACATACATGTTTTTCTTTCTAAAAAGGGCATATGGGAGACACTGGCTAGAACAGAACATCCGTATTATCATTTGAAGGGAGGGGATGGACTGGCGAGGGAAAGCTTCCCTAATCAATCCAGCTGTAGGAATCAGCCTCTTAAAAAAATACTTTAAAAATTCTGCCTCTTACCATAGCAATTACTTCTCTTCAGTTGCTTTCCTTTCCTTTAGTTAAAAATTTATATATGCAAATATACATCTACATATAGATAATCAAACACATACATATGATCAGACTTTACACGCTGCGGAAGACAAAATAACTTTGGAGGCGTAAATCTTAATGTCAATGACAGGAAGGCTTTGGTGAACCATTACCATAAATCTGACAAACGCTAATTTGATGGGTGGCTGTATCTGTCTGCTGCAAGACCAGTCTAGACAGTCTATTGAGAAATCCTAAAACACAACTGTTTGTTCCCTGTAACACCATCTGGATATGGCAATAAGAGCCGACCCAGTGCCATTCACACATGGATCAAAGCACATGCTAATGCCATCATGAAGTCATACACATAAAAAATTCAATCTGAGAACTCTATGCAATTTTCCTAAGTCCTCAGTGAAGAAACCTCAGACTTAGCACAACTCAAGCTAAGTGCATGAAGAGGGGGAGAGGGTGGAAAAAAAGAAGAGAATATTTAATGAGCTTGGCCTTCCCGAGGAATGTTAGGCCACCCATTGTATTGGAAAAGGCTCATGTCACACTTCAGTCATGGCACCCATCAGGGTGCCCCTTTACAAAAATTGATCCGGAGGTTTTTTGTAATTACCTGTTTCAAACAGAAAGAGTGGCCAGAAAAAGGAGAAGGTTTCTGAGGTGTAAATCTTGCATTTTCTTATTTAAGACAGAGCTGGCAGAATTTGCAATATCGCAGACAATATTGAAAACCTCTCTCTCATTAAACTGCACCATGGCACTAGATCAAAGCACCAAGGGCCCCCTATTGAACTTCTCTAAATATTACAAACCTAAGAGCAAGCCTGGCTATGCAAAAACTAAAAGTAAAGCCAAATTTTTCCTGCTTCCAAAAAAACAAATCAGGGCTTTCCATGACACAGCTTAAATAGGTAAACAAACTACATAGCATACCACAAATTTTAAATTGTCAAAGCTTCATCTACTACAAAAAGAAAACAAAAACAGAACACAAAGATTACTGGGGGTTTTCTTCCTGCAAAGCTCACTTCTGACAGTTTCTGGGGTGCTTTTTTAATACTGCCCTTCAAAAGATTCTTGTAATTTTTTTTAAATATAATGCATTATGTAACCAATTGAATAATCTGCACAAAACATTTGGCTTTGTCATCAAATCCACCATTTTTTACTGTTAAGTATCCACTAATACTAGGCTTCCAGCAATTATATTGTTCCCAGCTTTTTGACCAGTGAAACTGTATTTCTTATTTAACTCTGTTTTCTTTTTATGACATATAAGTTTACAACAAACAGTCCTTAGTCTTTCTGGAAAAACTATGTATAAAACTAACTTGCTGATCCTGAAGATGCATCAAGTCAGGAAGCAAAGGCATTTTGATAAAAGTCCCATCTTTATAAGCTGACATCCTATCATTTAAGTCTTTTTCTCTAATCTTTTGAAAGCAATCTGAATACTGTTGGACTTCAGTGATTCTTGTGGGTCCCTTTCAGCTCAGGATATTATGTGACTCTATACTGTTACGGTGGTGTTTCATATCAAAAACACTTTAAGATTGCAATCTCAGGTCCTGGAACACTTTTCTTTGTAAATTTAAAAAAAAAAAAAAAAGGACAAGTAGCAAAATTTACTTCAACCACCATGAGCAGCTCAATGGAAGTTAAATAACTATTAAAAGTGCATTTTCAACTTTTATAAGCTGATGTTACTAATTTCTTTATTGCCCAAAAACAGAACTAGCATGTTAACATGAATGACCTGTCATAAAATACTGCATCCCTACAAGTCTCACAAAATTACTGCAGAAAAATAAACTCCATATTTACTTTAAAGAACTTGCAAAAATCCTGTATATCTGCACACAAACACACAAAAGTCACTCAAACTAAACTTCCAAACACAATTTAACTCTTAATTTAACTTGAAAAAAATATGTATTTGTAAGAGTAGGTATGAAGTCAGAACAGCTATATTGTACTCCATCAGTGGAAAAAAACTGTAAAAAAAAGTACACTACAGTTCTCAAGATGTTTTCATTCACTACTTCTGTGGAAATTACAATTGTCTTAACATTTAAATATCTGAGTTCTATATATGCAGTTTTCAATAACAACTTTAGAAAAGAAACAAGTTTAGACTGTTACAGAGAAAGTCTGAGGAACTTTCTGCTACCATGCCATGAGAAAATCAATTATAATAACCTTTTTTTAGTGACATAGATTAAAATATTAGCATTCCAAGAAAATAAACAAACAAAAAACTCTTAAAAAAACCCCAAAAATTAAAAAAAGGGTGGGGAACAGAAAAAATTTATTAAAAAAAAAAAAAAAAAAAAAGAGTGGTCAAGTACTCTTTCCGTTCAAAGTGTGTTCATGGATAAACAGAAAAAATCTCCATGAAGATTTCCGGTGCTAGAAAAGCCAAGAGATTGGCCCTGACTTATGACTCAAAAGACTGATACACTATGAGTCATCAAATTTTCAGACAGTAGAGATATTTCAATATGGGGAAGTGGGAGATTTACAGGAATGAACTGTGCATCACAAACCAACACTTGTTTCTGCAGCAAGCATTTCCCCTTGGAGGAAAAAAAGTTGAAAATGTGTGCATATCACAGTAATTTCTCATTACCTCTGCAATGGGATTAAATGGCATCATGCTAGTATTAGGTTCTTCCACGTCTGAATCATGTACAAAATAGATAACCAAAGGATACACATTTACTTAGTGTTCAGAAATACACAGAATCTCCTGTCTCCTCCAAATTTCTACATGGGCATTGTCTTAAGAGAACTAGCCTAAGTTTAGGCAGAACAATATATGCCCTAACTATCAATGTTTCAGCAGCAGACACGTAGTGAAAGGCATGCTTCACAGGACTTAAAACTTCCAATGACTCCCCTTCATGCTGTGCAACAAGACAGTACTGCCATCTACTGCTCACTGCCGCAGCACCAACATTTCACACACCTCCAAAAAGTCTCTTCCAGCTTAAAAACACCTCCCAAGCACATTCAAAGACAGAACCTTGAGAAGCCAGTCCCAGGGAAGACACCTGCATCTGTAACTCCTCTAGTGATTCTGTAATTCTGCATAATACGAACCAAAAGGCTGTGTTTCTTTACTGAAATGTCTTACAGAGCACAGAATTCACTGGAGCACAGAATTCACTGGAGCACAGAGGGAAGAGAGCTGCAGCTGCTCCCCAGAGGGAGTCACCAGGTAGCTGTGCAGTACCCTCTCCTGCTTCCCCACCAACGCAGCTGTACGCTCCCTGAACACAGAGTCCTTTTCCCATTCTCCAGTCCTTTTCAGAGTACAGACACTAATCTGTTTGTATTCTGAGAAGCTATCCATTTTCACACATACACGAACATTACAAGGTGACACGAATTACATATCCAGTGTTGTAACCAAAACAGTAATGAATTTTTCCAATTTTAGCACAACAAATTTATTTCCACCAAGTGCTATAGACTCAAGTCTTTTTAAAATAAAGCTTGTGGATAATCCATGGACTAACTAATAAAAAGGTATCTCATTCAGCTGCTTAAAAGTGCTGCTAGGAAATTACTGACATGTTCAAATAATTTCAATCACAATCTTGATATGAAGATACGACAAAGAATTTAGTAGAATATAAGCACAAGGACATATTTGTGCCACTGCCTTTCTAACTGAAAGAAATTAAGTCCAACCAGTAAGCCTGACAGGTTTTGAAGAATCCGTCCTCAAAAGTGCTATTCTCACTAACAACAAATTTGGATCCACTAGAAACTGATGCACGAAATCTGAAGAAAAGAGACTACAGATTTTGTTAATGGAGGCACAGGGCCATAATGATGATGAAGCTATTGAAACATAATCTGTAAGTACATTGAAGACAAATTGAACTACCTCATTTTGGAAAACAAAAAAAGTTATGACTGTTTTGCAAGATACAAATAGCCATGTAATCACTTCAATCACAAGGCAAGCATCATATAATTACAGTACACAGTTATTCAGGTCTCTCAGATTCCATGACAATAAAAGGTTACCTGTTACCATATGTGGTAATTTGAACTTGATGGTGACAAGTGGTAGAAGTGGAAAACAACTGAGGTGAGAATAATTGTGAAATCTGTAATTAGAATGTTATGAAGTTACACAGACAGTTTTCACTTGATGTTGCTCTGTGGTGTTTGGGGATTTTGTTTCTGTATAGCAGAGTCTATCAAAATGTGAATGACCTTTAACAAACTTCAAGAACCTTTAAGATCTTAAAACACCCTCTCAAAAACTTCTGCAGACACTCTACCTCTCTTTCTTCTTAAAACAATTCTTCAGAGAATGTGCAAATATACTTGCTCTGTAGAACCCCCAAAAGCAAGTCACAAAATTTTTGCCACGGTAGACAAAAAGAAATACAGAGTAATTTCTTCACAGGGGACATTATACTGGGAATTTGCTACAGGCCACTCAAACAGGAAGACAAAGCTTATGAGGTCCTCTACAGACAGACAGGAGCAGCCTCACATATACAGGTCCTGGTCCTCTTAGAGAACTTCAATCTCCCCAATATCTGTTGGAAGAACAACACAGCAGAGCATAAGCAATCCAGGAGGTTCTTGGAATGTGTTGGTGGTAATTTCCTTCCCCAACTGACAGGTAGCCTGTAAGGAATACCAAGCAACCAAGAATCACATTAGGAAAGCTAAAAACCTCATATAACTAAATCTGGTCAGAGACATCAAGGGCATACTTGTGTGACTGATAAAAGGAAGAGCAGGGAAAATATAGTACCTGCCCAGAAAGAAATGGACAAGAACCAGGAGAAGGCTGAATTACTCAATGATTTTGTTGCTTTCAGTCTTCACTGAAAAATGTTCCAGCCATACTGCCCAAGTAGCAGGAGGATAAGGCAGGGACTGGGAGAATGTAAAATCACTCACCCACTGTAGAAGATCAGGTTCAACACCATCTGAGGAACCTGAAAATACACAGGCCCATGGAATCAGGTATTGTACATCCACAGGTCCTGAGGGAGCTGGCCAAGAAAGTGGCTAAGCTGGTGTGAATCATATTTGAGAGGTCACAGCAGCTCGGTAAAGTTCCCACTAACTACAAAGGAAAAGTACAGTACTCATTTTAAAAAGAGAAATAAGGAAGAAGTGGGAAACCACAAGGCTGAGAATGCCACCTCAGTTTCCACCAAGATCATGGAGTAGATTCTCCTCAAAACCATGCTAATGCACAAGGAAAATAATTACCGTTACAAGGAATGGTAATTTCCAGCACAGCTTCCTAAAGCATAATTCATGCCTGACAAACTTGGTGGCTGTCTCTGACAGGATTAGGGATGGGTGGTGGATGAGGGAAGAGTAACTTACATCATCCACCTGAACTCGTGCAAAACATCTGACACTGTCCTACATGACAACATTATCCCTGAACTGGCGAGAATAGATTTGACAGGTGGGCCATTCAGTGAGTCAGGAATTGGCTGGATGGCCACACCCAAAGCACCACAGTCGATGACTCAGTATCCAAGTGGAGTGTAACGAATGCCATTCCTCACAGGTGACACTGGGACCAGCTTGGCTGAAAATCCTCATTGGCAACACGGATGGTGGGATTGAGTCTACCTTCAGCAAGTTTGTCAACAACACCAAACAGTGTGGTGCAGGGGACACACAGAAGGAAATGGCTGCCATCCAGAAGGGTCTTGACAGGCTTGAGAAGAGGACCTGTGCAAACCACATGAAGTTCAACAACGCCAAGTACAAAGTGCTGCACCTGGGTTGGGGCAAACCCAAGCACAAATATAAGCTGAGCAGAGAATAGATAGAGAGCAGCTTGGGACATCTAGTAGTCAAAAAGCTCAAAATGACCCAGCAATGTACACTCACAGCTGAAAAAGCCAATAATGTCCTGAACTGCATCCACTGAAGGGGCCAGTAGGGTGAAGGAGAAGATTCTGCTCCTCTGCTCTGCTCTCATGAGAGCCCACCCAGAGCACTGCATGCAGCTCTGGGACACTCAATATAAGGACACAGACCTCTTAGAGCAGACCCAGGAAGGGCCACAAAAATGCTCAGAGGGCTGGAGCACCCATCCTATAGGTAGGTCGAGAGAGCTGGGCTTGCTCAGTCCAGTGAAGAGAAGGCTCCAGGGAGGCCTTATAGCACCTTTCAGTACTTGAAGGGGTCTACAGGAAAGCTGGAGAGGGATTTTTGACAAGGGCATGTAGTGACAGGACAAAGAGAAATAGCTTCAAACTGAAAGAGGATAGATTTACGCTATGTATTAGTAGGAAACTCTTTACTATGAGGCTGATGAGGCACTGAAACTGGTTGCTCAGAGAACCTGGGGATGACCCATCCCTAGAAGTGTTCAAAAGAAGACTAGGTGGGGCTTTGCGCAACCTGTTTAGTGGAAGGTATATTGGCCCATGCCAAGGGGATTGAAGTAAATGATCTCATTGATCCTTCCAACCCAAACCATCCTATGGTTATATGAACTGGAAAACTAAAGGGATTCAATTTTCATACAGTTCCCATCAGGAAGTGCTGACCACATTAATCATTCTATCTCTCCAACAGATCTGCAAACAGATTTTAAGATATAAGCTAGTAGACTGTCAAATTCAACCTGAAGAATTGACTTGGAACACACAAAAATTAACTTTCATATTTTATATATGCAAATTATTACCTTTTTCTTACAAACTACTTTTTTTACTTGAAGTCACTTGAACAAGGGTATGCTGGTTTTTGCTAGAGTAGAGTTTTCTTGCCAGTGGCTGGCTCAGGGCTGTGTTTTGGAATTTTGCTGAACACAGGGTTGGTAATATAGAGATGTTATTGCTGAGCGTGGAGGGGGACATTTGGAATGATGGTGTTTGTCTTCCCAAGACACTTTTGTGTGTAATGGGGTCCTGCTCTCCCAGAGTTGAATGAAAACTTCCCTGCCCCTGGGAAGCAGTGAATTTATTCCTTGTTTGCTCTGCCAGAGTGTACACCTTTTGCTTTCTCTATTACACTGTCTTTATCTAAACCCATGAGTTCTCCAGCTTTTACCCTTCTGATTCTCTTCCTGACCCTGCTGGTGGAGCAGTGAGCGAACAGCTGCCAGGGCTTGGCTGCTGAATGGGGTTAAACCCCAACAAAGGGATAAAGGTAAACCCTACCTGTACAAATTCTGATAATAAAAAAGAATTCTAAATGAAATCTAGATGCTTCTTTTGGCCGTTTCCCCTTTTTATATCTGAAAAAAGATGATCAGCTTTACAGGTACCATAAATCACTTATAAATCTGAAGCCTAATAGTAACTTAAATTCTTTACCTTTCTTTACATCCAGTAAAAGGAAACAGGTTCCTCCACAAGCAAAGCTCTTCTCTCTCCAAAGTGAACATCTAACTTCACACGCATAGTCCTATGTTTAGATTTAGAATTAAAGCAGCCTAGAGTAAAGAAATAGTTACCAGTAGGATGCTCATACTTAAAATTACTTCAGCGAATTTTTTTTTCTTTAGCAAAAGATACTAATGAATCTTTGGCAGCCTGATTAAAATTATCTCACTTCATTAACAGGGTATCAGCTGTTCCCTCACCATAAGATGATTTCTGGGAACTAATACTGAAAGAATATTATGTAAGTTGAAAAAGAACAGAAAGAGAACAGCTAGAATTGTTAGACAAACAGTCTTTAAGTGTCCTCTGCTTCTGGGAAGAAAAAAAAATAAAAAAAAAATAAAAAAGGGCATTATTCGATGGAAATCGTAGCATTCCTGAAAATAACAAAGAAAAACGTAAGTTTAGTACACATAACTGTCTGAGAAAAAGCAAACAACATTCTTATGACAATGATTTAATAGTTTCCATTCCAACAGTAACTCACAATGATGTTAAACAGTGGCCATTAATTGGACACTTTTACATCAGCAAAGCTGATGTAGCTTGGATTCAAGCACGCTGAGATGGCATAGGTACCGGCTAGACTGGAAGTGCTACTGTCATTAAGGTTTGAAAAACTGGAATTGGAAAAGTTCACAAGAACAGCAAGAACAGAACTGCTATGCCAATATTTACAAAAGAAAAATTGGATGCACTAAATAATTATGCCTGTCAGCCTAAAGAAGATTTTGTAAAGAAAAATAATTTTTATGTAGTGAAATAGCTGATGAAAGATTTGATTATGAACAATTAAATTAAATTGCACTATGAATGCCAATCAACAGGTCTGCAGACAATAGACTTACTGTTCTTTAACTGGGTGTAAAAAAGCATGTCTTTATGTAATATTCTTCTTAGTCCTCTGTAATACCCTACAGAGCCAAACTGAGTGTATTTTCCTTAACCCACTAGAAAAATCCAATACTAACAAAACACTTTTAAAACTATGTAAATTTATTTGATTTATGGGCTCCTGGCTATACTATTAAACCAAGCACCTTCATGGAGTGATGCATTCAGGACCTAGCCCATATTGTCCGATATTTAAGAGCACCCATGCCAAAGAAGTACAAGATCATCAGAAACAGTGAAAGAACACCGAAAAAAAAAGAATGAAAAGCACAGGTTTTCAATTTATTAGTAGGTGTCCAGGAACACAGCAAAACTTGAAAGAGACACTGATTGAATGAATCTGTGGAAGGCAATTCTGTTTAAAGTGTCTGAATGTGCACTGGGTTTCTTAGAGAGAAAACTGTAAAAAGCAAATAGGCCACACTGAGTGTTCTGAGCACAGGCAATGAATGCCAGGCCTAACAAGAAACAAAGCTAGGCACATTTCTATCTAGACATTAAAAAGGTGATAGTACTTTCTGCCCTGGGAAATAAAGCCCCTGAAAATGTTTTTAGGCATAGCAACTAAATTTGCACAGGGCATCTATAAGGATCAGTCATAACCTCAAAGGACTGATGTCTGCTTTGGAGATTAGGCAAAAGTAAGAAACCATGATGTTTCCAGTTGACACAAGAACAATTCCCATGGCATTGCTGCTGTTCGTCCTGATGTCTGCAAAACAGTGTTCAACATGGAGAAAAACAGACTCAAATATGTCAGGGAAGAGTAAATAAAATTCAGTGGTGAAAGAGAGCAGAAAAAAATCTCAGATAATTCAGGGATTGAGTAAATCATAAAGTCACCTTACAAGATAAAGAGTAAGCAATCTTCCTCAAAACATGCAGAAGAGGATCAAAAACCCCACAGGCATTCATTAAAGGAGAGTCAGTTTAACACTAGAACTTCTCTCCCAGAGTACAGTGAATTTTTACTACTGAAACCCCTTAAATCAAAATTAAATCTTTTGACCTTCACCCCAAAATAATGTTGTCATTTGGAGGATATCTGAAGATTCATTGTGAATAAAGATGATCAGAACAAACCCTTCTGAATTTACACCTATTCACTTGGATATCCAACATATATTGTCTGGACAACCAGCAACCATGGCTTTACTAAAAGAGAAAGAAGTCAGGGCACATCCTTGAGATGAGTAGTCCCATGCTTGGTTCCACCAGCGCCACTGTGGGCTGTTCAACATTTCACAGAGCTGACAGAAGCACATATTATGCTGAACCATCTCAGACACAGAGAAGTAGCTGACATGGCCAACACAGAGTTCACTAAGTTACAGCTGCTATAGGCTGATTTCGGCTTATTACTTTTAAGGGGTTCAGAGAGAACGAACAGCATAAAGTACAAAACCAGCGTAACTCCCCATTTAAAATATAACAGCACAATCTTCTCAATGTTAAGAAAAATACCTCCTTCAGGAGGACTCTGGTGCATGTCAGACACAAAGAGAAAAGCAAACCTTCCATAGGGTGTCCTATGGGACAAAGCAACAGAAAAGGTTTCCTGCTAACCTAGCCTATCATAGGAACTTTGAAATAGGCAGAAGCAGAAATCATTTCTGCAAGACGAAAAAAGAAAAGGAGACAGAGAGAGGAACAACACCACCCTTTTGTGATTCTCACTTTCTCTCCCTGCTATAGATACAAAGCCAGCCACAGGCACTGGTTAAGGAAAGGTAGGAGACCTGCAGATGTTGAAAGTGAGATGGTCATTACTCCTGCTACATCTGAGAAGACACAGCGTGATCCTTTGCAGCTGGACACAAATGAGGAAGCATTTTGCTCATCCACTCCCACATGTCAAATGGAATAGGCCTGGAGGACAGAACCAAAAGATGGAACATACTGACTTTAGCGTATTTCATATGGCTGTCTGCTTCAGAAAGGTTTTAGTAAACTTTAAATTCTTGTTCCATGTTTGGTGCATTTCACCAAATTCTATAGAAAATGCATCCAGATTTCAATAGAAGAAATTCCGTTTCGCTTTGCAACCATCACACCAGAGAACTTCAGATGCAAAAGTTGAGATATGCTGTTCACCTCTCAAATCTAGTAAAAGGTTCTCCAGGCTAACTTATGCTGCTGGTCACATGTATGCAATCCCTATGATTATAGTAGATGGGCCCAACTCTGACTAGAGGTCAGTGAACTGAGCACCAGCAGCAATTTAGTCAGTGAAGCAAGCAACACCAGCTCCTAAGACAGAGAGCAGTTTGACTTAAACAGCTTTTATTTACTCCATTTTGAGAAGTAGAAAATTGTCTTTTTTCTATTTAGATCCAAAAATAGTCTATATGTCCATATAAACAGATTTGTACAGTCTGCACTGATTCAATAGTTGAAATGGCTCCTTGTAGATGACCGTGTTTTAGTTTAGACAGCTTTTATTCAAACCAATGCAAGAGAAGAAATTCATCCTAAGTGTAGTGAGCTTGAAAGAAAGACATCAGAATTGTCATTCAGAAAAAGATCAGTTTCTGCTGAAACCACACTTCCTTTTCCCATATGGGAACTTACTATAGGGAACCTAACGACTGAGAAAACATTTCAGAGAAGAGTGTGCATACACACCCACACTGGAACAGATTACCAATTGTTAGGCTAGTGAAGGCAAGCATATTTCTCTAAAGCAATCCCTTCTCCTCTCAGGAGATAAATCTTAGGCAAACAATACTTGCTAGCAATGAAAACATAAGATGTCAACAGCTTTGTAGTTTGTTATGTTATTTAATATCAAGTTTGTACGAAGCACAGTGTGGGAATTAAAAAAAAAGAGAGGCTGAAAAAAAAATGCAGAAAATAATTTCTAATGTTTTCAGGTCAAATTCAGAACATATTAGTTAGAAAAGTCTGGAATGGTTCTGAACTACATAAGGCCTGTAGGAGTCTTGGAGATGTTCTCATAAGCCAAACAGGCATAAACAAAAAACAGACTTAAATATGAGATAAATCTGAGTTTAAATTGAGCCAACATGGATAAAAAGAAAATAAAACAAACAAATTCTACCTGACCTGAAACTCTCAGTAAGCCACAACACAAATGTCAGCCCTTTCCAAAGAATAGAAAAATGAAACAGATGTGGCTAAATAGACAATACAGCATTCTAAGAAAGCTCCCCCTGGAAATTTGGTTTACATTTAATAACTTGAATATAAAAATCATATAAGGCACACTTTTTCCACAGCAAGCCTTAAATGTGATAAATGCTTCCAGTAATGATAAATTTTCTGTTTCAGGTAACAGTTTGCAGATAGAAGACGTATGCTCCCACCTTGCACAGTTTTATATTACTATTTAGGGATTATTTAGCACACATTAGTGCCACAGAATATCCTTCAGCTCCTACACACAGCAAAATCTAGAGTATGGCATTTGTCTAAGATGAAAAAACTAGACTAATTCATGATCTAGAAAAATACAAATAGTAATACCCAGAAGTATGATAGAGGACATCTGTGAACAACATTTGGCACAAATTTCTTTAAAAAGTTGTGTCTTGATGACTGATGATACAGGTCTCTTAGACATAACAACACAATTCAAGCCAACACTCCTCCTTTGAGCTTGAAGCCAAACTGAAAGAACAGCTCATGAGAATTTCTCAGCAACTTATATTGAACCAGGTGATGCAAAGTTGGCACTGGAATGCTGTCTTGGTTAACATCTTGATTTGGACCAGACACTTCTAAGACTAATATGAACAGAGCATCAACGTCACGTGAACACGGAAAAAGGTTTTAACAGGCAGGGAAGACTTATTTGGTAAATGCCAGAAGTGCAAGAGCATTCATGGATGCCCCATGAAGACTGATTCACTCTCATTCAAGCTGAAGAATACAATTTTAAGAGTACTTTCTGAATATTTAATATAATCTGATGAGAAAAGGAGTTTGATAGGAGTTTGAGCAGTTAAATAAAGGTTATCAGAAAAAAAACCAGGGCAAAGATAGATTTGGAAGAGATTATTGAGTCATCCAGCAAGATATGAAAGAACTGCAAGGCTTGAAACATCACAAACTTGTAAGAGCAGAAAAACGAACACTTTCCTCTTGCTAACACTGCAGCTTACATAATCAATACAAGAATTATGTAAGCAGAAAAAAATAACTCCATTTTAGAAAGTGCTAAGTTTTCTGGGCTTAATTTTTTAGACCAGTTTAATTCTGGCATTAAAATTTTCCTGAGTTAGAGTAGTCCATCTTCGATGTTGTACTTTTCCTCTATTTCTCCAACAATCAGCAATTAAAAGGAGCTAAGAGAAACAAATAATAAAGCAACAGGTGGGGAAAACTCAGAAGGCCTAGAAAGTACAAAGGAATAAGGCTTGTGGAAACTTGATGTTTGCAAATCAAGTTTTCACTCAGCAGCTGGACAAATTCTCTAAGGTCTCCACTGTAGATAATGTTATAATCTTTAGAAGTTAGGTCCCAAGACTTCACTATTCCCTTTCAAAGAAACTAAAAGATTTGCATTAAGAAACGTATTTTTCAATATATCATTCATTAGCAACAGGATAATATGAACAGAACACCCTTGATCACCTTCATTTGTATTAGCTGTCCTTTCACTGTTTTCTGTGAAACTTTTTTAACTAGCCTTTTCATGCAAAATTTTGTTGAAATCTTGAGAACAACTCCAACACAAACTTCATTACCCTGCTGCAAATGAGATGCTTACAGTGCTGGTAAAAACAAGTACACAGTACCAGTTTGTGAAATTATATAAGCAGTGCTATACAGACCATTTACATTCAACATCAAGGCTGACGACCTTTTCCTCCATAGTATGAAAAAAGAGCACACTTGGAGTGGACATTTTTTAGTCTCTGTTAACTCAAAGAGGTGCAGCAAAAGATGTCATGTGATATCTAGCACTCAGCGATGTCAAAAGGATAGGCTCATCCCTTCCTGTGTCTGTTCTGCACTCCACATTCCTGCCTCTCACATGCCACCAGCCCTTGGTGCTCATCTGGCCCCTCATACAGACCACTCACGTACACTGAACTGGCAGAAACCCCCCATATGGGTGAAAAACACAAACCAGCTTGCAAACCTGGCATAAAAGTAAATAAGGTAATACAAGCACCAGGCACACGTGCTTAATCTCCCATGTCAAACCAGATAGAAAGTTGAGGGAGGTCATAAACCTCAGAGCAAAATTCCCTTTTCAGCAGCACACTGATCCTGGCAGCTCAGCTGTCCCCCGAAGTCTAATTTTAACCATTCCCTCCATTTACAGTTTAAACATTTACCTAGAGAAGAATTCCAAAAGTATCAAGACAGCAGTCCATAACATTATGAACAAGGTAGGTGCTTCAATGAAACAAGATCTCCAGGCTCTAGCTCTCAACTACCTAGACACTTGTGCTAACTCTCACTCCCTTGAGTTTGAAAACTTATTCCTGGTTGAACAATGAAAACTAAAGAGTTAAGAACTCTTGATCGTCATTTGCTTTTGCCCCTCCACCCTCCTCCCTCAGATAAACACCATGCTCTTTCACATTTGGAGCCACAGCTGAATTTCAGTGCTGGCTTATTTGTTTGCATCCTGAGGTTTTCTTCTAGGCTCTGTTTGTGCTCAAATATATCCGGAATCTCTCTCCTCTGTAGCTCTTGGCATTCATCAGCTTTCTTCATGAGATTTGCAATGCTAGACCTAAGGTGAGACAATTCAGAACCTGCCTCTGCCAGTAACACAACTGTCTAACCAGAAGGGATTTACACTGGTCCTCCTTCCAAACCAGACAAATCTATCTTCCTGGCATGCCAGTTTTTCAGAGTGCCTAACAGCTTAGACAAGATAATGGAAATGCCAGAGTGGCAAGCAGAGGAAGAAAGGTGTCACAGGAAACTTCTGCTTGCCTCAAAAATCTTGCACCTATTTCAAATAAGTAGCTATGTAAAAACAACCCTGCCTTGAAAAGTCACAGAGACAGTTTTTCTCTTTCTCTTTTGCAAATACTCTGTAAGTGGAAACAGAAGATGGATAAGGCCCCTACTCTGGGGAAAACTACACAATGATCTGGGGATGATGCATTTGTAAAAATAGTAACTATGTTAAATGAGTGGCTACTTCAGAAGCAAACAAACAACATTCCCCTTTCCCAAAATGTACAGCAAAACCCCACTGTTATAAGATGCTACAGAATACAGTAACTGACAAGAACCAAATAGGTTCTACTCATCTACCCACCAGAAAATATCCTTGGACAGCTGCAATGCTAGGAAAAAGACAGACAGATTGTAAGGAAAACAAAATGTTTAAAACACAAATTCAACTATTCAGCACTGTAGAAAATCCCCATAAACTTCCACAAGTTCACATGGAGAATTTTTTATGTTTTTATTGAATGCTGGAGATCCCAAATGAAATGCAGATATGAAGAATGAGAGTTTTTATGTTATCTTCCACAACGATGCTCCAGGGAGTAATCATTCTACTATGCATTACTCAGATGCCCACAAGTGCTTTGTTTCTACAAAAATCAAATTTTAAAAACCCAAACACAAAAAACTTCAGGCAAATCACACAGAGCCTAACAAGATATACAGATATGCAGGAGAGCTGCAAACGAAACAGACCACTGTGAATCCTCCCTAGCATCCTCCTTCCCCCCTTTTCTCCCCAGTTTAGCCAAGGGGGAAGATTGCTGTGGATTGTCACTCTTCCTGCAGAGCAGCAGCACTGCAGACGGTGGCTGTCTCTTGGCTTCCCACAGGACAAAACCCTAGAAATGTTGGGGGCTCAAGGTAGAAGTGCTGCCTTTCTGTTCTCACATTTTACATTCCTCTGCCCATATACTGCCAATTTCCTGCTGTCACCATGTCTCTCAGGTGTCAGGCTCAGGCACTCACTCACCCAAAACTTCCTCTGTGCAGGAAGTGTCTGTTTTCCATGAGATGCTACACTGCACCGTTTCATACACCCCAAGGGAACTACTCCAGATCAGCTCTCACACTCTGCAGTCTTGGCTGCTCTTGCCAGCCTTGTAGTCTCAGACTCACAGGGCCAGGCCATCCTTGCTCTCCTTAATGAACAGGTACATTTACTCCAAGCGTTGTTCATCCAGTGTCCCCTGTCTCACACCACGAAGTCCCCCAGTAATTGCTTTAGATGCTTGCAAGCCCCAGGATTGTCCTGTATTGTACTGAAGGCATGACAATAGTAGGGAAAGGAGGGGAGACAAAACCCGACCAAAATCGGCTCTCCCACCTCACCCCACACACACACACACTCATGTTCCCCTATCCTCTTGACTTCAGGAAAATTCCAGTGCCTTCTCAGTCTGCTCCTCATAACAGAACCCTCGGTCCCACCCTCCCTTTTGGCACGGATCTAAAATTTATTCATCCCCAGTAGGAATGAAGGCTCCATGTCCTAAACTACGGCTTAAAACGAGGACTGCAAGCAGCGCCCTCACAAAAGCGCGGCAGGCCGGCTCTTCGCTGGAACACGAATCCTGCTCTTAACTGCAACTCCGAACGTTTTCCAGCGGCAGTGCCGGCGCACCGGGGCTACATTCCCACAGCCCCGCGCCTGAGGGGTGGAAAAGGCGGCGGGAGCGGCCGCGGGCCCCGGGTGACAGCGGGGCCCTCCGCGTCACCGCGCCGCCCGCCAGGGGGCGCTGCCCGCCGCTCGCCGCCGCGCAGGGCGCCCCCCGGTGGGCGCCGCGGGAACCGCCCGCCAGCCGCGCGCCGCCTCAGAGGAGGGCGGGGAGGAGGAACACGGACAGGCGGAACCGGGCGGGACCGGGCACGGACAGGCGGGACCGAACACGTCCGGGCAGGACCGGGCAGTACTGGGCAGGACTGAACACGCCCGGGCAGGACAGGGCACGAACAAGCAGGACCGGGCACGACCGGACACGTCCGGGAATGACAGGGCACGACCGGGCACGGACAGGCAGGGCCGGGCAGGACAGGGCCCAGCCCGGCACGGCCACCGCCGGCGCACGGGCACCGCTTGGCGCGCACGGCGCTCCTGTGGTGCTGCTGCTGCTGCTGCGGGTTTGGCACTCCTGGTTCAGCGCGCAGGCTGCCAGAGCCGGGCCCGGCTGGGCTTCCCAGAGAACCCGGCAGGCTGGGTATTCGTAAGGAAAACGATGCATCCCCTAGAGATGGGAGGGAACCGGGCGCGGTTGGTGGGGACGACACGCCACAGGAGTTGAGGTTCAGAAGAAAAATACTTTGGTTTCCTCGTTTGTTTGTTTTTGGTTTCTCTTTTTTTTTTTTTTTTTTTTTTTTTTTTTTTTTTTTTTTTTGGCGGGAGAGGTGGGTGTGTTGGTGTATAACAGACTTTATGGAGGTTTGTATAAAAATACATTTAATTGGTAACAGTTGTGAACTGCAGTTTCAGGGGTCTGTTGCCAGACTGCAGCCTGCTTTTCTGAAAGACAGAGCTGGTGCTGAGGCAAAGGCTGCTTAGGAGATGCACTTGCTGAATGCTCTCTATACCCTTGCTGGAGTGCATGTGTCAGTGTACAGCTCTTTAGTCTGAAAAATGTCATTTGCTAAACAAGTTCTAAAGTAATTTTCTGGTGCTGTTGTCTCCTAGCTCTTCCTGACACAACAGATCTGTAACTCAAAGCCATTATCTGTTACACAGGGAATTCTAAAACTAACTATAGGAATTCAGTTTAACCAATTTCAGATAATTCAAGACAATCATACAAACCTATATACTGTATATTAGAGGAAACACTTTTCATTCAATTAGCTCAGAAAAAGTGGGCAAGTTTTATTAACATATTCTAAAAATATGTACCCAGTCTCTTGGGTAGCTGTCAGTATCAGAAAAGCACAGAAGTATAGATACAAAGATTTCTTCCTACAGTAAGTCTGAAAAGTCCAATAACCACCTTGACTTTGACTTAAAACCAACAAGAAGCTATTGTGTATATCTGAACCAGCTACACACTTAAGTCATGTTCAGGTACATTCTTTAGAGATCATAACAATGCTGAGGGAATATAAGAAGTGGCTAGAAAATAGACTAAAAATCAATGTTTTAGAAGACTTTACTTGAAGTTTGCCTCTTTGCTGTGCTTTAGCTTCCTTTTCTATGTTACAAGGTTCAGACACATTCCCTTCGCTTTCAGAAAAACTGCTGGCACTACTGTGCCAAAAAGATCACCCAGACTGTTCATAAGGAGAATTTCCAGCAATGTGAGAGGACAGTAAGGGGTTGTGTGAGAGACTGTGGCCCACAGAAAGGCTGCACTCCAGGATCATCTCAATGGTAACTGAGGTGGGGTGAGGGGAAGATGTCCGAGGCAATACCAATGGCATGCCATCCTCAAAGGGCACTAGAAGACCTGTCCAGGGACCTACAAGTTGATTTGGTCTCTGGGAAAGTCACAGAGCAAGACCTCTACAAGAAGAAAAGGATTACAGTCTTAAGCAGACACCTTAGGATGGATAAAGACTGACTGGATGATTGGCTTAGAGGCAGCAGTTAATGTCTTGTACTCCATCAGGACTGCAATAACAAAGTGGAGCACTACAGAAGCAAAATCAGTGACCAGTCCTTCATCAGTGGCATGGCAGAAGTCATCCTTGTCAGGTTTGCAGATGACATCAAACTGGGGGGAAAAGGCAGTGCACTGGAGAGGAACCTGGGTAGGGCAGAGGAAGGTGGGGAGGGCCTTGTGCAGTTCAGCGTGGAAAAGAACTCTGCTCCCAGGAGTCGGAGCCTCAGGCAGCAGTGCAGGCTAGACATGGCCTGCCTGGGCAGCAGCTCTGCAGAAAAGGCCTCAGGGCTGGCAGCAACCAAGAGCAGTATCCATCACTACAGTAGTACAGCACAACCAGGAGATGGAGGAAAGTGATGGTTCCCACTTGATTCAGTACTTTTTAGACAACACGAAAATAAGATACTGAGTCCTCGGTCTGGGCTCCCCACTGCAGGACTCCCACTTGCCAAACTGGTGTGAGCCCAGCACTGGCCCACCTGGATGCTCAGGGACAAGAGCACCTGCAGAGTGAGGTGACCCTGACATAGAGGGCTGCCTCATCCTGGAGAAGGGAAGGCTTCAAGAGCACCTCAGAACAGCCCTCTTCTGCCCACGGACAGGTTATAGACAATAAGGAGTCAGGCTGTGTCACGGTATCAACCTGCACAGAAGTGCTGTGTGGTCCTTGCTCTTGGAAGTTTTAAAGACAGACTGCACAAAGCCCTGAGCCCTGAGCTCTGGCATCTTTGCTGACTGCTTTGAGCAGAAAGCCAGACTAGAGACACCCAAGAGTTTTCCATCATTAGCTGTAGTGTCCTCTTCAGTGCAAAACTGAAAGTCTAGTGAGCTTTTTAACTTTTCATTTACATTAATCTTGTTAATTTAGTGGGTGACCAGATTCCTACAAATCCAATCTATAAAGCTGACAGCACCTTTTCAAACCTATTTTCATGGAAGAAAGACACAGAAAAGTGAAAAACATACTAATTTGAATAACCAACTCTGCATGGTATCATCTTCCATGCTTTTGGAGATCAGGGAGGATGGACTTTCCTAAGAAACATCACACTGCCCATTACACATGGTCATCAGAAGTATGAAAAGAACAGCATGACTCTTCAAGCAAGTAACAAAACAAAGTCGTGTGAAACAGCTCAGTGCTGCTCTCTACCTGCAGCCAGTATAAAACACACATTCAAGAAAATCAGTACTGGACACAAAGCGTACAGGTTTTTTCAAACCAAAACTAAATTCCCTCTTTAAAATGGGGAGGAAAAAAAAAAATCAGTTCCAGAACTTTTCACAGGCGGAGTAGAAAAAAGAAGACCTGCATTCACCTGTACCAGAGAAAACAGGAAGCAGATGTGCTGCTGGCATGCAGAGTGGACCGAGTCCCTGTGTTAGCAAACAAAACTCCCAATGCTGCAGCAAGAGGTACATCATAATTCTTAAAAAAACAACACAGAACACGGGAGTTTCCCCAAACCCACCAGTCATTAGGAAAACCCTGATTTTTCTTTTTAAAAGGTCTGCTGTGTGTAGTTCTCATGACAGAGATTACTGAACGGAGGAGTTGATTCTTGCATAAGTAAACTGATTAAAACTTTGTACATGCTCCTAAGTTCTTCATGTGAGAAGTGGCATATGAAATAGGTGTTACTTCTCCAGTCTCCACAGGAAGGTGGGGAAGGCTTTGAGAGTGAACAGCATTTAGCTAACAAGCATGCTGTAGAGCAGTCAGACAAAGGGTTGTGCAAAATTCAAAAGTTTCCGAGAGGGCTGTAAATTACAGGAGTCTCCTAGTTTGAAAAACAAGTGGAAGGGACTGCATAAGTATCCACCATTGTTAAGAAAAGCTTTGAAAATGCCAACCTATTATTTCCATAACACACAAATCCTCAACAATTTGAGGAAGGCTCACAAAGAGGAACGGCTACCACACAACCAGCTGAGTTACTGATAACTCAGGTTTACCAACTACTGAGAATTATATTATCAACCCACACTAAATATGGTTGCACAGATTGCCAAAGCTTGGAACAATCACCACCTCGTCTGGTTATTAACCTCAAGACTCTGCAGGTCCAACATCCAGAAGCAGAGCTATAGCAACTGATCAGCTCTGGGCTAAAAAAGGCGTCACTGGAAAATGAGATCTTCTAGGGAAGGAAATGAGAAACAAAATTTAGCATTTGACCTTCCTGTTCTTCACTTAGACAGACTCTATCTAGACATGAATTTACAACTACAGTTAGTAATTACATACAAAACATTCCAAGAAGTCATCAACACGTTAAGACGCAGCAGAAAGGCTGTCTTCTCCCACAGGGGCACAAAGTCTAGGCAATTGCCTGGTTTTCCTGCTGTAGCCATGTGGCCTATACTAAAAGATCCTAAAAGCCACCTTTTATAGAATATTCTGTTTTGCCAATGGAAAAAATGTCCAAGATATGCAAACAACTGCAGGGAAAAAAAAAAAAAGATTGTACAAATACATAGATCATTCCTACAAATCAGTCTGCCACATATACTCTCTACAGCTACAGATCTATTTTTCCCCTCTCACACTGTTTGTCTTCCTTTCCTGTTTTCTTTGCTAGCTTCAATGAGTATTTCAGGTACTCTAAATACACCAATGAAGAACTATATGTGTATGTGGAAAAACAGCTTTACAGATGGCAACACTGGAACAGTAGAAATCTTAAAACAATCTACAGTGTTAATAAAAATCCTAAAAATATTTTCAAATTTCACCTGGGGAAATGCAGAAGCATGAAAGAGTGACTCCTGATTGAAGGAAATCCCCATTTTCTTACTTCCTTTCTCTTACTTGTTCCCTTACCCTCTGCCTCCTACGTCCTGCATGACAACAGCAATAGATCAGACAACTCTCTATTGACAAATTTAATTACCTACTGACAAATATATACTCTCACATTCAAGCTTAATTTATCACTCCCCAGCAACTGCAAGATTGCAGCAGACAGAAACCTCTTGACTGGTTGGGCTCCCATGTACCTTTAGGGCACACCCCAGCATGTGTTGACTACCAAAAATGTTGGGGAACAGAAGACCTCCTTTCACATGTCAAGGTATGGTGATCAAATCCAATTCTGTGCCAGATAGGAATAAAAATCTATGTGCATAAACCACCTCTTTCCAACCCAACTTTTCCACCCCAGTAAAACAGTGGAACAATGGGAATTTTCCATACTGTTTCCTGTTACACATCTACTTCCTGTTCCACAGAAACCTGTTTGGTTTTGGGGGTTTTTTAATTCTCTCAGAAACTGGAGATGTGTAATTCAAAATGCAAGAAAACAAATCATTAATCCAGCATTTGCACACAAATCCTGGGAAAAAAATATAAGTACAGTGAATAAAATGAAAAGTAATTTGCTATCACATTGTTGCCACATATCATTATGTGGATCAATCATTATATGGTGCATTGCTGGCCTTTGCTGTACTCTCTGTACACCATGCAATGCTGAATGGTGCCAGAGGACCAGCTGGTGTCATAAACACCAACCTCAGATTTGAAGTGACAAAGAAATGTCTCTGGTAATGATGTTTGTCTTTCTTACGTCTTTTGACAGTGAAGACAAGGGCACTGAAATAATCCTTGACCTGCACAGGACAAATTACTGCAAATTTAGTCTGTTTTACAAATCTATAGACTATACAACATCGTTTGTTGCAAAAACTTGAACAAGGCAAGAGATTTTCCCCCATTACAAGCAGAAGACTGCCAGCTTGGTAAATGTAATTCTATCACTTCTGCCACGGAGTGGCTCTGTTAGAACACTTACACATTTCAAAGATAGATGCTATTTTAGATACTCAACAGTATGATTTAGCTGGAGCATGACTTAAAGAAGAACTAGTCATTGCTACAGTCAGCACTATGGATATGTAGCAGAAATTATGGCATGTTCCAGGAGGATGAGAATTCTAGGGGAAAAATTGAGAGGAAAAAATTGAGTCTGAAACTGGGCAATAAGTTATTACACAGTTTAGACTTCAGCTACTTTATACTGAAGATGTTTTACAACATGAATAAATAAAATTCCGCATTTGTGAGGTACGCTGTCAGTAGCCACGACTGCCACAGAAAGACCCACAAAAGTATAGTCAAGGTGTATTTTCAGTAAGCCTTCTACAAAAGTCTTCAAAAGCTGAAGAAACCCAAGTCATCACGACAGAAAAAGAAAAGCCTTGTATGGATGAGTTATTGGTTAAGTGTCAGGAAACACAGGGTCAATTCTGCAGTGCAGGGAAGCCACTTGTAAAATTTCTCAAGGAGCTGTGATGGATCTCCTGTGGCAGAGGTAAGCAGCAAGAAATATCCAGTTACTCAAAACAGTACAGGGTAAAGCTTTATGGAAGGACAATGTGAGACTGAACAGACATCAGAATGCAAGGTGACATTCAACAAATAAAGTGATCTAACTGTAGGGAAAAAAACCAGCAGTCCTAATAAGTTGATATGGTCTATCACTCAGAAAAGAGATCTGAAGTTATGACAATCCCTTTAAAACAGGAGTTTAATCCCTTATTAAAAAGAAAATTAGAATTAAGGACAGGAACATCATCAAGCCATTGTGTAAATCTGTGTTTCAATGTAACCATATTTATACCTAAGACTGTATTTTTTATTCTCTTTATATCAAAAATGTTAACAGATGTGGAAAAGCTCCTAAAAGGACAATCAAAACATGGGATAACTTTTCCTTCAAGCAATCTTAAACCTAAGAATCTTAGTTTCTTTATTCAGGAAAAGAGAAATTTAGAGAGGTCTGACACCTATATGGAGGTTTAGATAGGTTCTAAAGAGGGTGGTAAGGTAACTGCAAACATCTCTTCCCATACAAGGATTAGGAGCCATTGAGTCCAGCTCATCAGTCACAACTTCAGAAGGACATCAGTGGTCCCTTGAGGAACTGGTAGTTTGTCCAAAGAAGCACCAGCTCATTTGTAAAAAGAGGCTATGTATTCTTCCTGACTTCTTGAAGAAGCTGAACATACTCAGAGATGCAAATCTACTGATGATAAAAGAACATAAGCCACAACAAACTCAAAAATCTCCTGCATTGCAACTCTTAAAAGAGTTGAAAACTTGTAACATATCAAGTAACATTAGTGCATACACATTTCTCATTTTTATAACTTCATAGGAATTTGTTTATGGCTATTGTAAAACACGTTGCTGGTTAAGCAATGTATTTGTACTGATCTGATATGGCCACCTTTGTGTTCTAATTCTACCTTCAGAACAGCAAAAAAAAATTGAGGCAACAACATCTAACTCGGTTTCTCTCCACAATTGTTAGCAGCAGCTAATTAAATTACCACCACCCATCCTGTGCAATGAATGACTCACAGGTTCAATGGGAAAAGGAAAAAGGAAAACAAAGCAATGTTAGGTAATTAAGGGCTATACCAAAACACACATGAAACACAAAAAGCAAATTAGGCAAGATTATCTTTCTTGTATATTTCCCAATCTGTGATAGCCTGGCTTTGCAACCAGACAATTCTAATGTCTCCTAATTTGGAATTGTCTGGAGGAGTTTGATGTATGGGTCTTCTGAGGGACAATGTCAGATTTAAAGGAATACTCAAAGAATCTCCACTTGCTTTCCTGGAAAGGGACAATACACAAATTATCAAAGACAGTGCTTTAAACTAAACTGGGTGACATGGACCTGAGCAGATATGGGAGCACTCTAACTATGTTCTAGCAGATAAGACAGGCAGCCACGCTTTTCTCCATCCATTCCAGGCAGATCAAAGGTGCATTTGACCATAGCTTTAGATGAAGAAATCAGATGCCAGCACACTGAAGGGGAAGTGGTTTTTTTCATCAGTACCAGAACATCCCACACATGTCTGCCAGTTCCAAAGATACTGCTGTAAAAGCCCTTCTGTATCTTCAGCACTGGATCATAACCAGAAGGTTATGGCTGATTATGTGTTAAATTTGGGCTGAGTTTACTAGTAGGTAAATCTGTCAAAGGGGAGGCAAGATGATTTTTTTTTTTTTTAATCCTATGACAGAACCTTCAGCAGTGAGCAGAAAATGCTAAGAGGGCTAAGTATAAATACACTGCAACTTCACAAAAGCTGATTGTTTTTAGGAACAGACATTTACAGACTGTGTTTTAGTAAGAAGAGTAAAATGCAGATTTCCATACAAATTTCCAGGAAAAGAGGACATAGTCTCAAGCTGCACCAGGGAAAGTTCAGGTTGGACATCTGGAGGAATTACTTCACAAAAGAGTTGTCAAGCATTGAAACAGCCTGCCCAACAAGGTGGCAGAGTGACCTGGAAGTGTTTAAGGAAAGACTTAGTGCCATGGTCTAGGTTGACAAGTCACTTTCCATGATCTCAAAGGTCTCTTCCAGCCTAATTGATTCTGTGATTCTATGTCTGCCAAGAAAATATGTAAAATAGAGAATTGTAGTATGCATGTATAAGGCTCTGAAGTATTGTTTGTGGACTACGTAATGAAAACCTGAGGTTTAATGTTGTCTCTAAAAGTGTTTGCTGTTCAGGGCAAAAATAATTAAAAACCCATATAAACATTTAGCCCTTCAAATGCTAATCAACTCCAATATGATCTTACAGCATCAAGCTCCTCTACATACTACAAAACAATGTACAACCCTCTACAAAAATTGATTTTCCTCTTTAATGTAATTATTCTAAGAAAGGAGTCCCAAATTGTGCAGTGGCTTCTGAAATCAGAATGGGAAAGATTTAAAAACTGTCAGGTTTTTTGTTTTTTAACAGAACTGGAGGTATTTTATTTCCATACTTTTTTAGCAGAGAGATGGAAAAAGACCTCTGTCACTCTTTAGGGTAAAGGAACAACAGTTATTTATCAAACTGTATCACTATCCTGTTTCTAGCATCCATGTTTGTTTCTTTTCCAAAGAAAAGAAAGGACCAGGAAGCTTTATCCAGTCATAGCAGTCCACTAATTGTCACAGCTTTCCAGTTTACACATCACCATATCACACACTATTTTGCTGAGTTAGCTACAATCCCTCTGTTCTAGTCTTCACATGTAGCTATTTCGTTCAATATACATTCATGCTGGTCATTTATTTCAATGAATGTCACTAAAATATGAAGCACTTAATTGTTAAGTGGGTACAGACTTCCCCTTTGCAACCCAGGTAATCTGTTCTCTTTTTAATTGCACTATACACAGTTCCTGGGTTTCATTAACATCCTCATTTGAACTGGTATCTAGGAAATCTCTTCATGTGCAGTATAGACAACTACACTGATTTACAATTAAATTGGTTTACACACCAAGGGTGCATCAAACTGTATCTCTATAACATTCAATTCGATGTCATTTCCCAAGAGTCCACTTGCTGTCTGAATTACAGCTTTCAAACAATGTATTTGTATCACAAACTTATTATACAGTCTGTTCAATTTCTGTGCACCAACTCATTTGACATCTGACAAAACAGATTAAATAGTATTTTAATACTAATTTTTATATCCAGAGTCTGCCACTCAACAGATTCAATAATACCAATTAAGATTTGAACCACACAATTCATAGTAGCTACTGAAGCACTTACATTATCCAGGGAACAATCATCTACCTTTAGCTGGCAACAGCTCAGGCACTTCAGGGCAAGCTGTGAACTTTGACACCTACATCCAGGAACTGCAGCTCATTCTCCTGACCTGGAAGAAATAAGCTACTACTAGCAGCTAAAGATAAATAACCATTGGTAATGTAGGCTCTTGCTAGACAGTGCTGGAGAATGGAGAAGGCTAGTCTGAAAGATTTTTTTTTTTTTTTTTGAGAAACACCAGTAGAATTTAAGGAGAACTGGTAATATTTTAAGTTCTCCATGATTTTCTGCAAAAGGCTTGGAGACAGTAGGAAAAATAAACTAGCATCATCTTTAATAGCTGAATGTCCACTTGAAAAATAAGTGGCAGAGAAGGACACACAGTCTCACAGTATCTAAACCCACAGTCCTGGAAGAGAGGGGGCAATCACAATTTCTCAGACAGGAATTGAGTGGATTATAACCACTCTCTAAAGCAGAGCAGGATTTTTCTCAGTAATTTTACATGAAACCATACACACTGTGAGTGATAAGCTCTTCTGAGTTTTAATAAGCAAACATTGCTTTGCAACCACAGTGTGCTAAGCCCTCAGGCAATACCCACATGGTGTAGAAGCACACAATCTTTACAAAATAGTTCTGTAGGACATGTCTCTTATGACCAGTCATGCAGCAAGACAACTGAAGCAGACAGGAATTTTACAGAATGTGGTATGAAACAGTCAAATTAGCAATGCACAGGCATAACCCAAAATAATGATTGGGACTCAGGAAGGAAAACAGACCATGTCTACACAAGGAATTTGCTTACAACAAGTATTGTCACTGCTTCTGGTACTAATTTTCAGAAGAAGTGCAGTTATGCATAGTTTAAAGATGGAAATGATCACCAGAGTTTTCAAATCATTAACATGTATGCCATTAATTTTATTCAAATATTACTATAAAACAGACCCTGAGATGTCAGTTATGCTAAATTACCTTAGCCACCAGGTACCTCAGTCAAATGCCCCAAAGAAATGACAGTAGGGGGCTATTATCAACACCTGAGCTTCACATTTAAGGTGCAGAGCAGGTAAAATTACCAGCTTATAGGCAAACCACCTCCCAACATAGTGGAAATGAAGGAAGCAACACAGGCCAGACAGTGTGAGCTCAGAAAAGAAACATATTCTTGGTCTCAGATCCACCAATCAAATTTAATTCAGTCATGTGAACCAGAGACCACGCAAACAACTAAGAACCCTGATACCACTGTCCTCCATTCTCTACATCCCTTCCAATGCATTAGAAAAGGCTTTCATAAAACTAACAAATTGCTTGTCACAAGTATATGTGTTTTACCCAAATCCCACAGATTACCAGATAAAAGGCTGAAACACAATTTTTCTTCCTCCCTGCCTCTCATCTCCCTTATTTTTTCTTCTTTTATTTGGGAAGGTAGGTGGGGTAGCTTTTGTTTTGAGCTAGAGTCATTGTCAGATTTCATTTTAAAATGTATCTGAGAATACATATTACCGGATTCTGAGAACCACAGCCCTTAATTTAGGTAAGTTTTTATGAAAGAAAACCAATGAGCAGTGTTTATCCAAAAAGCTGGGAATAAGAACTCACAGCAGCTTCAGAGAGGCATGAGAAGCATTCAGCACAAATGACATAGAAGGTAAAACCCACTTTTGGTAAACTCAAGATTCAGCATTGTGCTAACTATTTCTACTTTCAGCAGGAACACAGGACTATATGATCATTGTTGAGTCACTAATTTCCATCTTCCACAAGTGTAGGTATCCAAATAAAGATTTATTCATATAAAGATTTACCCATATAAAGAGATGGACAATCTCAGTCTTGAAGATTCACTTTGTTCTGTTCTCCTAACCTGTGGATGTATTGTGAGCTTCAAGTCATCTCTCAGTTTCTCACAGCAGATTAAAGATTGCCAAAAAGAAATTCCAAAGTCAAAAAACTAGCACTTCTCCAGAAAGTAAAAAGGATAAATTGTCAATGTTTTGAGCTTGCCAACAGCAAAAAAAGTCTTTGAGGAACAGTTTCTCAGTCGGAAAATATTTTAAGGAAAAAGAAAATCAACAGATAATAACTAAAGAGTCACAGAAACTTTTAGCCAGTCAGTAGCTTACAGAACACACAGCCAAACAAATAAGGGCTTAAGATGAGGAACTGGCTTAAAAGGAAGACCATTAAAAAAAGAGAATAAGAACATGAAGAGAACTGAAAGAAACTTTATAGGCATTCCTACTAACATCTTGCAGAACAAGCACTTGAGGCAGTAAGCATTACATTTTTAAAAATTAAAAGGAACCACCATGAAAAAGGCAATGAAAGGATGAGTACAAATTGCATGTGTACATCTCTTGGGCCTCAGAATCCTCACCAAAATCTCCTATCTGTACAAAACTGAGGGGCAGTAATACAGAATAATTTTGATCCACAGACAAAACAGATTAGCTTGAGTGTCAAAAGTGACCTTCCATTTAGACATAGTTCAAGAAGTAGAAGGCTAACATATTATTTCATCTAACCAGGTGACAGAGAGAAGCAGAAGTTGAGCCACAGAAATGCAAAAATAAGCACATAAATCCATAACACCGGGTAAGGGAAACGTAGAAGGCAAAGCACAAAGCCCTTACCAGCACTGTCAGAGAAGGTGATCCTGGCTCCTCTCAACAATTCAGATACTCAAAGAATTAGGCATTAGAAACTAGTCCTGACTAGAAGGAGAAACCACTTCTGCTGAGACAAGATGGTCCATCTTGAAAGGAATATAAGAAATTAGCAAACCTCTAAGGTTAGCCAGGAGTAGTGTTGCTGTGAGAATTAGCTCAAATTTAACTAGGAAAGACAAATAGGAGGAAAAAGAAACATTTTAGCTAGTTAACTTTACAGAATAAGATAATATAGGAGAATACAAAGGAATAAAATATATACAAAGCCTGTTGCATGGCAACACCACTCAAAGCGAGAAACAACTTAATACAAACCATGCTGCCAAAAAACCAACCAACCAACCAACACCAGCGTACCTAAATTCACTCTCACTTTGTTTTAAATCTGAAGACATCCCAGTGATTCAAAACTAGCCTGTCTGAACAAGATGTTATGAAATGTCAACCAGATTGTTAAGCATTTCTTTCCTGCCTTCATACAAAGGTATTTCCCAACTCTCCTATCATAGCCAATCAAGGGTTTTCCTATTTTCTTCAGGTTACATCAACCATGATATCTGCCCTCAAGGTAGGACAGTATCTCCAAGATGAAGATTAAACAGTCAAGCATACTGCCAGAATTAGAACTGGTTTCACATTCTGCTACTGCCTGTCTGTTAAATCTCTGTCTGTGGTAGCTTCGCAAAGGATTTCCCTGTTGCTTTGTAGAAAGGGCATGTCAGCAACAGTGATCTGACTATATGGAACAAACCACAGATAAGCTACTGAGCTGAGGCACATTTAAACAAAACAAAAATAAGGGGGCTTAAAGTGATAGAGTGGTTATTGTTACAATGAATCAGTATGCAATTTTTGAGGAAGGTTTCACTAAACTTGTATTCACCTTGTATTCAAGAACAGGAATGCTCTAAGAAGACAGAATCTAAACATTTGTTTTGTTAACAGGATATTACAAGAAGTCTCTACTCCAGTACCTTATCACCTTCTTGCTCAGCCATGAATATTTTGCAAGGAGTTGAGAAAAGTCAGAATGATTTTTGATTAAGAAAAAAAATTAGCAAAAAGAAATTACAACACCTTGGAAAAAAAGGTTTTAAATACTTTTTAAATGGTATGAATTCTTCTTAAGCACCATCCGGAAACTAGTGAAAAAACTGTTTCTGAAAGGAAACTGCATTTCTCAATATACAAGAAGCTGTGTGTGAGAAAGCTCCACCAAAATAAGTTTGTATTGAATTATTATTTATATCTACATCCTGTTTAGCCATTTAGAAAAAAAAGTTTAGTTCATGTTCCATAGATCCCTTTGTGTAAAGCTTTGAAAAGGCTTCTGCTAAAATAGGGAGGGCCCCCGTACTTATATCCTCCAATTCACACTCTGTGGCAACTCAGAACTTTCAACCTGGATTTCCCCAACAAAAATAAAGTCGTCCTTATCATTTCCTTATGAAGTTGGTTTTAAGCTTTAAACAAAGAAATATAAAGGGGATAAATAGTTGTGTTATTTTGTACAGGTCTACGTAGCTTGATCAAAATATTTGACTGAGACAAACCCAAGTTTTGCCAGAGAAGGCTATTGTTTGCCAAGCTACAGCTGTTTTTCTACATGTTCCCAAGACTCATAACCCTTGACAAAGGTGCATTAGGGCACTGCCTAAGGACTCTTTTCTGGCTTAATTATAGCAGCACTGCACTGAAATGTAATTGAGGCTTGCATGCACTTTGGACACTTGCCTACTTACAGTGACAGGCTACCTCAAAAAGTTACAGCTTGCCTTCAGGCACTCCTCATCTTCAGCTTTTTCTAAAGGACAAAAGGTACTCCAGATACATACACTCATCTGATGCAAGCTAGCACAGGACACCTCTGGACACATATGTAACTGCTTTTAATTTCTCTTATTACTATTGTTGGCACCAAGTAGAATGTCATATACTAGAATAATCCTGTATTTCGGCATAAAGAATACAATTTGAAGTTCAAGTTATATGCAGTACTTCTGTAAAAGAAGACCAAGAGAAGCCTTATCTGTTGGGGCATGGGCGAGGAGAAAAACCCAACAAGTTGCAAAAAAACACACCAAGCCAAATCAACCCTCAGAAACATTGAATCACAGCTGAAGTCCTCAGCTGTTTCTTTAAATGATCCTGATGCTACAATCACTGTAAAACATATTTCATACTATCAACCACCATTATGAAAGCTCTCAGGCTTTTTGGAAAAGAAACATATGTATGATGCTGAGTTCTATAAATATAATGTTTTCTTTCACAATTACAAAGGTACTTCTAAGAGAGAAATTGTATATAACTTTCTACTCAAATTATTAGATAATTGTCTCATGTGACTTCATTGAGAACAGGCTGACTTGTATACTTCAGCTTTATTTTAAATAAATCTGGCATTCAAAATTCAATATTATAATAGTACCTAACAATACAATCTACTTCTGTTTAATTTTAGAATAGAAACTAGCCCAAAACCAAACTATTTGCAAATGTTGCTCAAAAATATGCCAATAGAAATGTATTGTTTGAAAATTAGTTTTCATTCCTGTGGTTTTCCTTTTTCTGGGTTTGATTTTGCTCCATCTGAGAACTTATTCCACACTTCCAACGTGTAATTAAAACCGAAAAATTTTTTACTTCTCCCTAAACAGCTTCTTCTCCTTGCTCTTGAACTTCATTCCACTTTGGTTTTGACATTAAGTTCTCTACAAAATGGAGAAGTTAAACATTAATTTCACCTCGTAAGACAGTTAGGACCTGCTGGTCAGAAACTGTATTTGAGTATTTCAAAGATATGAGAGTCTAAAACCAGCTGCACAGTATCTTGTCTTGTAAACATACTGAAACAGTTTGATTTGACATAGCTCAGCTTTGTCATTTTGATAGTGACAGCACTGAAAAAAAAATGGTATTACTTGGTAAGGGCTGCTACTTGCTCCTTCAGCTCACAGGGGCAATCCAAAACTGGTGGGGGAAATCAAGAAACTCTCCTCTGCAAAAAATTACTACCCTTCTAACTGATTTTTACACTTCTAATTCAGGGAGGTAGGACCATATAAACAAAACAGAATTTAAGAGAAAACCTAGAAAACTGATAATTTTGTAATCTAATGTTATGTTACCAAAACATTAAATTACAAAAAAATAGCAAGAATTGTCTGAAGATAAAGTTGGAAAGAATCCTGGTACTGACAGACAATCATTGTCCTTTGGTGACATGCAAACAGAATGTGAAACAAACTTTTTGTTTCTTTCACAAAAAGTATTTGTTCAAATACTTAGTAATAAAAAAGAAAGAAAAAAAGAACATTACATTTCATTAAAATCACATATATTGGCTCAGCCCTATACATTTCCAAGTGTAAGCAACTTCCTGAGTATTAAATCACAAATAGAATGAGTTCTCTCTGTAAAAGATCATAGTAAACAGCTCCACTGGGGTTATTTGGTCTATAATAATAATTAAAAACACCTCAACAAACTGAATACTAAACCAAAACTAACTAACTAAATAAAAATTAAATAAATAATAAAAATATATAAATAAGAGGGAGAGTGATGAGGGCCAGTGGCTTTAAACTAAAAGAGAAGAGGTTCAATTAGATATTAGGAAGAATTTGCTGTGGGGATGGTTAGACACTGGCACAGGTTGCCCGGAGAAGCTGTGAATGCCCCATCCCTGGAAGTATTCAAAGCCAGGCTGGATGGGGCTTTGAGCAGCCTGGGATAGTGGAACGGTCTCTGCCCATGGAAGGGTCATCGAAACTGGATGATCTTTAAGGCTCCACATCCTGTTGGAAGTTATACCAAGTTAAATTTTTTTTATATAACTTTAGTCAGGGGTTTTGTTCACCTTTGCCCAGGGTAAAGGACTCTTAAGTTTCCTTTCAAAGGACTGTTTCACCACTCGAGGCCTGATGACCTTAACATCTCAGCAGACTGGGATTAGGACAGAAGATACACGAAAGATAAGAACCACTAACAAACATCAACTTCAACATCACTCTTGGCATGACTGGAGACTCCTGGACTGGGAAAAAATGGGTAAGAAAACAAAGAATGAGAACCTAATTAACATCAAAGGTGAAGGGATCAATAACCAATAGGAAACCAAATATTCAGAACTGTGTAACTTGGGACCAGTGAACGTTGAACCAATGAATTTCTTTGGGTTTTGACTGTGTAAGTATGTGAAAAATCCAGTAAAAATGTGTGATTGAATGCTTTTCTCTCCACAACCCAGGCAACATGGGGATGAAATTGTTTCTGTCGCACATCCTGGCCAGAACAACATCCTGGCCAGAATAAAGTAAAGCTTAAATTCTCTTAACACTAAAAACGTTGGAGAGTTTTTGTTTCTCCTGCAGTTTTGGTGGCACATAGCAAGTAATATCCCTTGTAAACCAAATACAATGATGGATGCATTTTGAAATGGAATTTTTAGTTCAAAGTTTACTATTATACATAGGAAAATCTTAGAAACATTTAGGTTTGAGAAGGTTTTTACGATCTTTAAGTCCAAGCATTAACCCAGCATGGCCAAGTCCACCACTAAAACATTCTTTAATGCCACATCTACACATCTTTTAAATACCCCAAGGGTTGGTGAATTAACGACTTGCCTGGGAAGCCTGTTCCAAACTTTGACTACTCTTTCCATGGTGGAATTTTGATGGTGGGTATTAATGGACATTAAGGACAAATAGTGGATATTAGGAACACATTTTCCTAATATCCACTCTAAAGTTCCCCTGGCACAGCTTGAGATAATTTCTTCTTACCACGTTGTGCTTGTTAGCAGAGAAGAGGCTGGTCCCTCCCACCAGCCACAGCCTCCTTTCAGGCAGCTGTAGGGAGTGATAAGGTCTCCCCTGAGCCTCCTTTTCTCCAGGATAAACACCCCCAGCTCCCTCAGCTGCTCCTCACAGGACTGGTGCTCCAAACCCTTCCCCAGCTCCATTGCCCTTCTCTGGACTCTCTCCAGCCCCTCAGTGTCTTTCTTGCAGTGAGGGCCCAGAACTGGACACAGCACTCCAGGTGTGGCCTCAGCAGTGCCCAGCACAGGGGGACAATCCCTGCCCTGCTCCTGCTGCCCACACCATTGCTGATCCAGGCCAGGGTGCCCTTGGCCTTCTTGGCCCCCTGGGCACACCCTGCCTCATGTTCAGTCACTGTCACCAGCAGCCCCAGGTCCTTTCCAGCCACTCTGTCCCAGCCTGTGGCCCTGCCTGGGGCTGTTGTGACCCAAGGGCAAGACCTGGCACTTGGCCTTGTTGAACCTCCCACCACTGGCTCAGCCCATGATCCAGCCTGTCCAGATCCCTCTGCAGAGCCTTCCTGCCCTCCAGCAGATCAACACTGCCACCCCAATTGGTGTCACCTGCAAAGTGAGTGAGGGTGCACTTGATCCTGTAATCCAGATCCTTGATAAAGATATTAAACAGAACTGCCCCAGTGCTGAGCCCTGGGGAGCCCCACCCATGACCAGCCACCAGCTGGATGTAACTCCACTCACGACCACTCTCTTGGCCTGGCAATCCAGGCAGTTTTTAATCCAGCAAAGAGTGCACCTTTTTGCTATCTGTAAGACAAAGAATGATAGAATGGTTTAGGTTGGAAGGGACCATTAAGATTATCTAATTCCAACTTCCCTCCAATGAGCAGGGCCAGCTTCCACTTGACCAGGTTGCTCAAAGCCCCATGTAACCTTGTGCTAAAAAGTTTAAACTGAAGCAAGAAAGATTAACAGGAAATTTAGGCTAGATCTTAGAAAAAAGTGTGTAGAAAGTAGGGCTAGTTGAGCTCAGGAAGTTTGTCAGAAGAGATTGTAGAACCTGATGTGAGGTTTTTTTAGAGAAGCAGTCTGGTCAGAACTGGTTTGGTCATAGTTCATTGTGCTTCTGAGCCAGGAATTAATTGGATGACTCTCACTCCTTTGAACTCTATTTGTTATGATGTTATCATGTGAACATGAAAAACAGAAACATTTGTGCATTAAGGGAGACTCCCTGTTTCTGAGCCTTTCTTATACTTCACCAATCTGTACCATGAAGTCTTGCATCAGCAACACATAAATCCATTAAGTCATTTGTCTATAAAACACTCCTCTATTAAGCCCTTCTAAAATATATTTCAACCTTGTCAAAGCCCAAACACCTGCTAAAATACCTTTACAGAAAGATCTTTTTGATATCCCAATTAATCTTGGAAAGCCCCGCCAAGATTCAAAGCCTATTCTTCAAATGAGGAGTCTGTTTTCAGTGCAAAACACAGACAAAGCCAACAGAAAGTTACTTAAGTCAGTTCAAGAGCTAAGGACTACACCAGTGTCCAGTGCATACTTACATACTGAGCATATAATAGTAAAAATTTATATACCACTTTTATAATTTATTTTCAGTCCTCCACTGAATACCTCCTCCTTAAGTCCTTCCTTGCAGCAGTTGTTACAATGAGCAGGCAACACACATGCTGAAATATAACACAAGCAGCTTTTCTTAACAAAGACATTCTAGCAATGAAGGGAAAAGGGAATCAAAACCAGAAAATCTTGAATCCTGGTCACACACAATATCACAGTTAACACCTATGGGGAAAAATGGTTACTTCATTAAAAGCAGGCGCTGAGAGAAAAAAAGGTGCCAGCTTACCTGGTACACGTATCTGATAAAGCAGCCTTGTAAAGAAAGCTTGAAAGGAGTCAGAGGAGGACAGAGAAGTGACAACATGAAATTAAGTGGCATTCTTTGCAATCTTATTCAAGAACTTGAGCAGATTACTAACATCTTCCTTCCTCAGGAAAGAGCTTCCCACACTACAGAAATTTGAAAGAGAAAATCCTTAACTCCCATAAAAGAAGCCACAAAATCCTTCTTTTCTGAATCCCATGCTAGAATTCACAAACAAATTTGCAATCACAACAGATTTTTTGTAATTATGTTCAAATTTTAATGATAAAAAAGCAGAAGGCTTATGTAAGTACTCAAATACCCAGACACCAATCACCCAAGGCATGCACTGTGATTCCACAAGATCCACAAGACCTTGCCTAGAACTTGCCATGGAGTATCAGTAAATTCTTTACATTTTACACCTCAGTTTAGCCTTCTGAAAAACAAAATAGCTTGTGTCTCATTCAGAAGTCTGGAAGTTGAGCCACCATCTGTGAGATTTGGGAATAGAAGCATATGGAATAGTAAAACCTTCATGAGGAAAAGTTCCACAGGCATTTCCAAATTTACTCAGGTTTTGTACTTACTAAGAGCTTTATTCATATTCGCCATCTAGAGCTAATTTATCAACCACTAAATTATTACTGGAGAGAGATAGCTTATAAAAGATTGATTAATCTTACATTACAGGCTCAGCACAAAACATGCCTAAAACAACAGTTTCTTTTATTGTGGTTTTCTTGCTGATTATCCAATAGTCCTAGAGCCTCAGTTCAGCTTAGTTTACTCCACAGTAGTTGTTTTTTAGGTTTCCTCATTGTTTGGGGTTGTCTTCTTTATTTTCCTTTTTTTTCCTAAATATACATTTTGACCTTATTATTTATGGGTTATTTGGATTTAAAAGTCTCTTTTATGGTCCCTATTTCATTCTTTCCTGCAAGGGTGAGGTCCAGTGTTTGGGGTTCTCACCTACTGTGGCCATTGCTTTTTAATCTAGTATGTGTATTTCTGCACTTGATCCCTTTCAGAGTCATCTTCTTGTTCTAAGTCAAGTGAGGTGGCACAGAGAAAAGCATTTTAGAACCACTAAAATTAAGAGTTACTTCTTTCTAACATCCCACAATAGGACCCAATCTGCTCATGAGCCCTTCTCTTAGTAGATTCATGCTCTTCCACGGCCAATAAATTTAAGCAGAGGAAAAAACAACAGACAACTCTTATGAAGAGCAAGGCAAAAGCATCTGAAACACAAATCCTGATGTCAGTAACCAGAAATCTTTGTCAAATCTTAGTCAACACATCTGCTTCACTTTCCCCTCATGGTTCCAGATCTTTTGCCTATGAAGATTCAACTTCACAACAAATCCCTCCTGTTTTTCCACACACAGACAAGAAGCGCACTTGGCAAGATCTTGCATGGTTTCCAGATACACTGAGGTGTTTGTGGTAATCCCTGTCTGCCTGTAGCTTGCTTGTCACAGCAGAGACTTGAGTCAGTATGGAGCAGAGTATGAACCTCTGCTGGGCCTCCAGGTATGATCCTGTACAGAAGGGTTATTACTTACACATGTATATTCCAGAGAATTGCACTGGAATGTCTTCCACTCAATCCAAGATGACAACAAAATGAAGTAAGCAAGTCTCCAAGACAACACTAATACAACACAGGCCTGGTTAAGAAACAAAATCTCACATGTTTTGGAAATGTGTGAACTTTTAAAATTGGGGTACAAATAATTAACTTCCATTAGGATAAAGTGTATGTATGTTTACTACATTTACAGTGTAAAGAGTGGTTAAAAAAATCCATTATTAACGGAATTTAACACAAAGATAAGCAAAACAGATGGGTCATAGTTTTTTTGCCCGAGATGCAAGAGTTATTAATGTTGAGGACATCTTCCACTTGACCAGGTTGCTCAAAGCCCCATCCAACCTATCCTTGAATATTTCCAGGAATGGGGCATCCACAGCTTCTCAGGGCAACCTGTACCAGTGCCTCACTGTCTTCACAGCAAATAATTTCTCCCTAATATCTAACCTAAATTTGTCCCCTTTAAGTTCAAAGCCTTGTCCCATTACTATATGCCCTTGTACAAGTCCCAGTTAGGGCATGGAAACACATTGCCTTGTTTGAAAAAGAAACCACCAGAAGGTTATGGATCTGTTCATTATCGTGCCAGCGTGGGCCCAAGGCTAAAATGAGGTTTTGAAAATGCTACTGAGCAGCTAGTCTCTGTTCTATCTGCAAAATCTGCATCCTGCTGGAAGCCCAGGAAACATACAGCAGACTTGTGTATCCCTCTCTTAAATGACACTTTGATTTGGAGAAGAGCAGGAGAAAGTGGGACATTTCATTCCGTTGGCTGTTGCTGCTTTCCTAACTGTAATTAAAAAAAAAAAAAAAACCTCTTTCAGATGAGAAGCTCTGTGGGATTGATCTGGAGATCCACCAGTTTTATTTTTCTGTAATGTATAAAGGTCCCAGTATATGAATCAAGAAGCATTTTGACAGTGCACGTGCTAGGATCTTTTGGGTTTTCCTGTGCAGCACCAGAAGTTTGACTCAATGATCCTTGCAGGTCCCTTCTAACACTATTATTTATTATATTCCATAATAAAATAATTGCATGACAAATAATTTGTGTTTGTGAGGTCTTGAAGACACCAGAAGGACTGAGTGAAACAAGCTAGGTCTAGAACATTCACTGGTACCATTAAATAAAGCTAAAAAAAAAAAAATCAAGTTGTACATTTGGGAAGCCTTGGGACAAAAACTGCTGGAAACAGAGGTATCAGATTTTTGCCTGTGTTGACAGAGGCAATTGTGACAATACCAGAAATAGAATTTTAAAATCTTTGTCACACTATGTCAGAATTTTAAAATCTTTGTCACACTATGTCATAGCTGTATGCAGCCCTGACAAAAGATATTCTTACACCACCTCTCACATTTTCATATTTCCTAAATTTCTAAAAAGTCTATTGCCATTGTTACATTTCCTATGCTTTCTAAAAGTCTATTGCCAAAATGGCATTTGAGATCCTAGTAACACTCACTTGCTTAAATGCTTCCTTTCAAAATTTAAGTATATATAGTCATAGTAGTGGAACCATAGTATGAATTTATGGCATCTATTAAACACTGCTGTTTTCTTCTCTTATACAACATAATACCCAGCAATATAAACCCAGTAAAAATTCAATATAGTTTTGTACTTTATTAATCATTGCCATAAAAATGAAATGGCACTCAAAGGTTTCCATATGACAAAATATAACTAGCTTTATGATTTGTGTGCAATATAATCAAACTGATCAAAATACAAACACTGTAATAGAAGGCAGATCTAAAAGCACTATTTACTTTAAAAGGCTTTAAAGGGTGCTGTGAAACAGCCTTTCCAAAAGCATTTCTGGATTTAATTACACATGAATACAATCTTAAACTACTTTGAAGACAGCAGACTATAATTATAAAGAAGCTGTAGCAACAGATATTCAGATATTCAGCAAACCACTTTGAACACTCACTTCAACACCTAGGCAATCATTTTCAGGTGAAAAAGACTAAACACAGTGGATAGACACGTAGTGATGGTAAGACTTAGAAGTGTCTTTCCACTAAAAAAAAAAAAAAAAAAAAAAAAGCTAACTCATGAAAAGATTAAATTTTATGGTATTTGATGCACTTCAGTTTTTTTTAACTCTACTATCCACTTATAGGGATCTACTATCCACTTAGGGGAAGAAGTAATCTTCTTCCCTTAACAGATACCTATTCTTAAACAAACACAGGATGTCTTCAGAAAACAGAGCTGAACTATTTACAGTAGCAATCATAATAGTAACTTATCATTGATGCCCTCAGGATATAGTGCATGCATGTTCACAGGAAAAAGCAATCTTCTCTAAGACAAACAGACAACTTTTGAGCTCACAGAACAAAAGTTTAGAACCTGCTGAACAAACTTTTCCCACTTCTGCTGTAATATGGCATCTTGTGAAAGATGCAATTATTCTGCAAGCATATTCTGCAACCACAGTGCTCTGTGGTTGTCCAATTGCTGTTAAAGACAAATACAGATTAACAACAAATACTTTACAACTCACACTCAAAAACAACACAGTTTTTGGCAAAACTATGACTAAAAAAAACCCAGAACAATAAAAAAAAACCTGCAGCTACATGTAAAATATTATGAGTGATATATATTACTGTTGTTCTCTATTTCCACTTGCTTATTTATCCAACTGTACAAGGTAGATGCATGAACTGTACAAGCAATTGCATGAGCACAGACAGCAGGGCATGCAACTTTGACCATAATCACAGGGAGCTTGCTTTTCATCACAGCTTAGAATTCCTCACTCAGGAATACTTGCAAATCAATTTGCTTTTTTGCACATCTCATTGCTATACATGGTCCCAACCTCTGGATTACAGAACATGAAAAAAAAAATCACTTTCACTGAAGAACCACTTCTAGTTTTTCACCCTCTCAATAATTCAAATGATACAGTGAAAAAATAGATTTGCAATCTGCCACAAAAGCAACATGTTTCCCTGCGAATTTTCGAAGTCCACAGTCTCAGGGCACCTCAGATTTCAAATAGGTTGGTTTTTTCATAGAAGATTGTCAGAATTTTGAATATTTTCACTTTGTAATGTATTTACAAATTACATTTTTAAATCTAGTATATTCAATTAATTTTTTTTTTATATACTTAAAGAGGCTACTTTGCAAATTAAAAGGATGCACCATAAAAGGATGCTCAGCAAAGGCCATCAGAAAAATTCCATGCTCAAACCATCACCCTCTGCATCACTTGAGCCTAACAACAGTGGTTTATTTTCCAAATGGAAGACCATGAAGGCAAAATACAACACTTTGACAATACATTACACAACTGTTTTCTGGGGAGGCAGCAAAAGTGAGGATTAGGAATCCTGACTTCCAAAGGGAACAAGCAGAAGAGCACTTATGTACAGGATAACTAACCCCACAGCTTTGATAAATACAAACTGAACAGCACTTTTCTGTCTGAACAGAAAAGATTGGAGACTTTTGTCATGATGATCGGGGGTTTTCCTCTTGTCCTCCTTAAAGCTAATGGCCTGTGGAACAACACTGCTGTTCTCTAGAGCAGGAAGGAGCCATGGACAACAGAGACAAATCAGATGGAACAAAACTTGTACTCATAAAGTCCTTAGTCCAGGAAAAGGCTCTATTCCTAATTGCAGGTTTGTCCAGTGGAGATTCTGACAAAAATTAACAGGCTAATTTGGCAAACTATACCTTTCCAAGTAAAATGAATTACTGATTGTCAGAGGCTCTTAAAGAGCTGGAAACCCAGTGGATATCACTGAGTAGCCCAGGGAAGCAATGTTGTCACACCAAGCTGCTGAGTTCTTTGAGCAGGTCATGAGCTCTGGCCACAAGTAGAGAGACTCTCAGCAATGTCAGCACAGTTCACTTTAACCAACTAATTCTGTGCAGAGACAGGGAAGAAAATTGTATTCTGATCCACACTTCTGAAGCAGTCTTGATATTCTCTCCCTTCATCTGTCTTTACTCATTTGAAAAACTGTTACAACTGTTCCTTTACTTCAGGAAAAGGAGAAAGGAGAGTCTCAGCCCATAGTTCAGAACTCAAGATATATCTAACATTCACGTGCACAGAGTGACACATGCATCAGGACAGTCTGCCCCTCTTTCTCCTGTTTAGGTTGGTAGAAACACAAACCACAACCAGTATGGTTCAAGCAGCTTGACTACAGGTTTGCAACAACAAAGCAGGCACAGTCCCACCCAATGCAAGCCACTGCCAAGACTGGGGTGATAGCAAGAACCTTTTATTTAAGGCTGGAAGTTAAAAACATTTAGATCTTTCCTTTCCAACAGTCTATCTATCCACATAATATCAGCAATGACTGTGAATGGAATTATCCACATTTCCCCAAGGGTAGCACATAAAAGGACTTTTTCCTGCTGCACTTTTTTGCTTTTGTTTTGCTGTTCATGTCAAGGACACGACATAGGAAAGGGAGGAGTAGACAGGATATGCTATATGAACACTGTTATTACTTTAACTTAGTATTTTCCAATGGGAAACCATGTCAGAGAGGGGAAGAGTCTCATAGGAAGCTTTCCACACTCTAAGTCACAGGCTGGCTCCAGGAACCTCCCAGACATGTTCCCATGATTACCTGCTATTTCATGGTAGTTGGCTCAGTTGGTTTCTCTTCTTTTAAGAGTTTTCTCTCCACCATTTCTCAGCTTAGTATTATTTCTGTTTTGTTCTGACATCAGACATATTCCTTAGCACAACAGCTGATTCCAGTCAAACCATTTCAAGACATGAATTTATAATTATAAACAAAGACAAATCTAAGTAAGTCCAAAGTAAACCAGAAAACTAAAAGCACATTTGCATCATTTACTATACTTACGATATACAAACTATAACAAGCAAAGCTGTAAAAATGTGTCCTTTATTTCCACTTCTCATGGCACAAATCCAAGCCAAGAGATTACTAAAACTAAAATATCAGTTACTCATGATTTTCAGGAAGAAGATACTAACATTGATGCAATGTTGCCACAGTGCATCACTTTAGCCACACCCAGCATCTGAAAGCAGAAAGAACTACAGGGAGCTTTTTGTTATCGTTGTGTTGCTTTGAAACAAAATTATTTACCTACTGATGCCATATTTTGAAACCAAGAAAAACTTACTTTCTGATTTTCTGAAACAGTAAAATGTATTTTTCCAGTATTTTTCATTCTAATATACACCAGCAAAAGACCAAGCTTCCACTAGGCCTCCTTGGGTATTTTTGCATGGTTCTCACCCCTGTAGAAGCTTCTGTCCTTGTTTTTCTATCCAAAACAACAAGGGATGTAAAAATTACATTTCGTATGTTCCTGCAGTCACATTTAAAGGTTAGCGACAGGAGGAATGCCTTATTACCCCTGTTGAAAAAAGCTTAAAATTATATGAAAACAGATGAAAAGAAGAAAGTCTCAAGGGCTAGTACAGAGTATCAGAGTATAGTACAGAGTGCATGTGTAGGCACAGAGTCATGCACACTGTTTCCAAGATGGAGTCCTAAATATGTATAAAGGTGGCAAGTGTCCTATCATAAAAACTGGTTGACAAGAAAAAAAAAATGAACTCTTTTTCCTCTGAGGTTCATGTAGGTAGAATTCTCCATCATTATTTTAATAGGATCTTTACCTGGTTAAGAAAATTAAATCAGAAACAGAAAGGAAATAAATTTGTTACAAGCTGCCATATGCTTACAGTCTCCACAGTCACACAGATCCACAAATTTATCTGCCTGTTCCCACACATCCAATTGGCACATCTGATGCAGAAGAAGACAGTAGAAGAAGCAGAAACACGCACCTGAAAAACTGGTACTCCTGAGAGAAGTTACTAGCTATGTGAAACATGTTGAGTTTTATTTTCATTGGTTGGTTGATTTCTTAACCCCCAAATGCTTCCATATGATTTTATGATAATGTTTTCCTTTTAGAAGGAAACATCTATCAGTTTCAGATCCCTACAAATATCTTCAGTTTTTACATTAGCCACCTCTGTTTTGCTCCTCCTCCCTTCAAGGGAATAAACTTTAAAGTAATCTCATCTAATTAATTCACCTGAAACAGGCATTAAATCTCCTCCTGTACTCTTGCAAAGATGTAGGTTTTCAGGCAGCACAGGCTGTTTTGCCATAGATCACTATATTAACTCTTCCTCCATCTCATAATCCGTACGTGCCATAAAAACAGGAAGCCTATTTAATGGTGTAGTACAGTTGATGTCATGGGTGCTTTAGAGTGAGTGTTACTGATAAGCAGCTTGATAACAGGCTAACAGTTGAGATGCCTGTAGTCCAAAGGACTAAGAGCCTTGCTTGCAGCACTGTACCATGGGGACATGCAGAACAGGAAGTGTCCAAGTAACTCAGCACAAACTGAACACATGGTGTTGCTAAGGACTGGCATCTGAGAGACTGCTTGGATTTTGGATAAAAATCAATCAACTAGCAAACAGAAAACTGACTGAATCTGCAAAACAGCATGCAGCAGAAAGCACAAGACCCAAGGAATTAATTAGAAGGGAAATAAGAACTGGAGTTTTGTGGTTTGCTTCTTGACATTAGTATGGAGCACACAACACCTGATAGCTGCCAGACTGCTGACAAACCTGGGCAACAAATCCAGTGACAGTTACAAGCACAAGCACGGTATGGTGCAGAGGCAGAAACTATCACACTCTCTTTCTGCAAAGCTCTCACTTCAGCAGGCCTCTCTGTTTACTATGATGCCAAAGCTGTCCAAATCTATCCTCCAGATCATCTGAAACTCACCCTTCCAATGACAGGCATTTTTTATGTACCCTCTGCATCTAGCGTTTTCCTAAAGGAACTATTTAACCTTCAAATGCACTTTACATGGGACCTATGACCTGCCCCGTACACTATGGCCACAACATTGCACCTCCAGATTCTCTGAAGCCCAGTCATCATCCTCCTCACTATCCTCCCTTAAGTACCAGCAGTCAATGAAATCAATTTCTTTCAGCATTTAATGAATGAAGCTAGCTCTTTTTATTTTGCAATTTAAAACATTCGATAAAATTAAGTATTTTGCTGCCCAAAAGCTCAGAGTGAGATACCAGTTGTACAACTATGACTATAACTGCAGCCACCACAACTTAGCAGGGCACTCCAGTATATAAACAACACCTGACCCATTTTAAACTAAAGCAGAACCAATTACTGCCAGAGGATGTGCTTTGCTGTACATTTTACCTGCTCATACCCAGGCCTGCAATATACACACATTTATATTTGGACATACCCTCAAATTAATTTGAACAGCTTACTCTAGCCTTCTAAAGAACTGGCAGATCATTTGAGTACCTTGCAGCCATTGAAACCTCAGACTGTAACCCTCTCTGATCCTCCAAATAGTATACTCTTATCACACAGCAATTTTTAGACAGAAAGTCTTCCTAAGAAATTTAAATACCATAAGGAAATATGCCTTTGATCTTCTTTCCTACCATTTAAAAGACTTCTAAATGTTGAAAACAGAAAGCAGGCAAATGGAAAAAACTTCAAGCAGATGTTAAACACTACCGGGAACCAAATTCTATGAACAAAAGAAAATATTAAACTTTGATATTCTGTCCTCAAGTAAGACTTATTGATGGCACATAGCCCTCATCACTCTTGTTTAAAACTCACCTATACTTTTGACTATATTAAGTGGTATGTTCCAGGCTTACTCCTGAAAAGTGTTAACAGAAGGAGCAGCATTCCCATTTCAAAAGCTCCAGGATATGAAGCATGATTTGAGCAACTGAGTTTACATTGTTTACATTACATTATTGTAATGTATTCCTTAGAATGAATTTCTAAAAAAAACCCACACATCTAACTGTTCTAATCATTAATTAGAACAACTAGGAGCAGAAAAAAAAAAGCGCTAGCATGTTTGGGACATGTACTTGAAGTAAACTTCTCTTTTCTTTTCTATAAGGTTTGGTACGTTTAACTTAACAGCATTTCCAAAGTGTTAAGGCTCTCCAGACAAAACCTAAAATATGTGCATTTAGCTAACATGTTTCAATATGTGACATTACTCAAACATGATAGATATTTAATGGCAAATGTACATAAACCCTCTAGCAATTATGTTACGCAAGAATTCTCAGGAACTGATGCACATGAATTCTAAATTTTCCTTACACTTCAAGAGGTTGGCTGAATTTTTCTTTACTATTTTTAACTAAAATGGAAGATACTTTTTCTCTTCTGATTTTAGTAAATCTTTGACAGGACAAAAATCTACTGTAGTCTCTTTATGCAAACTAGCATGACAAATCCCTTTTCCTATTGCATTACTTAAATCCAATCCTAAAAAACTTAAGTAACTTCTTTTCACTGAAATGGCATTAACACTAACAAAAATACTTAGTTAGAACATTGCCTTACCGTGTAAATGCCAATTCTACAAACAGCAAATGAGAGCTGGATACATTCAGACATAGTCTAAAGGAATTAAAATAAAGACATTATCAAGAATGCTATTTATTAAGAACTACTTTTCCTCCCATCTCTCCCCTCTCCCCTGAAAGAAACACCTTCTTCAAGGCTGTATTAAACAACCTGAGAAAAATGCCAGATAAATTCAGGTTATACAGATACATACTACCTTTCATACAGAAGCAGCTAAGTACAGAGGTGACAATACCTTCACACTTACTAATATTTCAGTATTTCATTATAGATCTCAAATTACCTAATGATCACCAAAATACCTGTACACAACATTTATGATTTACATGTAAGCTTTCAGTCTCATTCATTTTTATCTACTCTGATTTAAAAACAGCTGCAAATATAATTTTAACAGAGTGCTTTTCAGCCTCTTAGTAGACTGTAAAGAGGTTCTGTGTTTATTTGTTTCAGTTTTTATCTTTCTTTACCATCACTGAAACTGTCTTCCTCTACATACCAGAATAATGCATAAAATTTAATGTTTGCACATTTCTGGAGCCTTATTCCTTTAGCTTTCTGATATTTTCATCTTCAAAGTAGAACATGAAAATAGAACATTTTAATTAATCTGTTCTTATGGCTGAGAATAATCATGTTAAAAAGTTTTTACCCTCAACTTCCAATCTGCTGTGATGCCACAATTCTATGTCTTCTGCAGTCACCCAGAGAGGCTGAGGATGGACTACGAATTTCTGATGAAACAGATGAAAAACATCTTCTTTAATTAGCACAACAAAGCCAGGAAATAAATTCAGCTCTACAACACCAAAATTAAAACTATTGTATGTTTGCCATATTTCCTATACAACTAGGTAATATAAACTAACCTTACAATGGTTTATTCAGAAGAGTAATTGAGGAATCACTTCATACAAGGTATTTGAAAGACAAAACTTAGAGCCTTCAAGTGGAACATTTTTATTACATGTTTAACAAGTCCACACATTATCTAAGGTAAAGTGCTGGGTGATACAGACTTCAAACGTACCAGTCAAAACATCTTTTCAGCATCTGCTTTCTAATTTTTCCTTCCCTCAAAAAAAAAGAAAATCCTTTAACTGAAATACCCATTTAATTAGAATTAGGATTTTTTAAAAAATCAAAAGAACAGATCTTAATAATTTTAAGTAATAAAAAATGTGTAGCAATATTTTTCTTTTGCTGTTAACTGTTACATGTAAATTTTAAATAAACAGTATTTCACTGAACTGTCTGAAAGTTAAAAAGCACAGCCCAAAAACCTGAAAGTAAACTTCAACAGCACAGTTGATTTTCTTTTCAGACTGGAAGTAATCTAGCATGTTATTAATGACAAGGAAATGTTGATTCAAAACACTATTTCAATTTTAGGAGATTTTTTTTTCAGCTTTAAGACCAAACATCTGAGTCTATCTCTTGTGCTTTGAGCTTCTCCCAGAAAGAAAAAAGTGACAGAGAAACAGGAACTGACTTCAAGAAATCCTACAGTTACAAAGTGGTGGGGTCATAAACCATACCCCTCCTGAAAGTATTTGCAGACCTTGTTCCAAAGGTTCCAGGGATGGATGACTTCCCCAAGCAATTTAGACCAGTCCTTCATTACCTTCTCTACTAGAAAGTTTCCTAATGTTTAACCTTGGTCTGTGGCAATTTAAGCCCATACTTAAACAGGGGGTGATACATTTGCATTTTCAGTATCCTGGCAGAATCTCTGTTGCTGCCAGACACAACTTTATATACAAATTAAATAATTATTTCAGCTTGCAGGAGAAATAAACATGCAGCCGTAGCAAACCATTATAGCTTCACCATGTATACAGTTTGCTTTTATTCTAGACTAGCACAGCATTATAAATTGTTTTCTTTTTTTACTTTTTGCTCAGGCTGTACATTAGTGGGAGAACTAATCTGCAGTTCAAATTCTCCAACAAGCCCCTGTAGATCCTTGCTTCACTAGAATAAAGCAACCTAAATCCCTCGTGTTACCTTACTCATCTGTTGTTGGGTTTGCTACTGTTAACGTTCTGAAACCACAGGCTACTGTTATAAGGCATGAATTCTGTCACATACAGTACCCTTATGCATTTCCCAGTGAAATATTAAGATAATCCCTTCTTCAAGCCTCCAGATAATGCTTATACACTAAATTCTATTGTGGTAAAAAAGGCTCATTACTACTGAAAATTTACACTCTCTCCCCAGTAGTATTTCAGTTTAATCCATGAAAAAGTGACAGGAATTGATTTAAACAATTAAAAGTTTAGTGATATTATCCTTCAGACTATCACTCCAATTGCTGAATTAGATATAGCTGATAATCTGCTGCTGCAATGGGGAGTTTATTCTTGATACTTGTAATCTTTCATTACTTTTGTTGTGCAACTCACTTGGGACCATACAATTGGGCAACAAAACAATTGTTGGAAAATTTGCATGTAATTTACTTACAGTTTATTGTTGCTTTCTGAAAGGATTTTACACGGTAAGCATGAAAACAAAAGAAAAATAATGTAAAAATATACCTACAAATACTATGAAAGAAAGATACCTTGTCTGACACAATTCTACAAAGACTAGTTCTTCACAGAAGTGACTTCACACATCTAAAGTGAAAAACAGAGTCAGATCAAATATGTCAAACAATATATGCATGCATCTCTGCCAAAAAGCACCTTTCTGCCTAGACAAAGGGTTATCTCACAAACATTAAATAATTTCTCCCACTGGAAAGCAAACTCATGGCTAACTTTCCTATTCGCCCAAAACTTTGTTATTTTAAGCATACCTTGTAAAAATTACTTAGGCCTTGTTTATAATGACTTAGATGTCTGCCCTGCAGCTGTGCAACATTCAATACACAACAAGCATCTGTTCTGTCCATTCTTTCAAGTATTCAGCTATCAGTACAAATATCAGCCAAAAACAGTTTCAGTATTTGGTGTTTAAAAAAAAATCTCATTCAGCTCTGACACAGGCACACAGTCTAAAACTCACAAAGCCATTGTTTTAAATAATATCTCTTTCGTCAGCAAACACAAGATTAAATCCCTACTCATAATATTTACAATAGACTAGATTTTGAAAAGATTAATTAGAGCATGTTCTGCAACTGATGACTTCAAAGCAAGCACTGAGTTGAAAGCATTAGCCTCAATAACCTTGCTGGGCAAAAGGGGAGGGCAATCCTAACCAAGTTTTCAGAAAAGAACCAAAAGGCTCAACACCTGACAGAAATGCAGGAGCCAGCCAATTCTGCCAACCAGCAGAAAGACCTCAACTCACTGCGACACAATCCTAAATAAATCACAGCACTGAATGCAGCTCCAAGACCACAATAAGAGAAAAAAAAAAAAAAAAAAAAAAAAAAAAAAAAAAAAAAAAAAACATGAGAAAAGGAAGATGTTAGAGGGTTTTTTCTGGTGATAGGTTTCTTTAATACATCTAAGATCAAGGCACACTTCTGTTCATTTATAATGAAGTGATACAACCCAGTAATCCCTTTGAATTGCTGGATCTTCCAGGCAGAAGTTTTTCCATCTCTATTCTTATCTGCATCTTTTTCAGTGTATAAAATTACAAAAATTAGCAATACAAGTGTATAAAATATGCAGGTTTTAAGGTCCCTTTATATATGGAGCCTTAAACAAATTCTCAGTGCTTATGTGTTTTAAGGAACATGTGGGTACCCAAAAGCACACACAACAACACTACAGTAAAGGTAGCAGGAACTTTGACCAGAACTGCTGTTTGCTAACCTTGTGCACTGAACTCCAACTAGGAACTCCAAGGCTCCCCTTCCTGCAAAAGATGTCACAGCCCTCTAGCACATTCCTTTAATAACATTTCTAATTTAAACTCCCAGCATTATTTTTAATACTGTTCATGGGGATAAGAGACACAGAAAATATTTTCATATTCTTCTCTAATGCTGAATAATTAGATTTCTAAAATACCACTCTTCTTGTACATAATCATTAGAAAAATAAATCATAGTTTAGAGACTAGAAGAAACCTGATGTTGATGGAAAAGCAATGATATGTGAACAGGAAATAGGACTAGATCTAAGAACTCTTTTGTCATCATAAAAAGTAATCAAGTGGATGCACCAGAGAACAATGCTCTCCTCTCTTTTAGGCAATACCCTCAATAAAACAGTTTTCCCTGACTGTTTCCAGGACTGCAGTGGCTCAGGCAGTGAAAGATGCAGATCAGCCAGCAGAAAATTAATAGCTGCAAGAACAGCAGAGATGTTTCTCAAGAATTCTGGACCTTTTCTCCAGTCCTGCTGAAACGTGAAATTATGCAAGTTTCTAGGCAAAAAGAGATCACTCATTGTAGAGTGCATCATCTTTCTGCATAGGCTGTCTGTAGAGTTTCAGGTTCACTCAGTGTTGTGGGCCTTACATACTAAGTCATAAATTTGTTAAAACACAGATGTCAGAAATCCAATAGCCTTTCCTCATACATGAAGGCAGTACCTCCAAGCACAAGGAATCCGTTAGCTATGTGCCCCCTGGAGCAGATTAAGTATCTTCATAAATACCTCTGAATTAAAAAGTCTCACCTCCTGTGCAGTCAATGCAATTCCGATTACACTGGAGAGCACTCCTGGACACCACTCAGAATATCTCAATTTTCTGTTCCAGAACTGATTCTCTTACTGTTCTCTCAGTAAGCAGGAATAATGGATGTACTTAGTCCACAGCAAAGCATCAGTACATCCAGGGAACCATACCCCATGGACCTATCCTTATGTTCCAGTAATCACAACTTCAGGATTTCCTACCATCACATCTGAACATCATGTTTAATACCCACCCACAATGGACCTTTCTTTGAAGACACTGTACAAATTCCTGGTCTACTCCTTTTGGCCTCCCTAACATTGATGCACAAGTGAGAATTCAGCTACACTCACATGAAAACACAGTTCCTGGATTATAACTGTCAGTGAGTTCTTCTATAAGGAAAAAATTGCTTAATGCCTAGTTACCCTCTCTCTGATTTCAAAGACATCTAGAATGCTGCTTCCTCATACCAGTCAGCTGTCTCTCCTTCAGACTGAAGGGCTATAATGACTTATCCCTGCTTGTATGGAAGCATTTGCTTTTCTTCAATTACCACAGTTTCTTTCTCTGTATTTTCTTTGGCTTTTCGATACTCTTTCCGATATGGTGTGACCAGAAATGTAGCATGTAAGACAAGAGCAAACCTTACATTTAAGCAGTGCAAAAATGAGATTGTTCCCTCTTTTTCCTTCTTAGTACTCTAAATTTGTTGACAGATGTCTGGGTTGAGATGACATTTTAAAGAAGGATCCTCATTCCCTTCCCTGAGCACTGATGGTATTTTAGGGCCTATCCATGCATCTGTACTGCCATGTGATATCTTCTATAAATATATGCAACTTTGCATGTGTCAACACTGAATTTCATCTGCCATTTTATTATGAATATCAAAAGAAGTACTATGATTTTTTTTCCTGGGTTCAGTATGCTTTTGTAATATTTATTTCTTCATCAACCCATCCAAAGCATATGCAGCATATGCAACTAAACACAAACATGAAATTTCCTTGTAATCTCTGCATTCACTTCTCCCTCTTATTCATTGCCAGAGCTGTGCTCTCAATGCTCATTTGTATTTCTCATGAAATTTGTATAACAGATTACAAAATGATTACTTCATTTTTAATTGCTTTTAAGTTTTTCACCTCTATTAGAGTCAAAATCATATAAAGGAGGACTAGGCAATGGTTGTTGTAAAAGCTAATAAAATGTGGAAAGCAGATGTTTCTTCCATACAAAAGCTCCAAGTCATAACAACAAAAAAAAAAGGATTCTGCAAACTTACTTCCCCCATATCAACAGTTCCTAGTGGATCTTGGATGCCATCTTGCTTACTCAGACTCTCCAATGCCAAAAGCTAATGTGGGTCCTGTGAACAAATTCTTCTTCTGTTGCTCCACCAAAACATACAGCAGAGCATCAAAGACTCATGTTCTTCCTACTGTTTGTTCTTATAAGCAACAAAGCTCTAGGGCAGGACTGTACCTAGTGTAAGAGCATGTCAGCTACATTTCCTGCTTTGTGTCTCTTCCTCAGATAGAAGGAACTTACTTACACAGTCGTTGGCAATTAATTTAGTCACCTCACCAGGTTGCCAGAGAGAAAAAATAAATTCTGTATGCTGAAGAGGTCTAGCATGAGATGAGCCATCTTTTATTAGATTGCAAATACCCTACTTATGTCCACAAGGACTTCTTTATAGTCACAGTCAGACAGTTTGCACTTCAAAAAGTTATGCTGCACACACAGTGAAAAACAGCAAAACCAACATACTGCAGAGCAGTATGAGCCAAAACACAAAGAGCACAAGATTTGAAATACTGTTGTGTTTTTTTTGGTAGAGCTTTACAGCTTTTGGGGCTCACATTTGTGGTTTTAAACTAAATTAAAAATGCTTCTTTTATTAATGGAGAGCTAATATCCTCACATAATTACAAAACTTCAGAATTCAGTTTAAGAGAATAAAGATCACAAGCTGGCAGTATTAAAAAACATGAGCTGATGATACTGACAACAAGCCAAAAATGTTAATCAGCATGTGGTATTAGAAGGAATATTTTGTCCTCACTAAATGCAGATATTCTCCCTTATTAAAAGCTTGCATTTCTAACCTTTTGTGAAATTCATCACCATGCTGCTTCAAGCTTGGAGGTCTGACTGAAGAATTCAGGAGCAGAGCAACATGGTGTGGTAGTACATAGCAAGAGCTGGAACTGAAGACCAAGAATTCTTATTACATACTTCAGACATGAGTTCTGATCTAGGCCTATGGTGTAAAACCCCATTAATGAAGTAAATCTTTCCATCTGGTTTCATTTGAAAAATATTAAGTTTATGTCATCTGTGATCACTCTGCAATGCCAACCTATGACCGTAAGCATTACCTCCTTCAATTAAAAGATTCACATCTGATCCAAACATTAATGCAGTTGCATGCACCCTTACAGCTGTTGTTTTCTTTCCTGCATTCAGTTACATCTTTATTTTCAAACAACTGTCAGACCTCATCCTTGTGTCTAATCAACTTCCCAAACTGAAGGGAGGAAAATAAGATAAAAGCCCTTGTGCTCTACAGACAGGATAAATGTTCAAGGCTGTTATAGCTGATCAGTCAACATAGAGCCCAAATAATCCTTATTGTCACATGACAAAAGACAGAATTCATATGAGAGGGGTGTTAAGCAAACAGTAAGAGGACATGGCCCTATATATAGACTGTGGCTTATGTTGCAGGCAATGCATCAAAATCACACATTTGCCACAGAACAAAAATTCAGAGTTGCTAGTTGGACCTTTACCCATTTTTTCTTATTCAAAGGACAGCATCTACGAGTTTACAAAGTTTCAGTGAAGTAAAACTCTTACCTTCAAACATATGCCTCTATAACACATCTGTGGTGTAAGAAAAAAATGTTTTCTATGACCTGCAAATACCAAACAATGGAACTGGCAACAGCAATGGGAAGACAGGATCTGAAGTATTCAAGAATCATTAAGTGATCTTGATCTGTCCCATATCGGCACCTTCAGAATCTAACCTGTCCAATTAAATTAAAGAGTAACTATTTAAAAGAAAGGTCTTAAAACTAAGTGTCCCAAGAAAGAAAAGTTGCTCAGAAATATTTTTTTTTCCCCTAACACTTTAAGAACACCAGTTTGGCATATGCAGCTTTCCCCAACCAAGACTTTGTCTGAACACTATCTAGAATGTAAGGTCAAGACTGTTCAGAAACCAAGCAGAAACTCTTAAGTCACTTTAAGGCTTACTCACATATTCGTCCAAAATTTGAAAATTTAGTTCAATTTACTCAAAAACTTACCAAATTTTAGGTTTCATGTGCATGCAGAAGTAAAATAGTTTGTATCTGCTATCAAATGTACACAGAAAAAAAAAAAAAAAAAAAAAAAAAAACAAAAAAAAAAAAAAAAAAAAAAACAACTTGTTACAGTTAAAAGAAACCAATCCCCAACAGCACAACAAGGATTCTAGCACACAGGAGCGTGCATTCTCTTGATATTGCAGAACTCATGTTTCTGTTTAACTCCTCAGAAAAGGGACAAAAAATTAAAAAAAACCAATTACTAAAGCTGAAACAGTTGATCATTCAAGAAGAGCTGTCTTCCATTTCAGGTCAGAATAAGCTCTTCAATACCTGCCCAAGAAATATTTTTATATACAACTAAGACAGTACATAATATCTTGGGATATAATTTAGGGATAAGCTATCATAATTTAAAAATGCTAGAAAATACAAAATTAAACAGGTTATCAATTTTTTTCTATAAACTTCTTAGGCTAATAAAACACCTTTCTTTTGTGAAGAGACAGATTTAAATTTCTACATCACTCTCTCAAGTTGTTTTTAAAAATTCTGTCATCAGGCTGACACATTGAACAGAAGCACATAAGAATTTTATCTACTGCAGAGGATGCCACTGAAGAAGTGTATTGTGAAAGTCTACTCAGGAGCTTAAAATCTGCATTGTAATTGTAGCACATAAGAAAAACCAAAGCATTTTTATTGCTTCCTTACAAGTTCTGCAAGCAAGAACTGTAAGACTGGTCGCATGCCATGCTTTTCACAAGATGCATCATGGCGTAACTCCTTAAATTAAGCATAGTCTACTGAACAGAGGCCAACCAACACGAGTCTCTGAATACACTAAAATCCGTCCAGACACAATGTAGCAAGAATGAAGCTGAAGAAGGTTGCAGACAGTACCCTGGATCATGTAGCCACAAAAACCTACAAATCTACATTGATGCGGCTGTGTTCACATAGTATGTTTTTAAAGAGTTAACTAAATACAAGAACAACATGTATAAGGAAAAAGCGCCTCTGAGTAAAGATGTATTCTTTTCAGGAGGTTGGACTTGCTTTAGCTATGTTGAGTTTAAAAAAAAAAAAAATAGAAAAAGAAAAAAAGAACCCACCACATTACTCCTAATATCATAATTATATCAACACGAAAAGAGGCACCAGGCTGAAGAGACTCTTTTGGCTGTCAAAGATACAGAGTCCAGTGATACTCTTTTGTTACAATGTAAAACTGCAAAAACAGACCAGAGCATCACAGAAGATGCTCTTGTAGTACCAATTTGTTATCAAATGGCATTAGCCATAAATCAAGGATCACACTCTGTGTAGGGGAGGCCTGCTCAGTTCTGGCTATCTGCCCATAAAGTTTCAGGCCATAGTCCAAGCTGGCTCCAAGTGACTTCACTCTGAGAAGGTTTTGAATGCTTTCAATAACCTGATGATACTGGAAGGTGTTTCAGATGTTCAGTATTTCTTGGGATCTACTTCTTAATGGAGAAAAGACATGTCCATCTCCAGTGTAGGTCCTATCCAGCTAAAATCAGGAAAAGAACTTTCCTATGCTAGTCTGGGAAGAGCTGGCTGAGGGTGGATCCTTGTGGAGATGGACTGACTCCTGGGTTCATGCTGCAAGCCTGACCTCATCTGTCCTCACCTCCTTACACTGAACTCCCTCCCTCAGCCCCACTGATAACCAAAACTCAAACACCGTCTCAGCACCACTGCAAGCAGAAACAGCTCATCCTTTGCTCTCTGCCTCACACTGCAAGCACAGGAGAAGCCCTCACTGCCTGCAGGCTGCAACACAGCTGCCCAACATGAGGAACAGCAAAGGGACCCATGTATGTGCAAGAACCCAACATAAATGCACAAAACACAAAATCCCTTAACATGCACAAAACAGAAAATTCTTCTTTTTGCTATGGAATTAATGAGACAATTGTTCTACAGCCATAAGTTAACATTCACACTGTAACTTTGGGTTTTGGATAGATAAAGAGTAGGCCCATCTTTACATCAGGGCAGACTGTGGCAACAAGCTGAAAATAGGTGTACACAACTAGTTGCCTAACTCATCTTTTTTTTTTTTTTTTTTTTTTTTTGTCAGAGAAGACTCTTGGAGGTGCCTGAACCTCATGATCAATGAGGTTTTTTAGAACTGACACCAAAGAAGGCCACACAACAAAAAAGAGAAAAAGAAAAGGATCAGCTGGAGAATAAGAGTCAGGGGAAGGAAAAAAAAAAAAAAAAAAAAAAAGTAGAGCTATTTAATCCCCTCCCCCTTTAGTTAATACAAAAACATGCTCTCAGTTTGCAAGGCTTATTAAATTTACTGTTCTCAGAGTGGTTGGCCTTCCACACAACAGCCTGTAGCACTTACAAAGGTTAATGCAAGCATTTCAAAAAGTACAGAATGGCCAGTTTCACCTGGACATAAGTTTATAAAGGAAAAAAAAAATCTAAGAAACAGCTCCAGGCTCTCAAGGAGCTATGAGGTTGCACTTGATGCCCAGCAAGTTTATTATCAGTATTTCATTAACTAGGTTCTTAAAGAGAAGTGTGCCTACCATTTCTGCCACACAGGACTCATTTTCTAGCGTCTCTCTATAGTATTCAAATTCAGAAAGGCAAGCCTAAAAATTTTTGGGGGGGTGTGAGGCCAAATAAACCAAATAAACCTTAGCTACACGGGCACAAGAATAGTCAAGTACGATTTTAATCTATTTCTGGTTTAGGTAGCTGCCAGAAAAGGAAAGGCCAGACACTGCGTGCAGCTCTCATCTCAGCATGGAAAAGATTCTGCTCATTAAAAAGAGCATCTCCAGAGATCCTGTTGCGTTTGAGCCTTTCTTGAAAGCTACACCCGTGAGCATCCCGTGCGAAACAGTCTGAATGACGAGTCAAGATTCTGACTCCAAACACTTCCTGGTGGCGCTTGTCACCAACACCGACCGGGGGTGGCCAGAGGACGCCGGGTCCTCACCGCCCCGGCTGGGGCTCGGCAGCACCCCAGGGTGCTGAGCGGGCACAGCTCACAGCCGGGCTGGCAGCACCGAGCCCGGAGCAGTGGGATGGCTCGGGACTGCAGCGATGGGATGTGCTCACCACGCCACCCCCCCGCCAGGCTGAAAGGCCAGGTGAGCGGGTACCACCCCAAAACAAAGCCCCGCTCCCCAGCCGGCCCCGCCACGGGGCTTTGCCGGCCGAGGGTGAGTGCGAACAGCAGCCACGGCCCCGGGGAGTGCTTTGCCCGCGATACCATCTAACACAGGCCAATGGAGCCAATACCCATTAAAGAGCCATAAACACTACCCCGAATACCAGCTGCCCGGGCGCCGGGCTGATCCCGCCCGCGGTGGCAATTGAGCTCACTGGAGCGTGCCCTAAGCTCCAGCGTTTAGGAAAAAAACAGCGACCCGGGTCACGGCTTTAGCGACCTAATAGCGGCCAAATGAGCGGGGCCCGGCCGCTTGATCGCCCCTCAGCAGCCCGAGGGGCCGGGCGCGGCACCGGGGCCAGACCCGGCTGTCCCCAAACCCGGGATGTCCCCAAACCTGGACTGTCCCCGGACCCGGGATATCCCCAAACCTGGGCTGCCCCTGGCCCGCCCCCCGGCTGTGTCCAGACCCGGCTGTCCCCAGACCCGAGCTGTCCCCAGACCCGGCTGTCCCCTGGCCCCGGCTGCCCCCCGAGCTGCCCCCGGCCCCGGGCTGTCCCCGGCTGTCCCCGGGCTGTCCCCCGCACACGAGTCGCTCTGCGGACGCCGCCCCGGCCGCGGCCGCTCGGTAAGATGTCCGACGGTCCGCCGGCGGCGGGAACCTACCAGGTAATCCATGTACCGGGAGGCGCCGGGCGCCGCGCCGCCGATCTGTGCCGAGGGGCCGCGGGCGCCCGCCCGGCTGACGGGGGCAGTGGCTGGGCCGGCGGGGGCAGCCCCGGCGGGGGCGGCGGTGGCGGGGGAGGCGGTGGCGGGGCCGGGGGCGGCGGTGGCGGGGCCGGGGCCGGGCGGGGGCGCGGGCGCTGCCCCGGAGGGCTGTCAGAGCCGCTCCGCCCGCACCGCGCGGCGCAGGGAGCGGGGCAGGGCGGCGGGGGCGGGACGCGCCGTCAGCTGATCGCACACGTGGGCGCGGCCCCGCCGCCCTTAAAGGCGCCGCAGCGCGGGGGGCGCGGGCGCTGTGTCCCCCCGCCCGCGGAATTCCCGAGGGGGGGAGCGGAGCCGGGGAGTGGACTGCAGCACCAGCCCTGGGAGGAGGGCCCGAGGGAGATGGGGGTGCTCAGCCCCGAGAAACGGAGGCTCAGGGGTGACCTCATCACTCTCCTGACAGGAGGATGCGGCCAGCTGGGGGTCGGTCTTCTCTCCCAGGCAACAAGTGACAGGACGAGAGGACACGGCCTTAAAGCAGCGCCAAGGGGGCTTTAGGTTGGACATCAGGAAGAATTTATTCACTGATTAGAGGTGATTAGATTCTAGAAGGGGCTGCCCAGAGATACGGAGGAGTCGCCATCGCTGGAGGTGTTTGAGGAAAGACTGGACATGGCACGTGGTGTCCTGGTCCAATCGAGGTCCTGGTGTTTGGTCACAGACTGGACTCGATGGATCCTGTGATCATCCCCCTGAGCACCCGTGAGAGCAACGCCCTTGTCTCCTCCTGCAGCCTGACATCCCGAACTGGCGGCTTTCCACACAGCTGTGGTGTTGGCAGGAGTGCCTGACCCCTGGAGAAGTGGGAGGAAACTTCTCCAGGTGTGTTGACGGTGGGATAGAAAATCTAAAAATGAGGTATCAAGTGGAAGAATAAAGGGTGCTTAGTTAAAAGTGTAGTTAAAATAACTAGGAGAGTAGGTAAGGAGCTGGAAGAAAGGAGGTGTGAATGAGGAGCCAGGAGCAACTGGGAATCAGTATTTGTAAGAACACTGGTAAGCAGTTCTCCTAGATCTAGTAAACTGGGGTGGAGGAGGGAAATTTCAGTTGCTGCTCTAAATTTTGTAAGGCCTGTTGTGGACAGTCTCAGTTACTGTATCCAGAGAGTGTTGGTAAGATGTTCCCCTTGTGCCTGCCCAAACACATCAATGGATAATTAATTTCTCTCATACATCTAGTCTAGAAAAAAATTGATTCCTTTGGCAGTCCTTAGTTTATTTGGGATTCAATATCAAATACATCTGTATAGCAAATTAAGTTTAATTTAGATGAGTAAAAATGATTTTTTTTCCCAATAATTTAGAAATTCACTAATTCTAGTGCTTTAATAGGTAATGAGTGGAAGGAGGGATACAGACTTGGCCCTTCCTGCTATTCAGCATTTTGACTGTTTTCTGTGCAGTCACAGCCATTGCTGGCACCTGTCTCTTGATCCTGAAATGGCCTTTTGACAGGGGGAACTACAGTGAAAAGACTACTTTAGCCACTACAGGGGTGCTAAAGTAGACCTCTCAATAGTCTAACACAGGAGCTGCAAGAAACTCTGATTTCATCATACTTCTGTCACCACATGTGATTTTTAACATTTTTAACATTTTACACTGCTTTCCCCTTAAACCTTTAAAATGCTTTATTTATTCTTTTTTAGCAGTCACATACCATTCTTGAGACTTGCTGCCTTTTGATGCTTCTCTAAATGAAGGGTGACTGAAATGAGAATATCAAGAACAAGCAGATATGTCAGAACTCACTATTTCCTGTGAGACAGATATGAAAGGACCAGGAATTTTTGCTCCTATAGGCAATTGAGAAGAAAATAGAATCTATGTGTAGAAAGTTGCTGCAGAGATGCTGCTGTGATAAGAAAAGGAGTAACTGGCTTTCATTACAAGAAGAAGATTGAGTACAGCTATTGGAAAATAAGGGGAAGGATATTTGAACATCGACATTTACCACAATCAAAGCTAGTAGAATTTCTGAAAGTAGCCATGAGTTATAATAACATTTCTCATATGTAGTGTAGTTTAGTTACTTAGAACTGTTGTACATCTGGAGAAAAAGAAAGAGAAGACCCCTCTGTTTTATATGAAGCTGATAGATCTGATTATGAAGATGCAGTGTGTTTACATACCCAAAGAAAAATGTTTATTCTATTTTATAAATGCAATTTTCATTCTGGTTTATAAACAAGACCTCATGATCTGAACACATAATCAGTTAAAAAAATAAATCAAGAAGTTTCTCATGCATACACTGAAAATCCCACAAACTTGATCAAGAGAGAAGCCAAGTTTAAATTTATGTATTAGTCATTCTGTTCACTGTAAACATATTATTCCTTTGGCCATTGCATAGCCTTATGGCACATTAATTTTATTACATAAAGTGGAGATTAACATTGAACAATAGCAGAATGTCAGTAGAATACAAGTCCTGTAACACATGCCTTCCAGCCTACATAGCAGCCAGGATTGTTGCTGAGATTTTTCTAGCAAGTCCTGATTTCTTTCATCTAAAATAAGGTTCAGTTTCATATTGGAATATATACCTAATGGGGTGTTAGTTATCTTCATAAAGAAGCTTGTCAGCAGCAACTCATATGTCAAGATAGGAAGGAAAAGATCAAAGTATTTAAATGGAGCAAACATCATGTGTTGGCTGTGAGGTAATTAATCTGGTTCCAAAAATGGAAGTGAGCTTATGCACAGAAGCACAAATTTATCTTTAGTGAAATCCTGTCGCAATAATAATTTTCTGCAAACTTGTATGAAAAATAATCAATCTCGGACGCAGACGTTGACCCTGAAAAGTGCTGAGTACAACATTTTATCATCCATTGCTTATGTCAGTGCAATTTAATGAGTTTGGACATTTTAACCTAAGAGCAGCACCTGAAAAATTCAAGCTTTTGTAGCACTAGTAGTTAGCAAACTCTGATGGAGGATTTGACATAAAAATGTGTTTGTTACTTAATAGATATCAGCAAAATTGGAATTTAAAATGTAAATACTAATGAATATGCCTATTTACAAACATATTTGAATGGAATTAGTACATTTTTTTTGAATTGCCTAGCCAGCTATATATATGACAAGTTGTCCAATGAGCATCATTTTGGAAAACAACTTGAATGACAGGCATACTGTAGTACATCTTCTAGTCATATTGCTCTAGTTTTCAGTCTCATTAGTTAAATAGATTCTATCAAGACAATACTTGTGAAGTACTATAGAAAGCAGTGCTGCTGTTCATCCAGTAGAGGCACATAGGCATAGTGTTGGCACATCATGGTTTGAATGACCTGAAAACTGGGTATTTTACAAAATAAAACAAGAAGACCCAGTAGCAAATGACCTGAAAACTGAGTATTTTACAAAATGAAACAAAAAGACCCAGCAGCACATCAGTGACTATGACAATCTAAACCACTTTGCCAAATGAGAATCATTTCATTCATTAAGAGGAGAAAGTGCATGGTATGTTTTTTCTCCCCTTGCTCTCTGCACCCTGCTCAATTTTTAATAGGGGAAAGGCAAGTGATAATTTTTTTATTACTAGCAAGAAAGTGGTTATACTAATCACCAGGTTTTACTGATATAAGGAGCCCTGATAGCTCTGTTTAAGAACATTAATTACTGGATGGGGGAGGGGCACCATAGTTTACCCTTCTAATTAAAATTGAGAAGCAAAGCATTTATTATCTTTGAAAGAACTGAAAGAGACCACTTTACCCATACTTATCAACATCAGTTTTCCATTGGTACAAGGTTGTTACAGCAGACCTGCACAAACTGTCATCTTGGCAACTCACAGAATAGTTAGCAGGAAAGCAAAACATAATTTTTACCTTCAGGTTAATACCATATACTTTGGAAAAATAAAATCTTTAGAAAAAACCTCACATAAAAATGTGGAGTTCTTTGACTCAGGATGCTCATACAGTAATATAAAGGCTCCCAAATGCTACAAAATCACTTTATTTATTATGGCTAGAAATTTAGAATTGGATGCCTTAGAAGGTACAAACTGTGGTTAGTACAAGAATACAAATGATGTGATAAAACAGTCTCTGACTTCACTGGCAGAACAGACAAAAAGTACGACCAAATAGGAAGTTAAGATTAGTTAGAAGAGTTCTCTTGTTCAGCAGCTGGAAAACTGATAGGAAAAAATATTTGAACCGTCTAATGGTAATAGATTTCTAAGTATACATTTTAACAATAAATGTATACTTAGAAATTGGCCAATTGTGACCAAAAGTATTTCCTAGAAATATCCAGAAGGGCATAAAACATAAAAAGAGCTGGACAGAGAAATGAAAGAATGAGGTTTTCATTAGGAGAGTTTGAATATTAAATAGATGCCAAGAGCAGTCAGCAGTTTTATTTGCAGCTCAAATTTCAGTAAGTGACTTGGAGCCTGCTGTTAATCAAACTCATGTAACTCACGGGGAAAGGGAGAAGATACTCTGAGTAAATAATGCTTGAAGCAATTTGCAGCTCTTTATCTGATATATTGACAAATGTCAACAAGCAGCAATACTACAGCCAAAGGTGAATGAACGCCATGAGAAGCAAAACCTCTCAGTCAAAAATCTCTTTCTCTTTGCTCTAATGCTTTGCGTTTTGCACCTTCTGGCATTTTGATAACCATGTGTACTTTGGTTATATTTTTTTTTCTGTAAAAGAACACATAGATATGAAAACAAGCAAACAGAATTTGAAAAGGATTTTTCACCTGTTCTCCCTCTTTTTGTTTCCTGAAATATTTGGCTGACCTTTAGATAACCTCACTGGCAAAATAACAACAGGCAGTCTAAAAGCAAAGGTTAATGGTGGAACAAGGTTAAAAGTAGAAACCAGTTTCCCACTGTAGTTACACTGATTTAAATTTAGTATAATTATAATGAATAATTAATTTAAACTCGTGGGATATGAATAAAGTGATTGTAACATTACGGTTGATTTTATGTAGTTTATTTACTCCTTCCTGTGCATCAAAAATGTTACTGTTGATAAAATGATGCAAAAAAATTTGCATGAGGAAATTTGAATAGATTATATTGCCAAGCAGGCTGGAATTTACATATGATATTTTTTCATTTCTATGTCACCCCAGCTCAAGTTGGTAGTGCTGCAGACTCATTTTTAATTTCATTGCTGTTCTATATTGGGCTTTCAAACAGTCCCACAGCAATAAAAAAAATGTAATTAAGAGTCCTAGTCCTAAACTGGTAACCTTGTTTGAATTGTTAGCAGAATTTGAAGACTAAATAGCCACAGATATCTGCCTTGGTAGCAGGGTTTCTGTGTTTGAGAAACTGAGGAATTTGGAAGCCTTAGATTTAGGGCTTATGGGTTTCTTCTCATATAAACTTAAGAAAGCATTTGCCATTTTTGGTTGATTTCTTTATTGTGAAATATAGAAAATAGTGGTCTTGTGAAGATTTTAAAAAATAAATTCACAGTTCTGATCAGGTTTAAAACTCCCTATTGCTTGTGGCACTGTGGAAACCTCCACTGGATGGATTAGAAGTTGTGCCTTACCTTCATGTCCCTGCTAAGAATCAACACAGAGGCAAACCATAAGAAATCTAGTCCTGTTTTTCATAATATCTGGTTTTCTGAGATGAGCTGAACCTTTCCATTTGTGTGATTTAAGTGTGGTACATTTTATGAAGACTACAGTTTTGCTTAAAGTTTGTAGTACATTTGTTTCTAATATTGTTTACAAAGTATTCTAATATTTATCTCTCATGTTCAGATTGTTTTGACTTTTTACTGATTATAGAAGCAGTACAGTTAGGCTCAAGTGTTAACATGCAAATACATGTGTCCATTTGTAGCTTTTTTCCTTTCTTTCCATGATGAGAGCTCTCTTAGACTGGAATTGTACTTGTGCTCCAAATCTACCCCTAAAAAAATGAAAGACACAATACTTGGTCTCCTTCAAATTATAAAATAGGGTGGGGTTGGATCCAGTTCTCACAGCCTTCTACCTTCCTATTTGGGCTCAGAAAATTCTTCTAATGTTCATAAGTTTTCTTATCATAGTCTTGCTAAGGTGTGAAAAAAATGCTATTGCATTACTAAAAGAAAATGTATCTTATGACCTACATCACGCCTCTGTTGTGTTTGAACAGTGCCTATCCCACAGGTCTGCCTGTCCAAAGGAGAAGAAGGTGATGACACTAAAGCTCTGGAGGACCCTGGAACAGGGGTTACTGTTGTCTGCATCAGTCTTTCTCTTCACCCCAAAGGAGGAAGATTCAATGGTAATATAAATTGCTGAGAGGAATTATAAAGTCTCAAAGCAAAGTAAAGTACAGATAATTCCGAAACAAAAGAAACTGTAATTTCCATATGACCTTGTGTTTCATATTTATACTGAACGTGTTATCCCATCTTATATACTTCAGCCTTGTCTTCCTTAGTAGTCATGTCTTCCCAAGAAGCCAGTGTGACTGCAAAATCATAAAATTAAACTTTGCCTGTAGTCTAAATATAGCATATATTATGAATATGCTTGACAAAGAATTGTAGCAATATGTGTAGATGACCATTTCATCTCTTACTGGATGCAATGAACATCAGATACAAAGTCTCTGCGGTTAAAGGTTTTTCTACATTTTAACTTGTTTCTGAGTATTAAATGAAATGAAAAATGCTTTCCAGCAAAAAGAATAAAATAAATGCCAAAAATTAATAAGAAATAATATCTTGGTATGGACATACCTTTCTGTCAAGTTTTAGTCTCATCAAGGTAGTACATTAAGAGAAAGGACAAAGTAGTAACACATGCCTTAGCACCAGTTACCAGTTCACACAAATGTAATTCTTTTATTCATATTAGCCAATTCAAACTATGTAGGCATGTGAATACAAGTTATAATTAAACCTGCATTTTGCTATGCAACATAACCTTAGGAGCTCTTTTTTTCTTTAATGCACATTCTAAAGGTCTACTGACAATGTAGATATTAAATAAGAAACAGATATTAAATAAATCCTTCCTAATTTTTTTTCCTATCTCAGCTTTACCTTAGAAATCCACTGGTCAAGTTTTCACTATTTGTTTAGTATCACATGTTTTTAAGAGGCTGTTCTATTACTGTGAGTGGAAATAAGAAAGGAACCCTCTAGAAAATGGGTTATCTTCATAATAAGCCCAACCCAGAATGGTTGCCCATTCTGAACTCACAGGCAGAAATCTACTTTAAAAAACATAAATAATATTTGTATCCTCAGCATAATCTTTATAGCAATAGTGAGAACATCATCTCTCTGGAAGGCTAGACTCTTTGTCTCAGAAAAAGTAGAAAAGCCTACACTTGTCTTTACAAAGATGCTATACTTGATTTAAAGACCTAATTCATGTTTCTACTAAAAACACTTTTTTCAATAGAAGCAAGACACTGGCTACCTGACTTTCATGTAGAGGGTATTTTGTTCTGAAGTTTTCTTGGTAATTGAACTGAATTTTAATAGGTCTTAATGCACTCACTTATACAGCTAGGCAGACTTGAAAGGAAAATATAGCTCTTGAATTCTGGCTACCGAGCATACCTCATTCATGGCCAAGAGGGAAATGTAAAGCAAACAAGTGAAGTAGCTTATATGTGTTTATCCAATCAAAACTAGAAGGAAATTTGTTGATATAATTACTTGTCTCATAACTAGCACATTGATCAAAAGATGTGTTTTGCACTTTGACCATGTAGCCTGTGTGGTTTTGGAGTACATATTTTATCTTTGAACTTGGGCTAAATTAGCATGACATGATCTGACACTCTTACTTTCTGCATGGAAGATTTTTTTAATAAGAGAAAACAAGACACCATCTGTTTGGACATGGGCAGCTGACCCTGAAATGCCATTGCTCTGACAGCTCTCTCCACTGTGTCTTGTTCCCAGCCCAGAAGATACTTCCAGTAATACTGTTCCCAAATGACTGGAAGCTACCATCCAAGATTACAACAGCACACAGTCTGGCTTCTGAATCATTTAAGCACAGAGAAATAGCAACAAGAATTGGGATAAAATGAGATATAACAGTGGGATTCTGGTTGTTTAAATCTTTTGTCTTAGAGAATACCCCAGGAGGAATAGAATTAAAATTTGGGCCCTTAGACCAGAACAGATACTTGGAAGGGGTCAGAGAGAGGTTTTTATGAAGTCTCAGAAGGTCAAGATTGATTTGCAATAAATGGAAAAAAATCCGTATTGAGTTCTGCTGTGGTGGAGACGTGGCAATGCTCAACAAGTGTATTTGAGAGTTTCGCTGCTTTGAACTGATTGAAAGCAGGGAAAGAAGAACTGGGACTGGCTTTAGGACATTTCAGTGGGAAGGATGACTGGAAAAAGTCAGGTCTGTGGAGAGAGGTGGCAGATCTCATGAAACAGGTCACAAGCACAGTATTGTTTACTTTGGTGGTGCCTGAAAGTTAAATTTGCCCATTGCCAGTGGTATTGGTGAGAAAAACCTCTATGGGTTTCAGCTGATTTCCATGCATAAAAACTGAATGGTTTGTTAGCAAGTCCTGTTCTCCCTTGGGTATCTGGAGGAAGGTCAGTGAAGTCTCTCATGCCCATTGATACCTTTTATAGAGCTTTTTGGATGCTGGTGGTAGTTGTACAGTTGTACCTTTAAGATTACTCCACCAGTTGCTAGAACTTATAACAATATATAAATTGTTTATGTTCTTCTTCATTCCTTCTTGTAGAATAAAATTTCAGATAAATGTTTCTTTTCCTTCCAAACAATGAAAAATATTAAAGTAAAATGTGTAGAATCCTTTAGGGAAAAATACAGGTTGGCAAGAAGACATTATTGACTGAACAAGCTGGACAGAAATAAGCTATTTAAACAATTTAATTCTGCTTATTGAGCTGTGTAAAATTAGGTGTAGAAAACAGCTAAAGACAAAGTCTGTTGTAACTCTCTAGTATAACAACTAAGAAATTTAGTCTTTTTAAGGGTGTAAAAGCTATCTAACCATTTGTCCATAAAAAGCATGGAACAAGGATTATTGCTGTTTAACAAAGGACCAAGTGCTTCTGTGCCCTGGAGAGCAGAAGATGGTCACCAATAGGAAAGCATTCAGTCCAGAAAGAGATTATGTGCTCTGCTGTCTTGCTTTTTTTCCTGGGAACAGGTACCAAATGAATAGAGATGTTAATTGACAATTATAGTACATGTGAACTTGCAGTTACTATGGGCAAGATCAGGTCTGCATTAACTGCTTTTTTTCTGAGATAACTACATTTAGTTACTGTATTAAAACCACAGAATTAGCATATTATAAAACTCACATAGCATTTTCCAACTAAAGAAATTAAAAGGGGCAATGGAGGTGCTGAATATTTCATCTTCAATATCAGTAAGGAACCCTGAAAGAGCTATTCTGTTCACAGGCAGAAGCAAGTTGCTGTGAATCAAGGAATCTCTCAGCATTCCTCATCACTGCCACTCACATTTCAGGCTCTGCTAACCTGCTTTGGGATTCAGGATGGGGAAATGTGTGACTAGATTTCTGTCAAGATAAGGCTCCTGCTGACAGACTTTGTGCAAAGGTCTGTATCATTAAATATGTATTAAGTTTTGAAGAGACTCAGGAATTAAACTAACTCTCCATATACCTTATAGTAGAATGTAATTACAGACTAAGAATAGGCAGAATGTTCATTTTATAGTGTCCTTCTTTTATACAAACTCTAAATGACTGACTAAAATTCCATGTTATTATTTATAGGAAACTGCAAGCGTATATTAAAAGAGATAACCACAGAGTTATAGGAACTCTGCTACTGGTAATCCTGGGTAAAACACAATTCTTTGTTGTACATTTTTCACATATGCAGTTTTACACATTAGCATGTAGCATCACTCATCTCTCTTACTTTCACAGCAACATTTTTTCCTATTAATGTCTAGCTAGTAGGTCAGGTTTATTTTTTTTACTCCTTCTACAGTATAGGTATTATAAAAATAAAAAATTAATCCTTTGCTCCTTTGCTCCTTTTCAGTCCAAAGGAATGCAAAATTCAATTTCCATATGAACTTTGCCCAAGAGAGGACTGAAAGTTGAGTGTACAGTTGTTAATTTCAAATTGAACTCGAGCAATTTCATCCTGTAAAAGCTTTTTGTAGACAAAATCCATTAGTAGTACTATAGTATGATAAGTCTATGAATAGGCACTTTTTTTTGTATTTTTTTTGCAAACTAACATTCTATGGGTGAGTAAAACAAAAGCAATAGCCTTGCAGAAGACAATACAGTTATACTTAGTTTACCAACAGCCACGAAAGTAAATGGTAAATCTGGTGAAATCTTCATTTCTATTGAAATGCTACCCTTTGACAAACTTTAATTACTAAGTGCTTTCTCATTTTCTGTATACCCGCTCTCCATTTGCTATATCCCTGTAATATCAGATGCACTATAATGATGCCCAAGCAGCCACCCCCTAGCAAGTGACATACTTGTTGCCATAGTAGGGCAGCTGGGAAGGCTTATCCCATCCATTGAGTCTGCCTCTGATACCTGAATCAGCAAGCTGTTCTTTGGTTTCATCAGGAATATCTTTCATTAGGAATGTCAAAGGTATGTTCACATTAAACTCAATTTTTTCATTGTCACTAGTGATACATCTTCATACTTAGAATTTGCCTGATCCTCCTCGTTTGTTCTTTTTCCTCTGAAAGCTTCATATGATATTTTGTGTACATTTTTGCCTATGTGTATAAGATACTGTTTCTCCTAAAAATAGTAATAATCTGAACAAGTCTATGATGCTGATACTTCTTCCTGCACTCTTTGAAAATGGAATAAAAAGTCTGTGATTTTCCGGAAGCCAAACAGAAAAAACCTGCCGTAGAGACAAGAACCAAATTGCATTTCCTACCTCCCGAGGCAGTGCCCTAACCAAAGTCCAGCCATCCTTTCTTGCTAATGCCTTGGCAGCCGGATTATAAACCTATCTTGTCAGTAATAAAACCAGTTAGTGATAATCATCTGGGCAGCACAAACATTAGCTGCAGACATGCTAAGGAACAGTCTTGTGCATCCAAGAAGCTCAGCTGTATCAGAAACAAGAGTATGGGAATAAGTACAACAGAGAGCATGCACTCTTGGAAATGCATTTCCACTCAGGCAATTTTCTGTGTGACTGAGAGCTTTACAGTAACACTGCCCCTTTTTCTCACTGTTACTATGTGTTTCCAGGATCAGGGCCTAAAGATAGCATGTGAATTCAGCCATTTCAGTGCAGCTCTTTCATCTATCCTTCATGCAATTACTCCAAAGGAGAGGAAAAATAAGACAAGGGTGTCTATCAAGATGAGTCGATCTTAAAGAATTCTTAGGAATAAACTTCATGTTTTGAACATCCTCCACATGGTCTTAAGGATTGAAAAAAAAAAAAAAATTATAAGTAATGGGTGAAATTGGCTCAGTTGTCTAGAGCATGGTGTTAATAACACCAAGGTTGTGGGTTCAATCCCTGTTATGGACTGTTTAATTAAATGAGTTGGACTTTATGATTCTTGTGGGTCATTTCCCACACAGAAAAATTCTGTGAATCACGGTTTCAAAGATGCTGATGGTTCTCTCAGCCAAATTGTATCTCAAAGCAGGAAAACAGGTTGAAATATAGTAAAAGCTCTTTAAGGGCTAAGTATTTTACGTGGTAACTATAGATTTCAGCTCTTGAAGCAAGTCCAAAGTGTGCTTTACAGGACTGTTGGACTCTCATTAACCTATTTTAGATTTTTCCATTGAGGGAGGGGTTCCTTGCCTTTAACCCACCTGAAGAATATGTAAGAAGGAGTACCCATTGTATCTTATTTCTGTTTTACTTCAGCGTGAAGGATATGGATAGATCTGGATCATATATTATTTTTACAATCCTGGCTAAACAACAAACTGCTTTGCTGTGTAACTAACATGAAATTTGATCTCTTGCTTCTGTGTGGAAGGTTTAAGAATAAAATGGAAGTGAATTTGTTAATTTACTAATATGTAATTCTGTTAATACTTATTCAGAGAATTAAAGCTAAATATTGTTGTTATTCTGAACACATAAAAACCCATAAGTAATGGGACTAAATTATCCAGATACTGGGAGATTCTTTCAAGTAAAGCTGTTTATATTGTGAGCAAAAAGCACTGTCCATTTGTGCTTAGAGCGAATGATTCTTATTAGTGTTGATCACTAATCCTTCATTTTCACCCTGCTCAGCAGTTCAGCATGCATATTAATGCATTGTCTTAAAACTGAGCTGTAGGCAAAAGTAATCTTTTCACACACTCACTGTTTTAATGGCGAGCTTTCAGAAGACTAAGACAGATAACTGCATACAAACAGATGTTGGTAAAAGTGCCAATAAATTCTGTGGTATATAAATAGACTTCCAATTTAAACATGTACTCAGATCTAATTTCACTTTTGAAAACTGTACATTATTATCTCAATTATTTTCCAAATGTTATTCTATCTTTCTGCATATCTCACATCCTTATTGCAAATTGTGTCTCATGCTGAAAAACAAAGAAGAGGAACAGAAACCTAACAATTGTGGCTGTAGTGGAGTAAATTTTTAAAACACACAGGAAGAAAATGCTACATTTCAGATTTCTTGTGCATGTTTATTTCAGCCTTCACATTATTATATCATAATGTGCCGTCTAATTATATAACTCTACTGTATATTTTTCATTTGACTACTATATTAGTCAGAATTAAATTTTCCTTTTTCTTTACTTTTTACTTTTTAGTAAATTTTTGTTATGTTTTTTATTCCCCACTTGATAAATTCTGAGGACAGAAATATTTTTTTTGTCACATAATCTGACACTAAATTCTTCATATATACCATGTTTCTAAGATTCTATGATACTAATCAATTCATTTTCACAACAGTCCACTAAGATAAGATATTGTTATTGCTTTCTTTCAGAAGCAGGAATGAGGAACAGAAAGTTAAAGGTCAAAGAATCTATTGATTTTGGGTAACTAATATAAACCAGAAAGGATTCTGTAATATTTAATATCAAGTAACTCCTGGCCAGACCACTTTTAATATTTCCTGGAAGTACAGCTCTGAGTGCCTAACACTGCTGTAGGTCTTGACATTCCAGCTCAGACCTGCTGTACTGGATCAAAGCATGGGCTAATGGAGCAGGTATTTTCTGCTAGCTTTTCTCCCCACATCTGGAGGTAATAACTGCAGGAGTTTATATCCAGTAACACAAGACATCAGTCCAATTGTTTCAAACATGCAGGCAATCAACTCCATATTAGTTGGTACAAAAGGCAGAGCTGACATGTGGCAGCCTCATATGACAGCCAGCTTGGAGTTGGAAAGACAACTCTTAATGAACTCACCCACACAGGAGATGGGAACATAAAGGGTAACAAGCTGTTGGAGGCAGGTGACTGCACCAACTGTGTTTTGGGAGGCCCTAACAGCTTTTTGTCTGCTCAAATGGGACTGAATTCTGCAAGTGGTCATGCATCTGACATGTAATTGGTATGTAGCAAGCATGTTTTGTATCCACATTACCTAGCTGTCTAAGTGCTTGCTTCACACTTGGATATGGATAAAAATAAATACACAGGTGAAATTAATGTGTGACATTTGAGAGCAGAAAATTAAAATTATTATCAGAGTATGTAAAATGGTTTCAAAGACTAAAGAAATTGAATTACTGAGAAAAAAATATTAATATCATGATTCTACATAATCAGAGTGTAGAACTGCAGCAGTAGAATAACTAAAATACACTTTTCCAGATTGCAGAATAGTTTGGTGTCTTTTTATGGTATCAACAGGATGCATTTTTAACTCTGGGAACAATAGAAACAGGAAACTGTATTTGTTTTCTCAAAATAGCAGAGGCCTCTTGCACTATTTAAGTACTTAAACTTAGGATACTGGTTTTCTATGGATCTAGACTAGACCTTAGATTACTGAATTACCTCTTGCTTGTATATTAGTTCCAAATCTCTATTGCCCTGCAGTCTGTGCATATTAGCCTCCCCAGTTATAGTTGGTAGAAGAACTCATTACTATTGTTTGCTCACTGATGGCTAACTGCTTTCTGTGGCTCACTATACAAAAGAAGAATGAAGCATGATTTGGCATCTGATTTGGCCCTGACTCTTCTTCCTGAGCAGAAAAGGGGCCTATCTCCAAACTACACAGAATGAGGTGGGAGAACTAAATGAAAAACATCATAAAATTATATCAAAGTAGGGAGGAACTAGAAAGCATCCCTTCCTCCACTAGGTCATGTTCGTAACCCCAAAATGTTGTACCTTAAAAAAGGAAAAGCCATTGCCAAAAAAAATCTAACATTGCACCAGTGGAAAAAAAATGCCATAGGCTGGGAACTACTGGTATGTGATTTAATAGTCCATCATTGTTCTTAATCCTGTTATTGTTTTCTTTGCTATTTGTTTCCACAGCAAAATTCCAGCAGTGGTAGAAAATGAATAGTGGTGAGACAGCTTGGAGTCTATCTGAAACTGTCTAGTGGTTCTTTCTGTCCTGGATTTTTACTAGAATAAGATTTAATCCTGCAGCCTTTACTTTGCTGATATCCTCAGTGAATGTTCTGAGAATAGCAATGAGAGTAGTGAGTTGACAAATTGGACAGATAACCACGAATTATTCAACATCCAGCTGCCTTCAGCTACTATCAGTCAGTACAGTTTGCTGAATGACAGCTTGCTTGTACAGTAATAACCAAATTTCCTTGTGTTTAGAACATTTTGTCTTTCATTCTACTTCAGCCTTCTTTATCCATCCATCAGTCATTCTCTTCGTAAAACTGAGTATGTTTTGAATTGATAACAAAATGTCAACAACGCTAAGTCTTTTCACTGCATGTCAAAGCCCTCTCTGTGGTTTTCCTTATGATTAACTCTTCTGAATTATTTTCCCGTGGCTTTGTTCATCCCTGCACAAAGGGATGAACATCCCCTCTTCACTTTATCAACTGCAGAGCCTGTAATCTGCTTTAACTGGCCCTACAACCTATATGGAATAGCTAAGTAAACACTTATCCCCAGTAAATACATAAATTATTTTTTTAAACTTCTCTCCAAGAATAAGTAATCACATTCAGGTACAGTTGTACTAATTCCTAATTACTAATCTTTGACTACAGAACTGCCCCATTAGCCTGCACAGACTTAATTTACCTCCTCGGTACAGCAAAGATTAATATGGAAGAAAGAGCTTCTACTGTGGAAATAAAGTGGTATCTATAATATGTGAGTTAAATCTGCCTTTATAAATATTATTGTTCTCTCAAGATCTCACTACAAACATGCTATTTCTTGCAGAGCATGCTATGTAAACATAAACCTTAGCAAAATAAAGTTTAATTAAGGACCTTCTGACCTTCAGTAGAACAACACACAAGCAACAGATTTTCACAGCAGTTCTGATCCATGTTATAAAAATAGCTGTATTGACAAATACATGTTGGGAGGAAAGTACTGTAGTAATGGAAAGAAAGTGCTACCTTACCAACTAACCAGGTTTCTGATCATGTTAAATAAATGTTTACATGTACAGAAATCTTTGCTTAGAGGGTATGGCAAAGACTGAGTGAGATTCTGCCAGTATCTTATATGATACAAAGGCTTTTTTCAGAAGGAAAACATACATCAATTTTTTTCCAACATATGGGCACGGGGTCTTTGCAAATAGGCAAGTGTACATAGCAGGCCAGAAAACATTTTAGATTTTTCAAATTCTAACAGAAGGTCAGATAAGAGAGAGGAGAATGGGAGTTCTAAATTTCAGACCTAACACTCCTTTAAAGCATTCTTGACTCACTGGTATGTGGAATAACCTACTTATCTGTGTCCTGTAAATCAAGGTTCACAGTAAATTAATTGGTAATCTTAAAAAAAAAAGTCTGGCCAAGTTGTCTTCCGAGATGAATGTATGCCAGGAAAGAAAAAGTAATTTCAGAAATAGTATAGATGATAGTATTAAGATTAAGAATGTAAATTCTGCGCTGATATACACTTAAGTGCAAGTCCTGTAAAGATAAAGGATTGTGTAGTTTATATATCAGAATTTGCTCCTCATATTTGACTGAAAATTATCTACAGAAAAGGATTTCTAGCAGCAGATTTTACCACATCTGCAGCTTTCCTGGCATTGCCAAAGTCAGGAAATTAGGACAATATGAGACTATTGTTCTAATTCCAACACTAAAGGAAATAACAGTTCTGACATAGGAGCCAGATTTTTGTTGGCTTTTACCATGTACAGAGGCAAGGTGAGACAGTATTTTTGCCAATGAATTATTCGCTTTGCTTCCAAGACTGGAATTTTATATTATCCACTAAGTCACCATATCAAGACAATAGCATTGCAACACCATCAATTCCCTACCAATCGCTCTAAATTTGAGATTTCAAGGTAAGCCACTCCCATTACTTACGCAGTCAGTCTCCAGCTGCTCCTTGTCAGCTAAAGATGCTTGACACAGTAGTTAATTCCCAGGGTACATCGATACCAAACAGCATATTTATGTCATTCCAGAAAGGAATTGTTCACTAACCACAGCAGACTCTTCCTGTAAATCCTTCACAAATCCCAGCAGTTTCTTTTTAAAGACTTTCTGGATCAGCAGCCAGTCACCTTCCAGACCAACATGTTCTCAGCTGAGTTCAACACAACTCTCACAGAGTTCTCAGCTGAGTTTTCAGGGATTCTTTGAACACAGAACTTCTTAAATCCTAAAATTCAGTTAATAAGTCCAATTCTGGGAAGCAATTACTTTGACAAATATATCCAGAGGATTAGTACACCTCATATATTCACTTTGTTCTTTTATAACAAACAAAACAAACATTAAAAAAAAAAAAAAAAAAAAAAAAAAAAAAAAAAAAAAAAAAAAAAAAAAAAAGGAAATAAAGGGCATTTTGTGCTAATTACATGTTAGCATGTTTTATGTACAATGTAGGACCTAGACAGTACATAATTTTTAAGAGCATAAATTTTGCTATTTCCAGATATTCATAGGTGAGATTTTCAGTACCTGATTATTTTTACTAAAGTGGTCCACATGAAAACATGCACAGCTGATGATCTCCCTATGAATAGGGGTTTCACATCTTAAATGCATGACAGCACTAGCTACAAAATTTTAACAGGTCCAAAATAAATACACGAGTCTTACTGTACATCATTGCTTGAGTTATTCCAATCAAGTCTCAAGTAAAACCCTCAGCTGAGGCAAAAGAGGAGGAAACATGAAAATTGGTATTCTTCTTGGAACACTAGTTGATTTTTAACTGGTGAAAACTAAGTCTGTTTCTACAGCAAGAGTGCTTTGGATCCTGAGTTTCAATAGCAAAACAGAGCTTTTGACCCCCTAAGGCACATTATTCTCTTTTAATTGTTCATTTCCTCTCTACTGTTTTGTCTGCAAGAATTGAACAGATTACTATCATTCTAAAGAGTTTGCTATCTATAGGAATTCCTCAAGAATTTGTGAGGCAGAGATGCATTTGCCTCCAGCATACATGCAAATATTTAAAAACAAGCCATGTGAATAACAAAGCAAGTTTGTGAAAAGAGTTGCATGACACCACTTTAAAGAAACTTCTATAGTAATGTGAAATTTTAAAATCATTGTTATATGTGTTGTGTTTCATTTCTTCACTCTTCTGTGAAGTTGTTGCTTCAACAGCAGCTGCTGTGGTCTTGTCAACCTTCACCTGCTTCATCCTCATCCTTCATCTGCTCTTCTGTCATCTCAACATGTCAAGAAAAACAAATCTTGTAATAGTGGTTGAAATATGTCGAAAGTATAGTCTATTCCATGATTATTTATATTTCTTAGAATATTTCCTAACAAATGAGCAAACACTTGATTCTTAGTTCAAAAGCTGGGATTAGTTTTCCACTTCTTAAGAGGTACGTAAGTTACAAGAGAGCATCAATGCCCTGGAGAGATTTTCCAAGAGGTTGAGCAGATCCAGACTTTTCCAGGTTTTGAAGGACATGACCCACAAACAGAAGTCTCCCTTTAGTAAAGCTGGCTATGTAACAACACAGTCTTTACTACTTGCAAGAATTTTTATAACACAGCGTGAAGTCCCGCTGCAGAAAGAGTTATGTTGTGATTCACTGACCAATATAAACACCATGTGATTGGAATGAGACATTACCAAAAAAAAAAAAAATCCCTCAATATTTATTGAAAACAGAACACTTAGTATCTGCTGATTAGGCACTTGCAGGACTTGTGGTTACATTGCTGATTTCTTCAGCGCTTACACAGATCCAGATCTAACAATCACCTAAAAAAACAGCTCATAGCATTAAGGAGCAATGGATTCAAAGCAATGGAAGTAAGAGATGGTAGTTTTCTCACTCTAAACAAATATATTAAATACCATGTGGAAAATAGCTCCTTACCATGGCGTTTTCATATGTATCACTTCATTTTACATTGTCACATACATTTTATTTTACTATCTAGCTCTTTGGTACCACCACAAAGCTTGTATTTCCCTATTGGGCATAACAGAGCACTGGTAAAACCCAGGAAGTCCTACTTTTTCTTTCATTTCATATGTATTGCAAAGTCTGAAGTGATAATATCTCTTTGGAATGACATGTGAAGTAGATCATGAATGGCATCCCTGGGTGCTTTGGTAAAAGTAACTGCAGTGCTTCATCTAGATTCATTTGGATAATTACATGGCACTGATGTCAATTTAGCCTCTTAGCTTCTTCTATAAGAGTTCTTGTTCAATTTAGCCTGCCAGCCTTTTCACATTTTTCCCCTTTCAGCAGTTACTGAATTTCAATGATAGTTGAAATACAAATTTCTCTTTGGGGAATCAAGCACACAGAGGATTGTGACAGGGCAATCTACTATTTTAAAGTTGTGTCAAGCAGGATGAATCTGTATTTATCTAAGAAATACATCAAAAATGTGTTACTCTCATGATGTTTTGCACCTTAGATTTTTGCAATTTAAAAATACAGCTTTACAGGATGCCTACTTTATGTATTTAATAGCATCACAGAAACATAGAAAGGTTTGGATTGAAAGAAACTAAAAATCATCTAAGTTTTAAGGTCCCTGCCATGGCAGGGATTTCACCCACTAGATCAGATTCCTCAATGCCCCATTCAATCTGCCTTGAGCACATTCCAGTGTGGATGAAGCATCCACAACTTCTCCAGACAACCTGTTCCAGTGTTTCACAACGCACACAGTGATGAATTCCTTTGGAATATCTAAACAAAGCGTACTCTCTTTCAGTTTAAAGCCATTCCCTCTTGTCCTATCACTACATGTCCTTGTCAAAAATCCCTCACTAGCTCTGTTGTAAGCCCTCTTTACATACTGGAAGGCCACAATAAGGTGTCCCTGGAGGCTTCTCTTCTCCAGGATGAAAAACCCCAACTCCCCAGCTGTCTCAGCCTACCTCTGCAGGAGAGGTTCTCCAGCCCTGTGATCATCCTCCTGCCCCTCCTCTGCACCCACTCCAACAGCGCTCTGCCCTTTTCACGCTCAGAGCTGGATGCAACCCCGCGGGCAGGGGGGCACAATCCCCTCCCTCCACCTGCAGCCCACGCTGCTTTGGGTGCAGCCCAGGACGTGAATCAAGTATTTTTTTCCCCCTCCAAAATACTGAGAAAGTGTCTTATATGATGAGCGTGAGAGTTCACAGCTTTTATCTGGCATTCCCTGCCGCAGAGGAGCGCGGCCGGGCAGGCGTGTGGCTGTGCCCGCGCTGTCCCCGTCCTGTCCCTGTCCTGTCCCTGTCCTGTCCCTGTCCTGTCCCTGTCCTGTCCCCGCGCTGTCCCCGTCCTGTCCCCGCGCTGTCCCCGTCCTGTCCCTGTCCTGTCCCTGTCCTGTCCCTGTCCTGTCCCCGCGCTGTCCCCGTCCTGTCCCCGCGCTGTCCCCGCGCTGTCCCCGCGCTGTCTCCGTCCTGTCCCTGTCCTGTCCCCGTCCTGTCCCCGCGCTGTCCCCGCTGCCCGGCCTGCCCAGGAGATGTCGCTGTGCCCCGCGCATCCCGCGCTGGAAAACCGGGAGAGCTGAACACCAGGAAAACGGGCGGGCAGCGAGGGGCGCCGTGCGCCGCCCGGCTGCTGCTCCGGAGGAACAGCTCTGCAGCGCTTTCCCGGGGCAGCCGGCGGGCTCCTGCACAGAGAGAGGCTTTGGCAGGCACGGTAACACCGGGGAACAACACCTGAGGCTCCGAGCTGGTGGTTTAGGACATCGTTCCTGCTCCTATAGGATCAGCTCTGAAGGTTTAAAAAGACCCCGGTAACCGATTGTTATGAAAACCTATGGCTGGACTGAACCCTGCTGTAGGTATTTGAGGAGTGCGCACCACAAACATCAGGAGCGCGGCAGTGTTGCAGCACTGCACCCGTGTTTAAATTTGAAAGCCGAAAATGAAGGGTGTTTGCGTGTTCCACTTGGCACATTCCCCATGGTAGTAGCAAAGAGATAGGAACCACTGTGCTAATTAATGAGCCCACAGGTGACAAAGTGAGAGTAGGGACTGAACAGAGGAGAGGGCAGGATGAGAAAGCAAAAATAGGCTCCATGGCTTCATTATCAAAATCTTTCTAATTTCTTGTCCTACAGAGTAGAAAGGGATCCTATAACCTTCTGCAGCATTTTGCTTACAACATGAATTTAAAGAGTATTCAAAGCATCTTTCGTGCTAATTAAACCAGACAGTTTCAAGTATGCTTAATGCAGACATTTGAAAGACTAACACAGCTGTTTCTGGGAATAGATACAGCTGTCTCACAGTGACTTGCAGTGACACGGTGACTTCTGTTTTCATTTGAAGTGTAACCATGGGTAAGTGTATCTTTTCCCACATATAATGGGAATAAATAAAACAAAATTTAAAAGTGGTATTTCTGTACTGTACATTTATTAATGAAATGCAAAACTGAAGTAAAATAAGTCAGGCTATCATCACAGAATTAATTAGGAACAGCAATAGCCTTCAGCAATCTGTAAAAGCATAATATCACAACTGGCCAGGCTACTGCTTCACCTCAGGGTTAAAGTTTCCTCATCAAGTGAATCATTTGCTAGCAAAAGAGAAAACAGCTGCTTGAACAGATAACAGGCAATGCTCCAGGTTGGGTTTATCACTATTTTAGTCAGTCATACATTCAGAATTGCATTTTTATATTATTTCTGGAGGACAGTTTAACAGGAGAAGAGTCAATAGTTAAAGCAGCCTAACTCTCCTTACTCATAATACTCCTCTCCCACAATAGTCAATTAAACAGTTGGCCATTAATGTTAATGATTTTGGACTTTTGAAAATTTCCTTACCTTCCAACACAGCCTTTCTAAGTTTAAAATAAAATGGCAGCCTTAAAGCTTTAATTACACATACATCTGGAAATCCTGCCCTGCTATTAATGCAATAAAGAAGTCAGTATCTGGTAAGTACTGAAGTTTAATTGCCTTTCTTCATTACGCCATTAGCAACCAAAGATCTCATATTAACTATGGTAATGGAGCATGTAAGGACAACAGAGAGACAGAACTCTGAACAATAGCCAAACAAGAAGGAATAAAAGTATCTTATTTGATTACTTCTACCACTAGGGCAACTCTTACTGCACTAACAAATCAAATAAAAAAATCTTCACCATCAGTTGCCATAACACATTCTGCTTTACATTACCAAGCTCAGCTACAGCGATTTTCTAGTGAACATACTAAAATTTAGAAATTATTTTCTCTCTTTTTTGCACTTTTCTCTTAATTCTTGTTAAACAAACTATTGACCTTTGTAGGCATTATCTGCCCTGCAATTATAGAGTAAGTAGCAAGATGATTACAAGCCAGAGGTTGTAGAAGATCCTTCTCTGGAGGTGTTTGAAGCCCACCTGGATGTGATCCTGTGCAACCTGTTCTAGGTGAATCTGATTTAGCAGGGGGGTTGGTCTAGATGATCTCCAGAGGTCACTTCCATTCCCAAACATTTTGTGATTCCATAATTACACCTCAGAGAGCTTTAGAAGTCATCAGTCCTGCTTTGCAGACACATGCAGTAGATGAAATCACAGGTTCAAGCTGTTAAGCAACAGAAGATGAAGATTACTCGGACAATGTGATAGCATTAAGGATTTAGAATTGTCTTTACTATGCTGCTGGGGGAAAATAACTCTACCCTCTTCTGGAAGCTCTGAAACATGAGCTTTCATTGTAGCTCTCCCTGCACTCTTGTGTCTGACTCCCTGACATGCTGCAGATGCCTCTGCTGTGCTTGTAGGTCACTAAGACTGCAGATTCAGCCCTTCAGGCTCCCCCTTTTTGAGCAGAGATGGTTCCCTCCTCCCACCAATAACATGGTGTCCTGGGGTGACCATGCCCAAATTTCACGTATGCACAGCTTCTGCAAAAACGTCCAATGCACTTGCTAACTTCACAGTTTAATTAACCTGAAATCTGCTCCATTCCTGCTGCCAAGGTGCAAACCTCTTCCTTTACTAGTTCCACGTTTCAATTAGAAGAAATACAAAGTTTGTACTTATTTCCACGTATCCCTTGGAAAAACAAAAGATTAAAAAAAACCTTTCACATTATTTGTGTAATTACTATTCATAATTATAAACAGCACAATATTGCAATAAGAAGAGGTGCATTAAAGTTTTGCCTTCATTACTCCTGCATGAAAGCCGTGCATGTGTTGAAGCCAGTCATGACTGCAGCACTATAAATAGTGGTCTATTGTTGGTGGATAAAAGATGAAGCAAGTCTCACAGCACTGGAACACAGGACACTGTATTAAATGTTAAGCTCTGCCTGTTCTAAAAGTGAAAGACAACATCAACTGATAGACTGGTCTGTGGGTAAGACACACGGCTGGGAAGGGCTCAGCCTGACTCTGCAGCTTCCCGGCACAGCAGGAGCAGCAGCTGATCTTTCTGCCTCAGCAATGGCAGAAGCTGTCATAAGACACTGGGTGGAAACTCCTGTGCGCTACCAGGAGCAGTTTGTTGACCAAGACCTGGAAGCACACAAACTGAACCACCTTCTGTATGCTTTGCCAGGCCCTGCCACCACTGCACCAGGCAACCAAAGGTGCACCACAGAGAGCACGGCTGGGGCTGGGAAGAGTGTCCAGGAGGAGGAAAACACACGCTTTCGGGTCCTGCTGGACGTTGTGCAGTTCCGCCCTGAAGATATCATTATCCAGACTTTTGAAGGCTGGCTCCTGATTAAAGCTCAGCACGGACCCCGGATGGATGAACATGGTTTCATATCCAGGAGCTTCACCAGACAATACAAATTACCTGATGGAGTGGAGAACAAAGACTTGTCTGCACTTTTCTGCCATGATGGCATTTTGGTTGTTGAAATGAAGAACTCAGTGGAAAAGAATTAGAACCATGTCTATAGTCATCGGTGAGATAAAATCATTCTTAATGTAACAAAATAGTATCAGTCATGCAATGCTGTTGGGTGTAGTAAGCATGTGACTGTATTTATTAAAGTAAAGGAAATTCTTTGTATATGTTTTTCTGTATGCTGAGTTTACTGTCTGATGTGAAATGTTATACTGCTTGCCTCCAGCTACACATAGGTAGAAAACCCAGGCTGTTTGAACAGTAGCAAACTTGGGCTAGTCTCAGCAGGAGAAAAAAACCACCTATTCGATAACATATTGAAAATAGAGCACAGTTTTGAGTTAAGTAGCAGGAATTGTATTTCTAAGGAATAAGCATTTGTCATACATAGGCATAAAAATTGAAGAGGGAATGGATAAGTTGTGATATTATGGAAATTTATGTACCAAAAAAAAATCTATTTTCTAATTTTTGAGATTAAAGTCCTCTCTCTGGAAAAGCACATGAAGGGAAAGATAGCATCAAGAGAAAAATCCCTATTTCCACAGTTCAAGGTTTTATACCAAAAACTGTCAAGAGATTACTTTTTAGAAGTGTGTTGCATGTTTCAAACTATAAGAAAAAAGAATGTATTTGCTTGCCTTATTTGCTTGGAAACACAAGAAACATAAATTATACTAAGTAATTTGAGAAAACCTTTGAAGACATTTTAGTAAATTGGTTTTGTTTACCATAACTGAAGAAAAAAAATTTGCTTACAAAAGCACCAAATTTTTGTGAAACCTCAGTAATAAAAAGACATTGCCCTTGCCCAAATGCCTTTTTTTCTTACACATTTTAGATAGTCTTGTTATTTAATCAGATGAGTATTTAATTATCCATGTTGCTTGACAATTTAGGCTGAAATCCCACAACTCCGTCTTCAAGAGCCTAATTTTTCTGCCAATAATAATCCCCAGCTCCCCGTAGGAACACAGGCTCTACATGAATCTAATTTTAAATGCAAGGGTTCCTTACTGCAGACACAGCTTTAGTTTCTGTTCCAGTGTCTCACATTTCAGGAGAGTGGTGAAGATGAAAACATATCCACCTTCTATATCTAGTATGTGGTCTTCTCAATATTAAGAAGAAATAATGCTATGGGTTTGAAAATACTCACACATTTGAGGGTAACTGCATCTGAAAGTCAAACTGCCTCCTTTTATGTGTACTGGAGACTGGTGTGCTATGAATAGTAAAGGAATGTGGAATAGAAAGTGCCAAGTTAAATACAGACACTTTATCACAGCCATCTGCTGTTTGGACAAATCAAAAACATATTCAAATGAAACTGAATACAAATACAATTTTAAGAATACAAGAAAACTGTGATGAACAAAACCTGGGCTCTCACCAGCCGAAGCTAGAGAAATAATTTTGTTTCAAATGAAAATTCTAAGCCTGTATGTCTGGACATGTCCATTTATGACAAAGATTTACAGTAGACTTGTTTTTTAGACTTCAAGATATTTGAAGCAACTTATTTTAGAAAAGTGGGTAGTACAATTCTTGTATTTTACCTATTAATTTTGCTAAAACTCGCAAGAAATTTGTACAAGAAAGGCAGAATAAAGTCCGAATTGTAAATTTCAATCACATGCAATTATATTTTTAATATACCAGAAGACAAGAGTGTAATGTTTTCTAACAAACCAAACCAAATATAAAACATATGTCCCTGCACTTCCACTCATCCCCACACTTTTCCCTCATATTGCCTGCATTCAATTTGCATATTTGTTTAAGATCAAACAGCAAATCAGATCTAGATTTCTACATCTAGGAGCTTCATCAGACAGCAATCTTGTAGAAGACATAACATGGGTTTAAGAAACTGAATTCTGTACAAGCTTAAACCCATGGTTTCTACACCACCTTATGGCACTAACCCAATATGGATATTGGGACAGTGTTCAGGATCAGAAGGAAGCAATCTGCTTTTGGTGATTTTTGTTTACAGAGAGTTTTGTAAATTTTATCACTTAAATTTGCAAGTTATTATAAAAACTATTCTAGCTATGATTGCAGTGATGATAATCATAGCCCTATAGACAAGAAAGATGTTCTAAAAAAACCATAACTGATTTAATTATTTCAAATTAGATCATGGTTAAACTACTGGAAACTTGGCAAGGAATTAGACCATAGAGCCAAAATCATATCATCTGTTCTATATATGTTAACACCATGGTTACACACAGGCCTGCTTATGTACACAGGCCTGCCTCACAAAACTGGATGGAAAATTTTTACATCTGACTGTTCTGTATTGCAGGTCACTCTGCATCACTCTGTGCCCAAGTTTATACTTGCTCACAATGTCATCAGTCAGAATCACTGGAATACCTTGACCCAGACATGGCATGGTTGGACCCAGCCAAACTTTACCTTCTCTTGTAGACAGATCTTTACAAAAGCCTACATCCATGCTCCTTGGTAAAGGGGAACTTCCCCTTACCTGGCACCTGACTGTCCATGTAATAGGGACCACACTGGAGTATGGACTTGCCACTGAATTCCTGCATTTTAGGACCAAGAAGAGCATATGAAAATGTTTCCTTCCTTTTTTTTAGTGGTGATTTATCAAAATATTTGGATGGATGATTTTTATTATTTTAAAAATTATTATTATTATTATTGATTATTTTTATGTGTTTACCAGAAAAACCTCAATACTTGGCTGGCAGTTTCTGAATAATCTGGAAAGACCTGTTCTCACATATTTTATATGATATTTTACTTTTATAATGTGATTAGAACTGAACGTGAATGTCACGTAGAAAGGTGCTAATATTGCTCATGGGCAGCAGACTGAGATATTAATCAAGAGCAAAGGATTTCAGAACAGCTACAGCTTAAGACAGGTTTAAGACAAGCTGATGTGGTTAACTTGGGAACCGTGAAATTGGCTGTCTATAAAATTCTGGCACAGAGTAAGTGATAAGCCTCTGCAAGCCTTGCAGACCAAGTGTTACCAAGCCTTCTCAGATTACCTTTGTAATTGATCAAACTGCTTCTCCAAATGGATAAAGATGATTTCATGCATGAATCTAAGCACTGTGAAAAATGCCTTCATAGAGAAGAAAATGTACCAATATGGCATTAGTCTCCAAAAACACGATTTTAAAAAAAGAAAATTTCCATAAGATTCTTGTGGGCAAAAAGCCCAAAAATGCCTTTCATTGCCTTGCTGCCTTTTTATAATTTCTGCTGCACCAAATGAGCTCTCACCCATTTCAGAGCTCTCTACAGAGTCCAACACTGGTAATACAGTGAACCAAGGCTGACATGATACCCACCAGTCACTCAATAATGACTTAGCTGCAGTGTTGGTAAAGAGAAAAAGAAATCTCTGGGGTATCATGGTGGCAACATTCCTGCCCAGAGGGGAAGGTCTCACATTCCTTACTTCACAGCCAGGAATCAAAATGTTCCTTTTTTAATCTGAGTAACAGTAGAAGACTGGTTTTTAAAGTGAGTAGGAATATTCCTGAAAATACTAGGTACACCTTCTGCTGTTTGAAAGACATGCAGACCTCTGTCCTGCTGACTACCAGAGACAGTGGCTGGCCCCTCTCACCCAGAGGACAGCAGCTCAATAGCCCTACACTGTGAACACAGAAGTCTAAAGAGTTACACCTGTACACTACATTGGAGTTGTGAGCTGGCCCCACTTGTGCTAACTCTGGAGCCAGAAGTCCTGTCCCTCTGTGCCAGCTCAGGTTCAGAAAGCTCAGACTATCTATTGCTGTCCTCAGGCTGAAAAGTCATCCCTTATTAAAATAAAACAGTTGGACATAGAGACAGGAGAAACGTGGCACTCCAGCTCAGGACTCTCCATTCAGGTTAGTGCTAGAGTGGAGATTTCTGCTCTCAGTGCTATGGTGGGCTGCATTTTCACCACAAATCCCACCAATCTGGTTTAAAATTAACCCTCTTGAGCCACATGGTAATACTGCTGATGCCAGCCTTTTTAAGGGGAAGTATGTCTAGCAGCAGCTTGCACAAATAGAATTGATACAAATAGAGAATAATTCACAGTTCCTCTCATGCTTCTTGGTGTGTTTACTGTGCGTTGGGCTGACCCTGACCCCAGTGAGCACTGGTGAGGAAGCATACCACTGCTGAGCTCTGCTATGTGGCACAGAAACAACAGCAGGCAGGTCTGTGCATGAGGAGGAGACAGAAAACTGTAGAACCAGGGTAGGTAGGCCTTGGCACACAGAGAGCAAGGAAGTCCACTTTCTTGAGAGGTGTCTCAAGAAAGGACGGGGAGCAGGAAAAACACTCAATGTGGTTTGGATTATATGCAATAGATAGATAGATATAGTCATGGTTTAACCCCAGCTGGCAACTCAGCCCTGTCCAGCCACCCACTCACTCCCCTGCCATGGGGTGCGTGAGAGAATAGGAGTAGTAAAAGTGAGTATACTCATGGGTTGTGATACAGACAGTTTAGTAGGAAAGGCAAAAGCTGCATGCACAAGCAAAGCAAAAGGGACTAAGTGACCACTTTTCATGGGCAGGCAGGTGTTCAGCCACCCCCAGGACAGCAGGGATCCAACACATGTAATGGTGAACTGAGAAGACAAATGCCATCATACCAAATGTCTCCTCCTTCCTCCTTCTTCCCCTGCCTTTATCTGTTGAGCTTGACCCATGTAGGATGGATATCTCTGCAATCACTTGTACCCAACTGCCTCGGCTGTGTCCCCTCCCAACTCCTTGTGACCCCTCCAAGACTCCTCGCTGGTGAGACACAGTGAAGAGCAGAAAAAGCCTTGACACAGTCTGAGCACTTCTCAGGGAGGGCTAAAACATCCTCATGTTACCAACACTGTTTCCAGCAAATTCACACCACAGCCCTATAGCAGTTACTGTCAAGAAAATACACTCAATCCCAGGTCAAAACCAGTAGATACATATAAAGAGACTTGAAGACATAATATTTAAACCTTCTACAACAAACATTTGACTTCTCTGTAAAATAAGCATTTTTAGGGGCTGAGAAAGACATTTCAAAATCATTTTTTTTCAAAATCATAGAATAGTAACACATATATGGACTGAACCCTTGGTATGCTAGATTGAAAGAGTATCTTCAGCTACTATTTTCAGCCACGTTTCTTTCCACTTGCACATCTCTTCAATTTTCTTATCTATTAATTGTACATTCCATCATGTAAGCAGATAGCATGCCAGAATCTCCCAAAGTTTCATTTGTTCTTAGCAGAGTTGGATGACATGGGGATCAAAGTGGGAGTGCCCTACCTGAACTAGACACCCCAAAATTTCTAGTCAAGTCCTCATCAGCTCAAACCGGTTTACTGAATCAGTTTAAACTAGTTAACTTGTGTAGTTGTCCCTCTCACGGGCTCTGCATGGAGTTGGTTTGATCCAGCAAGACTTCCTAACTCAGGTGCCAACGTGCAGCCTCCAGTGCTGGCTGGAACCTTTTGCTCTACCACCACAGTACCAGGAATAGCAGCTGGCTGCTCCTGCAGCTGATTCAGACACCCAGAGGCACCACATGAGTAGTTCTCTGTCTGTGTCTGACTTCCCACAAGAGGTAAGATGGGATCTGAGAATGTTTTGGGTTCCAGTGTCACTAACTTCTTTATTTTTAGTTCCACTCCTCATTTTCCAGGATATACCATTCTCCTCTCAGCCTGGACACAGGAGTCGTCTGTTCCACAGACATCACAGTACCACACTGGAGTAAGCACGAAGAGCAGGCATGGCTTGTGTCTGTGAATAAGCTAATTTGGAATTTGGATGTTTGGTTTAAGTAAGTCGAACTCTTAACTAAAAATGATTCCATTGATCATAGCTATAATGAAAAATTAATTAAGGGGAATGATTTTCAGAGCAGAGTGTGACTAATAAAAACACAATTCTTGTACTCTGTCTTACAAGGCAGACAAAAGCTCATAAGCTACCTGCTCTGGTGACAGCTGTATGCATTTTAATAACAGTTCAATTACATTTTGCAACTTTACCACAATTACCCAAGCGCTGGTGGCATGATTAGTATGTACTGTACAAGACACACCATAAACACAGTCTCTGCCTTAATGTATATATGGAGCCTCAGGACTTGATCCCAGAATGAAACTGAGAGACTCAATACAGATTAGGAGACTATGAGACTAAGTGAAGAAATATGAACTCTAGACCCTATCATAATAACCATAGCAATATTTAACTTAAACCTTCTAGAAACTTCAGTCTCAAATGGCTACAGTGTTAAGACAGATAAGGTTTCCAGATTTATTTTATTCCAGATTTAAAGGTCAGAAGGATCAGTGATGATCTCTAGTGTGACACCCTGAACAGAATGCACATTATCTCACTTGATAATTTCCTCATGAAGCCAGCCCATAATATGTTTGAAAAAGAACACATATTTAAATAAGAGATGAAATCTTTATTTAAAGACTTCAGTTGATGGAAAACTCATCACATCCCTCCAGCAGTTGTTCAAGTGTTAATAATCATCACGGCCTACAAAGAGCACGTTTTCCCTAGTCCTCTGAAATTTGCTCAGTGATAATTTTACCCTAAAGCTAAAAGTTATACTCTGGACAGCTCTTGGGACATTCTTTGTACTATCCTTTTTTCTGAGTTACAAATATATAAAAGCATAATGCTTTCTACTAAACACTTTTATTAGCTGCTAATAGAATAAAAAGGAATTCACCAAAATGAAAAACTGTAAGTATAATTTTTCACCATAGAAATAAATATTGAATAACTTTGCATATATTCAATACCTTTGTACCTTGTGGATATCTGTATGATCACTGGTAATTTTACCATATTCACTTCCTACTCACTAAACTATTGCTAGGGTTCTGTTTCTTGTTGAGTAAATCCTGACCTTCCACTGACAATAAAATTTTTAAGTTTGCTACCAACTTCTTATTTTTTCCATTTCTACTTTCACTTACTCTTTTATAATACTGTATTTTAAATCTGGATAATTCTGCTTATATGAGCACAGTTCTGTGTTTACGGGTACCAATAAACATTCTAAATGCGTACAGAACAACCAGAGCCAGGGTCTGACACTGTTTCCCTCAGCAAATAATAATCTCTTAAAATCTTACTAATGGTAGGGGATGCCTAATATGTCTTTGCTTTGAACTCCCTCCTAAAACAAATGTTCAAAACAAGGAAGCACCAGGCTGCACCACCTGTGATAGGGAATTCAGTTTCTCACAAATACATGGCCCTAAGTAAGCACAGCAAGAACTTTCTTCACCACCTCAATAGCTGCAGGCCTCTGTGTTCTCCAAAAGACCAGCCAAACACAGAAGCTAAAACAGAGTAACATGGTGTCATTTTCAGTCACTCAGCTTCTCTGAACTCTCCATTACTTGAGCTGACACGGACAAATGAGTAACTTCTTGGCCATCTTTTGAGTAGTTCATGTCCTCAACTACCAACATGAACAAAATTTTCCTCCTTGAAGATAAAACAAATCTCACCCAAATATTAATTAACCTTAATGTAAATGCCACTCTCTCCTGATACAGAATGCACTGTTAAAGACAAGCTCTGAGAAAACAAGATACTTTGATGGCCAAAATGCCACCAACACTAAGTTAGCGAGCACTTGTCCTGGTTTCCAGGCTGAGACTGAGATGTCACTCTCATAAAATTCAACAATGGACAGCAAATACTCATAAAGCAGTGTCAGAGCTCATCCATCCTGATCCATTGACAGGTATAACTGAGGAGCTGCCAGTGGCTAGTCCTTCACTCTGCAGCCAGCCCCTGCCAGGCACCTTTCTGCACTGACCATAGCAACTTCAGGACTGACCAGCTCCACTCCAGCTCCTGTAGATCTTTAGAACCCATCAGCATTTATTTTCCCATGATAAACCTCAGCATTAACACAAGCACAGAGCCTGCTAAGGAGGTCCTCTCTGCAATTTCTCTGTCCTGGATGAAGATGCGGACACTTGCATGCAGAAAATTAACAAATGTTCAATTCTTCATTCTCACTATACTATTACTTATTCATACTATACAGTGGGTTAACTGCTGGGATAACTTCACTTTCATGCCACATTTATGTGGCACATGGATATAATGCTGGCCTCAACATCAGCTGCCCACTTAGCTCTCAGTCGTGCTTTTTATCAAGTATTTGTTATCACTAAAGGTATTGGACTGATAAATGGAAGATTAAGATTACCCCTCAAGGACTTAGATAGCTCAGGACAAAGCACAGCAGTCTCATTCACCCTCTTCTGCTGTCTCAGTCCTTATTCAGCAGGTAAATTCTGCCTGTGTGCATGCCAAGGGACTGGCAGCTGGCATGGGCCCATCTGCCCATAACCAGGAAAGACCCAGCACCATTAGAATGTCTGCCCAGCACATATTGCCCCCTGCCACGGCACAGAAGAGCTGCACACATAATGGATTTATCCTGGCAGCATCCTTGGATGGCCTGAAACATTATCCCTTCAGACAGGAAATGGAGACAGGCTTGCATTTCAAATAATATTAAATGGAGAGTGGAGAATAACAGAGTAACAGCCACCCATTACACAGACTGGAGCTGAGATAGCTAATACATATTGCAAAGGCAAGCAAAAACCTCAGTGCTTCTAATCAGTTTTATCTAATTTACACAGCCTAGTTTGAAAAAAGCAATGAAACTTTTGTTTAATTCATGCTCGTGATTAAAAAATACTTCATTTTTTTTCACATCTCACTGCATCTTTTCCTAAATTTCAGTTTACAGAACACTCTAAAAGTGTCTTCATTTCTCTCAATTTTATGTTTTCAAGTATGATTTTATAAAACATTTCATCTTTCAGAAACTGTAAAAAATACCACTAGAATAACATTTTGTCAAATTTATTGCATTTTCTTTACTGATTTGATAATTCAAAGTCTTTACCTGCGTTTAGCTTTTTACTTTTAGCAAGTGAAATGTTTTGACAATTTTGTGTTTGAAATCATTTTGTGCCCTCTAGTGGCAGCCCTGCCAGAGACCCGAACTGTGACCCTCCTGTCAGAGATGACACAAAAATGGAAGAAAACCAGTTTATTCTCCTATTAAGTGAATTTATTATCAGTCTGTATGGTTTTAAAAAATTACACTCAGCTGTCGTTATGATGTGGTAATACCACCAGCTATATACCACAAATCACAAAACCCCCAAAAAATCACATACTGTGTAAGCATTTCACCAAATTTGCTCTTAGAAATTGTGTTGATAAAAACTGACCTGTTTGTAGCCATTTCATTGCACAAAGCACTATTCAGTGTATTTCCTATCACAGCATTGTTCAAAGTCCAGATACATGGTTTTTCTAGGGTCCACAAAGGAGTATCATCATAAAGAAAAGGCTTAGTGCCACCAAAGTTTCATCTTCTCTCATGAAAATTCACTTTGCTTTTCTTAGTAAAACAGCAAAAGTAATAGCATAGAGGGACAGTAAAAAAATAAAGATGGAAAGATTTGACACCTTCAACGAAAAGTTACACAGGGCAATATGAGCTTCCATTAGAGTTCAGAGCCTCCATTCACTTTTTTAAATTTAAGATAGATTAAATCCATACAATTTTTCAAAAATGTTTGAATGTTTCCAAATTTTTAACTCTTAATTTTCTGCACCTGAGCAGCAAAAAAATCATGCTTCTTTCAGACATCTCTTTGAGCATATTAATGGTGTCTTGAGATGATTAACTCACATACAATGAGATATCCCATATAGAGTCTTTGGTAGTCATTTGGTTTTAGTCTAGCATTCAGCTTTACTCCCTCAAATTACAGGTCCCTAGGAAAACAGTAAATAACATACATTTTCACTGAATTATAGGTTATTAGTCTTTATAATAACATTCACTTTGCCTCTGAAAATTCAATTCCCAACAAAGACAGTAGAAATTCCTGACCAAGCAAAGCACTGAGATAGAGACTTTGTCAGCTAAAAAACTCCAAGTCACCATTGGAGTGACTTGGAACTGTGACTGGAGTTACTTTGGAACTGTTGTCTCTCCTATCCAAACAGCAAGAAAAAAAGCTCAATAAATCCAGCTCTTCTGCTTGGCACTGCAAATGCTTATTGAGGACTTTGGAAGCTGTTTTTTCAAACATTTTAAAAATGATTGTTAGAATGGCTTCTAATTTTCCAGGTTAGTTTTCTTGAAAATAATAATTGACAGTTTAAAAATGTTATTTATAACATCCACAACAGAGTGCCTCAGCACTGTGGTAATCAGAGTTGGCTCACTGGTGGGAAAGGATGGAAAACGTCATTTGCAACCTTTTTATTGTTCCAAATTCTCTTTGCAGTTCTGATCACTAGGAAAATAACATAGCACACATTTTCCTTTCATATTTTCGCCTTATTGAAAGCATTGGTGCTGGAAAAACCATGACTCAATGTCACATAACTTAATTTTTGTTAAAGTCTTCAGATAAAACTGAAAAATGTTAGAGAATAACTACTTTAAAAATCACACCAATGTAATTAAGAAACATTATTTTCATTAGCTTTGTAGATCTTACACTTCCAAATTCTCCTGGTAGCAGTTTTTGTCCGTGTTGGACTTGACACCTTTGCTTCTGCTCATTTGAGATGCAAACACCAGAGAAAAACCAGGCAAAAAGCACTGAGGGGAGCAGGAGGAAGTAGGACAGCTACCACCTCCACCAGACCCAAGACAGATGCCCAGCCCAAAGTTGTCCCTTTGTCCTGTCCTGGCTGTGACAACCACACCATGACAGGCACTGTCAGCATGACCACTTGGAGCAGGAAAATCCCATTCCTGAAACAGCTCTGCACCTGTGCAAGGCATCTGTTTGTCACTTCAGGTTGTCCAATGAAAGCAAATCTTAAATATCTATATAAAACAAATCAAGCTGGTCAGCATCATGTCTAGTACCATTCACCCCATGTGACAAAAAAGAATTTTGTCTATTCAGACGTTAGGAAAATTGAAATTTACATGAATAGTAGTGAAAAGTTTAGGAGAGGAGTTGGATCAGGTGAAGTCAAATAGATATAATGCAATAAGAAGTATAGAGAAGGCAGATCAAGGGCTGTTCTTCTGAAGTTCAACCTGTGAGGATTCACATGAATGCACAAGAATTCCCAGATCAAAGTCAGCAGTAACGTTGGAAGGAATACAAAATCCCCATTGCTTATCTTGATCTGCAGCAATCAGAATTTGGGACAAAATCTAAACCCAAGGTCAAACTGATCCACATCTACCTCCTGCTGGGGTTTTACTCCTTCCTCTAAGTCAGCCAGGTGGGTGGAGAGCAGCACAGTGGGCTGTGGGCCAGCTGCCAGGCAGTCTCTGTGTTTTGCAGAAGAGAAACAGACCTGTGTGAAAGGCAGACACTGATGGTGTACCAGCTGCAGGAGCAGAACATCGGCTGACAGAAAAAGAGCTCTGGTGGTTCTGGGAACACTAACAGGAACTGATGCAGGGCTTGAGGATCTCCTCAGAGCCTGCTGGTCTGGGGTGAGTGATCATGGCCAGGGCAGGTCAGGGTGTTTCTATCAGCTGCCAGCTCCATCTCAGGAGACAACTGATGCTTCTCACCTTGGCACTGCTGTAGATACTCAGAATTGCTCTCTGTAAATTCTCTGCAACACAAACATCTTCCACAGGGTTGGTCACTGGTTACACAGTCAATTACGTGTTTCTTTGGGCACTGTAATCACTAATTAAAACAGACTTCCAGATTTAAGCATTAAAGGAGTTTGGGGCTAACATGGTGGACTGGGGTTTGCTGGCATACTAAAAAAAAAAAAAAAAAAAAAAAAAAAAAAAAAAAAAAAAAAAAAGTGAATAGACAGACTGAGCAGCAGTAACAGGAAAGCAGTGTGATGATATGTGCACTACTTTTGGAGAAAATGAAGGTCCAAAGAAAAGTGTAAAAAAAAAAGTAAACCCTAGGTATCATCAAACACTAAAACCAGCGATGAAAGGAAACGGTGGATCTTGTTGCATTCCAGTGATTCGTTCCCAGGTGAAGACAAATTATTTGACACAAAGATCCAGGATGTAACACACTACCTAAACTACGGCAGAGAAATAAGCCAGATATCCGGATGGTAATGGGAAAACATGAAGAACTGGGGACTAGAAACTTGAACATCTCCTCTGAAAAACTTCTTTCGACTGCTTGTGAACAGGTAAAATTTTAGAAATTTTGAGAGAAACTTGTACAGGGATCCAAAGACAGGACAAAGCTGATGAACGGGACGGGACCCTTGACTGAGACAACACAGGACAAGGAGGAACAGGTGTGGAAATAAAGGCACAGGGAAAAAGAGCATCTGGACCGGACTGAGGCTGTTCCACAGAAAACCAGCACCAGTGGCACGACTACATTTTCGCGAAGGCTAAAACACGAGCAATCCCCGAGCAGAAGGCACCACCCCGACACTGTTTTCCCCGGAGGCGGCGGGCCCGGAGCAGGGCCGGCAGCACCCGCCCGGCGCAGCTCCCGCGGCCCCGGAGCGCGGGGGGGAGACCTGAGGGCTCGAGGAGCTCCCGGCCGGCCGCGGGGAAGCGCAGACGCGCCTTTGGGGGCCCGAGAGGCGCCGGCGGCGATCGAGCGGCGGGGGCCCGGGGGGGCCGGGGACACCGGGCCCGGGGCGGGGGGACAGCGGGGACCGCGGGACGCGCCCGGCGAGGCCCCCCCGGGCCCGCGGCCGGCAGGGGGCGTGGGGGCCATCGATGGGGGCGGCCGCTCTGCGCTCGGCTGCTCCGCCCTGCCGCTCGGCTCTGGATTAGCGCAACTGGCGACGTGGGACGGCCCGGCCCCGCGCCCGCTGCGGGAGCGGCCCCGGGAGCGGCACCGGGCAGGCCCGGCGGGACCAGCAGCCCCAGGGCGGCGGCACTCCGGGCCCGCGGCTCCGCCAGCGCCACGCGGTGAGGGGCGGCGGCGCGGGGAGCGCCCCGGGGGGCGGCGATGGCGCTGCGGGCACGGGCGCTGTACGACTTCAGGTCGGAGAACCCCGGTGAGATCTCGCTGCGGGAGCACGAGGTGCTGAGCCTGTGCAGCGAGCAGGACATCGAGGGCTGGCTGGAGGGCGTCAACAGCCGCGGGGACCGCGGGCTTTTCCCGGCTTCTTACGTGCAGGTGATCCGCGCCCCCGCCGCCGAGCCGCCGCCGCCCGCCCGCTACGCGAACGTCCCGGTCGGCGGGTTCGAGCCGCTGCCGCCCCCCGCCGCCTTCAAGCCCGCGGCGCAGCAGCCCCCGCCCGAGCCCTTCCCGCCGCCCCCCGCCGGGTACCCCTTCCCGCCCTACGGCGGCTCCTACCAGCCCAGCCAGGGCAGCGATGACGACTGGGACGACGACTGGGACGACAGCTCCACGGTGGCCGACGAGCCGGGCGCCCTGGGCAGCTCGTACCCCGAGTACGAGGCGGCGGGCGGCGGCGGCCCGGGCCGGTACCGCCTGTCCACCCGCTCCGAGCCCGCCCTGGGCCCCCGCGGCGCGGGGCACCCGCCGGGACACCCGCACCCGCCCGGCGGCGGCGGCGCCAAGAGCTCGGCCACGGTGAGCCGCAACCTCAACCGCTTCTCCACCTTCGTCAAGTCCGGCGGAGAGGCCTTCGTGCTGGGCGAGGCGTCCGGCTTCGTCAAGGACGGGGACAAGCTGTGCGTGGTGCTGGGCCCCAGGGGCCCCGAGTGGCAGGAGAACCCCTACCCCTTCCAGTGCTCCATCGAGGACCCCACCAAACAGACCAAATTCAAGGGCATGAAGAGCTACATCGCCTACAAGCTGGTGCCCAGCCACACCGGGCAGCAGGTGCACCGCCGCTACAAGCACTTTGACTGGCTCTACGGGCGCCTGGCAGAGAAGTTCCCGGTCATCTCCGTGCCCCACCTGCCGGAGAAGCAGGCCACTGGCCGCTTTGAGGAGGACTTCATCTCCAAACGCCGCAAAGGCTTGGCCTGGTGGATGGACCACATGTGCAGCCACCCCGTGCTGGCTCAGTGTGATGCCTTCCAGCACTTCCTCACCTGTCCCAGCACGGATGAGAAGGCCTGGAAACAAGGCAAGCGCAAGGCAGAGAAGGATGAGATGGTGGGTGCCAACTTCTTTCTGACCATCAGTGTCCCCACAGGCCCTGGGGCCAGCCTGGACTTGCAGGAGGTGGAAAGCCAGGTGGATGGCTTCAAAGCCTTCACCAAGAAGATGGATGAGAGTGCCCTGCAACTTAATCACACAGCCAATGAGTTTGCCCGCAAGCAAGTCACCGGTTTCAAGAAGGAATACCAGAAGGTGGGGCACTCCTTCAAGTGCCTCAGCCAGGCGTTTGAGCTGGACCAGCAGGCCTTTTCAGCTGGCCTCAACCAAGCCATAGCCTTCACTGCAGAAGCCTATGATGCCATTGGGGACCTCTTTGCAGATCAGCCCCGGCAGGACCTAGATCCTGTGATGGATTTGTTAGCACTGTATCAGGGGCATTTGGCCAACTTTCCAGACATCATCCATGTGCAGAAAGGTAAGACCTTTATGTGTTTTTGAAACAATTAGAGTAGTAGATATCGGTGGTATGCAACCGATATAGGAACCAGGGGCTAAATTTGCCTTGTGTCTGGCTTGCTGGCCTTGTGTTCAGTCTTCCTGTGTTTACTTAGGTAAACTCTCACCAGAAATACAAAAACCACATCAGGGACAATTTTCGTTTTGTGCCAAAGGCTTAAACATAGTTGGGAGTTTTGCTGGTTGGGGGTTGCTGTGTTTGGCTGCCTATCTCTGGAAGCAACCACGTCTAAGTGATTGCTAAACTGCCTATACGTTAAATACTATCGGGCTTGTTTCTAAACCCTGGAAATCAAGTGGTATGGAAACATCTCTTAATCTGAGGTATGTGAGGTATCTTAAATCTCTTGCCTGTTAGGTAATGAATATGAAGTAATATGAGGATGCAGGTACTCCTCTGATCAACCACCGTGTTCAAAGTGCATGTGGAGCTGAGTGTGTTTTGCAGCGTCAGTCTGTTGAGATGTTTAAGGCTGCTGGGACATCTTTGTTCAGCCAAGCATCTTGTGGTGTCTTTGAAAGAGTAATGGTGTTCTTAGTTGGAGTTGTTCAACCTTTTCCTTTATTGTCACGAACAGATGCTGCTCACCTATTATCCTTTTAGCATCTTTCTAGCTGAAACACTCTTTCCAGGTTCAGATTGCTGGTTGTAAGGTTGTAAGGTACTTTGTGATCTGTTAGAAAGAAGGAAACTCAAAAATGAAAAAAAAAAAAAAAATTGCTGTATAACTAATGACCAGATCAGATCAGATAAACAGAAGTTTGTAGTGCTGTATATGTGGAGATGCTGCTGTTAAATTGATAGTCATACATTCTTTACCATTGCAAGTAGGTAAGTCCATCATTAATTCTTTTTTGTATTATCTTCCTTACCTGTAGTTTTCAACTCAAAGTTCAGGAGAGTGTGGGGATTTGAGCTGTAAAAGAGACCACGAAAACGTCACATATGCTCTGCAAAAATGGGTATCCATACGTTACCCAAAAAACTGCATGAGCTTTGTAGAACATTATTTTGGAAATTAGTAAGTAGTGTTCTGCATCCCAAGTGAATTATCACTCAGAGAAAATCATTCTTTTTGTCCTTACATGACATTTTCAGAGGTTTTCCATCTGGAAAAGTACATTACGTTTGGTAAAAAGAGAGTTGAAAAAGTTTTTTCAAGAGAGCAAAAAGGCAGGTGTGCAGAGGTATGCATTGCTAGGAACATCTGAGGAAAGAGAGTTGCTAGAAATTTGTTGTTGCACGATTTGTTATTTAAGAAAGTCAGCTTTTCATAAAAATTGCATGCGTCGAAGTCAGATTTTCGTTCTGCTGTCAAATATCAAAAATTGTGAGTGGAAACTTAAAAAATCTTAATTTTATTTGGAAGAAGAAAGGGAGGTGTGAAGGTTAACATTAGAGGAGTTGCTTTGCTAGCAATTGTGTTTTGATAACAGCTTTCAGATATTTTAGGTTTGGAGAGATGAGTGTCCTTGGCAATGCCTCACATTTGGGAGCAGAGCATGTTAAATTGAGTTGTCATCTAATAGGATTATCTGTAAGCTTCTGGAAAAAAATAAAGGGGCACTTTTTTTTATTAGAAGGAAAAATCCAGCAGACTGTATATACTATTTAAATAATAAATACTTAAGTTTTAATGTTATATGGAGGTCTTCACTGAAGTATTTTTGGAGACAAGCCTTTGAGGAGAGTATTGGAAATAATAAGATATGTGCTGAAACCAACCTTATTTCTTTTGTGGTTCTATTTGAATTTACACTTACTGGTCAAGTTTACTTACTGAACTGCTGAAGGTTCATGTAAATAACTAGAGCAGTGCATGAGCATGAAGTATGTAGAGTTGATTTTGGGCTAGAGCACTGTCCTGGAGAAGATTGGAGAGATGCCCAACACTCCTGCATGCAACTGCTAACCCTCTGGCACCTCTGAGCTGGCACTGTGTTCACACTATCGTCCGTGGTACATACTAGTCGTAGGAATATGGCAGGGCTTGAGAGATTGGTGTCTTGAGTGTCTGTGGTCATGACAGGAGCTCAGCTGTGTGGGTTGTGTGTTTGTTTGTTGTTTTTGTTAAAAGACAGCAAACCAGAGGAAAACTGAGAGTCATGTTTTGCCCTCCATATATTGCTTGTTTATTACTCTTAAGAGGTACTTTTTAAAAGGTACTGGTTTTCCATTCCAATTTGTAAACTTCAGATGAAAATATGAACTGTTTGGTGTTCTTGGAACATAAAGGCTTTGTCTTAAATTTACTGTCTGGGATGGTTGCCAGTTTTGAGAAATAATATTGTCACTATAGACTATACAAATATCTGTTTGTATAGTCAACAGCTATGAAACTGTCTTTGTGATAAGAAATCATCTGAAAAAACAGAGTTGGTATGTCTTTCTTCACATATCTTCGGTATAACTCTTCTGCACAAAAGGTTACAGTGGATGGGTGACATCAGACTGGGGACCTGTCACTAGGGGGGTTCCACAGGGCTCCATCCTCAGCCCTGGGCTCTTTGACTCAGGACTGGAAGGGACACTAAGCATGTTCCCAGGTGACACAAATCTGAGAGGAGCTGTTGACTCCCTCAAAAGGCGGGGAGGCCCTGCAGAGAGACCCTGACAGAGCAGAGGGCCAGGCAATTGCCAACCATATGAAGCTCAACAGGGAAAAGTGCCAGATCCTGTACCTGGGCTGGGGCAGCCCTGGATGTACAGACAGACTGGGCAATGAGAGGCTGCAGAGCAGTGCCAGGGAAAGGGCCCTGGGCTCCTGGGCCATGGCAAGTTGAACATGAGCCAGCAGTGCCCTGGCAGCCAGGAGGGCCAAGCGTGTCCTGGGGACATCAGGGACAGCACGGCCAGCCGGGCAAGGGAGGGGATTGTCCCCTCTGCTCTGGGCTGGGGCAGCCTCACCTCCAGGGCTGGGGGCAGGGTTGGGTGCCACAGGGTGAGACATTAAACTACTAGAGAACATCCAGAGGAGGGCCATGAGGATGTTGGAGGTTCTGGAGGGGAAGCCTGATGAGGAGCAGCTGAGATCATTTGTTCTGTGCAGCCTGGAGAAAGAGGAGACTGAGGGGAGACCTCATTGCAGCCTGCAACTTCCTTGGGAGGGGGAGGAGGAGGGGCAGGCACTGATCTCATCTCTGTGGGACTGGTGACAGAAGCCAGGGGAATGGCATGAAGTTGTGTCAGGGGAGGTTTAGGTTGGATATTAGGAAGAGGTTCTTCAACCAGACAGTTTTTGGGCTCTGGAAAAGGCTCCTGAGGGAAGTGGTACAAGCACCAAGCTGGATAGATTTGAAGAAACATTTGGACTCTGCCCTCAGGCATCTGGTGTGACTCTTGGGATGATGTCCTGTGTAGGTTGAACTCAGTGATACCTGTGGGTCTCTTCCAACTCAGCATATTCTGTGATTCTATAATTTTAACTGTCTTGTCCTTTTATGCTTCTGCTGTACTGCAGTTAGCTGAAGAGCTGCTGAATGTTAGTTCTAAGTGCATCTTATGCTATCAACTGAGAACTCTGCATGTCTGAGGTTTTGTTAAAAAACTTTCTGCAACTTATGCAAAAAGAGCCACAGGGTTAAAAAAAAAAAAGTTAAAAGTTTCCCTCTGTGTGGGCTTTGTCTTTTTTTCTAGAATTAGGAACCAAAGCCATGGAAGCCTTGCTGTTGCTTTGTGTGCCTCTTACCAGGAAAATGTGTTTACTGTTGTGTTTGGAATTCAGATACTTGTACTGGTGGAATTCAGATCTTTCTCTCTTCTGTGCTGAGGACATCCTGTGTGATCTGATTTGTGTAATTTGTGTAAAACACGTGTACCAACAGACTGTGGAAATATTTTCAAACTGTTGTCTTAATTATATTGTTAATTGATACTTTATGAAATGGCAACTTTCCTTCCTTCAGTAGGAAAGTTTACAAGATTCCTTTTTTCTATTACAAGATTCCTTTTCTTTCATCTTGAGTTCCTAGTGTTTAAGGAATTGTCTGCAGAGAAGGAAGTGTTAAAAGTTCCTGCTACAGGAGAGACAGAGGAAGTATTTGAACATTTCTATATCACATGCCAGTCGAGGATCAACAGGTCAATACTTTGAGACCTTTCTTGATTTCATATTCACCCTAGTCCAGGTCTGATGATTCATTTGATTGATCCCTACAGCAAAGAATGTGCCCAGTTGGGAACCCCACATTTCCATCTGGAAATACGTGGTTTGAGAGTCCCACTGAGGCTGGCATAGAACATACCAACCAAGGCATATGTCCTTTACAACAGCTTGTTGTTCTATAGGTTTTGTTTGGAAAACTAAGGGGTTAAGGAAAACTGGTGCCTGGATAGGGTAGACAATGGCAGAGTGATGCCTCAAGCTTATAAACACCCCAATACTTTCATGAATTTAAGCCCTCAATGTAGGTAAATGCTTCTAATGCGCTTGCATGAAAATATTCTTGGGGATGTACGTGGGGTTTTGGAATGGAAGGTACATATTAGACAAATAGACTTGTATACAATTTTCTTTAGCCTACAGCAAAACATTTGCAGAAGAGGGATATTAAGTTCCAAAAGCTCAAAAAACTAAATTGTATTTTGTAATTTTCTGTTGCAGAACTGGTGTATCTTCAAAGAAATACTGGTTCCGTTTTTTTAATTTTGAGAAGCAAAGCAGGTTCTCATTTGTAATGGATAATACCTTCTCCTTCATGTGTTCAAGGTCTACTTGGGGAAATTCCCTAGGCATTCTTGGTGAAATAATTTCTACATATTAATTGTTAAAGCTTCGCTCAACTTGATGCAATCTTCCTACTTCTGTAATGTTCAACACAAATGCTCACTCCAGGCCCATGCAAGTTCAGGTTCAGAAAATTTGTGCAGTTGTGGGAATTGGAGACAGCAAATGCTAGTATCCTAGCTCATTCTTGTCTGACTCTCTTCTCTTCATATTTGCTTAGTGAGAGTAGAGAAGTTGGGGGAATTTTGGATTTCTTTCTTTCAAGTTTTGTTGTAGGAATTACTATAATTGGCCTCTTGTGACTCATGACAGTGGAAGAACTACTGAGTAACATGCTCTTTCATCTCTGCTGTCCAGATTTCTTCTCTCCTAATGTTATGATGTTAATGTTTGACAAACTTCTGGTTATGGTTTTTACAAAAGAGATCTGAAAACGTGGTCTAAATGTTTCCTGAGATACAGGCAATTCCATTTCCCTTTCATGCTGGGATTTAATAGATTTTTTTTAAAAAACACCTGAATGACTTGTTTCTTGGTCACTGTTTGTAAAAAGTAAAATGGTCTTATTTACCCGGAGCAAACTTAACTCTAGACATAGGCTTTAAAGAATATACTTGCTGTATTTTTAGAATATCTTACAAAACTATGGGTGAAAAATCCATCCAGACAGAAATGCATCAAAATTGAAAGCACCAGAAAACCCAAACAGCACTGGAACTTGGAACACTAACATTTTCAGCTTCCTTCTCCCTCCTCCCCCCAGGGAAGAAGTGATATTTGAATTAATGAATAAATCAGACTGGTTAAAATTGGCACCTAAAACTTTATATCACAGTATAAAAGCAGTGCTTTTCTCTCATGTTTACTTCCTAAGCTCTTCAATTTGTTGTGCAGACATGATTTTTTATCACTCTTTTTCTTTCTATCCACCTTTTAGGGTTTTTTTTTTCTCCTGTGTCCCTCAGATGCATACACTTTGCATGGGCTTCAACTCAGGTAGCTGCTGGGTAAGAGCTAGGCATGTAATCCTAGCCAGATAACCCTTGCAGCAGTAAAAAGAGATGGGCACTTCATCTGTGTAAGAGCTTTGGTGAGAAAGGATGTACTGCTCCAGGATGACTTCTCTTTTCTGCCGTGTCAGCCTCCCCATAGCTGTTACACTGATGATGTAACACTGTCTGCTTGCTGCTGCATTACCCAATATTGTCTCGCAATTTTTGAAGGTAACCTTAAGGAAATTGAGATAAAATGTGAAAGAATCTTGACATTTAGAAACTGTATAAAATTACAGCTGCCTTAGTTTGTGTGAAGCCAGGACAGGAGAAAACGACTAAAGTTGAGCAATGGCTTTACTTGAAGGAAACTAAACAGAAAGAGGAAAAAAAGGACTTCTATGCCCTGACTCTCTGAAAGGTGCATGGGTCTGCTAAATGTATGATTCTTTTTTCTTTTCCACTCCCCCACAATCAATCTCTGTGGCTTTCTAGGGGAGTGAGATTCATGCTGTTGTGATGGGTCTTTTTCCTATTACTTTTTGAAGTTCATCTGGTATCATACACCTTCAGTAACAGAGAGACATTTCATGGCTAATGAAACACCAGTGGGTTGAGTTTTTTTCTAGACCTGCTGGTATCAGAGGAAGACTACAGCTGTTCCTTCCATGGGGGGGACTGCATGCATTACCACACACCAGAAAGTCTTAGTCCTAAGAGGAGAAGTTTTGATTGGAGCTCGCACCTCTCGGTCTGACTACAGGCAGTGCATATGTAAATAAATATAAAATTTCATCAGATTTTTAGTCAGATCACAGAAAATTCTCCATACTATATGCTCATCACAAGTAGTAAGGCCTTGTCTACTGGGAAGGCCCTGTGAGCAACTAGGGAGTAGCAGATCCGTGTCGACATTGAAGAATTAAAAAATATATTGGAGAAAGAGGAAGTCATTCTATTTCAAAAACAAAGTAATGCCTTTTGAGAGAAATATGAAGAATCTATATGGTAGGATGGTTTTCCTGAAGCTCTGGGTGCTCCTAGTCTGGCTGAAAGGGCTTCCATCCAAACACAGAAGATAAGAATTGGTAGACTGAAAATGGAAAGAAGCTCCCTGAGCTCTTCCAGTTCTCTCTTAGCACATTATCAAAAACAAACAAGCTGACTGACTTTTAATTTGTAATTCACCTTTGAAACAAGGACATGTTTCAGCCTTTGCAGCATTTCCATGACTTCATTGTTAGACTTTGTTTGAACAGTTAAAATGCCAAGTCAGTAAGTGCAGACTGTATAAACTTATCCTGTTGGCACATTATGTATTTTAAATTGCCTGGTTCAAATAGCACAGAATCTGAAAATTTTAATGGAAAAAATTGGAAATTACACTTGGCTGAGTCCCCAAAATGAGCTTTATCAGCAGACTTGAGTAAACAAATGGCACATGCTTTCTTATGCACTCTTGTTTGTGTCTTTCATGAAAGCCATGAGGACTTAAATAAAATGGAAAAAAACTCTAACAACTCACCAGCATTTAAACAATCTGTTCAGTTCTTGCCAGTGACTTTGGGTTGTTATTGTAGCAGAACAGGAAGAAGTTTGATGTTTTCAGGCTTTGTTTTAGGCAGGTACACATTGTGTGTGGACAACTTTTGTAATCATAATGAACTAAGCTACCTTTTCTATGCCTACAGGCAATTCAATTCTACAATACAATTCTACTTCTTTTTGTTTTTATAGAGAAACTACGGTGTTCAGAAATCTAAGAGAGGGCAATTAAAGGGTACTAGGATAAAGTAAACCAGTATCTGCATTTCATTTGCATCTTGACTCCATATTAATTTATGTTAAACTGTCTATACATGTTTTATTTGCTTATCTTAGGACAGTACTGGAGCTAAGCAGGTGATAATAGACAAGCAAACCATAAGTGTTATTTGTTCTTTGCTTCCCTTTTAGCCTTAACAGAAAACAACATCCAAAAGCAGATGTTTCATTGTGCCCCAATGAAGCAGTGATGCAAGAGAGTCAGTGGAACTTGCATTTTTACTTAATTCTCTCAGTAACAGTGTATGGATATTGATACACAGTGTTACCTATCTTCCCCTGTCCATCCACATCCCATGATGTAGATGGACGTGAATCTTATAAAAATCAATCTCATGAATCTTAAAAAAATTTTGAAAGAAGTCAGCATTTAATGTAATAGTGCTTACATCCATTCTGGAGATGGGGAGGGATTTCTGCTCCTTTGTTGTTAAACATTTCTACTGAAAATTAATTTCTTTTATCCATGGACACCATAATTTCTGTTGTCTTGAAGTCAGGAGTATGAATAGGGCATTTACGAAAGCTGTTAAAAGTCTGTGGCATCTTTCTAACATAAAATGCTTGTTCCTAGCATCCTAACTGGGGAAAATTAGTGTTCAAAACCTGTGACAACCAGACTGTAATAGCCCAACTCCAATTCTGGAAAAGCAGAGTTCTATATTAAAGAGCATGTTTGATGCCCCAGTTAGATGTAAACTAATGAAAAGTACTAAAAATGACTGAAAGATTTCATCTTGGTACTTCTGCAAATCCCAGTTGCTTAAATTTTCAAGTGTGGTCCTGAAAAACATTACTAACTTTCTAATGGGCAAATGTACTGTGTTTCTGGTGACCAGCCTAGTTTATGTTTCACTCATTTCTGTCCCCCTAGTCTGCACTGCCAGCTGGAAACCACACCAAAGAAAAACTCTTTTAAATGTGAGTGCGAAAAAGTACAGAGTGCCTTAGAACTGGACAAACCTGGCATTAGTTAGCGTTTGCTTCTCAGGCTGTGGTGTAAAATATTATATTTGTGATAACAGTACACATAGTTTAACTGAATTTTACAGTCAAATGATTCCTGGTGGGCCTCCTTTCAGATATCATTGTAGGTGCTTGTAAAGTCAAAACTATTCACAAACACAGTTTAAACATGCTTTAGTGTCTGAAATAAGGTCATTTGTTTGTTTAGAAGGCTGCTAGTGTACAATACATCAAAAGATCAGTTTTGATGTCTCTGTATTCAAGATTTGAATGGAAAATATTAATCTCATTTTACACTTTTTTTTCTATCTGCTTACCTAGCATTATATTTTGTTGGAGTTTTTAAAAATTTCACCAATGGCATTGTGTGGGACGGTAGATGTATTAAAATGATAATTCTGTGATGTTTCTTTCGTTTACTTGACATGTTGCTCTCATTTTCTGTTATCAACTCTTCCAAAGGCAAGCTATGGTATCTGCTCACGTAGCAGTGTGGTGTAGGATGGCCCAGCAGAACATTTGTACTGGAGGTGCTACACACCAAGGCCCGTAGATTCCTCTGGGGTGCTCTGGAACTGAGATGCACATTGACCAGTGTGGAGATACAAATATTTTTTCAGTAGTGTGATCATTTCACACTGTTGGGGGTTAGATTTGTTTTTTCTTTTGCTTACAGAATTTTTCCCATAAGTTGCTAGGAAACTACTGGGTACTTAAGGGTGCTCAAACAGAACAAAGGGCACAAAGGAGAGGAGTCGTAGCACCTGGCTGCACTTCCTTTGTGTCTGGGAGTTTCTCTGAGAGGAGGAGATAACGCGAGTTTTGGGGCAGGTAAAGGACAGAGCTGGAGGCAGCTTCGATCTCTTGCTCTTGGCATTGGAGATTAGGACCCAGCCAGGCTGCTGCTTGCTGCAGGAGGAGTTCACTGCCACCAGAAAGTCCTGCCCTGGGAAATCTGCCATCACCTGCTCGCGTGCCTTGAAATTCTGAGCTCCTCCGCCTGCCCTGCTGGAGCTGAGCCACCAGCCCTGTCCCACCTCGGGGCTTCTTCAGCCCCGCTCTTTTTGCTACAGTGTGACCCTGCACCCCCTGCCCTGCCGGGACATCCCGGCCCTGCCTGCCGGGGACATCCTGCCGTTCAGCCACCAGCCCGAGACTTTCCACACTTCCATCCTGGTGCTCTGAGGGTCCTGCAGGGGCACCAAGACCAAACTGCCCTGGGTGTTGTGAAGCAAAGCCCTCGAGGTTCTTGGTACTGTTTTTTTGTTAATGCTGTAGTTGTTGTTTGTTTTGCCTTGTAATACATACTAGTATAGAACTGTTATTCCTACCACCATACCTCTGCCTAAAAGCCCCTGTAATTTTCTAAATTATAATAATTTGGAGGGAGGGGATTTGAATTCTCCATTCCTGCAGAGGTCCTGTCTTTCCCTAGCAGATAGCTGTCTTTCGAACCAAGACACACTCTCTGAACATACACAGGTATGATTACAGTCCTTGTAAATTTGGATAAATAAATCGGCTCTGTATGCTCTTCCTCTGTGTGTACACTTACTGACAGATGTATGCTCAATTAGTCTGATCAGATCTTAATAATGATATTATTTTAAATTTTAAAAATATTAGTTAGATATTAGTTAGACTACCAGTAACCCTGGTAGTTTTGAAAAATTGACATTTTACTGTATTCATCATTGTTAATTTAGTTTTTGTTAATTAAATCAATTTATAAGTTAAGACCATCAAATGAGGTTACAGCTAATTAGCATTCTGAAATATCTAGCAAAGACTGTTTTGTTTGTTCTTGAGTTGTGTAGATTAAAAAGTGACTTTGTTAAAAATGAGACAGCCGGATTTGAAAAATAAAAAAATAAAATTTATTTTCGTGTAACAGCGAACTCGGAAAGCCACGATAAAGGACAGCCCCGATCCCAGGATCAGCACTGGGTGAACGCAGGACAGGCCTCCATCACACCAGTCCCGCCTCGTTCACAAATCCCACCACCAAATGTCCAGTTTATGTACAGTTTATTCTTCCCAAGGCAGGGTTCCTTTGTCCACTTCTGCTCAGATCACATATTCATGCGACTTGTTTTTGGACTCCAGTTCTCTTGAATAGTTTTCCGGGCAGAGGAGGGGAGTTGATCGGTTTCTGAGAAGCTAGTATGGTTCCAATCAGTCCTGATGAGCAGGGGTGTCCTGTCGGTGATGCAGATCTGATCTCAGTCATCCAGGTGTAACCTGGATTGAGCACCTTTGATTGCCCATGTCCATGGCTGTGATTCCTTTTCTTTTGCAAATTCTGTGGTTCCTCCTTGGAGCCTCCTGTCCCCTTACAGATGTAAATCAACTTTCCCAGAATCGGCTTGTGTTTTCTTATTTTTATATTCCTTAATTTCCAGCACGAATTATTTTATACAGGCATTCCCCATAACAATCCCTCCCCTTTTACATGAACACATTAATTCATGCTTATATTTGATTCCTTATCTGAGTCCCTTCTGAGCAAGATATTCCAAGTGGGTCATTCTGAGTAGTTATCTTTATTCTTTAATTGCTCTAACCTCACCCCTTCTCACACCCATAGTGCTCCCCACACCCTTTAGTGAAAAAATCCTTTAACCAATATAAAACCAAAAACTTCAATACAAACCTAATTAAAAAATCAAGTTCTTACCTACCCAGTAGGTCCTTCCACCAATTTCCAGTTGACCGTTGTCATAGCACAATTTATTCATCTGAAAATATCCTACAAAAGTGGATTTAGTTCTCCCCTCATCCATACTGTCCGAAAACATCCATTCAGTATCTTTTTTGTGTATTACATGTGTCAAAATTTTCTCTTTCTAGGAATTAACTCTGACTGCCCTTTCTTAGGCGTCGCTACTGGGTTTTGGCAAACTGTTTCTCTTTCCAATTAACATATTTCAAATCGAGTACCATTATAGGTCCAGTACCCATTTCCCTTGCCCTCAGGGTAGTCGTAGTGGGCTTGGTATGTCATAGCCTTAATTGCTGCTTGTCTCTTTAGGACAATTTCAAAGTAATGCTTGCATCTATTCGTTTGTCTCTGCCTCTTGGTGTGGAGCAGCTTCTCTGAGGGCAGGCCAATCGTGTAGCACATGACTAGGTTCAGGACCATTAGGATTCCCCACAAATGTACTCCTCTGCCTTTGCCTGCGCCCACCAGGTTGTGGCCCATGGCAAGGAAAACCATCTTCTTGGCAGCAGGGGTATTCTCCAGGGGTCCCATAATTGGACTGAGGTGCATACCTTCTCTTAGCAGTGCCTCACCTTGATAACTTTATTGTATTAGCAAGACAGGGCACTTGATTGGACCTTCGGCACTCGACTGCTAGGACTAGTGATTTCGATTCCAGTTTTCCCCTTATCCCCTTTCGATATATGAGAAGCCGTTCTGGAGGATCTGGCTCCAATAGACCCAAGTCTGTAACGATTAGTAAGATAAGGTCAGTCAAGGTTAGCTCATCCTCTACACACTTTTTACACAAACCTCTAAATCCCCTTACACAATGTACAATCCAAGTTTCATTACATATACCACATTTAAAGTGAATATGTGGATAACATGGGCATCCTGGTATTAAACAACTTATCATGTTTTCCTCGGTCATTTTGGTGCATTGATGGTATTTTATCCTCAGGTCCCCTGAGGAGGAGTTCACTTTCCATTTGGGTGTCTTCTTCAGACATTCAGTCCTTTTCACTCAAGAGGTGCATGTCCAGCCTTTCTTTGCTGTTGTTAATTGCTGTGTCTGTGATTAAAAGGACAAGGAAAGGACCTTCCCCGTGAGGAGTTAGTGCCTTTTCTTTCCAGGTCTTGATTAACACCTTGTCTCCTGGCTGGATTTTGTGTATAGCAAATCCCAAGAGAGTGCTTTGTGTTACAAGTAAAATGTGTCCTTTGGTTCAAATTAATATAATTTATTATTCTATATCTAGGTACAATTTCCTCTAGTATTACTTTTGAGACTGTCTGAACTGTAGCTCGTGCACCAGAAAAAACCTCTACTCCATATGTCAATTGATCTATTATTACCAGTGAAATACTTACATTTCACTACTTCAGGCAATTCTGTAAAATCTACCTGGACTCTCCCAAACAGACGATAAGAGACAACCTTCTAAGAATGCTTGCCATGCTCTGGTCTGATTTATTCTTTGACGTACCGTACATCCTTATACTTTCTGCTTTGCTAATTCATAAATCCTTTTATACCCAAAAAAACCTTCAGAAATTGTTCTGCAAGGGCTTGAGCCCCCCAGTGAGTCAGCTGATGGAGTCTTTTAGAATTTTTCTGGTGTATTCTTTAGACAACAATTCTCTCCCATCTGGCAGTTTCCATCTGCCTTTCTCTAGTTTTCCTCCTATTTTCTCATAACCTTCTATTTCCTTCTGAGAGGGTCAAGGGGGATAATCCTGAAACCTCACCCCTTTCTATTTTTGGTATACTTACCACTAACAATGCAGCATTTTTAGCTTCTCTATTTGCCAGATTATTTCCTCAAGTTTGGAATTTACCTGGTGTCTTTTGACATGCACAATTGAAATGGCCTCTGGTTCCCTAATAGCTTCTAAAATTTGTTTTATGATCTTTCTGTGTACTAGTCCTCTCCCACAGGTACTAACTGAACCATTCTCTTCCCAAATTTTTCCAAATGTATGGGCCACACCAAAAGCATATTTCAAATCCATGAAGACTGTTCCGTTCTTTCCTTTCAGCCTCTTAGGTGCTTGTAGTACTACATACACTGCTCAAGCCTGAGCAGACCAGCTAGCATTGAGAGGCCCAGATTCTACTACCTTTCCCATTTTGCCATCCACAATTGCATATCCAGATTTTCTCTTCCCTTCCACCACTCTTGCTGAACCATCTACAAACCATTTCTCTCCTTCTTCTATCTCCTCCTCCTCCAAATCAGGTCTTATTTTTATTTGCAGTTCTACCACCTCTGCACGATTATGAATAATTTCTTCTAATGCTTCATCTAATAAAAATTAGGCTGGATTCTGAGCTGAAGTGGTTTGCAACTCCAGCTCCTGTGAGTGTACCGATATAGCCTCATATTTAAGAAGTCTAGCACCTGTGAGCCACTTATCTGCTTTCTGCTGTAAAATGCCCCTCACACTGTGAGGAGTATATACTACCAATGGGGCTCTGAAGGTGACCTTCTTCACCTCCTCTACCAACAAAGCAACTGCCACAACTGCTTGCCAACAAGTGGGCCACCCCCTGCTTACTGGATCCAAAAGCTTTGATACATACCCCACAGGCTTCCCAGCCCCTGCCCACTCCTGGGTTAGCACCCCATGGCAGTATGGTTACTGACATCCACAAATAGCTGAAATTGTCTTTTTGTATCAGGGAGACTTAGCACTGGTGCTGCTATAAAGGTCTCCTTTAGTTCTTTGAATCCTTCTTCATCCTGTTCAGTCCATTTCAACCTGTCAGTCGTGATTTTCTCATAGCAGAACTTCACTTTCTCACTGTACCCCTCAACCTACTGTCTGCAGTACCCCAAAAGCCCCAATAATTGTCTGATTTCTCTTTTTGTCCTTGGGGAAGGCAATGCAATAATACCAGCTACCCTTTCAGGGTTCGATTTCTTCTTACCTTTTGTTAAACAATGTCTCAAATATCTTACCTCTGGCTCTGTAAACTGCAATTTGGATTTAGAAACTTTCAATCCCTTATCTCCCAAGAAATTTAGTAAGACACTTGTCCTCCTGTCCTCCTCCTTTTTACCAATTCATTTATCACTGGCTTCAACCCCCTTCTTCCCTCCATCAAAATGGGATATTGTTTAACTCTAATTGGATCCTCAGGTCTTTCTGTTTCAATGCTAATGGGTTCTATTTCCAATTTTCCTGCTTCCTCCAAACCTTAGAATTTATCTTACCTTTATCTTTTGTGGTCAGCTTGTACAAGCTTACCACCAGCTGGGATTCTTTCACAACTAGGTTTATATCAAGAGCAATAATCGTGTTTCTTCCCAACAGGTTATAATCTACCTCTTGTAGTGTGAACAGGGGTCTCCTGGTGAAAACCAGGTGGCCCCTGGGGCATCTGGCAGCCCTGCCACGGACACAGCAGGGAGGGCAACTGAGGCTTGGGTGTGACAGAGCCCCTGGCAGCACAGGGGCAGGGACCAGGAGAAAAAGAGCGCAGGCAGCTCTGGGATAAGGGAGGCAGACTGTGAGCAGTGCCTGGGTTAGTGGGGGTGTTCACCCTTACAGAGTAGGAGACAAGCTGTCTAAAAAAAACCCAAAAAAACAGGCGGAAGCCCCGGAAAAGCCTGAATTTGGAACAGGAGATAAGGCAGGCTCCCCGACAGGCGTTGGTGAAGCCACAGGCAGCAGCCGCGCAGCCTGGGCAGGGGCTGTGCCGAGCCCCCCCTTCTCCTCTCCTGGACGGGTGCAGGGGCTGGGAAGGGACGCGGGGCCCGGCTTGGGCAGCTGGGCTCCAGGAGTGGGGTGGCCCGAGGCAGCAGAGGCACCGTGCCCACCAGAAGTGAGGGAGGGGGAGCAGGGACACAGAGGCCCTCTCTGGCGGGGGCAGGAGTCCCAGGATGGGGGAGCGTGTGTGGGCGGAGGATGAAATTCCGCCCATGGGCGCCGCAGCCCAAGCAGAGGGGCTGAATCCATCAGTGGGGAGGGGGGGGCTTGAACCCCCTGCAAGGGTTGAAGTGAGGGTCTCGGGGATAAAGCCCAGGCTAGTGCAGGTTTGGGTAAAGGCATTAGATCTAGGGGTTCCCCCATGTCACCCTAGGCACTATGGCACGTTTTTAATTTTTGTAGGGAAGAGTCTAATATCTGTCCTCTTCTCACAGCACAGGAAACTAACACAAATAAATCCACAAAAAAGTAAACCTCTCAGCTACACACGCATTTTGCTTACACAAAAACAATGGAAGCGGATTAGCACTCCTACATCCATTTACTCTCTTTTAAAATGAGACAACATATTCCTTAGCACCTCCTTTGAGGTCTTAAACTTTATTGTGGGCACTTTAGATGTTCTGGACCCCAGAATGAAAAGCCCTCGGCACCCCTAGTCCTTCTGAAGCGTCCTTTCATCTTTTATCTTTTTCTTGCCAACTTTCTATTTTCTCAAAAGCATCAAACATCGACCACATTAAGTGGTTCCTTATCTCCTTCTGTGATTTCCTTACCTCCCCACACTTCCACACAATAATGTATCATTTCTCCTTAGATAATTTTCTCCTTTTAGGGCAATCTGCCATAATTTTCCAACATCTAGCCCATCGGGCTATGCTTCGGGATTTCGAGAGCACCACTCTCTTTTCCAGACCCCTGTTTTTCTAGGTTTTTTTCTGAGCTTTACTTTTCCTTTTTCCCATTTTGCTCAGGATCTCAGTCCTTTTACTTACCAGTGATCCTTCTGTGTGGTCCAATGTCAATTTCACACACAAACCCCTTTTGTTTCTTTATTTAAACCAACATGTGCTTACCTTTGATCAGTATCACCAAGCTACTGACCCTGCAGCAAACTGTTCTACGGGCTTTCAGCTGGTGAGATATTCCTGATCACCCTGCCTGTGTTTCCCTGGGCTTACCAAGACCTGAACTAAAAGGTTTACCAGTTCCCAAACTCAGAGGATGTACCCTTCTCATTTAGTTCTCCCATGACTGATGCCCAAGAACCTTCCCTAGTTTGGGGGTTTACACAGGAAAGGAGTTTTTATCCCATTACATTTGCTTCCCTTTTGGCCGACCACTTCCCTCGCGGAAGAGTGGAAATGCGTCCGCAAGGTTCGCTCTCGCTCCGTGTCTCAGACACACAGTCACACTCACTCAACCACGCAGTATTTACAGTTTCTTTTCCCGTGTGAGCTCTTCGTGCACGTAGAATTTTACAAATGAAAAATATCCACAGCTCCTGGAGACCCTTCTCCTGGGTCTCCCTCAAGTTCTCAAACAAGCTCTGAGCTCGAACTCCTTTTGTGGCTGTGGCCTAAATTCCTTCGTAATACAGTCTGTTCCACTGGGTTTCCCACACTGTCAGGCTACTGGGAATCATCAGGGCGCCTCCTGAGCAATGCAGGGTGCCCATGAAGCCCAAAATTGTATCACGTCGGAGTCACCAATCTGTTATAAATGAGACAACCAGATTTGAAAAATAAAAAAATAAAATTTACTTTCGCGTAACAGCGAACTCGGAAAGCCACAATAAGGACAGCCCCGATCCCAGGATCGGCACTGGGTGAATACAGGACAGGCCTCCATCACACCAGTCCCTCCTCGTTCACAAATCCTGCCACCAAGGGTCCAGTTTATGTACAGTTTATTCTCCCCAAGGCAGGGTTCCTTTGTCCACTTCTGCTCAGATCACATATTCATGCGACTTGTTTTTGGACTCCAGTTCTCCTGAATAGTTTTCCAGGCAGAGGAGTGGAGTTGATCAGTTTCTGAGAAGCCAGTATGGTTCCAATCAGTCCTGATGAGCAGGGGCGTCCTGTCATTGATGCAGATCTGATCTCAGTCATCTAGGTGTAACCTGGATTGAGCACCTTTGATTGCCCATCTCCATGGCTGTGATTCCTTTTCTTTTGCAAATTCTGTGGTTCCTCCTTGGAGCCTTCTGTCCCCTTATAGATGTAAATCAACTTTCCCAGAATCGGCTTGTGTTTTCTTATTTTTATATTCCTTAATTTCCAGCACGAATTATTTTATACAGACATTCCCCATAATAACTTCAATTTGAACTGAAGAATCTGATTTTTAGTGTCAGCTTTCAATAAACTTTGCAACAGGGTCCCTGAAAGAACAAATAATTATGCCTCTGTAGTCAGTCAGTGTTGATCTAAATGTCAGCAGAGTGCTGTAATTTAAAACCTAAATTTACAGGATAGCACTATGTTATTCTGGGCTTTTTTTGAGCAACGGGCAACAAAACAATGAAAAATAAAGTTCACGTCTTTAACTGTTGTTAGGCTGCAGGTTCTAAAGCGTCATAGCCATTTTCATGTATCTACAAAAACCTCTATAATACTAAAGTAATTTATGTATTTGAGTTTTATACTTCTGACATTTCACTATGGAAAAGAGAATGTTGTTTAAGCCCTTAAGGAGAAGGATATCATCTTTTAAACACAAAGGCTGGGTTTGAAAACTATTGTGTTGGCACTTACCAAAAGCAAGTGGCAGAATTTTTCCTTTGGTTTTGAAATCACTTGCTTTTTTTGGTGTAAAACTAGAATTTTGAAAAACAACTCATTCCAATATTGATAACTGTAATGGTACTTTTTCCCTATGACATTTCTTTTAGTTCAGTCTCTACTGAAGAAATCTTCTGGTTTTAATTTCAGGCAAATTCCTATTATGCTGCTTTCCATTATAAATCTTGGCCAGAAAATGTAAAGAATTTGCAGAATCTCAGTGTAGGCTTCTTTTGTTAATCAGTGCTCAGTGCATTCTTGAGAAAATAATCTGTCAGTGTAGCAAAATCTCTGTTCTGTTACAAACTATTTTGCTTTCAATTGCGAGGGAGAAATTTGGGGGTTTTTTCAGAGTTGGATTTCACGCTATGTTATGTCATTGTCATGGTTTGAGTATAGCTGGAAATTAGGCACCAGACAACTGCTCACTCAACCCCTTCCTCTCTTTACCCCCATCCCAACACCAGTGGAATAGGGAAGAGACTTAAAGTAAAGCTTGTATGTTGAGATAAGAGCAGTTTAATAATTGATACTAATGTAAAATTCTGTAATAATGGTAACAGGTGATGCACAATGCAATTCCTCACCACCCAGTGACCGATGCCAGACCCCCGTTCCAGAAATCAGGTCTGCTGTGTTTGTGGGTAACTCCCCCCAGTTTATATCCTGGGCGTGACTTGTGTGGTGTGGAATATTCATTTGGTCAATTCCAATCACCTGCCCAACTATGCTCCCTTCCAGTTTTATTTTGTGCACCTCCTCACTGGCAGAACAGGAGACTGGGAGGGAGGAAAAAAGAGTCCTTGACTTGGAATAAGCATGCTTTAGAAAAACCCAAACACCAGTGTGTTATCAACACCATTCTCATTCTGAATCCAAAACACACCATTTTAACACCTACTGAGAAGAAGTTAACTCTACCCTAGTTGAAACCAGGACATTCATGAAATGCTTTTGCAATTTCCCTTGTGTTGGAGGTAATGATGGTGTAACCCAGGGCTGACCTGGATCACATAGCTAAGCCATTGATTAGGCTAAAGCATCACCTCTCTCCCCAGGCCACTTGCATTCTTTTATTGGATTAGTCATTTGAGACATCTTGTAACAACATCTTTGCTGGATCTGGAGTATGAGGAACAAACATGTAGACCAACTTGCTCTGGCAGCACTCTGCTGGATTAGCAATAACGTTGTTTCCATGCACCTCGGCTACCCAGGGTTTGATTTTTCAAGTCTTTAAGCAAAGATCTGTAGTTAAATAATCTAATCATTAAGTAAGGAAAAAGAAAGTATTTCTAGTTTCACTATTTGCTTTTACATATTTTTATGAAAGCAGCGTCATGAATATTTTTTTTTCTTTTTTCATTAGAGATGGTTTCTTGGATTTCTTGTAAGAAAAGTAAAGCAAAGGGAGTTTTTTGACATGTTCAAAGCTCTCTCGCCATTAAGATGCTTTGAAGGACATCATGCATTCTATTAGAATATTTAATATGCTGGACAGATGAATGGTGTGGAAATATATGTTGTTTTACCATCTAGTAAGTAGTGCACTAAATGTTATTTTGTAGCTTGCAGGTAGTAGAAAGATGAAATATTTATTGCATACATAATTTTATTTGCACACAATTTCTGAGGTGTGGCTGTTGAGAGATTGAAAACAAGAGTGTTTGCTCTGTTTTAGTGTATTTCATCACTGAAGTGAAAGAGGTACTTTAATAGCTGCAGTGATAAAGGTATTACAATCACAGGATATAAAAAATTAACCTGCTGGCTCTTAGAAGCTGGGTGTGTTTTCAAGTTGATATTTTGAAGTGAGATACCAAAGACTTTGATATATTGGTGACTTAAGGGATTCTTGAGACTGACTGTGAATTTCAGATCTCAGTGACTTCAACAGTCGTTTGCCACTGCTTCAGGTGCTGTGTTCAGCAGTGTTAAATTGATGCTTCTTTCTGTTTCATCCACATGCAGCATTACTGTACACAGTTAAATTGCTGCTGCTACAGCAATGTACTGTGTTTTTTTAAGAATGGAGGCTCTTTAAGAAAGCCTTGTCATGAAACAGATGTCATTGTAGTAAACACTATGCAAAAAGAGAGAAAAAAAAAGGGCTCCTGCCCTGCAGAATTCTTTATGTGGGTTGGTAGCTTCAGACACAGCCGATGTTTCACTCCTGTCTGTTGCATGCAGCACTTGAGAGCTGATGTTTGGGTGCGTTGAGAAGAGGTGGAAAGGGGAGGATGCTACTTCCTTAGCTGGTATCACTGTTCTTTGGGTTCTGATTGCATGTGCTGGCAGGCACAGGGCAGGCCTGCCTTCCTAGGAAGACTAAGGAGTGGAGTGAAAAGTGGTCTGCATTGTAGTTGGCAGGAGAGGAACCTCAAAACTTCTGCCTTCTGCTCACATTGCAGGCTGCAACTTGGAGACACACACATCAGCATGGGATCATAGCAGTACATGTGTATTCCCTGTGGGGAGGGTGATTGAGTATATGGATCCAAACCCATTTTTAGCTGATGCTTCACACAATCTCAAAACATTTGTTACTGGAATAAAACTGCAGATGATGTGAAAATAGATTGTTTGACCCAAAGCTAACTGCTTTTAGGTCAGGATTGGGTTTTTCCCCCTGAATGTATGCAGTTCTTCCTACCTCATAGCAATCTCATGTTTGCATGAGAACCTTACTGTCTCAATACACTTCCTTTTTTCCTCATAAATTCTCAGGACCCATTTAAGTTGCTGTTAATACACTGTGTTTTATGGCTTGAAATTATTTATTTCTGTCGAGAACTCTACATTGTCTCTGTTTTCTTGGCTTCTAGCACAGCACACTAGCAGAAATTTTGCTAGCACAAATGTTCCTTGTTAAATGTATTTATATCATCTTGTGTTATCTAATCTCATATTTCAAAACAAGGACTGAAATCTGAATCTCTTTTAAACCCTTAGCTGAGGTGAGCATCAGAGTCTGTTTACTGTAAGGCCTTGGGCAATGACAAAACAGCATTCATGTAAGTTTTTCCCCACCTTTAAGAATAGAAGTAAATGTAGCAAAGTTTTGCATCATTTTTAATCCAGGCCCTCCTCACTTGTTTGAAAGCTAATCCTGATCACAAGAAAGTGATTCCTGACAGAAGGTCTTTAAATGCATGAACAAGATTGAACAGAAACTGTACATCTGCATCTAAAAAAAGCCCAAGAATTTATTTTTGTGTATTCCATCCCTCTGGGAACAGTGCACTGGTGTATATTTATCCCAGGCATGTGCTCTGCAGTAGGCTTTCTTGAGCTAATATGCATTGGGAGGTGGCTCCTTCTGTTGCTTTTTCCTAAAATATGTTTTAGCCTTTTCTTGGACTGCTGTGATTCAGCCTTCTTTTTTTTTTTTTTTTTTAGATACATCTTGCTTTTTTTTTGCTTGTCCAAACCAATACTCGATATTCACATAATTAAAACCAGAAACCAGGAGAAAGTTCTGCAGGTGCACTTCTAGACTGGTGGGCCTTGCTCACCCCAGCATCCCACAAGGGAGGCAGCAGGCGGTATGAGGTGCTGGGGTAGGTGCTGAGTGTGTTGGATCCCTTAGTGAGGATGGAGCTGGAGGAGTTGATGCTGTACAGCCTGGGGTGCAGCAGCTCCAGAGCTGTGAGCTTGGAGTCATTAGGTGTTGGTTACCATCACCTCATGAGGCATCTCTGCACAAGAACCCTTCCTTCTCTTCAAGAGGGATGTACACAAGGGGCTGCTCTCCAGTCCCCAGTTCCCTGTCCTTCTCCTGTTCACTGTAGGATGAATCATTGAACTTTCCACATCAGTAAATCGCTGTTCCAGCTCAGGATTTTGCTCACATAGATTAAAATATAAGACGTGTAGATTATGGAGAGGTGTTTGGAGAAAATCTGGGAGTTTTTTGTTACTTAAGTTATTCTCAAAGCCATGAAAACTAATAACTTTTTTTCTCGGATTTGCTAAACTAAGTCTTGCAAACTTCAGTAGATGTTGAACAGCTTAAAAATAACATTTTAAAACAAATAATTAATTTCTTCTTAGAATAAAGCATGTGGGTTAGGAGGGTTTTTCTCTGTGTTTAGGGAGCATTCTTTGTCCTAAAATAAGATAAAATTTTCCCTCTAGGCAGTTATTTTAAGATTAATTATATTACTAATAATTTAAAGGCATTAAAAAAACCCCAAGCAATATTAAAGTATAGCTTTATACTTAAGGACATGTATGAGTTTTGTCATATATTGCTGACATCTGGTTATAGTCTGTCCGGGTTTTAAAGGAAATTCCACTACTGGACCAGTATGATCCATATGCATTAATAGAGCAGTGTGCATTAATGATTGTACCATACTTTTCCCACTGGATTCCTTCACTAATTATAAATTCTTCTTTCCTTTCTTTTCCTTCCTTTTCCTTTTTCTTTTCCTTTTCCTTTCCGGAGGGCAGTTGTGTTTGGTAATGTATGTTTTTTATTGGTGTTAAATAATCTGAAGATTATACATGATCCAGAGCTTAATTATGCTTTCAGCTGCTGATGCTGTGAATTTCAATATTTATTTTCCAGTTTGGTCATTTTAGAAATAACATCTAGGGCTCTTTCCCACATCACAACTGAAGAATTGTCATGTTTATTTAACTAGCTACATCTGGCTTCCAGTAAGTCCCAAATCCCAGTTTTTCACAGCTGTGCATGGATTCCTGTCGTGCCCACAGAGCGCAGAAAAAATTTTGCTCAGCCTGAATTTATCAAAGGAGTGTTCTTTTTGTAGGAGAAGGGATTAAGTGTTTTTCAGATCATACCCTACCTCACAGACTCCTTACTCCTTAGAGGACAACATACAGATCGTCTGGCGCAGCGTCACTGCTGGCACCACTGCATGTGGAAAAGTTTTTTCAGCGGTGTTTTTGGGGCCAGGCTGGGGATGATGAGGTCAGTCAGCAGAAGCAGCCAGTGCCAAGCACTTAGCCATCCCACTGTCATGCCATGGGAGCCAGGAAGGTGTGGAACACTGTCTCTGCTCACAGCCCCCAGGGACAGGCACTGCCCTTGGCCTTCGGGCTGCACGCTCTAGTCTCGTGTAAGAAGTGTAATAATCTGAACGGAGAGTCACAACGTTACAAATATTTAAGAGAACAAGAATCTAGTGAGATGATAAAAGCTATACTAGTCTGACTTGGTTGAGTGATATGAATTAAGTAAGTGTGTAATATTCAAGGCAAAGAAGTTGCTCTGTGGGAAATTGAGTCCAATAATACGGATGTCTTAAGATTTGTCTTGGTATTCTATAATTTTTTGGGTCTGCTTTGGGTAGGTCTGTTTTGGATGGTACTTTGCTTTTGTAGGATGTGTGTGTGTTTTAATTAGCTATTTGGAGAGGGAGGATTGTCAGTTCTGTAACTCTTCTTTCCTGCTACCTTTTACAACACTGTGTAAAGGTGAGGTCTGCCTGAGCATCTGTGACTTTGAGATAAACCTTTAGATTCTCTAGTAATTCTCTAAAAAATTAGTTTTGGAATGTATCTGGTGCAAAAGCAAAAACATGTATTGTCAAGATTTTGTGTATTAAGATGCACGTTTGACATTTCACAAGGATTGGGAAAAGGGATATTTCACATAGTCCAGTTCTTAGCAAGGTTGGGGTTTTTTTGTTATTTATGTAGGCTTAAATTCATCTAATTTTCTCATGCCTTCACTTACTCTTCTACTGGTATAATGATTACTTATTCTCTGAAGGACACCATCTGATTTTTAAGGTTGTGAAATAGGATGTTTTAGTAACTTTTGCATGCTCAAGCCTTAAAAAAGTGTTGAGCTTCATATTTTACATTAAAAAGCTTTTGTCTTATCCTTTTCATTCACATATATGTATATGCACACCTATAAATACACTTGGTAAAGAATAAGCCTTATACAAATCCTTGTTGTTAATAAATTGCTTGTTAAAGTTCAGTAGTTGAGTCTACGTGTTCCTCACAGTTCAACTGTTTCATTTTGTTTTTTACACAGGAGCCCTCACCAAAGTAAAGGAGAGCAAGAGGCACGTGGAAGAGGGGAAGATGGAGCTCCAGAAAGCTGAGGGCATTCAAGAACGTTGTAACATTATTTCTTTTGCAACCCTCGCAGAAATTAATCATTTCCACAAAATTCGCGTGAGGGACTTTAAATCACAGATGCAGCATTTCTTGCAGCAGCAAATACTCTTTTTTCAGAAAGTGACACAAAAGCTAGAAGAAGCTCTTCACAAGTATGACAGTGTTTAGTCTCTGGTTTGTGGACTTTGCTCAGCAAGAACAGAACGTGACCCAGGCAGCAGAGCAAATGCCGCCGAAGAGCTGTTGCCAGTGGTAGATGGCGGTACAAGGATGGGTTTGTGTTCACCTGCAACCCGGGTTTAATCTCCGATTATGTAGAAAGGAAACAGTTATAGGGCTATGTAGTAGATACAGTACCATGCATTGTAACTAAGTTATACTGTGTATGCCTACACCATTGTAACTTCTTTGAAATAATGAGTATACTATTTGCCTTATTGCTTTTTGAAATACGGTATCTTAGTACATACTTCGTAGACCTCAAGGCCCTTTGGGTATTTAAGGAAGTTGGCTAGATAAAAGCCTGCTTCAGATGCCTTTTTACTTTCCTAGATTTGGATTTCCTAAATTCAAACAATTCTCTGTTTACAGACTCCTACTAGAGCAGCTATGTGATTCTGTGCCTTTAGACTCTATTTTTCCTTTTCTAGTAAGTCACATTTTTATGATTAAATGAATGAAGGGTTGATGCCTATGATGGGAACTGATGATGAAACCTCACGTTGACTGGAAAAAAATCAGCTGCCATCCATTTTGCATAGCAAGTACTTTCTTATGACAAATGTTGGCTCAAAAGGGAAAAGTTGAATTTATTCACACTTTCCCTGGAAATGGAGACTTACTTGTTACATGTACTAGGATGTTAAGCACATGTACAAAAAATACACCACTTTATTCCCTTTCTGAAATAAATAATACAGTGAGGGGTGTTTTTTGAGGTTTTTTTTTTTTGGTATACAGCATTACTGTAAGTAGAAATTTGAAGAGTTAGCCTAATAAAAATTGCATTTATCAAGGGGATATTAATGCAAGCTAAGTGGCTGCAACATTTTTTTTAAGTTTCAAATTATTTTCTCTTTGTTCGGTTGCTGATTCAGTTTAACTTCAGACTTGTATCTGCATTGCCAGTTGTCTGAGTTGAAACTCCACTGTGATTCATTAGTTTACTAAGTTAAAAGTTTATGGGGATTTTCAGTAATATAAATGATCTGAAGTCTTGGTTGAACTGACTTGGAAAACAGGTGGCATTTTTATGTTTGTAACACTCAAGAATTAACAATTGTCTTAAGTTTTGTATAAATATTTTTGACAAGCAGGGTGCATTTATATATATGTAAACACTATCTTTTAAAGAGGTTTATGGCTTATTTCCCTTGAATTAAGTCTGAAGTCTGTATTTCTTACCTATTGGTGTTCTTATAGGTCAGTGTGAAAGAGTGTTTTTGTTTATCCTATCTTTTTTCTCCTAAACAAAAATAACAAAACTTTGTGAGGAAGCAAAATGTTTATTTTTTTGTTTAATTCAATTAATCAAAAATAGCTTAAACAAATGAAAGCCTGGAAAAGGAAGTTGAGCAACAGTTACAGTTAAGTACAAATCATTCCTCACCTATGCAGCAGAAATGTGCAGTTCTTTCACATAATCATGTGAGTTTCTGTAGTTTAACCCCACACCTCTGTTTCAGAGGAATAACATGTAAGAATGTAGTTTTGGTTCTAAGATTCATCCGCAAATGTTTGGAGATGGCTGTTTTGCACAAGCTATGTTTGGCGGTGCTTCTAGTACATATACAAAGCAGTAAAATAGAGAATATGAAGAGGGGAAAGCAAGTATTTGTAAAAGAAAGGACAATCAGTGAGGAGAGACTCCATTTCCAGCCTGTTGAAACAGGCTGCAAACAAGATTGACCATAAAATAAGGACCACAGTCATAGGGGTGACTTGCTCTTTACCTTCCTCATGGTGTCTCATTCTACGTTCAAAACTCACCCCTTCCCCTAACAGCTCTTCCCAGCAGTACTCCTGCTTTCTCATATGTCATTTAATTATGTGACAGCGTGACGAACTAGGTTTGAGCTGAGTTCCATGGCTAATATTTGCTTAAGCCAGATGGTGTAATGAGATCAGACTACAATCAAACTGATTCTGCATGAGGGTATTAAGACTTGTTCAGAAATTAATCTTGGTTGAATTGAAGTATTCTAGAAGATTAGTATTAATGACATGTTCATGTCTGGGAGGAAATTAGGCTGTGATAGATATTCATACAACATTATCAGACAGGTACAGTTTTCCATAATAAACTGTCATGGCCTTCAACTTATTTTCTCATTCGTGAATTTATTTGGGCACAGGAAAAGTGGGTGTAGTAATTGGTTGAATTTAATGCACTAGAAGATCTTGACTGGAATCGTGGTTTAAAATGTTGCAGAGTAGAGAAAGGTTCAAGTCTACATCTATATTAGCATTTTCCTCTTTTCCTCAGTTATTAAAGAGTTGAAGTTGAACTGCCTGATAGGTGGAGCACAAGGAGTTACAGTAAAAGGTGTTAAGTCAAGTGGGGTTCCACATGACTTGATCTTAGGCCCTTGTGCTCTTCACTGTCTTCATAAATCACTTGGACACAAAACACAAAGGGAATAAGTTTGATGGTGAGACTAAGTTGGGAGTGACTGTGGACTCTTTTAAAAACAGAGAAGTCCCACAGAGAGACCCTTACAAAGTAGAGGGCCAGGCAATCATCAACCATGTGAAGTTAAACAAGGGCTGGTGCCAGATCCTGCACCTGGGCTGGGGCAGCCCTGGATGTACAGACAGACTGGGCAATGAGAGGCTGCAGAGCAGTGCCAGGGAAAGGGCCCTGGGCTCCTGGGCCATGGCAAGCTGAACATGAGCCAGCAGTGCCCTGGCAGCCAGGAGGGCCAAGCGTGTCCTGGGGACATCAGGGACAGCACGGCCAGCCGGGCAAGGGAGGGGATTGTCCCCTCTGCTCTGGGCTGGGGCAGCCTCACCTCCAGGGCTGGGGGCAGGGTTGGGTGCCACAGGGTGAGACATTAAACTACTAGAGAACATTCAGAGAAGGGCCATGAGGATGTTGGAGATTCTGGAGGGGAAACCTGATGAGGAACAGCTGAGGCCACTTAGTCTGTTCAGTGTGGAGGAGACTGCGCAGAGACTTTGCTGTGCTCTTCAGTATCCTCATGAGGGGAGGAGAAGGGGCAGACACTGATCTGTGGGACTGGTGACAGAAGCCAGGGGAATGGCCTGAAGTTGTGTCAGGGGAGGTTTAGGTTGGATATTAGGAAAAGGTTCTTCACCCCAGAGAGTGGCTGGGCTCTGGAACAGGCTCCTGAGGGAAGTGGTCCAAGCACTAAGCCTGAGAGAGTACAAGAAGCATTTGGATAGTGCTCTCAGCCATGTGGTGTGACTTGGGGATTTCTGTCAGGAGTCAGTTTCCTCAGGGTCAGGAGCTGGACTTGATGATCCTGATGAGTGTCTTCCAGCTCAGCATATTCTATGAGTTTATGATGTAGGGAGCCTGAACTCCATAAATGCTTGCTTCTCTATTCAGGAACTACAATATTAATTGTATTTGGACCAATGACATTGACCACTTATAACTGACTGACTGCTAGGTGGTGTGGTCTGGGATCCAAGTGTACTCTACAGTAATGTGAATGTATATTATGTGGGACTATGGAAGCACCAAAGGAAATCTAACAATTTAAATAAATAAATGTGAAAGAAAGCAAATTTGCTCTGTATCATAAACACTTTTGTTTGATGTGACTCAAGTAAATTTTTTTGATGCATCACAGTGTTTGCGTTGATAAGTAGTAAGACTCTAGTGTGCTTGTTGGCGTTTGATATTCGCAAGAGGATCCTCTGAGGTATTGGGTTTTGTCAAAGTGCTGAGTCCTGTGAAAACTGGAATGAACCCATCAGGGTAATATATCTATGTAGAATCACCAGCAAGTGGAGTGTGAGTAATATTTCTGTTCATATTGTGGGGTTTATAGTTCGAAATTAGCAGCACATTAAAATTAGTAGTTTTGATTTCTATCCCTCCTCTTTTGTGATACTTGCAGAAGAGAGTTACCCCTATTATTTGTGCATGTTCTCTACATTCTTACTACCTTCTTTCAGGGTCCAGTTGTGTGATACACTTCATATATATGTGTTGTAAGACCCCAGCTTCGAGGGGTCAATAGAAGAATTTTGTGATGATGAAACATGCAAGACTAGCACCAACAGAACCTGGGGGGGGAAAAAAGCAAGAATATGTTGCAAATAAAATTGGCTCAATTTTAAAAAGCTTTTATCAGCTGCCTGCACTGAAAATACATACATTTACCTACATTACTTGGTGAGGCACAGCTATCTTTCTGGTGAATCACAAGATCTTGTTGGCAGTACCTGATTATTTTGTCAGACCTTCACCATTCCAACTAGCATCTTCCATGCTGGTTATCTGCTGGAATCTGAATTCTTCTGGGGAGCTTAAATGAGAATTGTTCAGCTATTTCTCGAAAGGAGTTCATAAAAAATTTTAAAGGGGAGTTTTCTTTATAAATTCTGTAAACAATTTGGCTGGAAGTCTTTAGTTCTTTCAAAGTTCAGAGGAAGGACTTGATATTTGGCAGACTCATTATCTTTTACAACCTTAGATGTGCTTTCTGCACAACCTGTGAAAATTTGTCCATCTATTTCCAAATTATACTAAAGTTTCTCTGGGCCCTGCTGTGCTCAATTTTGACAGATAAATTTTCTGTAATTCCCCTTTGCTCCAGGCAGTCTTGATTCTAACCTTAGCAGCAGTCAAGTGAGGCTTTTTCTGTAATTCTTGCTCCCTTTCCTTTAGATGGGGCTGAACCTCTCGGGCCACAAGCTGAGCCAAGAAGCTGTGGATAGGTGCTGCCAGCTCTTTAGGGGCCTGGCCGTGGGAGAAGAGGAGCAGCAGCCTGGAACACCAGTTTGATGTCATGCCTGTCAGCTACAAGGTGGATGTCAGAGATAGTTGAGGAGGAATAGGAAGATAAGAAAGTGGTGAGGTGAGAAAGCCCTGTGACTACAAAAGCCTGTTCCACCAGTGCCTAATTAATACCATGGGCTTCCAAAGCATCCGAGGCCTTTTGTTGTTAGTAAATAGCCATGATGAGCAGGCAGAAAGTGGATTACTTTAGTTCTGCTGGTGGTGAGCGCAGCAACGTTTTGTTTCCATCTTTAAAAGTTACTTTCTTCGCTCCATGGTTTCATGGGCAGTTGAAAACTTGAAGAACTAGATTTTGGAGCTGAATGAAATGCCATAATTCAGGCTCAATCAAGGCAGCACAGTGGGTGTCAGTGTGGCCTCATGTGTTCTGTCATACGCTTTTTTCTTGGGAAGAGGAGGTCAGTTTAGGAAACTGTGCACATAAAACCCGCTGTATTAAGGAATGCTAAGATTAATAATTCAGTAAAAATGAAAACTAATAATTAAGAAATATTCCATAATTAAAGTTGCCTGTGGTAACTAGTATATCAAGACACCCCATGACATGGTCAAAGAACTTTTTTACTCTTTCCCTGCCTTATTAAGTGCACATGATGTAAAGCATTGTCCTAATCAGCTTAAGGTCTTTCAGGGAGGTTGTTGTTTGGCTAATCCTTACTTCTTTTACAGCATCAGTTGTACTCTGCACAGTGAGAAAGACCAGCAGAGTGAAGATCAGGTACAGGTGGCTTTCAGCCTGCAGAATGGTGTTCAGAGAACTCTGTCCTTGTCTCTGCCCAGGCTGTATGCAATATAAGCCAAGTGAGATAAATCATTTATATGCTCTCCATTTTGTGCAGGCTTGAGTTTAAACCCAGGGTTTACACTGAATAAAGTGCTGGAAAGACACAATTTCCACCGAAGGTTATGCACATTCTGCTTTGGATAAAAGAAATGCTTCAAAATGCAAAGTTGTCTGGAAATAAATAATCAGGTATTAGTTTCTTTAGATAGACTAGCACAAATTGGAGAACGTTTGTAATCCAGTAAACCCAGATCACATTCTTGGAATGTTGCAAATGTATAAACTTCTTGAAATTCATTTTTAGATACTGATTTATTTTAAAAACATCCCTCCTGAGAAAATTAATATGTAGACTTCAGAATGAGGTGTGAGTAGTATTTAGGAAATAAGGAATGGGACCACATGTAGAGTAGCAAGGATTCTCAGTGAGGTACTGTTCATTCCATGAATGGAATGATAAAAGCTTTCTCAGAGGAATGATAGAATGATCATGTCACTGGAGCATATTTTGGATATATATTCACAGGAAAGCTGAATTAGCCACAAGGGCTAACTTATTTCTGGCATTTCCTAAGACTTGAGGTGCTGCTTTTTTAATTCAGTAATTTCTCAGTGTAATACAGTTAGTATGTGTTACACATAGAAAAGTAAATTGTGTAGTATATGTAAGTAATGTAATTTTGGTGTACTTCAGACTCATGAAGTTGGTAGCAAGGCTCAGGCATGCCCTGAGTTAATTTAAACACAAATTACTTTTAGATAAAGTAAAACTCCTAATTTTCTAAAGTTAAAAGGCATCTCCTGTACTGACTGACTGATAGACTTACCACTTGGCAACTCCTTTTAAAACTAAGTACTTAATATGTTCCCACTTAGAAGTCAATGGGATTTTTTTTTCTTGACTCCGCTGGGAAGAATATCAGGCTCAATGATGAAATTACATTCCTCCATCAACTCAGAAGTGTTCAGCCCAGCGAATTCCCCTCCTCTGCTCATTTACAACTGAATCTAATGTACAGAATTTTGAAGTTGCCTGTCAAAAAGCTCTATCCTGCAATTTTAATCAAAACCATCTCATTTTGGGGAATATGACATTATCATTTGAAATGAAGACAGTACTCCTTTACTGCTTTCAGTTTTAGAAGACATTTCCAAGGAGCATGAAAACCTGTGAAAATATAAAATCAGGAATTTTGAATTTCGTCTTTTCTCGAGCATTTTAACTGGCATCAACAACTGTTTGTTTTTTGTTTGTTTGTTTGTTTGTTTTTTAATGGAGAAAATAATGCTGCACCAGAAGAACATCACATTAATATAAAAAAAAAATTAGAGCTAGGTGAGGCAGTACAAAGTTTTATTCGTAATGAGTTACAGCAACTGTATTTCTGTTGGTGCACCCCATCCTATTTTTTAAGACATTCTCTTTGGAACAAAACAAAACAAAAACAAAACAAACAAACAAGTCAGTTTTTAAATTAAAAATTTAGATGGTGAAATAATGTTGTAAGAGTATCCTCCCTATGATTTTTAGTCACCAGCCCTCAGGTAAGAGTTGCAGGAGACGTTTATTTCCTTTGCTGTCCATGAGGGGTACTTGGCTGGATTCCTGTCCCGCAGGAGGCTGCCGTACCAATCACCTCCACCCCAGAGCTTCCTAAGGTGCCTGGGGAAAGAGCCACAAACAGCAGTTCAGTTTCTCAGGCAATTTCTGGTTGCAAACATGTGAACAATGTTGCAAAACAGCATTTAGACAATGATAATTGTCAGAGCCCCCAGTGCCATCCTGGCAGGGTCCTGCCACATTCATTATTTTTCATTTTGCTTTGCTGAGAGAAATGTTGCAGGCAAGATGACTACCCCAGTTTTTAAATTCAGAAAGGAATTCAGAACCATGCTGCTGATTCGGTTGCTGTGTTGAATCTGTTCCAGTGCTTACCTATCAAGGGTAGGTTTTATTTCATATAATTGTAAGAAATATAAAATGTTTTACAAAACTTTAATAAGTGTTGGGAAAACCTTGTTTGCTTGCATCATTGTTCAGGATCTGTGGAGCAAGCTTATCAGAGGGAAGGTCCCTGCTGTCAGTGTGGTGCCAGGTCTGCTTTGTGCTCATGGGTAGCTGCTGTGTAGAAACAGTCTGTCCAAAAGATTAATGCAAACCAGACTGAATGTGCTAATGAAGAATTGCTAGTTGGTAAGAAAAGCATGCCTTCTCAAGCCCAATTACCTTATCTGGCAGAGTCTTTAATTTTAACCAAGTAGTGTATGCAGTTTCTTTTCCTTGCTGCTGTCTCTGTGGGAGTCACTTGTGAATAAGCATAGGCAGTTGCTCTCAGACAGCTTGGACTGTTCCATAAGCAACATCCCTTCAGAAGCTGTAGCTGAAAGGCAGCTGTGTATCTCTGCTTTAGGGTAGTGTGGCAAGGTGCCTTTAAGCTCTGTTCTGAGTGACATGAAAGTCAGATGTAAAAATGAAGCTGTGATGGTGCACGTTAAACCCTGCATAAGAATGTGGCCAATGCATCATCCTGCAGTGGTGAGCAGCTCAGTGATGAGCAGCTCAGTGATGAGCTTGTCCTATTCTGCCAGTCTTTTCTCCCAGGTGGTTGTCAGCAACAGCACTTCAGTCTCCCAGTGTCTCAGATAAGTTTCTGGGCTCTGCTGTCCATTACACCCCCAGCACATGCAGTGACAAGGAAGTATGTCTCAGTTCAAAAACTGGTTGCTCATACTTTGAACTGCAGTTAAGGAGCATATTTGGTTGAAGGAATTGGGCAATATGAATCCCTGTGCCTGGGAGTGGGGAGGAAAGAATTTTAACTGCTCACAGTAGTAACCGGATAAAGGGCAGACTGCACCTTGGAACATTGCTCAGTGTATCAATGTGGTAAGGAAAGCCTGTCTGGAACCTGTTAGGGCAGGAAGATGAGAAGGAAGGGGGAAGTAATTGTCTCTTTCCTCATAGTCCAAGTGCAGACTGTGGAGCTGTTTGTTGACAACCAAAGAGAGAAGCGGAAGGATGCTGCAGGTTTCCCTTTGGATCATTCTGAATCATGAATGCTCAATGGGCGAAGTATCCTGCATAAGGCAGTAGTGGCTATTTTCTCTTCAGAATCATTATTGCTTGGTCTAAAATACAGGAGCAGCCCCACCAGGAGGAACCTCTGGCAGTAAATGCTCAAAGAGTTTCAAGGTCATCTCGCAACCTCTCTTGCATTCTTCTGCGCTTGGAGACAACAAGGAAAGGACAAGACTTAGCTCACACTTATCATAGATGCTTGTTCCTGAGACATATGTTCCTAAATCTCTGAAGCCAAAGGAGCTGAGAATCCCTCACACATGGGTGAAACTATTTCACTGCTATCCAGGACGTTGTGCAGGAGGCAGTGATATTCACACTAGCATCAGTGAGGGCTCAGCATTACCTTGTTCCTTGGCAGGACACACTGTAGGTGCCCACCTCCAGAGAGTTCTCTGGGACCCCAGGCTATAAAAACTTTCATCTGAAGCTGTACAGGAAGGACATAAGCTCTCAAGGGGCTGTGTGCCCAAGACCCCCGTGCTCAATCCATCCACTGGATGGAATTCTATATGTTCTTTTGCTTCTCCCCTTGGGAAATATGTACCCAAATTTTTCACGAAATCAAGTCACCTGATGCAGAGATCCTCTCCATGAACCAGCCACCTTTTAGCAGGATCTGCATTCCTTATGGGCCTTAAAACAGTTATCTGCTTGGATAGTTAGGAAATTTCATTCAAAATAGACCTAAAATAGATTCGCTAAACCACATTAAAACCTTATGTTCATGTGCTCATTCACAATTCATGCTATTTCCATTTAGCCTTGTTTGCTCACGTACTGAAATAAAGTAAATCAAATTAGGCTTAATACTGAACAAGAATACCCAGTGTTTGCATAGGGAGTTATGCTGCTCTAATACTAAGTTCCCATATGTAGCTGAAACATGCAAACTAGTCTGAAAATTTTTGCACAGAAAAGATGACAAATAATTTCCTGTATATTCTAGAATTTATACAAAATCTGAACAACTTTTCTCACTCGTATCATCTTTTCTAGACTGGGATTAGAGGCTAACACCGCTCTAGTACAGTCAGATTCCCAATAGGAGCTACAGCTGCCTATCCACAGGAATCCCCAAACCAGAAAAGGTAGGGTAAGAAAAGGCTTTTTGAGCCTACATCGTTCTCAGTGTTTATGCAATACATCCCCTCGTGTGCAAGGCACAATTGTCTTCTGCCCTTGACACCACACCATGCCATCCTTCTGCTAACTACCCTCTGCTGGACCATATTCCCACAGGTCAGTCACTGTCCTTGCTGCCTGAGGGAGGAACAAGCATAACAAAGGAGAACAGGCAAAAATAAGTTGATAAAATTAACAGATCACAGACCTTGTCAAGCAGGGTCTGTGATCTGTAGCAATTGGCAATGTTATCTACATGTTTATGTGTAGGGGTGACTCAAAGTTTTTCTTACTGGTGCATCAGGCATGTTCTATCTGAAACGACTCTATTATTGTATAAACTTACTATACATGTAGTCTTTCTACATTGAATCTTTACTCCAGTTGGGCTGGCTGCATTCTTAGAACTTGTTTAAAAAATTCATGAAAACTTTTGTCAAAATTTTACCTGTCAGATACTTTTTTTCTCTTGTGAATAGCTGTCACTGAAATATTGTTTCAGTGGTTAATTTGAACTCTTTCTGGCTCATTTTTAATTCCAGCTCAAATGTTTGTAATTTCATAGTCTGACAGTGAGCAGAACCTTATCTCTATCAGTGGGGAGATAATGTAATTGAGCTTTTCCTATCTCAGAGTCTTGATGAACAACACTAAGGAGCCCAAATCAGAGGTGTGTCCCAGAGTGTCGAGAAGCCAACATATGAGCTGCAAAACAAGAATTTTTGGGGCTACATTTAAGGAGGCATCTAATTCTCAAATTATATATTTAAAATACCTTCATCAGCCACTCAATCCTGAAAGTGCCTAATTCCATAACTAGTTACATGTTTATATTTTGGAACTGATACAATGCAGGTGGACTTTGCACCTCCTTCAAGGTTGCTCAGGTGTTCATAAGGTCAAATACCTCGTTGCTTAAGGTGCATGTAAAATTCATCAGCACAGATGTACTGGACCTTACTCTATCTGAGTTTCTTAACAGTTGTTATAGTATTGCTAGAGGTCACCTGAAGAAGAGCAGGGTCTAGATTATGTATCTGGCCTCTAAGTGCAATGTCCAGAAACTGACACCCTAAACTGTGTTTGATGTCTTGTGATTGATCCTGCAGGCTTTTCTCTAGTAGAAGAGGATGACCTCAGGTTCCAGAGGGCTGAATCCCAACACTTATATGGCAAGAGTGAGACCCAACACTTACCAGCAAAGCTGAGAGCCTCTCTTTGGGAATTCAGAGTGCAAAGTACATTTGAACTCATCTGGAAATGCTTGCTATTTGTTTTGCTTTAAATAGTCTTTCACAGGATCACAGATTTATTGGGGTTGGAAGGGACCTCAGGAGATCATCCTGTTCAACCCACTGCCAAGGCAGTGTCACCGAGACAGGTGACACAAGAACACATCCAGGTAGGTTTTGAATATCTCCAGCAAAGGAGACTCCATGACTTCCCTGGGAAGCCTGCTCCAGTGTCACCCTCCATGTAAAGAAGCTTTCTTCACATTGAGGTGGAACTTCATGGCCATTGCTCCTTGTCCTGTCACTGGGCACCACCAAAAAGAGTTGAGCACCATCCTCTTGGCACTTGCCTTTGAGGTGTTTGTGTTTATTTACAGTCTTAGATAGATTTATATGCATCTCAGTCTTCTCTTTTCCAAATAGTCCCAGCTCCAATCTCATAAGGAGATGCTCCAGACTCCTCATCATCTTTGTGGCCCTTTGCACTTGCCCTTATTGAATCTCCTTAGGGTTCTTTCCACCCAACTCTCCAGCCTATCCAGGTCCCACTGAATGGTCCTCTATGATAAAATAGCCAGTATTTAATTTGTGAATTGTGGCAATCCTGCATGGTGCTAGTTCTGGCAGTAAGCACTTCTGAAACCAGCAACAAGGTCTTCAGTGTCACAATTACTTGGAAATGAGGCTGAGTTAGGGTAAACCACAAACTGCAACACAGTCTTTCTCACAGTCTTTCAAGATATGTATTTTTAGCATAATAGAAGGTTAATTATCAGCATATTTTGAAGTGGACTCTATGCCTGTGTCAGTGCTTGCTGATATGGGTATCACTGAACAGTAGCAGGTATCTAATTTCAGGCTGCAGAAAATAAATCATAACAAAACACTTGCTCAGTTCTTGCACATTTATTATCAACTTATATAAGGAAACTGGCATTCTTCAATAAAAAGAAAATATTCAAATCCTGTAAATCCTGTTGACAGCCGTATCTTCCAGCTATTATTTGTTGAATAATTATTGCCCATACTGATGATAGGCAGCAGATGCCTACTTTTTCATTACTAACACCCCCCTGGAAAAAAAAAAAAAAAAAAAAAAAAAATCCAAACAGACAAAAAACACAAAACACACAAAGAAACAAACAGATATTTAAATGAGTCTATAGCACACAGATGCATCTCTTCACTTGGGTTATAATTTCATGAGTTAACTAGAATGATAAATATGTCAGTATATCTATAATCCCCGTTCAGTGCCGAGTATATAGGTTGTTTTGTCATTCTCTTCTGCTAATTGTTTTGTGACTCAGACTTTGAAGTACTGTATTTTCTCTCTTATTGTACAAGCTGGAAGAGTGCCCAAAGCACTCATTAGCTCATCAGCCAGCCATTTGTACCTGCTGCTCACTGTCTGCTATTGCTAAATATATGCTAATGATGCTATCTGAGCCTAGGGATGAATTTGTAAATTGTGCTCATGGCACGGAAATGAATGCTGCTTACAAAGGTGACAAAAAAAGCAGCTGCTTTTAGATGAGATGAATCACCACATTATATGTTACTCTAGGGTAATAAATTATATTTTCAGTCTTGAATTAATTTTTTGGAAATGTCATTATAGAACAACTGTAGCCTATGAGAGAAACCTTTTAAAGTCTTGGAAGGTGGAATAAAGAGACAGTAATAGATTTTTTTTAAAATTAACTGATGTTTAAATACATATGGATCTGTTACAATATGAGCTTTTAAGAGGTCTTTTCATATATTTTGTTGTAATTTAAAAACTGAAGCCATTGAATACTTTACAATTTTTTTCCCCTTTATGTTACTTTTCAACAACGGTGTGGAATGTTTGGTATGTCTGAATTACTTATGTATAAGATATATCAAAAGCAATGGAATAATATGAGAGCAAATCAAGCTAATTTGAAATTCCAATGTGCTGTAAAATAATGCAGCCTCTGTTAAATATGTTTGGTATGAAAGAAAAATTTAGGCCAGCTGTAAGTACAGCTGGAGTTGGAATTGTTTAAACACTTTTGAAAGATTATTAAGACATGTAAAGGACTGTCTGAAAACTTGGGTTCTGCATTTGACAAAGATGCAAAGAAATAGAGGTGGGGATAATTTTGGAAAGCACTGCAGTTCCTCTTTCTTTAGTGTTTCTGTAGTGCTAGGACAGGCCATGCCAATGCCTTCCAAAGTGCCTTTTCATGCTCTATCCTGTCCCCTCAAACTAGTACAGGAACAGAAGAAGTGAAGAGAATCAGCCAGACACACAGCTCTAGTTCTTAAACCCTGTTCACATGAAGTGTCCTAAACAGGCTGAATCAGTCAAACTGATCAGACAGTCTGGGAAAAAACAAAGTCTTAATAATTTCCAAGTAAGTAATAGAATTTTCTTTCATATGCTAAACCACTGGAAATAGAAACTTTTGAATTTGTCCTTGCTAAGGATGAAACATGAAAGAACTTATTTATAATAATATTCATATTTGTATATTTAATCTTTAAAAGTATTTATATTTAGCCACAATAAAATACTTATCAAAAAGCAATGGCCAGGGAGTGTGACTGAGAAATACAAAACAAAAAATCTAAAGAAGTAAACTCAGGACACTAGGTATTTCATCCCCACAAACATCCCAGACCATGCCAGCACCACAGTGGCAGGAATCATCTTAACCCACAGTCATTTTGGCAATAGGAGCTGTGCTTAACCTCTTACAGACAGCACTGAAAGTCACCACATGGGTTTTCAGAGAATCTCAGAGTATCTTGAGTTGGAAGGAAACCACAAGGATCATCAAGTCCAACTCCTGGCCCTGCAGAGCACCATCCCCAGGAGTCACACCTGTGCCTGAGAGCATTGTCCAAACACTCCTTGAACTCTGTCAGGTTTGGTGCTGTGACCACTTCCCTGGGGAGCCTGTGCCAGGGCCCAGCCACCCTCTGGGTGAAGAACCTTTTGCTGATATCCAGCCTAAACCTCCCCTGGCACAGCTTCAGGCCATTCCCTCAGTCCTGTCCCTGGTCACCACAGAGCAGAGATCAGTGCCTGCCTCTCCTCTTTCCCTCACAAGGAAGTTGTGTCTGCAATGAGGTCTCCCCTCAGTCTCCTCCAGGCTGAATGGACCAAGTGACCTCAGCTACTCCTACAACCCAGCAGCTTTAAAAGAAAACCCAAGCTTTCCCAGTTCCTGCACATACATCATGGCTGGAAGATGGCCGTGAAATGTTTTGAGTTCTTTGTGAATGTGTGTTCTTTGCTATTACAGAGTGATTATGGAAACCTAAATCTCTCCAGAGACAACTCCTCTCTGCTGTGTAACCCTGCAGCCCTACAGTGCAGTACTGCCTTCCAGCAAGAACCCATGAGCTCTGCAGGGGCTTTCCAAGGCCTCAGGACTGAGACTCCTCAAGTTTGCTGTCTGAATATCTCTTGACTTGCTTGCAGCTCTGCTTAGCTTTGTTTAGCCTCCAGTTACCCAGGTGCCTATGGCTAATTCCCTCTACTTCTGTTTATCCTTGCATGGTACAATCATAGTTTTATATAGCTGGCAGTAGCAAGTGCTGGTGCTGTGTTAAATGAGATTTAAGACTCTAACACACCATATAGAACAAAGAAATAGAGGTGTGCCATGACAGCAGAGCATTTGAGAAGTGAAGATACAGAGTGCATCACAGAGGCTTAGAGAGATGAAGCAGTAAGAGATGGGCCACAGGCTTGGCACTGGAGACTCATCAGTTGTCAATTTTAGAAATATGGATCCCAGTCTGGACTAATCTAATTTTACAGCTAACAAATGGAACAAGGAATTAATATCTAACATACGTAAATAATACTATGTGTAGTAAATACATTCGTAAAATGAAGTCATAGACCAGGAAAGCAAAAGAAAGGTATAAAACTTCTTTAGAAAACATTTTTAAAACCCTCTTATCCCAAGTGCATATTAGGAAGGAAGAAGAATCCAATGCACATTCATCACAGTGAGTGACTTCAGGGGCTATGGTTCATGCTGTGATCCTCTCCAGTTGGTCCAGACTTCCTGAAGGTCCAGAGGAAAGTGGAAGGGTGAGCATATATCCGAGGAAAGGGGTAGAAAATTTTAAATGTATGCATGACAATTTTATTATTGCTATGATTGGTACTTTTACTTTACAGAAGTGTTCTAACTGCATTCCTAGTCTCCCTTCTCCTGCAATAATAACATCTACATTCTTGAATTTTAGATTAATTAATGATCCTTGAAGTAGACCATTACAATTTTTGTTGCAGTAACAATTTTTTGGCTTTATTTATGTATGTGTCATGCTTTTTCTTAGTCCACAAAGAATATTTTGAGCATAACAGTGTAATATTTCCTGCACAGAAGACAAAGAAATGTTTATTGGCAACTTGGGGGTGCCTAAGACAAGGTAGGCCAATGCTCTGAGCTCATTGCTCAGTACTGACACTGACTGCATGGCTACACTGGAGCTAGTACCCTTTAAAAGGCTACTAGGTCATATTTTCAATTTGTAAATTCTTTTGCAGACACTGTTTCCTGGAGAAACAAGATGTTTCCAGTCAAGAGCCCCTCTGGAAGGCCACAGCTGTTGCCCAGTTTGGGTAAGCCCCCACTCTTGCTGAGTCCTGCCTGTCCCATTTTTGGCCCAGGTCTGTGCCCTGGTTTATCTGGGTCATCCCTAACACTGACCATCAACCCTGGCCCATATCAGAGTAAAAGTCATAGCAGAAAAGGACAAATCTAACTTCAATCATGTGGGGAAAAGCAGACATGATAATAACCATGTCAATCCCTGTCTGTGGGAATGGGAGGGCAGAGATTTAACAGCCATAGGCGACACCTATCCTTGATCTCAGAAGGCAATGTGTTTTGTCTTCTCCCTGCCTCAAGAGCTGTTATCCACAACAGTAAAAATATGACTTTCTTACCAGTAAAGGCACCATGCTGAAGTCATGTTAGGATCACCAGAAAGAAATTTCAACCATGTCTGAAAGACTTGCACCTCCATTTCTGGAAATGATGTGTTTATATATTAAACTGAGATTAACTCTGAAAAGCACTACTGTGGAGCCATAAGCATCAGAGGACCAGGGAACAGCTTGAAATGTCAGGGAACAGTGGAAAAATCCTTACAGTTTTGGCAGAAGGAGATGGATGTGGGAAGAGAGGTTGTAATTACAGATACCATCTGATGGTAGTTTTACCAGGAAATAACTGTATATTTATATTTTTAAAGGCAGGTTTCCAGCCTAATAATACTACTCTTGCTGTCTGCTGAGAGTTGCTGTGCCCGTGAAAGACCCACACACTGAGCAATTTGCCATAAAGGGGGAACTGTGCTACCATGCAGAACTGAGAGCTTTACTCAAATGGATAAGCTCAGATTGCTGAAGCCACGTGGAAAGGAGCATGCACAGATGTTAGCAGGCACAGAATAAGGTTGCAATGGAATAACCCTTTATTTTATACTGCTTTTTCTGTTGTCTGAAATATCAGAACCATGATTTCAACTTATGAATGCCTGTGTCATTACACATGCATCCATACATTCATGTTCATTCTCCGTACTTTGAAAATAGCTACTCATGCAAAATAAACTCTCGTGCCTAATAATTATCACCAGAAGATGCACTATTCTCATAACTGACTGCTCACAATGAAATGTCCTGCAGCATATCCACTGCACAAATTTTCTATTTGTTTCCCTTCAAGTACACACAGTTTAAATCCTGTACTGGTTTACAGTTTCCTAGATTCAGAAGTTAATTACACCAATATATATGTTGCCATATCTTGTATGCACAGTGCTTTGAGAAGGTATCAGAATTAACAGCAGTATCTTCAGAGTCTGCTCTGGGTTAGTGGGTTTTGATGTATTTCTTAAAAAAAATCCATTTGCCTTGGGATTTGATGCAAAGGGCTAGAATACACACTGTCTAGGCTGAAATTAATCTGTGTCTATATTGATTTTAGAAAGGTTTTCTCTCTGAATTTCAGGTGCCGCATCCAGGAACCTCTTGAACACTTCCAGAGGTGGTGACCCCACCTGGATTGGAGGGAGTTCAACTTGTTCTGGGACACACAACAACAGCATAAGAGAGACTCCTTCCTGGGTCTCCAGAGTTGAGACTGTTACCTGCTGCCAGAAGCTGCTGAACCTGTGAAGGACTCATGCTCACAGTTTACAGAATAAACTCTTTATTAATATAATAGAAGATTTTGACATGTTAAAGTTCAAATATTGATGGTGATAATATCTGGCTGCAAAATAGGCAGGCAAGTTCTAATCACCAATAGAAGGTCCCAGTAATAATTCAGCAAGCATGAATTGCAATTCTTACCCAATAAGCATCCCTAAGGAGAAGACAGTTTCACCCTCCTGATGGATCCCAGAAGTTTATTATGGAGTTTTCTTTTACTTTTTCCCATTTTTAACTTACTTTTATACTGGTTTTGCATTTAAGGAGAGCTTGAATGACTTGTCATGCATCATGTTCATTCTGAAGTGATTGCATCTGGAAAGTGGGTAATCCCATTCAGGGAGTAGCATCTGCATATCACCCTATAATTTCTGTACTAACTTCTGCTAGAATGTAAATATTACTTCCCTGCTTTCTCTAATTTTACCCCCAGTCATTTTCCCACACCTCCTCTGATTAAATGTCCTATGTGGGATAGAATGCTGGACTGAAAAGTTGATATGCTATTCCTTAAAGATACAGCTGAGATATATGGGAATATGAAGAATGTAATGTTGAAAACAGATTATTCCTTACCATTCCGCTTCATTGCGTTGCTGAGCTAGCCTGTCTTTAAATTCGTAAAGGTTTGTACTAGCTGTGTGTCTCAGTGGATATCAAGGAGATGAGGGTTCAGTAGTGACCTGTTGCACATACGCACAACCAGGGTTCTGCTTTATTCTATTTTTTAAAAACAGCAGTTTTCCAGGGCCAAATACACAGATGAAGTATGTGTTCTTGAGCTGAAGGCAGTCTCAAAGATTGGGATGCTTCATCAACAATGCAGAAATCTCAGGCTCTGCTCAAGGAGCCCGATTTTGCTCTCCTGTGAGTCACTATAAGAAGGGGGCAAATCTGCTTCTGGGAAGGGAATTGAGTTTGAGGTTTATATAAACTGACTCCAGTTCCAGCAGAGTAGCTGTGAATGAGCAACATAACTGAATGACAATTTGCAGCTGTAAAGGGTCGTCCCACGTGCTTTGCATTGCACAGACCCTCTTACTCACATCATTGTTAAAACTGTAATAGGAAGGCCCAGTGCCAAGTCCTTCTTAATATACAAAGTGGAGGTTGATGTTTGGAGCAAGAGAGGGAGGTCAACCTACGGGCTGAACCCCAGTCTCTACCTCCTTACCAGTGTATGGAATGTGCCAGACACTCTTAATTGCTGATTTACTAAATGAAATGTAAAAATTTTTGATACTTCCACCAGGAATATATACTTGCAGTATTTTTCCTGTCAATATAAGTGTTTCTTGGAAATATCTTGGTTGCTGTAAATAGAACAAATACACCAAGACAAACAGATATAGCAGGTTAAGGGAGAGCCTAAGTATGTAATGCTTTTACTGTGAACTTTGCTGAAAAATAAAATGTGCACCTTTTTGTGACTAAATAAAAAAGGAAAATGTGAGGTCTTCACTAGTATTGCAGTCAATGTACTGAAAACATTTTAGTGGAACTCGAATCTTGCAGGGACTAGCAAATATTCTATACAAGCTGACCAGTTTCCTGTCTTAATAGACTGGCTGCTGTCCAAACTGAGGCTCCTCTGTGAAAATAGACAGTATTTTAAAGAGATTACTCAGCAAATTCTTCATTTTTTATAATTAAATTTTAATAATTAAATAAACAGTGTAGTCAAGAAACACCTTCCCAAATCTTTGCAGTGTTCATGTTACAATGGCAGACAAGAGTGTGTGAGGGAAAATTGCATTCACAGACACCAGCAATAACTAAACTGGGTTCCTGAATGTACAGTTATTTCAGCAGGAATTTACATTTTGTGTGTTGGCTCTAACTTTCTTCCCTAATAAAGGGAAAATCTTGAAGAGTTCTGTTGTTTATGAAACATGGATTTGACTTTGTATCCTGGACTGAGAATTTATGCATGATTTGGAAAGGGGCTGCACAGGAGTGGAGGAGGAAAGCAAAAGGACAAAAAGTGATTCAGAGGCAGACATTATTCAAAACCACAGTCAAGGACACAGTGATAGTAGGTTAGATATTAACAGGCTGCTGGATAACTTTATTGCTCCAAAATGCCTGTTAAGAAATCACAGTTTATTCTTGCCAGAAGTTACTTTCTTCCCACAAAGAATGTTTTCCTGAAACTTTTTCCTTACTTCATAATCACTGAAATAAGAAGAAATGAAAATAAAGAAGTAGGAACCTTCCCTTGTTGAGGTAGCTGGCAATATATCCAAACCCAAAAAGTTCAATGCTGAGGAACTGAGAATCTGAACCTGAATTTTTCAGATTAACGTTATGTAGCCAAAACCCCAATCTGAATGCTTCTTGAATTTTCACACTTTAAATCTCTTATAATGTGTTAAAGAATCACTTCAAATTAGATGTACGGAAAGATCATAATGCTCAGCTATATTGTGAGTTTGTTAGAGGAAATAATTTTCTATAAAGAGAGATACATTTCTGTACATCTTACATTAGACAATTGCTCGTTTTCTCCCTCATTAGCAAAGCCCTATTTTGCTACATAGATCAAATTGTTGCCTGTCCAACACATAGCTGTGTCATTTTAAGTAAATCCTCCTCTTAAATCTGAAAGATAAAGTGAATAAATTGCAAACATATTCATGATAGATTTTAAAACCTGGTATTTGTTCTGAAAGTCTTATTTCCAGGGCTAAAGTTATTACTAGAAAACTAGATATTTGGCATGTATTTGTAAGAGACATTACTAAATCAAAACAGCTCTGGCCAAACTTGAACACTGCATTAAATGACTTCTTGATGTACTCAAGTTGGCATAAGAAGGAATTCTTTTGGCTGGTTCCAGCATTAGCTGGGGGAAATGAAAACTGTATGCAAAGGGCAATATTATCTGTCCTTGCAGTCAGAGGTGCTCTGTTAACTCTCCTTTCCCTGCTCCTATGCCCAGGTAAAGCTGCCAAATATCACAGGGAGTACATCAGGTTACAGGGATCTTTCCACAAAGGGAATGAGCTGATAACTGTTATGAACTGAATGTGTTGTTGTGGGGTAAGGTGTGTTACCATGCAGATGGAAAGGCAGCTGTGGGGTGCCAGGGCAGGCAGCAGTGAAGAAAGCAGCCAAGCTGGGCCACAGACAGGAAAGTAGTAGGTCAGTGACAATCTGGTTCCAAAGCAGGCAAGCTGGAGTCAAGCAGCTCTGCAGGTCAGAATGGAGTCTGCCCAGCTTACGGGAACTGCTGGTCAAAACGGTGCCAGAAAGGAAATTTTTCCCTGCTGATATCAGCATTCTTCTCCCCATGAGGAGCCGGAATGGGACACAGGATGGGACAGCCAAGTTTGGGGGCAGCACAGTCCTGCAAAGGCAGCTGGTGGGTGCCTGTCACATATCTGCTCACACAACCAGGCTTCCAGGAGTGCTTCCAAATCATCCACAGAGTTGGTCTGAGCTGTTCAATGAGAAACAGGATGAGACTGCACAAACAAGTGCTAGCACAGTTGATTGTCTCTTTTGCATAAAAGCGTAAATAGAAAGAACAAATAATTTCTTTCCCCAGTTTCTTACTTTTAGTAATCAATAAGGGAAATTGACCTGCAGTATAAGACAAGCCACAGTTTTCTATCTCCAAAATATGCTCCAACAAGTCACAAAAGCCTGATACACAGGGATGGATTTGGATCCCAGGTTATGTTCCAAAGAAACAAAAGCTAAATACAATTTTTTCTATGTCTGTATGTTATCCCCAATGCCTTCCATAATAGCTCTAGAAAACAATGACATGCTAAAAGTGCCAAACTTGGCCAATCAATAATTTTACTCCAAGTGACATCAGTATAAATGAGGTACAGACAGGACTTAACCAAGTCTATCCTACCTGAATGCCAAGAACAATCTATCCTTGCATAAATGGGGCATATGCAGAATTCCTTTAAAAGAATAGAAGACCCCATTCATTCAGAAATATTCAATTCCTTGAAAATACTGATGTAGAACAGAGAATACACTGGAAATCAATACTCTCACAAATGTGTATTGGAAGGACAGAACTATAAGTCCAGGGACATGGTTTACTGATGCACATGGCAGTTCCACATTAGTGGTCAGATTCGGTGATCTTAAAGATGCTTCCCAAAGTAAATTATTCTATTTTGTTCTAATTATTTTCACCACAACTCTCTCAAAACAGCTCTAATGTGCTGAGAGCATCTGTGGCCAGAGATATGGAAAATGTCAATGGAGTCTTGACACTAACAGTTCTGCCAAAGATGAGTGATGGAAGGAGTGAGGAAGCCCAGTAAATTGGAAGGAATTCATTTATTTCCAGGCTTGGAATAAACTGGAGCTTTTCATCTTTATGAGTAACTGGCTGTTGGCGACCAATTTAAAGCTGATGGGTCAAGAGTGCTCTGGGATCAAATCTCACATGCAAGTGCAATCTCATTAAAACAGCTCAGCAGACCCAATGTATATCAGATTGTTCCTACTGAGCAAGGATAAAGGTAGTATTTCCTTGGCTCTTCTTCATTGTCTTCAAAATTAATCAAATCCTGCTTATGGTAGACAAACCCACTCAGCTGAGCAAAGAGCTATCCCTCTGAAACCACTAAAATCTTTCTGGCTGGCAAACATAGCTAACATAACATCTGGTATGAAAAAGAATCCGTCACATAAGCAAAGATGAGGCATGTCACTGCTCAGAGGCAGATGGGATCCATTTCCCCACAGACTGTGAAAGCTCTTTTTCAACAACATTTGATTGAGATCACGTTACATCAGACAAGATAAATGGTGACCTAGCAGCAGTGTCCCACTCCATCCCTGCTGCCAGCTCAGCGGGTGAAGTTGCAGCAGGACCACTCTAAGGAGAAAGGGCACGTGTGGACCCGTGTGTCCAGCTTGCAGAGCTGCTCCCTCCCCCTGCATCCAGACATAGAGCAGGATGCTGCTGACTCAGGGATCCACAAGCAGCTTTGCATGGCTTAGCTGGTGTTTGTATTCTAAATCTCTCCGCATCTGTTTTGCCCACACAGCAAGGCAGCAATAAATAACAATAGTAAAAATGATGAGCCATTAATCCATCCCGTTCCTGTGTTCCACAATGTGGAACAGGAGAAAGAACCTGGGAGAGCATGGTCACAGACCTGCAAATTGGCTTGGCAAGGGCACCAGTGTGCACTGAGGTTATCCCAGTGATGGGGAGGGTCAGTGGGTAATGACACTGCTCCCATAGTACACCAAATTAGTCAAAGATCAAACAAAGCCCTGATGTTCCATCTAATTCATACTCATTTAAAGAATGTTTCTCTGTGGTTTTGGAAATTAATGCAATGATCTGGGTTTTGAGGAAGGACATTGTAAAATGGCTCTTTTGAAGGACTTTATTGGTCAGTTTTTTATAATAGCACCCAGAAGAGTTATTAAATACAGAACTAAATACAGATGATTCAAAAAGAAGTTTGGCCAGTAATCAATAAATACTATCAGTTAACATTAAACAAAGGCTGATTTATGTACTTGTGCAATGCTCCAAACAAATGAATAGAAGTCAGAATACAGCTGCCTTTTAAATCCATGCCCCAGATAGGAGACAGACACAGGGGATTTTGTGATTTGATCATGCAGAATAATAGTCAGCTTTTGGCAATTGGATGATATGTTGTTGATTATCTGTACTATTTGTTGAATATTTGAGGTGTCCAGGGAGGGAAAAGTTTCCATGTAATTTATAATATGTATTGAATTGATATCAGAGAAAATACTTAAGAGAAACAAGACCAGCAAAGAGCACAAAGAGAAAATCATCATGATGAGGAATCTGGGCTTTCCATTTCAGAGCAGATTAGAAGTGTTTCTGCTCCATCAATTGAGAGTCTACAGAGGGAGATTTTAAAAGATGTGGGACACAGATTTATTTTTTTTTTCCCTGGAGCCACCCTTATCATACAAAAGGTCTGCAAGCACATTTAGTGTGTAACTTCAGAAACAATACCCCATTACATAAACCCAGATGTGCAGTGCAGTGGTACCTTTTCCAAGGCAGTGTTGTTCATCTTGGATAATCCACTGCTACACACAAGTATCTCTTAAGATTTGATTGCTCTTTGTGGCTACTCCAGGGTACAGCAGCTGCCAAAAGCACCCAGGAAGGCTGCTGTGCAGAGCCCCCTGTAGAATCTACACCCTCAGGCATCCTGCACATGGAGAGGGATGTTGTGGAAGGAGGGGGAGTGGGAAAAGGGAGGGTTCTTGTGTGTCTTACACCACTGCCACTGCAGCATCTCAATAGCAGCAGTGGGGTGGTGCATGGCTGCCCACTGGAAACTGGACAGAAAAAGGTGAGACAACGCTTGAGCACTAAATGAAGGGCAGAAGGAATTGGGGCATCTCCAAGGAGTTTGTATCAATTAATGTAAGGAATTAGAATATTGCATATCTTCAGTCTGAATTTTGTCTTAATTCCAATGACCAATGTCCATAGCAATAGGCTGCCAGGTGAAGTAATACAGATGCAAGAACGCGAGTGCTTTGAATCACACATCCTAAGTTCAATCTGTTAAGAGAGTCAGAGAAATGTTAGTTTCAGATTACTTTTGGTTACTGGGATGGAGTTTGTTCCCTTCACAGTAGCTTGTATGAGGCTGTGTCTTGGATTTGTGCTGAAAAGAGTGATGATAACACAGAGATGTTTTAGTTATTGCTAAGCAGTGCTCACACAGTGTGAAGGCCTTTTCTGCCCCTCACCCCACCCCCCCAGCCAAGAGACTTGGAGTGGGGGTGGGGGGACACAAGGAGTTGGGAGGGGACACAAGGAGTTGGGAGGGGACACAAGGAGTTGGGAGAGGACACAGCCAGGGCAGCTGCCCGCAAATAACTACAGGGGTATCCCATTCCATATGGTGGTGTGCTCAGCATACAAAGCTGGAGGAAGAAGGAAGAAAAGGGTGAAAAGTTCGGAGTGGTGGTGTTTGTTTTCCCAGGTCACAATCATGTATGTTGGAGCCCTGCTGTCCTGGGGGTGATTGGACACATTCCTGTCCATGGGAAGCCATGAATTACTTGTGCAGCTTTTTCTTTCCCTGTTAAATTGTCTGTATCTTAACCCATGAGTTTATTCAGTTTTACTCTTCCTGTCCTCTCACCCATCCCACTTGTGGGGAGAGTGAGCGAGTGGCTGGGTGGGGCTGAGTTACCAGCTGGGGTTCAACTGTGTCATCCTTTACAACAACTGTTTCAGAAGGTGAGAAAATAGGGCAAGGCTTTATGACACTTCTTCGCCTCTCAAAGTGTAATTGAGATTCTATCACAAGGCTGAAATTCTACAGTGGATGAATCCAAAGGATTTCATCCAGAAGAAAGATAAGTCACACTGTGTTGAAGTCCCACATGGAAACTCTCATTATTTTGGAAGAATGGAGCTTGACACCGTGTCTCCAGTTGAGCAGCTGCTTGTGAAGAATTGTACTCCTTCCCTGCCACACATATAATACTGATAAGATACCTATTCTTTAATCTTGGCTTCCCATTCTGACTTCTCTTCTTTCCATATTTAAGTGGAATTTCCCTTCCAATAGGAAATCAGCAGAAAACCTCTCAGCAGCTGGAAAAAATAATAAAAGAAGCAGACTACAACATTTGAATATATGGAAGAATAAACTCTCCTTGTACCTGTTAACAAAAAACTGGCCTTTCAATGGTCTTCACATCCTGTTTCTGTAACTTAAGTAGGAGATGAACAATACAACAACAGCTATACAAAGTATGTAAATTCTAGTTCAGAAAAGTGTCTCACATTTTGAGCTGGATAAAAGCCAAAAAATTCCGTTTTCTTCTGACTAAAATTCCAAAGCATTTTCCAGGCTGCTTGGTTTCAATATAATATACTTCTTTGAAAGGTATTCCAAAACACAATGAAAACACTACATTTTTACCATTTTTAAACAGTTCCTGCATACTCTGTTCCCTTTATAAAACCATTGTGTTGCAATTGTACATTTCAGAGTGGTGTTATTCCATGAAGTTGCTCCAGCAAACTATAAGCAAATCTTCTACCTCTCTTCTCATTGCTTCAAGTTACCCCAAAAATGTAGTTCTCTGCATTTAAAGGAGGTGGGAGGATGGGGTGAGAGTATTCTTAGAATTATTTTAATATTTTAGAAGTGTCTTTTCTTAGTAAATCTCAGTATATTTGAATATTCTGGATGGCTGAAATAAAAACACATCAAATGTATTTCTGCCAGACAAAGAAGCTGCTGCCTTGACAGCCTCAGAGGCAGGAAGATGAAAACTGCAATTGAATGCTCCCAGTTGGGCTCAGCACATCCAGTCTCCAACCAGAAATAAAGGAGCAAATCCCCATTGCAACTGCAAGAGCCACATGTGGTGCAGAGGCTGTCAGACCCTCTCCATGCCACAGCAGACAGCAGTTCCACAGACACTGAGGTGTGACGCTGAGCAGTGTGTAGCTGGTAGGAGTGATTTAAGGGCAATTTAGGAAAGTAGGCTAATGATTCACATCAATTCACTCACTGTGGTTGGTGTAGCTGGAGGGCCAGAACAGGGTTTTCCCCACTGTAGTGTAAATCCCAGACCAGCAACTAGCTAAAACAGGATGGTGCTTTACAGAGGGTTCCCATCAGAGGGCTCAGAGGGGCAAGCAGAAATACTTGAACAGGGAGGTTTGGCAGGACTGCACCCATGATGATAATACCTGCTGCTAATACAATGCTGACAGATTTCCATTTGCCAGTGTGGTTACATCTGTGGGTGTTTCGTCATTCACACCTTTGACATTTGGCTTGTGTTGATGGAAGAACAGAAAATAACTTAATCCCTGAAAGTATTTCAAAACAATAAAACAGCTGTCCATAAAACCAAAGTAGGTGTATCCCATTTCTAATCAAAATGTGCCTTGCCTTTACAGAGGGAATGCTCTAAAATGACTGAAGAGCACGAGTCCATACCACCCCCTGTTCCTGGCAGTGTGGCTGGCTGAGGCAAGAGGAGCTGATTGCTGGATGCAGTTTTGTTACCAGGACATCTCTCCACATTACAATGGTAAGCATGTAATCTACTTAGAGATTTCAGTGATCTCATACAGGATTTTAGATGGGCTGGGCTGTAGAGAGACTATGGCCCAGCAAAGTGTTTTCTTTAGCCTGTCTGATGGATTGCATGTTCCTGTGAGGTAATCCAGTTACAGTAAAACCCAGCTGGCTCAAATCTTTCCCTACTAATTAATTCAGTTAATATGTAAACGAGGAAGGTGAGATGGAGTAATGCTAGGAAGAAAAAAAAAAAAAAAGGTTCCACACCAGTGTTAACAGAAATAGCTAAATAACACTTGCCCAGTGACAGGTTTTATTCTGTTTGTAGAATTCACTTGCTTTTACAAAATTGCCTAAGCAGTAAATAAATGTTTTTTCCTGAGAACTTGGACTTTGGCAGGAAAGGGCACCATCTTGTAAATGGAACAAAATGAGTCAGTTTTTAGTGTTTGCTCCCAGAGAGCAGCCAGGCTGCACTGGCTGGCAGGAAGCCCAGGGGCCAGTTGCATTTTCACTCTGTGCAGTCAGATTTGCCCACCCCTAACAGGTCACATAGGAATGTTGCACTGTGGCACAAACCTTCATCCTGTTGTTTGACACTGAATGATTTCCTGTTTTCCCCATTAGACTCCAAATCAAATTTCATCATTTCACATTATTATTTGTCCTGAAGAAAGAGCTATGCTGAGAAGAAACAAATTTTAAAAAAAATATAAGGTATCAAGCGCTGGTCTGCAAGCTCACCCCTTTTCAAATCTAGGTTCACTACATCAGACAAAAATTTCCAAAATACATCACGCTGAGCTGGAAGCTGCCTGAAATTCCTGCACTGAAATCACTGAGAATAACACTGTACCTGAAATTCCAGCACTCCTCCAGGGTTTAGGTGTTTGCTCCAAGATTCATTTGTAATGCTGTAGTTGCCAAAGAAACAAGAACTCTTCCGAGGTAAAGCATTTAATGCAGAACTAAGTTCTTATGTGGAGAGATTTGCTCCTAAGCAGCATATGGATTGACAACCAGACCTTGCCTTAGAAAAGTTTGCTCCTCCAACGAAGAATTCAGTAGAAGATAAAAGAAATTTTTCTGGCATTCTTATTCTTGAGGTTATCTTCCTTTGAAAAATCAAATTAAATATATATCAGTATATTATACATTAGACACAGGATTCAAAGAAAATTCTAAGTAAGTTTGACAATGACACATAACTGGAGGTCAAAGAGGCCCTGCAGACAGACCTCAGCAATTGGAGGAATTGGCCATTGAACCAATGAAGCTCAACAGGGAAAAGTGCCAGATCCTGTACCTGGGCTGGGGCAGCCCTGGATGTACAGACAGACTGGGCAATGAGAGGCTGCAGAGCAGTGCCAGGGAAAGGGCCCTGGGCTCCTGGGCCATGGCAAGTTGAACATGAGCCAGCAGTGCCCTGGCCGCCAGGAGGGCCAAGCGTGTCCTGGGGACATCAGGGACAGCACGGCCAGCCGGGCAAGGGAGGGGATTGTCCCCTCTGCTCTGGGCTGGGGCAGCCTCACCTCCAGGGCTGGGGGCAGGGTTGGGTGCCACAGGGTGAGACATTAAACTACTAGAGAACATTCAGAGAAGGGCCATGAGGATGTTGGAGGTTCTGGAGGGGAGGCTTGATGAGGAGCAGCTGAGATCACTCAGTCTGTGCAGCCTGGAGCAGACTGAGAGGACATCTCATCGCAGCCTGCAACTTCCTTGTGAGGGGAAGAGGAGGAGCAGGTACTGATCTCTGCTCTGTGGGACTGGTGACAGGACTCAAGAGAATGGCCTGAAGTTGTATCAGGGGAGGTTTAGGCTGGATATTAGGAAAAGGTTCTTCACCCAAAGGGTGGCTGGGCACTGGCACAGGGTCCCCAGGAAAGTGGTCACAGCATCAAACCTGACAGAGTTCAAGAAGTGTTTGGATAATGCTCTCAGGACTTGAGGTGCTCTGTGTAGGGCCAGGATTCAATGATCCTTAAGAGTTCCTTCTAACTCAGCATGCTCTACAATTCTAGGACATTTTAGTGAATGAGAGATAAGGATAGCACAGTCAGTTGCTACACTTGGTTGAGAAGTGATGGATGTCTTCAACCAAGTAGCCTCAGTCCTTATTCAGTCACTTCTACTGACTTCCAAAACCAGAATCCTACAGTCTCTCTCCTGCTGATACTGTCTTCAGTAACAAAATATAAGCATGTGAGCCAGGTCCCTGATATTGTTATTCAGGTCTCCAGCTGGACCTACTGACAGTTCATGCACTCTTTACCAGGAAACCTGGCTGAACTGTCTGGGCAAAGGAAGAGATCTGTGACTAGTATATCCTTACATGCAGCTTGTGTGATCCACAGGTTTCCAGGAGGTTTGGAGGTTTCCAGGAAATATGAGCTTTATCATAAAGTAGAAGTTTTAAGAACTGGCCAATATGCAAGTGAGAGAGGATATAGTCTTCTAGTAATTGTTTTAGAGAGGTTTAACTCAAAAATTTTCATCTTTATTATGCCAATTACATTATGGAACACAAAATGATGCAGCAGAGGTACATGATGAGGGGTTAACATGATTTGATGAGTATGAATCTGAAATATACTTTTCAGGGTAATAGATGCTAAGAAAGCATTTGCTGAAGGTAAGGTAACCCAAGCCACATAATTTCTCTCATACAGACTCCATGTTCACTACCATTTCCACAAAAATGGGCAAACAAACAAAACCTTATTTTATACTAATGTTTGACCTGAAATAAGAAGAGTGGGTCCCACATTATGCCTTGCAAAGAACATTTTGCAACCCAACGAATCCCTAATCTTCTCAAATTTATGACAATCCTTATTCAAAAATATATTCAAGAAAAAAAATTAAATTTACCACAGAGGAACATTTAGGGGAAAAAAAGGCTTCTGTAGTCTGATCATTTTAGTTAAGGAAGAATCACTAACCATTTCTTTTCTATTAATCTGTGCAAAAACATTGTTTTCTTTTTTAAGGATTTTGCCGGTTCCAAGAATTTTTCTGTTTGCTTTAAATGTAGAAACATCAGAGCAGTGCATAAGTCAAACTCTCACTCTAAATCAAGTAATTGTAAAAGGAAAAGACCCCTATGTGAGTTCAGGTACTCATCTCTTGCTGGCAAAGGAGGTACTTGTTCCCAGGAAGTGGCAACACAAGGTCTGATCCAATGAATTTAACCTCTAATTTACTTCAAAACTTATTATTTTCCTTTTAAATTAAGGTGTTCTGTTTTCTGAACCCTAGATTCACTGAGCATTGAGATTACTGCATCCTGCTAGTTAAACTTTCTACCCCTGCTGTTCAGGGTCCAGCCCCTCTGAATCCACCTTCCCTCCATCACAGCTCCTGGCACAGCCCTACTGCTCTGTGCAGAGCAAATTCCCAGCTGCAGTACCATTGCCAGCTCAACACCCTAGGTTTAACCTGGCAAACTCACCTGGCAGTGGAGAGATAACAGCTGTGATTTAAATCAAACCATCACTCTCCTCATCCTGCCTTGCTTTCCTCCTGAAATTGTCTCTGCACCAAAGATGACAAAATATTGGCACGTATTAGACAGCTGGCATGCATAATCCATCCATTTTCCTGCAGTCTGATTCTGTATGTCTACAGGACCAAAATGAAGATAGAACCATTACATATGCTAGACCTACACTGTCTCTACCTAGCCACAACAATGTCACAGTGACATGTGCTTTAGCTCCTTAGTGACATGTGCACCTGGGGCAGAAGGAGTGTGTTTCCTTTGGGCACATGTCAAAATGTGTCACCACCTCTCCACTGCCTTGGTTACCCACAAAAATGGGCTCAAACATGAACAGGACATAGTCATTTATATTTCCGACTTTGCCTTGTGCCCTTCCAACTTTTGGGCAAATTCACTTAATGTAATTTCAGAGGAGGAAAAAAGAATTTCAGCTCTTTATTATGGGCTTGTATGGAGCCATGTACAAGAGCATCTCAGTACATGTACTGGAGCATCTCAGTGCTGCTGCACTATGAGCAAAGAGGGATTAATTAATGGGCTTGGAACATGGCTATGAACAAAACAGCAGTGTGGTTTTGGAAACACTGTCAACAAGAGAAAAACACAAATAATCAAGCAAAACCTTTTCCTGCTGTGAGGCATTTATTCACATCGCAAAAACACCAGGGTCTTGAATTCATTATACAAAATGCTTCCCCTTGACAGCCAACTGAGCAGGCTGTCCTTTCAATTTAATCATGTGGGAGTGAGGGAGACAGAGGTCTTCAGTGGTTCCATCACTCTCCTTTGTGGTTTGTGTTTTAAGGAGAGATGGAGGGAGAACCAAATATAGCTGAGAGGATTGTCCCAAGATCTGTAGTCTCCAGAGGCTAGTTGAAAAAGACTGTAACAGCCCAGCCAGCATCACAAGACTTTACATATTGCCACTTTTTTTTTTTCTGTTTTCTGAATTCCCATGCTGTTCAATCAGTTCCCCGCTAAGAATTTTAGCAACGGAATATAGGATGTCCTTCCTAATGGTGAATATATAAGTTGTGAATGCAGCCAAAAAATAAGGATCACATTTCACTAAAATACAGATAAAATGAGTTTGACATTCAAATTTTACAGCCCACAAGCATAGTTTTTTATGCAGGAAGCAATGAAATAAGTACCTATAAAGACTCTGAACTGTAAACTTCCCTTGTAATTATTACTTTTAATTGGAAATAAGTTTCCTAGATGTAGTATTAAATAGCAAAAAGAATGAAAAGTAGGGACCCAAGAAGCCTGAAATTAATAAATCTCTGCTACAGAGCAACTAAATCCATAAGGCAGCTTTGCCAAGATATAGCCTACTGTAAGATATTACTGCTTTGTCCAATAATATCTTTTTAACACCTTCAGAGTGAGACGTGCTATTTACTCACATAGTGATTTATTACACACCATAACAGTTCTTAGTGTTATGGGAAATATTTGCGTGCATCTGACAAGATTTTAATTTATAACAATACCCAATAAAACTTTTCAAGATTCAACACAACTGAGTTACTTCAATTTGAATATGAGAAAAAGTTACTTATCGAGCTTCACAGATTTAAAAGACTTCAAAAGAATATTTGGAGTTAAGAAGTAAGAAAGAGGAGAAAAAAGATGAAAATTAGAATATATTATTAACTACAAGAATTCTACCATTTATAAAAATGACCTTACAAAAAAATTAAAAGATCGATCTAAAATGCAACATAACTTATATCAAAGTTATATTACTAGTTCATAATTAAGGAAAGAACTGGCATACTCAGTAGATTCACATTCAGCTAGGCAATACCAGCATGCTATGTCACTTCCTTGTAGTAACAGCCTCATTACTCTCTTCACCAGTTAATTACATAAAAACCCTCCCATCTTTCATAATGTTTTTACAGAAGAAGCCAAGTCTAAAGATAGACTTGGCTATCTTTAGATGTTTGACCTGTCGCAGCAATTATATGGTCCTTTTTCATTATTGAAGGAACTATTAACTCCTTGTTTGCCTCCTTAACTATTATACTAAACCTTCATGAATAATAGATGTTAAGTAAAAATAAGAGTTCATGTGTGTGACTAACTTGGCTGAAACATCCATATAGTAATCTTACTAAAAATACTGAAACTTTTAGGTAATTGCAGAGTTGGCTTGAGATCCAGAACTAAAAAATTAGTCATAGATTTATGAAAATACTCCACCACCCTTAGGGAAAACAGAGAAAAAAACACATGATTTTTATTTAAAAGGTTTTCTATCCTTGCCCTTTTCCTACACAAGACTACATTGCTTTTAGTGTCAGAATAATCTTCCTAGTTCCTATAGCTTGTATTTTTTCATGAGTATTATTTGTTATTTTTCTTGTGACTATCTCTCTGGACCTGGCAGCTCCTGTTCTTTTGTGTCAGTCATTCCTGTGTACATTATATCCACAGGAGTTCTTCAGTTTCTGACCTTCTGTTATGACCTGAGGGGCAGCCTCAAGTCAGCTCCAGTCCCCCAGCTATTAATTTGTTAAAATGTGCTCACATGTTAAAGCCTTCAAAATCTTCTGGATGTGTTACTGGAGGAAATTTGGTTAAGAGTAGTAGCAGTAAAACTTGCTGCTGTTTCAAGATACAAGAGCTGCCCACTGCAAAAGTTGCCCCTTTCACTTTTGGACGAGACTTTTTGCTGCTGGCCATGGAAGCAGAGCTCGAGCTGGGGCAGGAAAGCCCCACAGGGTGGTTGGTACCACCTGTCACAGCAGGGAAGATGTGGCTGCTTCTACACTGAGGCTGAAAATTGTGGTCAGAGTGAGCAATTCTGTCACAAGGACAGAGAGACACAGAGAGAGAGAGAGAAAGCCCATCAAAATTTATAGCTAACTCTGTTTTTAAAGAATAAAATACATGCAGTGTTTGTATTTTGTACATATGTGATTTTCCTAAGCACAACTAATTTGGGTGTTTTTCCACTTGGGCATCTAACAGGTTTATAGATATGACAGTAAATGCCCTTGTCTGTATAATAGCTAAAAAATATTGTAGAGTTACTTTCTAGACAATGTGTTCTGCAAGCAATACCTGAGACTAGAAGGCACCTCTGGCAATTGTCCTGTCCAACCCCTTGCTCTAGGCAAGGTCACAGTTTGTCCAGGACTCTGTTCAGACAGGCTTCGAGTACCTCCAAAGGGGAGACTCCACCACATCTCTCAGTAACTTGTTGCAGAGCTTGACCACCTTCTGCTTAAGAGAGTTGTTTTCTTGTATTCAAATGGAAATTTACACATTTTATTTCCTGCCTGTTGCCTCTTGTCTTTCACTGAGCTTCACTGAGAAGAGACAGGAATCCGCTCCTTGATTCCCCTATCAGATTTTTATCCACACCCATAAAATCCCTCCTGAGTCTGCTGCAGGCTGAACAGCCCCAGCTCTGTCAGCCTTGCCTTGTTCATCAGGTGTTCTAGTTCTTTAATCACCTTCATGGTCCTCTGCTGGACTCCCTCCTGTAGGACTGTTCATGCCTTTCTGGTGCCCAGGAGCCCCAGGGTGCACACAGCAGTCCAGATGTGACCTCTCACCAAACTCTGGCCTACAGCAAGAACTGTATTCTTCAGATACAGTTCCAGGTCTCATAAGGAGGTCAGTCTGAATGGCAGGATACAGATTTCGTGTTATTAAACTGATTTTAAGTCTCAGAGCTGCAAAAACAAACCACATAAGCCCTTGGCCGTTGTTAGGAGGTGAGTCAAGGGCTGTGCTGATCTGCCAAAGGCAGGAGGGCCAGGCGTCAGTCTGAGGCTGTGCTGACCAGCCCTGGCTCACAGCTCTGCCCAGGCTCCTCCAGAGCACGGCCTGGACACCAGCAGGGAGGCGGCTGACCACAAGGACCACTCCCAAAAGACAAGTTAAACGGGACTTGAGAGACACAAGACAATTGTGTTCGCTCTTCAGTGGGGAACTCTATTGTTCGAGAACCACTGGCATTACAATTCATAGCACTGCTGGAATACTTGCTCACATCCAGTCTTTGCCAGTTTCAATTTGGAAGCAGAGGGGAACCTTAAAAACGGCCAAACTGGTGTTACAGAATCTGATATGAACTGTCAAACACACCTGTCAGGGAAGGAGGAAAGGAGATTATGCTTCTTAGTCTAGATATGGTTATCATAACTCTCACATCTAGTATTTTTGTACTAGATTTACACTAGAAAATTTAAAACTCAATGAGATTAAATTTTAATTAATTGCTAATTGTTAATGACTGGTTTATAACCGATAACAGTTATTCTCAAAGAAAAATTAAAATTAGATTCATCATTATTCTTTTTGTATGCATATGCATTTACCCAAAGTTTAGGATAAAGTCATCTGAGATATTTTTAGAACAATGTGTCTTAAGAATGTATGACAGGCATGGCATACAGCTTATAAAAAATCTTTCATCCAGCTCTTGGTTTTTCAATATGTTATTTGATACTGAGAGGCTGGAATCAAAATAGTGCTGTTTGTAACTCCATCCACAAGATGCAACATTTGCAAATTCCATTTTCTGACTGTGCTTTCAGATAGTAGCTCAGCTCTGGTTATCACATCCCACACCCCAAACAAAACCATTGCTTTCTACCATTGCATTTGGAAAGGCTGGAAGAAGCGTTAATAGCATCAGGACTCAGCAAAAACAGCAGGTATGAAGTGAATTAAACTGGGAGCATTCTGGTGAACACGTATGTTGTTGAGGAAGGGAAGTGAGAAACCTTCTTCCTGATCCCTGCAGGGAGGGAGGGGTTATTTTTGTAACTAAACCCCACAGTTTACAGAACTGCCATTTCTTTTAACTCGACTGCTGTATGAGCCAACAATTTGAAGGCTCAAGTTTCAAAGAGTACCTCTGTTAGCAAGCTCCTCATCCAACGGAGTGGTGATTTTGAATCTTCAAAGACACAGATTCAATACAGAGAAACATTTTACTGGCATTTCAAAGAAAGTTGGGCCTCACTATGGTGTAAATGCATGTAGAAAAAACAGGAAGGGCAGTGCTTCCCAACTTGGCAGTTTTCAAGATAACAAGTGCATTCTAAGTGGAGATCTCCATGAATAAACATCTTTTCTACATCTAGAGAAGAAACTGCTTACCGCCCAGCCCGGGAGCCAGGAGATTGATTGAATCAATCCTTCTTTCTGTATTGTACCTCTACCCTTTCAGAGAAGACAGCAGGGCACCATTCGGGCTGGCAGCATTTCTCTTCTCTTTTTACTTGTTTGCATTCCGGAACACAACTGCAAGCTCCTGCTTTAAACACGTTCAACCCACGGAGCAATCACTAAGGTCCCATCACTGTCATCCCGGGGATAGCCAGTCAAAATAACTCACACATCAAACAGTCCTCTCAAAATCATGGCGTCTTAATCATCTCCAATTAAATGGCCATGAAGAGGAGGAGGCATGGGCATCCTTCCAACAAAGAGAAAGGTCACTCTGTGGGACCGTGCCTGTTGCATCACTTGGCCAGCAAGGACCAAAAATGTGAGTGGGTCCAGCTATCAGAAGTTCAGTTTTGCTCATAAGAAAAATTCCCTGAATTGTTTGCATTCACATAAGCAACAGTATTTTAGAAAACAGAATATTAGGAGTTGGAAGAGACCTTAAAGATCATCTAGCTCCAACTCCCCCTGTCATGGGAGGGACCCATGCTTCCCATTAGACCACACTGCTCAACTCCTAATCCAAGCTGGCCTTGTCACTGCAAGGGATGGGGCATCCACAGCTCCTCTGGGCAACCCATTCCAGTGTCTCACTACCCTCACAGTAAAGAATTTATTCCTATACTCAGCCTAAATTTCTGCACTTTCAGTTTGTGCCCATTACTCCATGTTCTATCCTCAAATGACCTAAATCCCAAGGCAACACTCAAGAAAGGCACCACATGGTGTTAAAAATGAACGGTCAGCTGGCTCAGGGAGCTGAGCAAACACACACATTTGCACTGGAACTTCATATCAGATGTACCCAGCCAGTAAAAAGCCTCTGATGATTTCATTTGAAACAGGACACAGACAAGCACAACAGGCACACATACAAAATTTATAACCGGAGCATCTGAAGAGTGACAAATCCCAAGGAAACAGAGAATATGAGGCAAATTTCTGTGAGCTAGTAATGAAGGAGGTTTAGGAAATAGCAGTAGGAAATGAAAAATAAAGATGAAGGGGTATAGTGAAAATTAAGAAAGTTTGCAAGAATGAGAGCTGAAATCCTGCCTTTCCTGCAGGCCAGAGGACTTAGGTCATTGACTCCAGCTGAGCCAAGGAGTTCATTGAGAGAGCACTGTTAGGAGTCCAGGCAAGGTTTCATGTAAAATTGAAAGGCTTAGTGTGTTAAAAGCCCCAAGGAGAGAAAGAGCATTTTAAGACAGAGCAAAGTTCAGCTGTGCTGAGGTTTTTAGGACTAAGAATATAAAAATCTATTACTGACTTCATCTCTATGATCTGCTGACACACTAGAGGGAACTGAGAAAGAAGATCCCTGGATAATTTTGTTTTCCTGGGAACAACACCCAACCAGTGTGTGCTAACATATTTGTATCCTGAATGAAGAGTTGGGAAAAGCAGTGATTTGTATATTTCTGAAGGGCAGGTTGGTGGTTGCATTAGCAAGAAGCAGCCTGGGGAGCAACATAACAACTCTGTTGTGTCTGTGTGGTGTCTGGCTGTGCTCTGCTTTGACACATTTGCACAAGCAGCTACAAAGGGGTGAACTGGGGGATTAGACCAAGGGTAAAACTTTTGTGGGTCACTGGGAGTGACACCACTGGCACTGGGGAAGGGCTGGAGTGTCATGAGCAGCTGTGGCTGATGCACTTGATTTATGGATGATGAAGAGCACTGACACATTTTTGTGCAGCCACCAATCTGCAGCAGAAGGAGAGAAAATTCAGAAGGATCTCATACCGATGAAGATATTTTCCTATATATTTCACAGATTTATGAACAAAACAAAAAATCAAACAAAATCACTGGAAGCCTGGCTAACATGCTGGACTTGAAAAGTTTAACATGTGAGCATTTTACACCTTTCTTTCAGTGTAAAATATGATTTCTGCAAATCTTTGACCTTTATTTTGCTAAGCCAATTTCCTCAGAAAAGAGATGAAGATTTTTCAGTATTTTGCAAATCAGCCAGCAAGGATTCTGAAAATATTTTGAAAGTTCCCTTCCCTTCCCTTCCCTTCCCTTCCCTTCCCTTCCCTTCCCTTCCCTTCCCTTCCCTTCCCTTCCCTTCCCTTCCCTTCCCTTCCCTTCCCTTCCCTTCCCTTCCCTTCCCTTCCCTTCCCTTCCCTTCCCTTCCCTTTTTCTTCTCTTCACTTTTTCTTCCTTGTTAGGGAGGATAAAAGAAAAACCTAATAATCTACTTGAACTATGTGGAGTAAAATAACATCAGAAGGAAGTTAATCATTCATATTCTTATACCCCTAAAAAGAGTCAAAACAAGTAAAAAGGTAAATGACTTATAAGAAGATGCCAGTGAGAAACATGTTTGAGCAATAAGAAGATCTGATCAGGAAAAAATATATGTTCAAAGTATTACAATGATATAATAAGAAGATAATAATAAAAATGATAGCAACAACAGAAAACTTCTTCACAATAACATAAATTATTTGCCGGATACACATCATGGCTTTTGTTAGATTCACATACTGTGTTGTGGTGCAGACAATGTAATTTTTACTTCAAAAATTTTATGACACATAATAAATATTGTATTACTTATCAGATAGATTACATGCACTCTGATTCTTTTCATAATTCTCATGCCAGAATTTTACAACAGATTATTTTCCACTCTATTGATCACAGTATCTCTGATGCATTATGGAAAATTAATTCACATTATGAAGTTACTGTGGTTTGGCTTAAAGTAAAAAAAGTGGGGGGTTATGACATCTATAAAACATTTTCCTTTCTGTTTAACATAAAATTTTACTGGAAGTTGCACTGAAGGAAAAGTTTCCCAAGCTAACATAGTGGTTGGCATGTGATTTATACACAAATTGACGCAGAAAGATTGTTCCTTCTGTGAAAGGTGTGGCTCAAAGAAGAAATTATAAAAGTTTCAGGAAATCTCAGAGCTTTATAAAGAACCTTTATAAATCTTTACACATCCGACATGACTAAAAATAGCATTTTCCTTCTTCTGCCTGTACTCTACCTTTTGTTCTTGGAGCCGCCTCTTTGTCAGAGCAGCCCACCAGGCACGTCTTGGTAGGCAGCAGTGGGGGAACTCAAAAACTGTAGCCAGGCTGGGACTTGGGACAGACTTAACTGGGATAGAGTTTGGAAGAAAGTTTGGGGGAAAGAGAGCTGAGTGGTGCAGCCTTGCTTCAGGGGTGGGAGACACTGCAGAATGACAGTCTGTGTGATCCAGGAACACTTCTGGGTGAAGTGAAAGCTAATCAAATGGTCTGAAAAATGCACACTGGACCCCATCTGAGGCAGGGATTGGCACATTGGAGCATTGTTTGTCTCTCATCATGATCTTCTTTCTAGCTCTTGGAAGCACAGCAACCTCAAAAATGATTTCTCTCAAACTTCCCAGTATTACAAGTTAATTTAAACCCATTAGAATATTCAGAATGTTACATTGTTATTGCAAATCCAATGTGCAAATTTAATTACAGTAATACCACTAATATAGAGACAACTTGTCTCCAAAAGCATTAAAAATTGCATATTAAAATAAGAGGCTTTTAAATCCAGCATAAGCAGCTGAAAACAAGTATCCTAGCACTATTCCCTCCCTTCCCATTCATGGTGACAGTGCAATGCCCATCCTTCCTGCTCTTGCTCTAATGGCTTCCAGCAGTTTGTTGGCTTCCTAATAAACTGCATGGAGCTCCTCCTGGGTCTTGAGGTGGCCTGCTTGTTCCATGGATATCTCTGAGGCTTGTCACTGCCTTGCTGTGACCCAAAAAGGTCTCTGCCACTGCTGCAGTGGATCCTGGGTTCCCCCAGCTGAGCACGTCTCAAAGCATGCTTTGCTTCCTCTTCGTGATTTTATCTGAATTTATGAAGTAGAGCTAAAACTGGGCAAACAGAGCAGCCAGATGCCCTGCTGCTCAGCCACACCCTCTGAATGAAAGCTACCATATGTTACATACACATAAAAACGGTTATGATTTTTCATTTATTGTGTTTATCCTGTGTGGTGTATTTCCAGTGTGCCAAGTCCCAAAGGAAATAATATGGCTGAAACCAAGCAACCCTGACAGCAAGCTCAAACCAAGAAAAAAAAATTATTTTTTTTTTTAGAAAAAGAAGCCACCCACTTACTACTCAGAGAATATTTCTGAAATGGTGACATCACACTGAGTTCTTGGTCATAATCTTCAAGGAGGATACCTACACCAACATCCTGAGAATGAAATCATTATGGAAAAATTAAGGACTTAGTAAAGACATTTGAAAGACCCACTATGACATCTCTGATCTTCTGTCCCTGCTGTACAGGGCTCCCTCCTTGTACTCCTCAGGATGCAACTGCACATTTATCTACTCAGTCTAATTAAACACCTTTAAAGCAGTGTTGCAGAGCCTGCATTTATTCTGTATTTACCTACAGCTCAAAAGCTTTTCCTTGTGCCTCATGGCTGTTTGAGGCTATGGGCCTGTGAGCAGCAAGACTGATGTCGCAGGTTGATGGTTAGGGAAGAGCTTGTTGCACCCTCCCTGATCTTGGCCCAGGGCTCTGGCTCTCCTTGGACCTTTCCATAAGTTGATTAAACCATACAAAGAGATTTTCTTTTTTTCTTAAACTGGCAAACTACCTTAAACTGTTTCAGGCATTAAGTTGCTGTACTAGCACTGGTTTTTATTCTCCCTCCATCTTAAATATCTTACTATAAACCTTTTGAGTTTAAATATTGCATCAGCAGTGGGTAAATAGAGCAGCTCTTTGGTGCTGGCAGGGGACCAGGATGAGGTCAGATTTGTACAGTAACAAAACCTGACAGAATTTAGAAGATGATTTAACAGTGGCAACTCTATAACCACTGATGGGGACTGACTGCATGCAAAAGCAGCTGTACCATAGGAGTCAGGACATCTATTTTATTGCTCTTTGGCATACCCATTCTTCAGCTCTTTATGCATCGCCATTTCTACAGGAGATTATTTCAGAATAAATGCTCTGACTGGAACTAACCATGTGACTGATGTTGCCCCATTCAGGACTTAACAGAAAAATACTTTCTACTATAAGGGATGATGTGAAATCTGATTTCAAATTGTCCTCTACTCAGATACACACCATGAAAAGAATTCTACAGTTAAGGTCTTGTCTCTGTTTTTCTCTCACAGGGTGATCCTGCTTTGGCTACATTTTAGGGTCCAGCTCTAACAACACCATTCACAGTTTCAGTAAAAACTCCCACCCTTTGCATCTCCTACTCCTGCTGGCCCAACAGGCAAGCACAGTGCTGACATTGCACTTTGCACTTCCTAGCAGCCTTGTGATTTCAGTTTTATTTTTCCCTTGTTCAGGAAAAAGTGGGGGGTTTTTTCCATGGTTTGGGATACTCCAATCCCTCCCAACCCCCAGTTTCTCTAGGAGCCACGGTGGGCATACTGTCAGTAGGTGTGTACAGGCCTCCAGATATTTTCAACCAAAGTCCCAGCAGAGAATTGAGCCTTGAAGCTGGCAGCAGGCAGAACAGTGTGACTCACTGTGAAAGGACAGGAGCACGAGGGCAGTTTAAAATAGTTTGTTTCTCTCAAGACTGAGGCCAGCTGTGGTTTCAACCTGAAAAAGACATGTGAACAGATCTTGTTCAGTTTGGATTCTGGGTCTGCATACTGCATGTTTATTTGCTACTTCTCTCTCTCCCAGGCTACATGCTTTTCTATCCTTTTCCTGGATCTTTCCTTTTTCTCCATTCTCTGTTTCCTTTTAGGCCTGTGTTGGTGCAATGGTTGTGCCTGTATTCCTGGTGATGTGACCCAGCTGCATCCCAAGCCTCCTCCTGGGCAAGATGAAGGTGTGTCCTCCCCCTTACCCTAGAAGAGAATTATGCTGTGGTCTCTCAGGTGAACCCATGGGGACTCCAGCAAGGATGAGGACTGCAGGGTGTGCTGTATGGACCTAAGTCCTTGTTGGCTAAAATGTTTTCTGATTACAAAAGGAAGTGGCTTCTGTATGAATCACTGTGTCTGTTCTGAAGCATTTTCCCACAGAGGCAGCAGTTGGTAGTTCATCTTGTGTTAAGTGTTATATTTTCTGTTTAATTATTTAGATGTAACTAAAAAAAAAAAAAAAAAAAAAAAAAAAAAAAAAAAATCCACTGTAAACAAGGTTGAGAAACAGCATCTTAAAGTTTGTTACTGTATTTATAGAAGTCAGTCAAGCATGCACTGGTAAAATAATAACTGTTTGCTCTGTACATAATCTTCTTATTTTGGATTACATCAGCACTTGCACACATACAATTAAAGTACCTGACACACCACAGCTAAAATTCTGCCAAATGCTGAACCCACCCAGGCTCAGATATGTGAGCTATACTCAGGCCTCTCCCAACTTCTGTTTACCTGATGTTTCAGGCTGATCTAACTACAAAATGTTCAAACTGCAGCAAAATCAGGATGACTGCTTCCTATGCTGGCTGGGGTAAAACCAGTTTATTATGCAATACACTTGGCTCAAACCCAGAGAAAGGTTTTTAGGAAATTGCACTGTAAACCATGGCATGGAGGTTAGTTTTCAGTGAAGAGCAGGGCTACAGCAAGGCAAAGGACTTTGGAAAAGCAGAGGATGTAATCCATAGGTAGATTCTTGCCACTGGAGGCAGAAAGTGACTGTCTAAAACTGGCTAAAACCCAGGCAGAGGTTCGAGGTGGAGAGATTAAATGGTGCCTGGAGTTCTCAGTCACAATTTCAGAGTGAACTAAGCACAAAATGCTATGGGTCTGGTGAGGTGAAACATCTGCCTCCCTGCACTGCTGTCCTGTGGCAAAGCATGTGGGGCTGGACACAGTCACCTCAGTGAGCTGCCCCACTGCCTCCAGCATGGTCCTTCAGGAGCAGGCATCAGGGCTATGGACAGCTCTGTTCTCCCGAAAATCAAGAATGCTAGCAGGATGAAAAGGGAACATGTTTTTTACTCCCTGTACCATCTGTTTCACAGCAAAAAGCGCCTCTGTGAATGTAGATCAAGCAAGTGGGTTTATGACTCCCAATGATGTGTTGTTATGTAGCAGTGCTCTTCTCATTCTTCCCTGGATTTCTGACACCCTAATAACTTCTTGCTCTTACTTGCCTGGGCCTCTAGTGGAACTTAAGTGCTTGTAGTGCAATTTGTGAACAGGAAGAGGATCTCCTGTGTAATGGAATTTAAGTGTTGTAGGGCTTGGCTGAGTCAGGGCTAGCTCCAGAGTAAGTCAGTAAGATCAGTTCTTCCAGGGTCAGTAACAGAGAGAATGGAGAGAAGAACCAGGCCCACACTTTTTATGGATCTTTTCCTTTTGGCTGAATCTGTTAATGCCAGCAAAATGTGGGGTACTTCAAAAAACCAAAGCCACTATTGTCAACATTATTTAAGGGATAGCAGAAGCCAGGACAGGGGATCACCATTAAGCAACATCCTATCTTGAAAAACAGTGCATAACAAGGCAGCCTATGATATTGATCCTGGCTTTCTTTCAGAACTTTGAAAATGTTATAAATGCTGACCTTATAAGTGTCATTCTATGATGTGAGGGAAAGAAGAATTTGAAACTGAAGTTTACAGCCTTGTACTTTCAGCAAGTCATACTGTTGATCACATAAGCATCAAACATTTATGTTTTATTTATAAATAAGCCAAGACTTTTCCAGCTCACTTCCTGGTAAAAAGGCAGCATTCAAACCACAGAAATCCTTTGTGTCATGTGTACTGCTCATTATTCTGGGAAACTCTGAGAGATGCCTATTGTATACTGAATTCTTTGTTTCAAGCTTCCAGAGGTCCTCCTGGGATGCTTCCCCACAAAGTTACTGTGGCTGTGTTTAACAAGCACTTGAAACCCAGAGCATGTACTTGAGGAAAAATGAGAATATGTAGCAGCATGTTAAGTACTATAGAAAATTGCAGCCTGGCTCAAAGCTGAGGGAAGGGAATTTCTGCCATTGTCAGCAGGAAACTTCTGGAGATCTGAAATAATTAGAGGAATCATAGAAATCTAAGTATGATTTAAGAATGTACATACTTTTCCATTTCAATATTGAGTACCTGTAAATAGTTTCATTTCAGAGATTCTAGATATTTCAGAGTTCTAGAAATACATATTTATTTGAGAATTGCTGGCAAATAGTAGTGAAATACTGCTTGCTTTGGTGTGATGCAAAATTCTGCCTGTTTAATTACCAAGTTATTTTTGTGAATGCCAAGCAGCCAGCTTCAGAAAATACTGTTTAACATCCATTGTGACATTAAATTTATGCTCCTTAAGAACAAGAGGAAATACAGAGAAGTTTTATAGAGAGACTCACTGTGTGAAACACCCACAGCAGCACAATCCATGAAAAATTCTGACCTTCATTTCAGCATTCACTTATCAGTTGGCCTGGAAATCACTGAGGCCTTTGTACATCTTTTTGTTCTGTCTTCAGGCAATACCCTCACGTTAAGCAGAAGAGTCCGTATCTTGTCTGTGGTTGTCTAGAAATCTCACTGTACAATTTGCTCAGGTTCAGAAGCAAACACCAGTGACTGCATATGATAATTGCTGTGCCTGCAGTCTTTTATTGACTCATTTTAACAGCAGGAATTGCATCATTTGTAAAGACCAGTGACTTTTCCCTCCTTTTGGAATTCTCATTAAGAGTTCAATGACTTAGAGTCCACCACTTTCACAACTCCCACAAATGCATTAACACTGTATTTATAATGTGTTACACAGGGAAATTATGAGACTGTTTCTAGATTGGCAATGGAAACATTTGTCACAGAATTGCAGTATGATCTGGGGACCAATCTGGAACATCAGCTCCAGCAAACCAGCCACCTCAACATCTTGTCAATAGATCCAAGCTATTTGAGCCTGATTTAATTCTGTCTTCTGCTACTTCATTGCCATGACTTTGCTTTTCCACCAAGATTCATGCGCTGATTGTTTCTTTCTGCAGTACATGACACACAGATGCTCACATTTTTCTCCTCTTGATGATGTTTCTATGTGAAGCAAGAAACACTGAAGGTTTTCAAGCACATTTCTTTGATATTTAATTTCCACCACTGCAGAAATTAATATAGGACACTGTTACAAAGTCTTGTGCTTTCCAAAAGATATTGTGCAAGGATGTAGAGTTGGGTAACAAGATGAAGTAAACTTATGCGATGAGTGTTTAGCTTCCTCCTCAATGGCCTTTACAGTTCCTTTACAGTATTTTGGAGCATTACTGAAATGTACATTATGAAGAGAGAATGATGATATGTAGTTTCATTTACTGGATTTAGCTGTACATCTTTTTTGCGTCTAGAGATTTTTGTTACTCAGTAAAAAGAGATCTAACTTCACACTTCATATGATGGCTTATTGACAACCTTTCTGCTGAAACTTTATTTTTACTGACTTTTCAGACTGACAGCTTCATAAGAATGACACTTCATAAGAATGAAGTGATGAGTTATTTAACTGTGTCAGCTATTATCAGAATGAAATCAATGGTGAAATAGTGAGAATCAATAGGCAGAAATAGTGGCTACTAACCTAATGTATAGCTGAGTTTTGCATCCCAACTTTCCTTTTAATGGTACCCAAGAACCTGGCTTCAAATTTGGACAGACTTCAGTTACAGAATTAATATTCTTTTTCTCTCTGAAGAACTGCAGTCCTGTCCCTTCAAGAAAATGCTTATGATCTCAGAGGAAAAGCTTTAAGATTATAACAGAGAGAAGGACTGACTTCAAAAGGATTTTGTATAGAGGTAGGAAATAACCATTACCCTTTCTTTCTAATATTCTGTGTATGTTTAGTGCTAACTGTAAAATTGTTTTCCTGCAGTTAAAAGCTGAATAAAATTCCCAGTGAAATAAGTCAACAACCACCAGAGTGTCAAATCCAAAGAAGTAAAAGTAAATATTATTTCTTTCTGTCCAGGTCAGAGTATTTTACTTCTAAGATAAGCTGCTTAAGACCCTTATTCTTATTCATAATATTCCCCAAGGAAAACCCTTTCAAGTACATTTTCAGCTATTTAATTCAGAGGGAAACATCATGCATAGCTTAGAGCTGATGCACATTTCCCTTGCTGGTTTCCTGCAAGTCTCTCAGTTCCTTCAGGGATCATTCAAGTCACAGCATATTCCATCCCTGCATCATTAATCACACAGATAATAAGGAAGCATATTCTATTTGAATAAACCTATCTTTATCTGAATGGGAATCTGTCTGAAATGTATTTAATCACAAATTCCAAGCACTCACTGAAATGTTTGCTACCCAGCAAAGCACTCAAGTATACATGCAGGGAAAAGATTTTCTTAAACTCTGTTTAACTATGATTGACTAAGGCATGAATTTTTTTTCCCCTGAAAAGGGTATGATACCAATGGATTCGAATGTCAGATCTGCCTCCAAACAGGTGCCTGACATCCTTTCCAGGTTTTCTGACTTTTAAACCAAATTCTTAGAGTGCTGCCAGTGCACTGGAGTATGTTGTGATAGGAAAGAGTCTGGCAGAAATTTAGCTTTAAGCCTAACAAAAGCAGGAAGCAGGGAACACAGACACCATATATTCCTAGGCCTGCCAAAGCATTCTTCCAGAGATTTGCTGGTGAACAGCAGGGGACTGTGGTCAAATACATTGATAAATGACGTCTGAGGGGAAAATTAATGTTGCTTGTAACAGGAGATAACCCCCTCTCTTTTAAAATACAGACCATTACCATGAATTTAGCCAGTTACTTTTGTAGATGTGTTTCCAGACAGCACTTGTGTTTAGCATCCCAGCACTGAATTATTCCCTCTTTGCCTTCCTGGCATGCAAATGGAATCTGTTTCACTGCTTTTGCTGATTAGATAACGAAACAGACTCTAATGAACATTATGAAGCTAAAGGCTATTTGTCAGAGCTGGTTGAAATCTTTCCAATGAATATTTCAACAGGGTTTAATCTAAGATCCCCTTTCATAAAATATTCACAAACAATGTAATTCTTCAAAAGGATATATTGTGAAAGTATCCTAGCAAAAAGAAATTCTTAAAGATTAAGAAAGAAGTCTAATACCTTGGGGTTTTTTCAAATAATTTCTTTTTCTAATTCTCTCTTTCCTGTTCAATTTCCTCCCTATTCCTGCTAGAAAATGTGTTTAAAATATGCAACTGCTTATTGCCAAATGTAAAAAAAAGCAGACAAAGCAGTCTCTGAATTGAAGTTGACAAAAAAAGAATCAAAACTGTCCTGCCATGTAGTTTACCTTCTTTTTTTACTTTCTTGTGCCTCAAAGGAAAAAAAACCTATTTCAAATCAAAGCTGGTTTTTCTCCTCAAAAGACTAACACTAAGATACTGTTAAAATATAATTAATTTTCTCATGAACAATTACAATAGTTACAGAAATTTAAAGAAAATAAGAAATAAGAAATAGAAAAAGGTATCCCTCTGCTGTTCACTGTAACTCACAAGGTCCTGACAACAGAGGAGGCTTTCCATGAGGGCAAACCCTACCCTTCAAATACAGGGATCCAGTAAACACAGGGTTATACCCAAGCCTCTGCCTGGGTCCTTGCCTCCATCTATTGGCTTATGCTGAGTAACCAAAGAAGTCACACTTAGGTCTAAAAAAGTAAAAATATGCTAGCTAGACAAATGAAGATGCAAGGAAATATCTGGAAGTATTTATCAGCTGAGTTTTAACAATCTCCAAGGAGAGAAATTTCATGCTTTTCTGGTAATGTGTCCCAGTGCTTAATCACTCTCATCATGAGGATTTCTTGTTCCTTTAAATCCAGTTTTCATTTGGATATTTGTTTTTTGCCCATTGTGCTCTGGCTGTGCACTTCTGAGAAGGTCCTGCTCTGCCTTTTCTATAACTTTACTTTTCATAGGGTTATATTAGAACTTTGTTTTCTTCAGGATGAGCACTGAAAATAATTCTCTTCAGTATGTACACTTCTATACACTAATATTCTTTAAAGATCAAAGAATAAAATTTTGTATGTTTCATGACCCCATTTTTTAATTAATTGAAAAGTTTCTTGCATAAAGTTTTGAGTCTTCTTTAAAAAAAAAACAAAACTCAGAGTAGCATTTTTATTTCTCTTTTCCTCTCTGCCTCTCACATTTATCGGAAACACATATGGTGAGATGAAATTCTCTTGTAATACTGAAGATTGCTCAGCTCCAGTTAGAGTTTTTTAAACCCTTTCTTTTTCATTTTGATAGATAGAGACATTTTTTCTGCTTTGTCATCTTGGTTCACATTTTTTTTGCCAAGGGATGTGGGCTTTTTTTAGGGCCTGTTCCACATTCAGTACTTGAAGTAGGTAGGAAGTGGTGTGGCTTAATCACTAAACACAGACTGCTGCCCGCAGCCTCTCTGTACCTTTGACATCAGTCTGGAATCCATCTGAAGGATGAGAGATCTGCTAGTCCTGGGCTGCTAGCCTAGAAGTGGAGGAGTCAGCACTTCTAGAAGTGTTTCAAGAGGCCCCTGGATGTGGCACATGGGTTTGGGGTGATTATGGTGGAATAGGTGATCCTGAGGGTCTTTTCTAGCACCAATGATTCTGTGATTCTATTTAAAAAAAAAAAAAAAAAAAAAAAAAAAAAGAAAAAAAAAAAAAAAAAAAAAGAAAAGTGTATGTTTGCTTAAGTTACTCCTGCAGACAAAGTTTTAGTTTCAGAACTCCCTAACAGACTTTCTGTGTGTCATGCTGGCTGTTTCATGGAGTCTTGGTTCCTTCCTTAGCCTCCACATACAGACCAAAAATTGACACACTTCCCTACCACACACTGCCAGAGCTCAGAAACAGTCATGAGGTTTCTGGGAAGCACAGGTATTGGAGTAATGTTGGAAAGGAACAAAAGGAGAAAGGAGAGGACATGACTCTTCCCTTTCTATGCCAGAAACCCCAGGACTAATTCTGCTTAATTGTAAAGCAGCTGAGCTTTCAAAAATTGATTTTATTCAAAGCTATTCTTGAACCATGAGACTTGTCTGAGTGTTCTGAGCTGTACACAAATTCAGATCCAGCACCAGTCTTTAAATGCATGGCTAAAGCTGGTATTGGAGAATAGAAAAGCCTAAGCTTGTGTTTTAACAATTATAAATATGCAACACAAGGGGGAAAAAAAAAGAAAAAGTTAAATTATTTATGATGATGACATGGAAGTGTCTCCTTTGTGTATTTTCTTGGGGATAAGGTCCATGTATGTGTATGGAACCTAATGATACCAGTAAGCAGTGGACTGGAGCATCTGACTTAGTTCCCCTTGAAGGAAATCTGATTAACATATGAACAACTTGGAGGAAAAACACAGCACATGGCAAATAAAGAAACAAAATATCCTCAAACCAAATTGCTAATACAGACACTGGCTGAAAGATGTGTAAACACATTAGGTACTACTGTCTTTCCTGATGAGTTTTGTGAGCAAATGCTTTCCTTGGAAACTGCTACAGTCACATTTCTAAAAGGAAAACTCTGCAGCTTTCAATTTCCAGCCAGAAATACGCATTTGCCAGGAAACAAATATGTAGGAGAGCGACACGTTTTAGTTAAAAACTTGCAGAAGCTTGAAATAAAGAAGTCTTGGAGCATGACAGCTCCAGTTCTGCCTTCTTTGGTCACAGAGACAGGAACTGTGGCATTCTTGTGAACATAAAACATGAAATGAACCAACCCATTACCGAACAAATCTTTGGGCTGACTTAAATAATACCAACTTATGTCACAAGCCCTTCTAACTGTAGAAGGAAATAAGGAGAGATTCTCTTGTTCTCTACTGCTGTGTATGTTTTGGGCAATACAGAATTAACTGCAGTTATTGAAGACAATTCCTTACACATATGAAAAATAGTAACCCTGGTTTTGTGAATAAGAAAAAGTAGCAGCCTCCATTGACCAACCAACACCGTCTACCTGGACTTCTGTAAGGCTTTTGACATGGTCCCAAGGAACAGCCAGAGAGTTGTGGCCAGTGGCTGTATGTCCAGGTGGGGTGTTGTGATGACTGGTATCCCTCAGGGGTCTGTCTTGGGACTGGTGCCTTTTTTTATCAATGACACAGGCAGTGGGATCAAGCACACCCTCAGCAAGTTTGCAGATGACATCAAAGTGACATGTGCAACTGGCTTGGCTACAGAAGAACAAGACACAATCCGTAAGGACCTGGACAAGCTTAAGGAATGGGCTAACAAGAACCTCATGAAATTTTGCAAGGCCAAGTGCAAAGTGCTGGACCTGGCTTGGGGCAATCCTAGACATGAGCACAGACTGGAGAAGTCACTGAGAGCAGCTCTGCTCAGCAGGACTTTGGGGTGCTGGTGGGTGAGAGGCTGGACATGATCCAGCCATGGGCACTCACAGCCCAGAGGGACAAATGTGTCCTGGGCTGCATCCAGAGCACCAGCATCCATCCAGTGCATCCATGTGCAGCAGGCCAAGGGAGGGGATTCTGCCCTCTGTTCTGTCCCTGTGAGACCCTACCCAGAGTGCTGTATCCAGCTTTGGGGCTGCCAATATGAGAAGGGCATAGATGAGGCCACCAAGATGATCAGAATGTCAGAGCATTTCTCCTATGAAGACAGGCTGAGAGATTTGAGGTTGTTCAGCCTGGAGGAGGGGAGACTCTGAGGGCACCTTGTTGATGTCTTTCAGTACTTAAAGGGGGCTTATGAAAAAAAGGAGAAGAACTTTTTACATGGGAAGATAGTGATAAAACAAAGGCAAATGTTTTTTTAAATTGAAAGAGGAGAGATTTGGATTAGATATTAGGAAGAAAATCTTTACTCAAAAGATGGTGAGGGAATGGAACATGTTGCCCAGAGAAGCTGTGGATTCCCCATCCCTGGAAATACTCAAGGGCAGGTGGGATGGGGCCCTGAACAGCCTGACCTAGTGTGTGGCATCCCTGCCTGTGGTGGTGAAACAGGAAATGGGTGATATTTAAGGTCCCTTCCAGATGAAACTGTTCTGGTGGTGTGGTTTTGGTTTTATCAGTTTTATGTATGTATTTGTTCCTTGTTTTATATTGCTTTTGTAAGTTGTAATGGTTTGCCCCATGTCACCCATACCCAAAACTTCTTGGTTTTACCCCAACCCCAGTTACATGTCAGTCATAAGTTATCCAGCCCCTGGGTCTTGTCTATCACTTTGGGGTCTCTCCCAGAAGTCTAGAAAGTTCCAGTGAGGGCCTTGAGTGATTGGACAAGACTTTGTCTGTCTCCCCATCTGAGTTATTGATTTATAATATATTGGGTTATAATATGTGTCATTTGCCTGCAGACCCATACCCACACCATCCCTGATCTGTCCTCAGTTAAACCCATCCCTGAGTTCCTCCCCCCAATAAAAGATGTTGCTTTGGGGGATTTCCCACTTTTTCCCGCTGCTTCTGCTAAGGGGTCACTCCTGCTGAGGGGGTCTGCTGAGGCAGACACCCTGAACTGAGGTTATCCCCACTGGGGGATGAATAAAGCCAGCAATTAATCCTGAGCAGACTCCCTCCTTCTTTCCTGCTGTTGTTGCTTGACTCCTTCGGGCAAACCAGAACCGAAGGGATGGGTGAGGTTCATCCTGCTACCAAGTCATACCCTTCACTGTCGTGGTGCCAGGGCTGGCCAAGGCAGAGAGACACTGACACCTCTACAGTCCACGATTCTCTGATCTCGCGGGGAAGATTTGCAGACACACTTAGCCATGTATCCCCGGTGTGCTAGATTTCATAAAATCTAAGATTATCTCAGCACCTTAGAGACACTTTTGTAAAGATAAGAAATCAGTGCATTCAGATGGAGAGAGTGCTGCTTACTGCCAGCTGGTCACCTGCCAGGTTTGACACATCTCATTCTTGCAAGGCATCCACACTGTAAACTCTTGCTACCTGTGTGAAACACTCCAATACCAACTGCATCACAAAGGTGAGAGCTTTCTAAGAGCATTGGATGATATCCACTCCTCTACCTAGGATTATCTTTGCTATTACACTGTAAATATATTCTGGCTATGAGTAGCATGAACCTCTCCTGATGTGGCTTCTGTGTTACGAGCAAGATTTTTCTCTGTGCATCCTCTAAAGCACAGAATGTAAGCCAAATGTTTCAGAAGCATATTCATTGCTTCACATTGAGAATTGTCACAGTAAAGTAATAAATACAGTCAGGCTGATATAATAGCTATTCTAAAGGGTTCCATTGTGCTATCAATCAAATACAGATGGACCAATTAATATTATGCAAATTCAATACCTAGCCAGAAAATTTTCTAGGAGCTAGGGTCACAACAGAAAGTGCTTCCCAGAAAATAAAGGATAATTAGGCTAAAAAAGTTTAAAATCTCCCAAGGAAAAAATGTAAATATCAATTTAAAATGCAGTTTCATTCCAAGCTCTAAAAGATTTTTTTTTTTTAGTAAAAATATTTGGGACTCCTAATGAGCCTAGTAAAGACACGTATTTTGTTGGACATTGTAAAGAAATTGTTTGATGTGAAGAAAAAAAAAAAAAAAAAAAAAAAAAAAAAAACAACCAGGAAGGAGGTCCAATACAGTCATACAACTACACAGTTTAAAAATTCTAGTATAATTCAGGATTCATGTACCTTTTTCAGATCTTAATAAAACCTAGAAATCTCCATTATGATATCTTCCTTGGCTGTTATCAAATTCTGTACATACTACCTCTTAAGTTTAACTAAAAACATGGCATGAAAAGTAAACTTCTTCCTCCAAGGTAAGTTGAACACTGGATGCATACAGTAGGTCTTCAGATGAACGAATAATTCTGGGCTCCTTTATAGCACTAGTGAAGAGAAACTCATTTTAGACATAATTCACCTTGGCCACCTTAGGAAGCAATTTAAATCCAAAACTTGTCTCTTTTTACTCTATCATTTATTGCTATCAATACAGGGTCATTAGCTCAAACCATGCAAAAATGAGATAATTTCCATCAACTACACTGGGACTAGCTCTATAGGTTAGAGGATTGTCTTGTGGGTCTAATCCCTGTATTCACACTCCCAACCCATTCAACTTATGAGTTGGATTTGATGATCCTTCCAGCTCAGACTGTTCTGTGAATCTGTGTCACCAGAGGTTCAAAATAATTATATCAGGCCTTGAAAAAACACATCTTAAAATAAAAAGCATTAAGTATTTACTCATGGATTTACTTTCTATTATCTAGAAAATATTCCTTAAGTCTCTTGACCTGATTTCCGCAGGTGCTTGTTTGTTCAGCTAGCTCTGACATGTAGGAATAACAGCCACTGGATCACAGAATGATAGAATAGTTTGAGTTGTAAAGGATTGTAAAGATCTTATCATTCCAACTCCCCTTCCAGGCAGAGACACTTCCCTCCTCCTAAACCGTGTTGCTCAAAGCCCCACCCAGTGGGGCCTTGAACGCTCCAGGGGTGAGGCATCCACAAATTCTCTGGGCAACCAGTTCCAGCATCTCACCACCTTCCCAGTAAAGAATTTCTTCCTAAAAATAATCTGAATCTTTCATCTTTCAGTTTAAAGCTGTTGCCCCTTGTTCTATAAATTTCCTAAACAGGAAATTTATGTTGAAAAATCAAAATATATTGATATATCAAAAATCTCTCCATGAAACAAAAACTAGAAATAAACCATCTTCATGAGTACAGCATTATAAATACAAACCATATCTGATATTATCAGATGGAAGTCTTAGCATCTGCCCCAGTAACAAGAAGGAGGAACTTGCCCCAGAGTGGCTCACAGGCCACTTAATCTACTCACCAGTGGGTCCCCCTTGACACCTGCTAGTGATCCCACACTCACTTGCCCCAGTTGCTGGCCCCATGGACACACAAGCCCAATGACCAGGGCTCTGGCTCCAGCTGCTCGTGCTCAGATCCCCATTCACACAAACACACGAACACACACAGAGTAAATTGAAATGGCATCACGTGCCTCTGGTGATGCTAAAGCACTGACAAATAGCAAAACTTTGCATAGACTGTTCAAATCTAGACACTAAAATACCTAAATGCACTGTGTTAGTAAAACACTACAAGTGAGGAACAGGTGGCTGGAATTGCCTTTTTAATGTGTTTAATTCCAAGCAGATGGAATGTTAGATGCATAAAAAGGTGAGTTACTTAAAATGAATTATTATTTGGCCATATCTAATCACGGCCTGCTGAATTCAACACAGGCTATTATTATCATCTTTACAACTGGTAATACTGTGGCTACTCTACCAAATGAACAAGATATTCAAGCCTGCCACAAGAGCTGTAAGAACCTGGCCCTTGATATCAGTGAGCATCAGCACCACAGGTAGGCTGACTGCCCTTTCCCTGCCTTTCCTGCAAATCCACATTCTTCTTTTGCTGCTCAGCACAACAATAAAAACAATCTGTTTACAAAGTGTAACAAGCCCTTTTGAGATATTCATGCAGAGTGGTGATAAAACTACTTGAGAAAGAAGAGTAAGACAAGCTCAGTAATTTGCTTGATTTATTTTTTTAAGTAGGGCCTGTTTCTCTATGGTGCATCAAGGAAACAGAAATCTTATTCCCTGTGAAAATGTTTCAATAAAACAGCCTATTTGTTCTGTGTATGTCTCACCCTGCAGCACAGGAAAGGAAAGATTTTTGGATGTGTAGACCTCAGTATTGCAATCACACAAAGAGCCTCTGAAAATTATGTGACCTTGCCCTTCACTTCCCTCCACTGCAGCAAATATTCCCAAAACAACACACCACAGCTGCTCTAAGGTGTGCTCAGCTGCTTGACCAAGTGTCCCTCTAGAAATGGTAATGAAAACAGCCAGTAATGCATGCTGCAAACACTAAATTCAAGAAAGAAGCAGCCACAAGGTCCTGCCTATGCCAGTATTGGGCTGAGCTGTGTCTTTCCTTTGGGAATCCGCCAGTTACATTCCACAGTCTTAGGAGAAGAGAGAGATTCTAATAAAACACTTTAGTCTCTTTCTCAATCAGTTTTATAAACTGCCTCCTTGAAGGATTTTGAAAATGTATACACTCAATCTGGCTACATGCCAAGAGTGGGTGGATTCCCAGCTAGACTCTTCAGGGCTATAATCATTCAAGCTATTCCAAATAACCATAATGCTGCTCTTGAATTTTCATCTATGGTCATGAAATTGCTTTTCTTTGCACAGGTTTGTAAAGCACACAAGGGCCAACATCCTTCTTAATGCTTTGTCCTTCTAAGTAGAGTAATCCCCTTCTATTGTCCCTTTTAATGCTTTCTTCTGGCATTAGCAATATGCAAATATTGGGCTGAAGATTACTGTGTTCTATTTTTGCTGGCTATTTTCCTGAGAAAAGTATTCTATTTATGGCACATGTTGACACAGCTGATTCCAATTTTCCTTCCAGGGGAAACCTGCCATACTGCTGCATGTAAAAGCAATCATGCCAGGGCTTTGTTTCAGAGAGCACCCCAGCTTATGGGCCCTCTCTGCTGTCTGGGGAGGCAATCCTTGTTTCATTTGCCAGTTTGTCCTCAGCTTTCTCAGCAGATGTCCCCAGAACCATCCCTGGGGTCATGGCCAAGGACAATACTGAGAGAGAGACAATGCCTCTCCAGCTTAAGGACTGGTTCTCCACCCACTATTCTGGAATAGGAGTGTCCACACATGGAGTTAATCAGGCGTAAGTCCCTACACAGACAAACCATTATTTAACACACTCCTCTGAAGGGTGCTAAAGCTTCTAACCACATCCTGGGTACTAGATGTTGATCACAGAATCCCTCAGCACTGTGCCTTTGTGCTGCAATCTATACCTGAGCCTTCAATCTTTGCAAAAATCAAAGAGTCCATACCTGCAGTTCTGCTAATAACTTCTTAATTAAGAATTTTTACAATGATTATAAATGTGATAGCTGTCATAATTCACCTACACACTTTAAAAGCCTTTGAAAATAACTAATTCTTCTCCACAGTACTACTGTAAAGCAAGTTATTAAAATGTCTCATAGTGTAAATGTTTCACACCTACATCCAACATCCAATAATTGCATGTGTACATCAGGAAAATCTGCATTATTTTTCTCTGAATAGCTGAGGTGACACAACACTGAGCAACTGAGCTGCCTTTTTTTTTTTTTTTTTTTTTTTTTTTTTTTTTTTTTTTTGTGGGAAGCAATTGGGAAAATGATTCAATGTGATGACCCTCTGAATTCCTGTGGGACTCCGTGTTGAAAGCATACTTTTTTCTACTTTCCCATTTTTGGACAAAATTAAAGGCAAAGATCCAGGTTCAATTTCCAGTTACTGCTGTGTAAAACTGGAATAGCCCCACCAAAACCATGGGTATTAAACTAGATTTATGCTACTTTGAGAGCAGACTTAGGAGACAGCAGACTTTGTGGTCAGTGCTTGACTATAAAGCTTTTTGACTAGAGGCTTTTGTAATCACGTTCCCCAGAATTCTTTCCAAATGAACTTCAGAAGTCACTTTGACAATGCTGCATTTTTCTTTAAAAAAAATCTTCAATTTGATTAGTAAGCAAATGCACTTGTAATCTTACAAGTACGAAGTAGAATAAAACTAGAGTAAGGAACCAGCAAGTCTGAGTTGCTTTCATTTACCCCCTTGTATTTACTTAGGGTTGTAATTGGATGGTCCCAGTTTCTTTGGTGAGGCAAAAGCTGGACAAAAGGCTGAGTGGAAGAGGGGAGATAATGGGTTGTACTGTACAGGCTGGGTGTCTGTCACCCATTTGACTGACCAGAATGGAGAACATCATGTACATCATCATTTACTGTGTTTGCAGACCAGCTATAGGAAAAGCAGTAATTAATGTTGTTTTGGGATGATAAATCATCCAACTGTACACCAGTGTGCATTAATCACCTACCCACAGTCACAGGGCTGTAGACGCAATGTCTATTTGTGTGTTCTTATGCCTTTGCACCAGCAAGAGCTGTATTCAGTAGCAAACTGCTCCTCTCCCAGGTGCTGGCAGAGGAAATATCATGCTGCCTAAGGATAAAAGCATCCCAAGGACTGTAGCCCAGCTGCTGATGCTCATCACAAAGTGCTCCATGTATGTTCTATTGGAGCATTGTACAGCAACTGTCACAGTGGAAGGAGCTGGATGTGTTATTGTTTTATTTTTTGTGGTCTTCAGACAGAATAGGATAGGAAAATGGTGAATCCCATTTGGGTTTTTAAACCTCACAAGTAAGAACCCAGCTGCAGGTTTGATTTCTACTGCTGTGACAGTCAGAATTCCTCACATTTTTGAGCTGTCAAAAGCACTCCAGAGTTTATTTATACATTCCTTTCATTATTGCCCCCTCTCTCACACACAAGTACTCCCAGATCCTGTGAGGCTATCTTTAAACTTGCAGGCAGTTTGGATACTTACTGGGAATCACCAGTTACATTAATTTTAATCTCAAGTCTAAAAAAAACCCCAACAAAACACTGTGAACCAAACTTTAGCATATCATAAGGTATGAAAAATCTGTGAATATCTGTACAGTCTGGAGACTTGTGACTTTTAAAAGCTTGAGATGTGAAACATAAGCTTTTTCTGAAAGTTTCACTGTTATCCCAGTCAGTATCCCACTATGCAGTACCATCCTGCCAGTGGAAATGCCAGAAGATGAATAAATTATGGGAAAGATTGGAGAATATCTCCAAGGTGGAAAATGTTCTATTGAACATGCATCACAATGTCCACACCAGCCCCAGTATTTAGGAGTGGAGGAAAAGGGCAGTAATGTCTATTGTGAAATATCTTATTGTGAAATATCCGTCTTTATTCAGCAATCACTTCTACTCCTGGGTAACAAACACCTTTTCAAAGGTGCAGAGCAAACCAGATATTGAGCTGTGCAACTAGACAGAGCTGAGTCAACTTTTGCATGTTTATATAATTTAAATTTGAGTAAGTCCTTTATTCTCCATATATTCTAGCTGAGGTACTATATTTGAGTCCTGATGTGGGTTTTTCTAGCCAACATTCAAAAATTAACATGTTCAGGGTGTATTTTCAGGGTGACATATGACTAAGTGATTATATTTAATTGTCTGTGCTTAAAATCTACTTTTTAAAGAGCACTGAGCATATCATCATCATCATGAGGATGATATCCACATCCAAGCTTCTTTGGAGCCTATTCTATATTAAGGACATTGTCTTAGATTCTTGCTTCACTGCCAGGCTCCATCCAGCTCACATCTCCCCGGTGGGAACAGCTAATTTCTACATGTATTTTAATCTGAAGTGTTGATGTACGGCCTCATAATTTTAAATTCTTTGCTGTGAACTCAGTTTATTTCACCATTTATTTTTCCTCACTGGGGAAATCTACACTCACATGCAACATCCGTCACCTATTGACTTCTTGGGAACAAAGACTGATGTCATTACAGTTTCCACCCAAGTGTCAAGCTGCCAGCCTACTTGTGCCTGTGTCCTACCCACACCTCATTTTCTTTTTTATGAGAGTGATCTGTTCTGTACCTCACTGGAGGAAGTGGGATAAATCCTTTGCCTAGACCTAACACAGCTACAGCCTGTGCAATTCTTTCCCAGAGACTGGCTGCCAGGACAGCTCCTCAGAGAAGGCCATGGCCCCAGCTAGTATGAAACAGTGTGTTCCTTCAGGCAAGGTGAGTGTGAAGCATCCTACTGCAGCTGATTTATGCTCATTGCTGATGGCAGATTGGCAGGAAACTGGCTGAATGATAAAGCCTGAATTAAAAAAAAAAAAAAAAAAAAAAAAAAAAAAAAAAAAAGTAATTAAAAGGAGATAGTTAAGTCCATCAGCCACTTCAGTTTTGCTTGCAAGGCAAGAAGCTCCTTCAAACCCTCATTAGGATACAGTTCTAAGTGTTTGTTCTTGCTACAGAAGCAAATCTGTGTGCTACAAGTGCTGCAAGTCTGTGTTTTACTCTTGTCTGGGATTGCCCTGACCCAGGTGCAGCACCTTGGGTTTTTTTAAACCGAATGAGCTTCCCATAAGCCTACTTCTTGAGCTTGTCCAGGTCCCTCTGGCTGGTATCCCATCTTTCAGGTGTGTCAAGAGCACCTCCCAGTCTTAGGTCATATGCAAACTTGCTTGAGGATGCACTTTGTCTATGTCATTGATAAAGATGTTAAATAACTCTGGTCCCAGTACAGACTCCTGAGAGCACCACTTGTCACTGACTGAAACTCTGAGTCCTTGACCACGACCCTCTAGATGTGACTGCACAGCCAATTTCTTATCCAAAGAACATTCCACACATGGAATCCATCTCTCTCCAATTTAGAGAGTAGGATGCTGTGAGGGACCATGTCAAAGGCTTTACAGAAATTCTGGACATCCACAGCCCTTCCCTTGTCCACTGATGCAGTCACTCCACCACAGAAGGCCACTGGCTTAGTCAGGCAGGACTTACCCTTGGTGAAGCTGTGCTGGTGTCTCAAATCACCTTCTTGTCTTCCATGTGCCCTAGCACGGCTTCTGGGAGGAGCTGTTCCGTGATATACCCAGGGACAGAAGTGAGGCTGACAAGTCAGTAACTCCCACTGACTCAAGAGGTGTGGAAAGAGATATTACCCTTGAAGAGTGAGACAAAATGTTGTTAAGTACCTCAGCCTTCTTCTCATCTGTCATTACAAGTTTCCCAGCCTTGTTTATTGGGGTGGTATATCTTCTTTGTCCTTTGTCCTTCATTTTCCGGTTAACACACTCATAGAATCCCTTTTTGGTGTTCTTTGTATCACTTGCCAGCTTCAGCTTCATCTTGGCCTTTCTCACCCTGTCCCTACACAACTGAACTTCATTTACTTCTTATTTACTTATTTCCCTTTAGTATTTCCAGCAGGTCCCTGCTCAGCCATGCTGGTCTCTTGCCTTCCTTGCCCAGATTCTTGCTCCTGGGGTTTGTTAAGCACACTGTGGAAGACTTCCTTAAAGAGTTGTTCCACTTCTTTGGCCCTAAGGGCAGTGTCCCAGGGAAACCCTTCACTATTTCCTTGAAGAGCTAGAAATTTTCTTAGGTGAAGTTCTGAGTCCTAACTTTGTTCCTTACCTGATCCATATCCCTCAGGAGTGCAGATTCCAGCAGTGCATGATCACTGCAGCCCAGCCTGCCTCCAATCTTGTCTTTTGGCATCTATGGTGATTTAAATTTTGATAGTACTTTCTGAAATCATAGGTTTGTTTTCTTTCCTTTCCTGGTCAAATTTCCAGTTAGACAGCATGCTGCCAGCTTTACTTTATGTGCAGTTTTCTACAGATTGGAATCTTTTCCTTCATTTCTGCTTCTCCCAGACTGAACCAGTTCCAGTACTTGCTCAGTACCATCTCAGAGCTGTTTTGAGGATGACAGTAATCACACTGCAGTCTAACTTGCAACTTTTTATTCTGCAGTGGTGGTACAACTTCAATACAAGCCAAACCTTCTCTCATATTGGCCCCTCAGGTGCCTTCATATATCTTGTTCACCTCCAACAAAACTTTCTGCACCACTGATTATTAGAATATTTTATTGTGGTTGTCCTTATTGCATCCAAAACTCGAAGGCAGGGCACACAATTGCAAATAAAGGGAATTACGATGTTGGGCAGGTCAGTAGAGAGGGAGTTGAATAAGTGTGTGATCTTGCAAAGCCACTTGCTGAGCTGAAAGTGGCCCTGTTGAGCCAGAGCAAGATGGTCTTGGAATAAAGAAGCATATTTCCTCTCATGTTCCTAACTTGAGATGGTTTCTTCAGTATCGAAGTGTTCGTATTTGAAGATTTTAGAGCTGAGTTCACATCCCACCCCTTAACTGGCCCCAGGCCCACAGAGGCAGCTTAACATCCTTCTAGCACATCATAAATGGGTCTCACACTCCAAGAAATGTCCCAGGGTCTCATCAGCTTGGCCTGAAGTTTACAGACTCCATGACTGATTATGAAGTGGTTCTGCTGCTCAAATTATGTTGCAGTCTGAGGGATGCTGATCCTGTCAAAAGCTAATTATAATTCTCTGAAGTTCACAAAGGAAATGGAGTTTTACAAAATGATAGTTTGTAGATGCTACTTGTGGAATATTATCAACAGACATCAACTATTACATCATTACAAGCTTCTACCACAATGTCCAGATTTCATGTTTTCATGTTTTTGCTTACAGACACTCAACAGTGACCTTTTCCCATTACTTTTTTGGTGCTTGCCATTTTTCTGCTGCTATTATCCTTCCTGTTTTCTCTTGAGGCATTAGGTTATCTACACTTGACTTCATATTATTTCCTCCCTATTCACTCCATGCTTATCTTAGTTGTTTTTTCCTTCCTCTTACTTTTTCTACCAACTTCCTATGTATATCTATATATTCCTGGGTTTTTTCCACACTTCAGGGAGTTGCCTCCTCAGAAACCTCTCATATTTGGACATTGTGATGTGAGTGTGGTTCATTGAAAACATTCAGAAACAAGAACATTTTCAGCCTCAAAAACAATGTTCTTATTTGATTATTTACAACCACGACATTTGCCCCCACTTTGACCATATTTTAACCTAAAACAGAAGATCAGGTCCCTGACTCAGTGCAGCACATGGGAAGCAGCAGGGCAAGAGGAAAGCAAAGTCATCAGGAGGGGTGGCAGTGTCTCTCTGGCCAGGTCTAAGCCAGCAGGGGCAGCTGAGGCCAGTCTAAACTGATGATGAGACCAAGGGTCTGCTAAAGGTGACCTTTTTGTGCCTTGTCACTGTCAGTAGACACATGATAAAACTGAGCTCAGGCCCAGGACTCTGACTTTTCAACTAAAAGCTTGAATATTCAATATTATGTTTCCACTTTTGTCCCAGCCACAGACAAAGCTGTATCTGCCTGGAGTTAGAGAAAGAAGCTTTCAAACCAGGTCAGACTTACAGTGGCTTTTCTTTAAGTAGACTATTAATAGAGTGCATGCATTACTTTTTCAACGTCAATGCATTTCTCCTCTACCTTAATACATAATCTTGCCCCTATTTTCCATATTTACCTGCTTTCTCACTATAGACATCAAAACTTTAGATGGAACAGAGTAAAATAAATGAAAGAATGCAGAGTGTACATAAAGCAAGTAACAACATTAGCAACCATTCTACCAAATTCTCTTGTACTCTACACAGCAAATTAAATCACAATCACATGAAAATCGTCCACCTAAATTTAGGATAAATTGTTCTTTTTTGTAATTTGATTCTGTATTTCAGAAAATCAGTGTTTCATTACTGCTGCCCCACTTCTCTGGCAAAAATGAGAAAGTTCCACTAAATTCTCAAGATTGCACAAAAACTTGTATATAGGCTTACTGTTTGCCTTAGAAGTAGAGTGTAAAAAACTTTTTTATACTGTAGTGCCAATTTTTTTTCCCAAGGAAAACAGCCCATGTAAAGTATTGCAATACTTTATCCACTGTTAGCTGGTTCCTGCATGCAACAGTAGTATTTTTGAATATATGGCATTTAATTTCTTATAAACAAATGTCAGCCAAAACACAGCATTTTGATTTTTTTTTAATGGGAAAACATTTTTCCCCCTTTTTCTACCATTCTGGAAAAAAAGGGGAAAATTGAAGGATTAGATTAACTATCAGATTATAGAGGCCTTTTGAGTCACCAGCTAGAAAGAATGTTTACCTTTTTAGGTCAAGGTTTCTACTTTTCACTTGAGACCTTCTGCTAGCCTACTTTGCAGCATCCAATTATAAATCCAGGATAATCCTCCTTCCCTTATCTGGCTGATACATTCTTTGTGTTGTGCTATTCTTCTTTCAACCTGAATAATTCTAATGTTTGATAACACACAAAATTTAGAAATTTTATTTACATTACTTTATGAGGGTTATATTAATTTTTGTTATTGGTGTCACTGGAAGTGAAGGATGAATACACAAGTAATATTCCCCAAATTATTAACCAAAAAAACATCTATGCACAAAGTGTGCATAATACTATTACTAAGCAAATTCAGACAGCAAAAGTCTCCATGTCAGGAAGCTGGAACAAACAAATATGCATGATAAATAAGGAAATGTGGTGTTTTTAGCATTCCGGATGGTGAATATCTGGAGGAAATTGTCAGGAAAAGTGATACAATCAAATGAAATGATGTGGCCTGACAGTTCCCTGACTCAGTTTCCTTGCAGTAAGATGGGAATGCTTGTTGTCTACTTTCACATCCTATAGGACCAACTAGATCTTCCTAGCTCCTGGGTGGGATGGCACACAGGCAGCCTCTGCCCTGTTGCCAGCATCCAGCCATAAGGGCAGCCACTGAGCCTTGCTCTGTAGGACAGGGCCACAAACACTTCAAAGGATTCACTCTACCATCTTGGCCCTACAGAATTTCTCATGTCGGTAAGAGACACAGAATCAGATGTGCAAGATGGTAAGTGATTATTGAAGATATTCTTGAAGAGGAGAACCTGGAGGGGCTCTCAAAAGCAAAAAGCACAGGCAGAGTTTAGAGCTGCTCAGGTGGCTGGACTGCAGCCAGGACATAGCCAGACTTGCACTGTGCAGGGTGTGGCTCTGGACACATCACATCCCCAGCCTCACCACATCTCCAGCCTCACAGCATTCCCAGGCTTATTGCATCCCTGGGATTTCTTCTTCCCAATGCCAAGAAGATCAGCATGGCCTTACAAACAGGTGTTAACTGAGTCCTGGGTGGAAATCCCAAGTGAACTGCTTGAGAGCTGCCAATAACTTAGGAGACAGCTATAGCCCTTTCTTGTAGCAACAGAAGGGCTTCCTGTATTATCCACTCAGTCTCAAAAATAGAGAAAAATCTTTATCTTAGACATCAAAAAATAGCAGATACTCTGTGCATTCAGTCATAAATAGGGCAAAACTCAGAAAGATGCACAGGTTAATGTGCCATGTGAACCAGATCTCCTTTCAGATTACATATTTTTTACACGATCTGGGCTTTTAAGGTCTTTTCCCTCTGGAACACTGGATAATTCAATTAGAAAATTCACTTTCACCCATGGCCTCATTTGTCTTTTGGAGGTAGCACAGTAACTGACAGCCCTGTGAGCCACAGCACAAGACAGTGGCTCTACCTTCCACCTTGCTCATTGATCAGACTGACAGGAGCACATCTGTCTCCAGGGTCTGGAGTTGGTCTTTGTTCCCCTGGAAGCCTGGCCCCAGGAGTGTGAGCAAGAGCCAAGCAGCTGAAGCAGAAATAACACCCAAGCAGGAAACAAGTAATTTCCATGCCACTGGACATGCATGTGCAGAACAATCATGTGTAGCCTGCAATTGTGTTTGTGAATAAGTATTTCAGCTATCTTTCCTAATATGAGTTTACTGCTGGCAGTGGCCTTTTGCTGAACAGTGGTGTCACTGGAACTCAGCTATTCAAGCTCAGCTGAAAAATTACAGCAATGCATGTTTTATGCGAATTTTAACATGAGCTCAGCAATTAAGCAAAGCATTCTTTACATATACTACATTTAGGGAGCAGAGGGGTTGTTCCGCAGAGCAAGTTAGATAATTGGGATTAGCCAGTAAGGCATCTCCATCAGCAAACACATTTTCTTTTACAGGCATTCCCCAAGGGCTAAACCACTTGAATTTACGTGATTGTGATGTGTCTTTGTTGTCTACCCATGACCAGGATTACCTGCTTTGGGGGCAGCACAGCCTCTAAATACATTCAGTATGCATTTAGGCAAACAGTGCTATCCAATTAATAGGATCCTGACTGGACTCAGATGACGGAAAATACGGAAGAACCATATAGACTGGGACTGGAAATTGGCAAATCAGAAGAGCTGTTAAATACATTGATAAGCTCCTGAATACCATGAAAAGATTCAGGATAACGCTCTTTTCTTTTTTAATATCACAACAAAGTGCTAGTTATTTAGTCGTGCAGCACATGAACTTACTTATGCAAAAAAAATCACATATGTTTAAGAATCAACTAAGCAAAATAGCAGAGAAAGCCACCATATTAGGAGCACATGAGCAAATATTATGTGTATGCATCCTCTCTTGATTTACATTTTGGGTAGGTATCCAATATTGGCCACTGCTGGACACAAGCTAATGGGGTAGATGGAACTTTGCACCAGTATGGCACACATTACAGATCTACCCTCTAAAACTGCCACTGGAATTATCCCAGTCTTTATAGTCTTTATAGTCTTTATTTTTTGTAAATCACATGTGGATTTGGTGTGCACAGGATATCTTGATAAATTGGTGATAACATGGAAGAAACAGCACTATTTTTTAAACTATCTGTGGGAACTACACCTCCAGACATCTCAAAACTCTTATCCAAGTGAGAAATTTTTAGAACATACTATGTCTCTGTCACGTACAACACATTCAGCTATAAATGAATCTGTTTACCCAGAAGGAAACACTAAGAAAGGCCTTCTGAATTTTAGAACTAATCTGGCTTCAGAGGAATACTAATGCTCAAATGGTACCTTCTGCTTTATCAATTTGTGTAATGCTTGTAAGTCAATATGTCACTCTCTCCTGATAAAGGTTAAATGCAGGTAATGGATTAACAGGATTATTGGATGTAATGAAAATAGTCCCAGGAGAGCACAGATGTAAAGACACATGAGCAAGACTGTGGACTACCAGCAACAGCTGAAAATACTTTTATTTCAGACACAGAAATCATTACCTGACTTTCAAGTGTAGTGATCCAGCATATGGTTTACAGTGGAGTCTTGGAGGAATAACCACTGCTGGTGGTTATTTTCTGTAATGTCAAGGCAGATACGTAACTCTCCCAGTATCATTCAGTGTGAACATTTCAGTCCTCCTGGATTAGCACTGTAGCTTTACTGGTGATGAGTATGACACAGCAAGCACTCTTCTCCTCCTTTTAAGAAACTCAGACATTATATCCTACCTACAGAAGTAATTTAAAAGCATTTTACAATGCGCTCTCCTTGTTTATCATTTTTAATTTATGATCTATCGATTTGTAGTGGTGTGTTTTGGGGTTTTGCCAGGTTTTTATATGCACCTGTTTGTTTTATGTTGTTTAACAATGATTTTCCCCATACACCCCATTTTACCCCATTATGGTTTACCCCAGTTATCATTATTAATCAATCATCATTTATATGACACCTGGATCCTGTCTGTCACTTTGAGGCCTCACCTTTTGTCTAGAAAGTTCTTGTGAAGGCTTCAGGTAATTGGCAAGGTCTAGGTTCCCCATCCTCCTTTATTCCCTGATTTGTTCTATGGTTTGTCACTTAGGTTCAGGGTCACTGCCTTCCCATCCTGGATTGGTTCCAAGCTGTAACCTCCCCATTCCCCCATCCCCAGATTTAAGGGGAGAACCAGCAGGTTTGGTGGGCTTTTGGTGGCTGATTCCTGGGTGGAAGGAAGTGGTGTGAATCTAACAAAACCCAATTGAAGCTTCCCACCAGAGTCCCATTCCTTTATTTCTCACATTGTTCACACTGCTGCTGAGGCAAGGGCCCACAAGAAGGGAACTGTATTCCAGGATACAGAACCGTCCCTGTCTGTGGCTCCGGTGCTCGGGCTGGCCAGGAGGGGCGGGCAGAGCCCTGAGAGAAGCACCACACCACCACATCAACTCTTACTGTGAGGTTCACAGCAGCAACAGAACGTCAAGCCAACTGCCAGCAGGCTTAAATTCCCTCTAAATGAACTGTATTTTTCCATGCAGTGGAAAAGACTGGTGACATTGGCAGATGAAAGAATAAAATAGAATCATTCTGTGCCACTTCAGATAGAACTTTTTAAACACCTATTTTTTTCCAAAAGCAGCCCCAGTTTTATACCAGGCAACAAGGAACTGGTTTATCAGTTAATTCAATACTACCACACTTCTCTGCAGAGAAGCAGAAAAGGGTGCACTGTGCTTTTGTTAAACATTGCTCAACATACTGTGCAACTGCACACGGAAATTGATGCCTTTCCTATGTTTTAACTGTTAATGCATAAACCAGCACAAACTCTCATGACCTAACATCTGCATGAGGAACTTTTGTGTTCTCTCACTTCTTTCTTTCACACTGGGAGTCACGGAGGGTTTTTTTGTTCACACTACCTTAAAATATCATAACAAAAAGAAGGAAGAAAAATCAATTTAGGCAGTCAATCTGACACAAAAGATCTTTTTTCCCCACACTTTTTGAAATGCTTAATGTATGTAGGGCCAAATTCTAAGCCTTTTAAAAAGTGAAGGCAGGATGAATAACAATAACAATAACATTAACAATAACAACAACAACATTTTAAAATATATATTCTTTTCTACACAGAGAAATTTCCATGTTGCTCGCAATAATTACTCATAATTGATAATTCATCCATTTAAATCATTGAATCAGGCTGTCCAGATACCTCTCCTAGGCTCCCAATCACATTAAAATGATGTGATCATCTGCAATACTAGTTCCGAATAGTTAAAACATACTTTTAAAATTCTGCCTCCAATTAAGGACAGAGTAGCCAATATGGAATCAGGAACTGAATATGTATAAATCAGGTTCCTTCCACTGAGGTGAAATAATCTGAATTCCCTAGGAAGTAAAGGACTCTCTTCAGTTCTTAATTCTTAAATGTGGATCCTCATTTGTGGGAGCAGGACTATTAGATCATAGCACAGATGTACTCAGTCATTCAGTTCAGCTGTGTGCAACTAAAAGATCAAACTTCCCTTGTTTCTTCCAGGAATCACTGTGTGTCTTCTCTTCCAGCTGAGCAAGATTACTCTAAAATACCCAGTTTTTAACACTCAGTTTGCCAGGTTAAAGTGCACCTTGCTGAGAAACTGAATTTATGATAGGTAGCCTCAGCAGCACTTGGGATGGCTGGTAATTGTAGGATCAGACCTTTTTTTCAGGAGACAGACCCCAAGAATTTTGACATTTCTTTAAAAAATATATCAGAGCTAAGCTGGTAGATTAGTTAACAGTTCCTGTTTGCTGGAGAAGAAATCTTTTCAAACTTAGTCAGCACTTTGTGTCAGATGCTGAATGTCTGTGGTCATAATCCTAAATTCCTGTTTGTTTTCAGTCAGCTGTTTTTTCTTTTTTCCATAAAAACAAGTTGTTTCACAGGACTCAGTTTCCCCAGATGTCACACTTTTCACAAACATGGTGTAAGCCACTTGTCTTCCTCAATGCTGAGGTCATGAAAATCACTCTGATCACTCGTTTCTCTCCCATTTCCTTCACACACAACATCCTCTAGAGCATACCTGCCTACTAATGGCTTGTTTCATAAACATAAAAAATACAAAAGCCTTCATGTTCTGCAGAATAATTTAGTGCAAAGAGAATCAGGAAGCCAAACAATACATATGAACATGTGTATTTTTGAAAGATTGGCTAACACAACTCATTGATGAAAGCTATACATGACAGGGAAGTCACTGGGATTCTATGTTCTCTTATCATCCACTATCAGTTTAAGCATTTTGTTACTGTATTTTGCTGGCATAAACAGTTTTTATACTTTCTGATGATGAATTGTGTCCCAGATAGATTTTATATGTGGAAATCTTTCTGGGGACTTTGCAGTCCCACAGAAGGTGGGGCTATTTTTCACATGACAGTGCCAGAACAGTGGAATATCCAGCTGCAAGCCACAGGTCAGGGCTGTACCTGTGCTGTCATCTCCTCCAGTGGAGTCTTCCAGTGCTCAGGGAAAAAAAAAATCTCTTCAAAAGAGGCTTAATATTTTGGGGCTTATGTACTTCTTTCACCATAAGGCCAAGGAACTGAAACATTGCCCAAAAAAGTGATGTAACGTGGTGCTGCCACAAGCTACACCTCTGTGTACTGGGGGTTAGCACTGCACTGAAGCTCAGGGAATAAAGCCATGCTAAGTAGACCAGTGCTAAGGAATTCAACAGTGATGTGGGATTTGCCTAGGCAGTGACACTCAATAGTGCTACATCATTAGGATCACTCTCAATGTGGTTTTGGTCCAACAAAACAAACAGACTCCCAAAACCTCCTAGATACGGTAATTTCCAATTGTGGCCATCATGTTTAGAAATGTAAGTGGGGTTAACAAACCAGGAGCTCAGAATTCTGAAAGGACTGGCTCCTGTACCATTAAAACTCTGTTATGATTGATGTACAAGCATAGATGTAATCAAAAAATGGAACTCTTACTTCAATCATTCACGAATTGTGATCTTTTGATTTTATTATTACAATAGCTGGTATCTAAAACCATACTATGACCCTTAAATCTGTATGTATAAAGCATTCTGGTAGGCACAGCATGCCCAGCACTGCAGGGTAAAACCCATGACAGCAATGCCTTGCTGCCTCCAAGACTCCTGACTTAATTCTGGGTTAAATCAAACTTTTCCATCTTCCTTCTGACATGGATGATGGTGAGACCTTGTCTCTCCATGAGTATGTTCCAGTGGAACTGACAACTGCACAGGCAGGACTTGGTAGGCCCAGTACACATCCTTCTGGACAGCTAACACAGGAAAATGGAATTTGTCTTCGGAAAAAATAAAAAATTTAAAAAAAAAGCAGCACTGACAAATTCTTGTGCTTTTGGAATGAAATTTAAAAGTATTTTTTCCTGGATGGGAAGAGAGAACAAATACCAGCAACAGGAACTCGGTCCAAAGAAGCCAATAGAAGTTTTATTGTTGGTATTTTTATGATCTGACCACATATGAAAATAACCACTCATAAAAACTGGCTGCTTTTTTTCTCAGTTTTGCTTTTCAGACATAATTGCATCAACTTCTCTGCAACTGTGGCATTATCAACTTGTTATGTCAGAATAAAGCAAAAGTGTACAGGTTTCAGAGTATCATGCAGATGGTCATCTTTAATCAGTGTATCATCCCTCTAAGTCAGCAAGAGCCCTACAGAAATAAATAACTAAAATAATAGGTGAGGACTACCTTATTCTTTGTGCACTTTGAGACTGCCTTTGTATTTAAGCACTGGGACAATTACTTTTCCCACTCTACTTTTTCCCCCTATATTTCTTTTTCCTTTTTTGTTTCTTCATCAGACCAGTGAAAAATAAAATTGTAAAGCACAGATGCCCATGCAACAAAGGGAAAACAAAGCACTGTGGGAGTGGAGAACAGAGGGAATCTGCAATAGTGGATTTAGTGTAGTTCATCACATCATCTGTCCAGACTGTCCAGCAAGAGACAAATTGCTCAACTTCTCATGTTTCAATGAAAGAGAAACCCTTGATTATTGCAACCCGGAAATGTTGACATAATGGAGTTACTAAGAAAACCTGACTCTTCATCATTGTCTGTCTTAGACACATTGCAAGCACAGTCACACAAGTTTTACACACATTAGTGCCACCACTTTCTTTTTTGTTGTTTTGCCTTGAAAGGCCTCATGATAGTCAGGCAAAATGCTTTTTTGTTGTGTCAGCACACAAACACAAGTTTTCCACAAACACATGAAAAAGAACACGTTGAGCCTGTAGAATGGTTGTGTCCTTGCAATGTATCCAACACCACTGCATGGAAGGGGAACTGCCAAGAAGTGCCACTAGGACAGACTGAGACACATGTGGGTATCTTTGCCTCCAGCTGCTACCATTATTGCACTTTTAAAGCCTTTGAAGAGACATTAATCCCGTATTCAGGAATTCTTTCACTACTGAAAATTCTGGACAATGAGCAGCCTATTAGACTGCGGCACTATTCCACCACACATTGAAGTAGTCACAGCTGAAGTAGCAGTACCTGGATATACAGAAGATTGAGCCAGTTAAAAACTAAAGGGAGTTACAATTTTAAGCAAGGCCTCTGTGGCATAAAGCAAGCAGGAAAAAGGCAGAGTTAGTTGTGTGATTTGAGCAGAATGAACAAGGCAAGGAGAGGGATGGAAAAATACATGAGCAGGTGTGGGACCTCGTGCCCTTGTATTACAGGTAGGTTATTCCCACTGTGGTGGGAAAGGAGGGGGTGGATGGCACTGCAGGGCACAGACCATCTGCCTGCTGCCCACTGGGGTGATTTGCATGAGAGGAAGTGAGAACACAAGTTGCAAAAGGCAGTACAGCTGAGCCTGTGCCCCTCCCTTGGCACCCCAGACTGCTGCTAAGTCCTTGCAGGACTTTTGCTTTCAGACCACCCTCAGATCTCCCACTCATACATTCTCCTATTAGCAGCAATTCACTTTCCATGCTCTCCTCCTTTTCTGAGATTGCAATATGGCTCAATTGCATAGATATAATCAAAATAAACATTAAAAAAATATTTTAAAACATTAATATTAATAAATCTTTGTGTCAAGTCAGTGAAGATGATGATTACCATTAAGAGTCAAGAAAATTTTGGGGGGACGAACAAAAGATAAGGTGTAGGTGTTTATTTAGCCATTGTTTTCTGATGATCTTCATCAGAAGATTGCACTTTGAAGATGTGTGCAAATGTTTCCATATAAATTAACTTCAGCTAAAGACATTGACTAAATCAGTGTGAATTACGATGAGAAGCCAGGATTTCTAAAATCTTCATAGGCATATTTAGCTACCTCTTATTATCTACTTCCTCTTATTCAGAGCAAGTGATCACAGATAAATCACAGATCTACACATTTTGCACATGATCTAAAAACTGTGGAAATAATTGAACTGAAATATGAGGAGCATAAAGACAAAATTTTAATTGCTTGTCTTAATGTTCCTGCCTGTTGCTAAGTTTGAATCCTTGAATCCTCTGCTCTTTTAATCAATACAGGAATACAAAATGTGCCTTTTGTTTAGGAAGTCACTAGTATATCAACTTCAACTGAAGTAACAGAGATGAAACAAAAGCTTATGTTTTCCTGCAAAAGTGAGTGACCAGCAGCAAATTCTGGGTAATGAAAGGGGTTTGTTTCATGACACAGAGATCTCAGGCAGAACTAACCACAAGTATTCTTTATTTATTGTGAAGCTGAGAGGAGAAAGCTAGTCTGCCTTTGACATTTGACAGCTAAAAGTCGCACTCAAAATATTTTCAAGTTATTAGTAAAATTAAGGTCCTTACACCTGCTATAATATCCCAAATATATAGATTCTCTGCTTTGAATATGTACCTCAAATATATAGTTCTTGCCATTACTAAGGTAACCCAAATAATTTGGTACTTTTTAAAACAACCCATTAGGAGTTTTTTTAATTGATTGGCAAACAGGTTTCTGCTGGGATAGTATTATCATCTAATGGCCTTAGAAAGCATAAAACGAATGAATTATTGAATCTAATTTAAATTATTGAATAATTTAAATTCCACTCAGAGGCAGAAAACCCACAACAAATCTGTTTTTGCTCGAAGTATTTATTTGTTGTTAGTTTGTGATTTAAATGTCGAAAGAATCTTCTGAAGCCTGATTTTATTCATTTTGCTGATATATCATGCTTATGAGATACTGCATATTTTTATAATGGGAAAGGCTCATGTCATTTACTTATTGAGATGCAATTAATAATATACCTGTTGTTTCTTGTATTGCAGTAATTTTCATTGTTTTCACCCTAATAGTTTAGCTACTATAATTCAAAATAGTACTGTCAAAAGACAAATAAGGAAAATGAACTTTCTAAAAATAAATCATCTTGGGTTTATTTATATTTTCCATCATTTAACACAAATATTTATTTCCTGATTAAGATGCTCAGGACAGGCACACAGCACCCACCATGTGGGGCTGTGAGCAGCTGGGTCTAGTGAAAGGTGCCCCAGACCACGGCAGGGGCAGTGGGACTAGGAAACGTGAGGGACCCTTCCAGCCTAAGCCATTCTATGATCAGAAATACAGCAATATAAAAACTTGGCATCAGGGTATTTCACAACATTTTTGTCTGAAAAAAAGCAAAGCCAAAAAAACAGAACCCCGACCAAAAACCTTACACAGTTTAACAGTCTAAAAAAGTTCATTAAGGAAAGGTTACTTACCCTGTATTTCCCCAGAGATTCTGGCCTCCTTATCACTTATCACTTTGGTAATTTCCACTGATATGAATACCTCTTCTTTGGATGACTGTTCAGATTACTTGTTTCATTGAGAAGACTAAACAGCAACTAAATGCCTTTTTAGGAATTTAAAAACAGAGTGAGAAACTCCTTCATTTTTCCAAGAATGTGAGCTGTATACATAGTGTGAAAATGCAGGACAAAACATGTAGAATACTTTTCTTCAGTATTGTAGAATACTTTCTTGCCTTGCTCATTGAGGTAGATAGGTTCATTTTCATGCTAATGTCATTTCCTTTTGAAAAGGAATAGTAATTTCTTCTGTTTAAACATGGGGAATAACCTAAAGGTCTCTGTATTGGTCAGTAGGAGAGCTGCTGTCAGGGAGCACAGGGCTGTGAGGACCATCTTTGCTGGGCTTTGCACAGCCACCCAGCTGCAGCCAGATGGTTACTTGACTCTTCCAAAAAAAGAGTATTAGTTAACAAAAGCCTAAGGAAGTACAGGGTAACTCTTCCAGCTTTATTTTTTCCTTCCAAGCCTTCAGCTTCCTTCTCAAACCAAAACTTCACTAGTCTTTCAAAAAAACGTGGTATGACAGAGACTGAGTGCACTGAGACCAACGTTTAAATTTAAGGTGACTTCGATTAGACTCCAAAATGCCTGGCAGAATAATTACACCATAGACCATCTAAAGAGGTAAAGAGCATACTATGGCTCTGTTATTTTAAGAGAACCTTTGACACCAGCCTATTTGTTAGAGCAAAGTGTGAAATAGTGAAGACCCAAATGATCATCCCACCACTGCAGAAGTCCATGTGTTCATGCAGGCAGTACTTACCTTCAGTGAACCCAGAAACTGGAGATTGTTGGAATGGGTGTTGTGCCAATGAGGATGCACTCAGGCATCAGGATAGGCCAGCCATTCATTTCCCCCTTCCTCAAGGAGATGAGGTGAGTAGCTTTCTTTTCTTGGCTGCTGGTATTAATTTTTACTTTGTCCTTTCAGCAGGGCACTTCAGCTTGACAATGCTTTACTCTGTCCTGGAGTTCATAATTTTTCAGACTTTAAGTCTGGTTAAGTATGTGAATGTCTTTGGGTCTTCATTTAAGAATAGCTTAATCTGAAGGCTTAATTTGAAGACTTCCAAATAAACAATAGTAAAATGATGTTCCCATAGTTTTGCAATACTTAAGCTGTGAACCAGAAATGTTTTCTATTCACTCTGCCTTTTTTTTATTACCTTGGTTACTTGTTAACCTATCACAAGCCATCATCAAAATAGATCTTGGTCATTTTCTTGTAAAGCAAAACATTTGTGACTTACTAATCTTCTCTCAAGAGGGAGAAATTTGGTTTCCTGAAGTATCTTTTCTCTCTATAACACTCTGGTTTAGGTTCGTTTCCTATTTCAACTACCTTTTCAAACATGGACATCAGAATCAAAAAAATCTGTTTCATTTTGCTCCCATCAATGCTGCATGGAGATAAATACTTCTTTCTTAAGCTACTAGAGCCAAGGATTATCCCTTTGATTTTAAAGACTGGGGTGCAGGTCAGGTTAAATTGATCAGGTTTTCCACTGTCATCTACATTCATGTGCAGTTCCTGTTCAGTGTCACAGATTTCTAGGAAGAGGAAAAGCCCCATTTTGTCTTCTGTCTTTTTCCTCAGATATGGTTATGTGTGAATACAGTTGGAGGTTTTTTCAAAGTCCACCCTCCTCTTGCAACCAAAGTACAGAAAAGAAAAAATGGAGTCAGAAGAGGGAGAAAAAACAACCCAGTAACTAGGAGTACCACAGGAAGAAGAAAGGGAGGGAGAACTGTACCAGTGTATTAATAACATTATCTTTGACAGTCACAGAACGTGTCTTAAAACACAATTCCTCACTCTTCAAATATCTACAAAAATATCATGTTACTAGGTTCCCTCTCTGTGGCTGTTTTACATTTCGGTCTTTCAATATATAAACAACCATAAAATTCATTGAACTCTGAATTGTATTTCTTCTTTTCTGGATTTTTTTTCCATAGGAACCACCCCTGTACAACCATGCCATCTGCCCGTCTGCCTCCCAGCTCCAACTTCAGTGCCACATCCAACCTGAGCCAAGTTTGAGAGAGGTGCAACATTCCCAAAGATGCTATTACAAGTTCACTGGAAAATTAGCAGCCTAAAAGAGGAAAGAAGCCCAATTTAGTATCTCATGGTGAGCCAAAGACAGATCCAACTCAATGTCTCTATTTGAAGAGGCAGCAGCCATCTGGCCAGTATGTAGGCACATCTTGGCTGGTTTGTCAAGACACAGAATAATTAAGACTGGAAAAAATCTCCAAGCATGCCTTTGACTGAACACACCTTGGAAACTAGACAGGGGTACTAAGTGCCACATCCAGTCGTTTGTTGAACACATCCAAGGACAGTGATTCCATCGTCTTCCTGGACAGCCCATTCCAATGTTTAACAACCATTTCTGTGAAGAAATTTTTCCTGATCTTCAACCTGAAACTCCCTTGGCACAGATTGAGGTTATGTCCTCTCATCCTGTCACTGGTCTCCTGAGAGAAGAGGTCAACCTCACCTGGCCACAAACTCCTTCCAGGCAGTTGTGGAGAGTGATGAGGTCTCACCTGAGCCTCCTTTTCCTCAGGATAAACACCCCCAGCTCCCTCAGATGCACCTCACAGGACTGGTGCTCCAGACCCTTCCCCAGCTCCATTGCCCTTCTCTGGACTCTCTCCAGCCCCTCAGTGTCTTTCTTGCAGTGAGGGCCCAGAACTGGACACAGCACTCCAGGTATGGCCTCAGCAGTGCCCAGCACAGGGGGACAATCCCTGCCCTGCTCCTGCTGCCCACACCATTGCTGATCCAGGCCAGGATGCCCTTGGCCTTCTTGGCCCCCTGGGCACACCCTGCCTCATCTTCAGTCACTGTCACCAGCAGCCCCAGGTCCTTTCCAGCCACTCTGTCCCAGCCTGTGGCCCTGCCTGGGGCTGTTGTGACCCAAGGGCAGGACCTGGCACTTGGCCTTGTTGAACCTCACCCCACTGGCTTCAGCCCATGATCCAGCCTGTCCAGATCCCTCTGCAGACCCTACACATGTAGCTTTGGATCAGCAACAGGAAACATTGAATGTTTTCTGTGTAAGACTCGGGGGAAGGAGCTGAAGGTGAACCTGAGGAAGGGCAGAACCAGGGCCTATAAAACACACAACCACAGGAAGCTATTTGTCTCACTGCTCCTCATCTTTCACCAATTAATATTAAAGAAATTACTGGACTCAGTATCAGATCACCAGTGGCTTTAGTTAGTTCACTATAATAAGGAGTACCACTGACAAGACACTGGGAGATCCTATTAAATCCAGAAAACTCAATGAAGAGATGACAGCATTATACAAACACACATGTTATGCCATCCTTTCCCAATGAATAGTCATCACTTCACGCCATCCTTACTATAAGATCACTCTGTGGAATGAAATATTTGAGCTGATTAAATTTTATATCAGCTTCCAATAAAAAAAATCATTATTATTTACACTTGATGAGGGGGATTTCATTGTGCCAATATTGCTACTAACCTATTTGTAGCTTAGACATGTTTAGCTCTTTGTATTGCTTTCAGGTAAGTATAGAACCAGGTTTTGTAATGCACTGACCTGAGAAACCTGACAGGATGTCACAATGGATTCCGCACCCTTATGTTATTATTTCCACACTCAAAAGGTAGCATTTAATAAAAGTTCATTCTGCAGCAAGTTTGGGCAGTGTTCTCTGAAGGCTCCTGCATTTTTAAAAGCAAGCCAAAATAACCTCTTGCAAAGAGGTTCCCAAACAGCAAGGGCCTATGAGTGTGGTTTTGTGTTGTACTCATCTGAGAAAGAGAGTGAAATCACATCTGCTGCCAGCTGGGCTAATTTACTGGATGTTAAAGAAAACAGTAGAAAATGGAACAGTGATTGGAAAACAATCTGCCAAGACAAAGAAGACACAGTTGAATATAACCCATCAAAACTTGAAAATCAAGTAAGCATTGTTGGAAAAGCAATGGGGAAATGTGTCTGTTGGTTTACTGCTGTCTGGCAGTAAAATGTCAGAAAATTTGTTTCGTCTGGGGGTCCAGGAATGTATGATGATATGATTTCTGTGGGACTGTTTATGTGAGAACTGAAAATAACAACAAAAAAGAAGTGGTAAAACAATTTGAAAAGAAAAACCCTTGGTATTAACATCTACAGGTGGTTGTCTGGAGAATGTAGGCAATGCCTTTGTTGCAGAATACCTGAATACTTAGACAAAAACATGCTGGGACTCAGTGGTTTACATCAAAAGAAATTACAAATAAGAACAGCAAGGTAATAGTGTGTTAGACACAGAGCACGAGATATCTGAAAATATTTTCATAGTAGCTACTGATATGGGCCTGGAGCTGCCAAACAAAAGGAACAAGGTCTGTGCCATGAAAGAGAGGTTGGCTCCCAGCTGTGGGCTACAGGACAGGGCCAATCTCCATTCCCCATGGACTGCCAGCACTCACCAGCCAGTGACTCAAGTAACACCTAAGCCAGCTCAGCAGTTCTCTCCAGAAGGCCCTTGAAGATCCTCCACAGGAAAACATATTTTCCCATGCTTTTTGTAAAGTAATGGGAAAAGAAGAACTCTCACCTGGCTTAGTGAAGTCTTGACCCTGGTTCTCTGGAGAGCACCCTACATGATTTAGTGTCCTCTTGCTCTTGCAGTATTTTTGAAAGAGCCTATGTGGCTCACAGGTTTGGATTCTCTTCTGGAAGGGGACATATTCTCAGAGGCAGAAGGTCTAAATCTGGATTTCCCCAATATATGAAAGCACCATCCTTACCTAATTATACCAAGACTTTCCCAGTGTATATGGGATTTTCAAACCCAGTGGCAAGATGTAGGCTAGAGCTGGATCACTTGAGACCCTGAACTGCCAGTCCAGGCTCTCTACTCCATCACTCAGCAGAGTGGAAATCCAAGGCAAGCCCAAAGAAAGGGCATTCTGATTTCAGCATCTTCCCATGAAACCAGGCACTGTCAGAGCTCCTACTAGAGTGTTGAAGGTTTGGTAATTGCTGGTGTATGTCATCAATGTGCAGGTATGCTGATTCCAGGTCCTTATTGCTCTTTAACCTCAGAGTGAAAGAGCTCATTTGATGTTCTTCCATTTTATCAATGGCTTTGGCCAACCCAGGAGATTTCACAGGCTGAGCAACATCCTAGTCCCAACAGTGCTTGCTCCCATTACACCCCCATTTGAGATCCCTCTGAGTCAGGTTTGAAGGAGCAAATTGACACAGAGTCACTTCCAACCAGACAGGCTACAGATTTGCTGTGTAACTATCCACAGTTCCAGGATCCATTTACTTTTCAAAGAATGTAGGAGTCCTGTTCGTCTGCCCTAAAAGCAAGAGAGGCCATGCCATTTCCTGTGTCTGTGGAATCTTCAAAGGCAGTTTCCAGAGACTTTGAGTCAGGCACCTCCCTCTTTCAGTATCACATGCTTCTGCGGAAGCTATTAGTCATTTGTGTCATCTATTCTAGGATGGGACAAAAAGTTGAGCTCAGTGAAATACTTTGTAAATATAAATATATCCTAATACGAAAACAACTTCCATTCCTCTGTGGAAATTATTAACAAGAAAATAAAACACCTTTTTGAGATACTTGCTGGATCCACCTTTGGTATTTCTCAAGCACATGCTGTCAGTGTAACAAGCTGGATGATTTACCTACCCACAGAGCATCCAAACACATTTTCAGTTACAGCTGCTCTGCACTTGTTAAAGAAAGGCACTCAGCCTCAGTGGACTCTGCACTGGCTGTACAAACAACTGGCTTCATCATTTTTGCTTTAATTTGTTTATTATATCAATAGCTAAGAAATAAACATGTCTTGCATACGAGAAACGAGTATGAAGGCAAAATAAACCTTGCTATTTATTTCAAATTATTTTACAGTTACCCATGTGTAGCAGGGTTGGTGTGTTTTTTCCCAAAGCAGTAGAAGTTGGACAAGTTGCCAACAGCAGCCATGCTATTCCCTGAAATACACTTATCAGCTCTAAGAGGTTACAAAGGCTGAAAACATTTGAAGTACTAGAAACTTTCAGTTTCAAAATCTATGCATGGAAACATTTTCTCATTGAACTTTCTCATAAAATAAACACATATTGGTTATTTGTGGCCAGTGAGCAATTAAACCATGTAACAGTTCCTTAAAAGAGACAAGTGAATTCCTAGGCAGTTAGACTTGTTAAAGAAAATAACAGCATCCACAAAGGAGAATCACTTAAACTATCACTGAGGTAATGGGCAAAACTGTATTCAGTATGTACACCCATCCTATACAGAGTGTATAGCTCTAGAGCCTAGGAGGTGATTACAACTATTCCAGTATCTGACAGAAGGTCTGATATACATGTGCTTATATATTATTCTTCTGTGCTTGTGTTAAAAAAGGAGTTTGGGGTTTTCTTTCAAGGAAGTTAGAACTCTAAAGCAGAACATGTACCTACACACTTCTTAGCAAAGTACAGAAAGTACAGCCCTCTGCTCACAGCTGCCAGCCTGAGACCTCCCCAGCAGGGTGGCACTAGGGCATCTGTGAAACTAGATCAGGGCTCCACTGCCTGACAGCCCCAGGGAGCAACTCCTTCTGCAGTTGAAGATGCAGGAGAGGACCTCTCTGACAGCGGGAGGAGTGCAGAGAGGCCAGGCAGCGAAGGCTCTTGCTCTCTGTCTGTACAGCAGCCTAGTGGAACATGAATTAAACAGGCTGCTAAAATGTTCAAGGTCTGCCAAGCACAGCACAAACTGAGCTCGGTGTTGAGGGAACAAGCTGCTGCTTCCTGAGCTGTGGAGTCACAAAGAGGCACCATGAACCCATTTTACAACTTTTCAGGTGTTCTGGGGAACCAGTGAAGTGGAAATGGGTTTAAAGTGCCTTTAAGTTTAAACTGTGGGTTCAGATTACAGTAGGCCATTACAGAGATCAGTGGTGACCAACCATTAGCTCCCTCCTTGCTCCTGAATGGCACACACAGAAGTGCTGGTCTTCTGAGGGCAGATCTCAGAACCAAGGAGATGTCTCCGAATCCCGGAAAACAGCACCGTAGGGAAGACTAAATGAACCTAATTGCTGCAACTGGGAACAAAGTGATTTCGGGAAGGAAAATGGGCACTCACTGATGATTATATTGCAGCATTCCTATATGTGTATAGGACTTTAAGTGGCTAATACGGACTGAGAGAGACAGTAAATGTCTCAGACGGTTAATGAAGAAGGCAGTTGTTAGTTCTAGTTTATTCATCCCACTTCTGCTTATTTCTACACCTGATCTAATCTTATCCTAGTGCTGATTTTCAACAATATTTTGTGCAGCCATGTGTAAATGAAATCAGCTCTCCAGATACATTCATTTCTTTCAAGGATTAAGCTCAGGTCCATTTTTGTCTGTGCTGTCTGTAGTTAGCTCAGTGCTCAAAATCAAGACCTCTGTTGCCTTACTTATAAATATCTTTCAGTATCTGCAGACTACTAGATTTACCATTAATCATTAACTGCTTCCAATTAATATAATCAGTCAAAATCCAAAGCAAGTTCATCCTGTTCCTTTCTGCACTTTGACCAAGGCACTAGGAACACTACAATTCTATTTTTAAAGTAACATGCATGCCAACAGACCTAACATCTGAATTACACCCTAGGCAACTTAACTCAGGTAGTCTGGGTGGTGGTTATATAAAGATGGATTTTAGTGATCTGACCTGATGAACTCCACAATGGACTTATTGAAGATTAAGACTTGTTTCTTAAGTAAAAATTCAAAATGTTCATGCCATAGATAATTTATTTCTAATAGAAATGATAGCTCTTGCCAGTTGCAGAGGGAAACAAGAGAAAATGCAAACTGAGCTAGTCTTGACACCCCTAAGCAAGACTCTCCCTTCCAGTAGGAGCAAAAATCACCTTGACACTTTCTCTTCCCAGGCAGTGGCAGATCACAGCCTGCTTGCCTAAGGCACAGCCCAGCACATCACTTTTGCCTTTCAAACAAACCCATGGGTCTGCTTCCAGATGACCTTACCATTTTTAGAAACTCTATCTAATCCTAGAAATATTGCCTCTGTAATCCTCCAATCTCCCCTTGCCTCTCTAAAAAACCCCTTCCTCAGCACTCACTGCCAGCAAAGCAGCTTCTCAGGGGCTTTGTACGTCTCAAAACAACTTCCTACGTGTCTCTCCCTTAGAGATGCAATTTCATTGATAAGTACTTGAATGTCCATACTTGTATATAAAATGCAAGCTCTTCATTACTAATTTTTCACTCTCAAGTATTTCCTCACCAATGTGCTTTCATGCACCACATCTCGTACCTATGCAAAATAACTGGAGCAAATCACTGTGATCAGTCACGTTTTACATTCTGATCTACTGCCTGTGCTCTTGCAAGGAGTTCTGACACTCCCGTTGCAATGCTCAATCTGCTCCTCCTTTGTTTTCCCCCACAAATTTATGTTAACTAATGCCCCTCTCACTGTGAAGCCATGCAAATGTTTTGCAGCTCAAACCTCAGTCTGCAAATAACTTCATGTCTAGCAGTGCCTACCAGAATGTATAAAGCATTCCCACAGAAATAACCAAGCAGCAAGACTGGAAATAAGGAAATGATCACGTAAAGCAAGCATTTTGCTATGCAGAATCTCCCAACAAACAGATGTGAAAATATAGATTTCACCAGTTGCAATGAAAGAACATTTTGTTCTGGGACTGCATTTGGGATATGCAAGCTCTGGCAGGAATAATTTAGCTTGAAATGAGTGAAGATAAATAATTACAATTTCCACTGAATATGCCAGGACAATTATTTTCAGCCTGTTTAAAAATATTCACAGAATGTACTTCAACATAGCATCACAAGGACTGACTTGAAAAAAAGTGGTGCAAAGCAGATTGAAAGCCACGTAAGTAGACTCTGCTGAATTCAGAATTATAGAAGGTAGTAAACACAACTGCAGCAAAAGTTGTGGCTGTCCCTCACCCATCTTTTAATAAAAGAAAAATGTAAAGGGTTTATCACCATTTCTGTCCAATTTTCTCTTATTTCCAAAAAGAGTATTTTCTGAGGTGTACGAGGGGGACACAACTCAGGACTGCTGGACAGACAGATTTCTGTGCACAGGGCACTGATTCAAGGTGCACGGGAAGCTCCTCCCCAGGGTCACCAGCATTTCTGATGTCTCAAGAGGAAGTTCCTTACCTCAGTTTACAGGAACGAGTACAAACTAGCTAAGTTCTGACTAAGGAAAAAAAAAATTGAGTTGAACAGTGCGTTTTGTGTGAAGCTGAAGTGAGGGGGTACTTTTGGTCAAGATGAAAACCAAAGAATGAACAGTGCTAATGTATTAATGTATTTAAGAACTTGATATTTTAAAATCAGCTGCAGCAAAATAACAGAAAATTTTTCTGAAAAAAACCCAATGAAGTCCTGTTTGAGCAAATTCAAATCAATGCATTTATTTTGATGTTACATTCCTGAAAGTGCTAGACAGACCTAGCCAGGTTAGGTGCACCTGATGAGATATCTCTCCTTTTCCATACACACTGAGTTGCACTGGGTATAGCACAGCAGCCACTCCAGCACAGTGCAATTTAAAAAATACAACATTAGAAAACTCAGAAGAATGCTGTTACTGGCAATGGGATTCTCGTGTGTTTGCACTACACAGGTCTTTAAAGAAAGCACAAAAACTTTACGTGTATGGATTATAAACAAAAAGTTTATCGATTTAATATATATTTTTAAGGCACTTTGATGTTGCAGTTTAGAACTCCATTTGGTAAAAAGGGGAATCCTTCAGAAACCCCATCTTCACTAAATAAAATGCACAATTTCAAGGCCAAAGGAAACAACCAAAATATTCAAGCCAGATTCTGACCATAAAATATGTGAGTTCCTAGAATCTCAAAACAATCCATAAGCACAAAATGGGCTGGGTTTTTTGGCATTTTCTAGATTGATTGTAATTTAAGAAACCCAGTATGAGATTCATTCTAGCTAGACTTACCATGTCAAATCGGGATTAGCCAAGCCAGAGCAGACTTATCTCATCTTTAAATATCTATGTATGAACAAAATAAATGGTCCTCTGCCAAAGACTATTCTGCATTGCCCACAGGGAAAGTTTAAAACAATCAGAGTTTTTAATTTGGGTTTGCTTTTTTTTATTAGGGGTTCAGGGTGGAATTTTAAAGCTAAATTCATATGTAGTTATCAGTTACAATATTGTCTCTGCATTTTGCACTTAACCAAGTAATCACTGATTAACAATAAACTTACATTCATATAAAGTTTTCCCCAAAACATTCCAAAATATGGCAGGCACTTTGGCACAGTTGTCTCACAGCAGCAAAAACTGAGGAAGAAAACTGAATGCTGGCACACTTCCCTAATTAATTAGGTGTTAAGGCTTATTTTAACTATACAAACAAAAACAAAACAAAAAAAAACCCTCAAGGATTTAAAAATTAAGAAAAATGCACAAGATACCATCCCAAAATGGCTAATCTACTGAAATGAACATCTGTCATTAACCACCCAAAACCATGTCAGAAACAGAGTCAGATTTCAGCCCCTTGTGCTAAAGCCAAAAGAGCCAGCATAAATTCCATCATCTTTTTTGATGTTCTTATGTAGTACTTTTTTCTCCTAGTATGCAAATGCTTCCATTCAAAAATGCCCATTCAGTTATGCCCAGTGGAGTTATAACTGCATTGCAGTTTTTTTGACTATTATGTCATGGTCTCTTTTTATCTCACCAGCACTACATACATAAGCCCTATGTTCCATTTCCACTGCACACTGAGCACCACAAATTCAGGCACACCTGTCGTTACACTGATACACTTAGCAAAATCTCATAAAGAACACATTTCATTTCTGTATATTTGTTCACCCTGTCACAAGCTGACTGTGGATTTTGTCACTAGACTCCAGGAGTTTTCAGCAGTGCACTATTTTGATGTCAAACTGTAGGCACACTGCTTGGTAGGATTTGGAGCATGAGGCATCTTTAGCTGTTGACAGGAATGTCTCAGAGCTAGAAAAATGCAAGGCAGGCTTCTTCATGTGTCAGGGAAGTGCTGAGATTAAAATTCTTTACTCCTCCTTGGAGCGTGGCCTGGAGAAGGTGTACAGGGATCGGGTTGCTGCTACTGTCTAGAAGGCACTGGAGGCAGGCTGCATCTGACAGTTGGGATCTGGAGGAAGCTGATGTCTGCTCGGTGTTGGTAGAAGAGGTCCCAGGAAATGGCAAGAGACATACAGCTGTACCTCCACAAAGGATGCAGGGTGTCCCTGTGGTGGCTGGCCACACCAGCTCTTCGGCTGAGTCACTCCAAACAGTCCCAGAGATCTCCTCTGGGAAGGCAGAAAAGGTCCACCACACAGATCTACAGTGATCCATCTGAGACACCTGAACAGCTTTTACACTGATCTCACACTTGAACTCACACACTGGCACCAGGGAAGATACAGTAATGACAACCATAAAACCTGTGTGACAAAGTTCTAATACATTTTAGTTTGAACATATTAACGGTTCACACCTTTAGTTTCTAGTGCTCTAATTTGACCAGCTGAAGATGTGGTTTTATATTTTCCACTGACATGGACTACTCTTCCTGAAGTGGGCTCTAAAAAATGCATCACAATCATGTCTACCCATAGCAGAGGTGGTGAAGTAGAGGACTACAACCACTGCTCCTGTGTTCAGCTCCCAGAACACAGCAGAAAGCACAGATTACACCTGGCCCTCTTCGTGAGTGAAAGTTTCCCATAACTGCAATCTATAAATGACAGGAACTTAATCATCGACAATTTAAAAAAACATCCAAAACAAAGTGGTGTGAAATTAATAGCACCAAGGATCTTGAGGTCAGTAAATCTGTTCAATAAAAACGAAAATTACAGTACTTAAATAAAATTAGGCTTAAATAAAAATGGTATTCCAGTGTTTACTGAGTGCTGAGACTGCTAAGAACAGTGTTTTTATAAAGAGGCTGGATGGAAGCTATAGCAATATAAAGGCAAAATGTAGATGAGAAGTTCACTGGAGTTAATAAGAGTTAATAAGAGACTGATTATGATCAAGGCACTATTTCCTTGAAGTCAGTTCACTTTTTGTAGTCAACTGGAATTGTATTATTTGTTCTCAGTGGAAATAAATTGGGCCTTAGCTGGAGACTGCACATCACTACTGAGCTTGGATTTCCAAAAATAGTGAAATATTCCCTTTGCACAGAAATTATTGCACATTTTATCACCAGAGCAAAGCTGGAGTACATAGTACCTGGTATAGTGTATAAGGCATATTTGTTCAGTGTTCTGGAAGATGAAGGGTAAACTGAAATTTCAGAAGAGGATACATATTAGTTGCAGGATTGCTTCTGTCAGTAGTTCCAGGACACATGACAGTATGCAGCACAGGACTTGGTTCTACTGCCATCTGCTTGAGTACATAGACTCAAGAGAAAGCTTTGTTTGCTTCACTGAAAGCAGAATTTTCCCCTTTTTTCAGAAGTAGGAAATTTCAGGAGTAGGCTTAGAGTATGTACATCCAGACATATTCTAAGCCTAAAAGTAATTAAGCAGACAGACAGATACGCAGTTTTTGCCATGTGGAGTAGAGGTAAAGGATGTAGTTTACCAGTTTTCAGATACTAAAGGCTAGAGTTCAGTATTGAATAAGGAAAAAAGAAAGCAAAAGAACAAACAATATCTCACAGTATTCCATCAGAATCCTTATTCACTGCTGTATTGTTGCTGCTAAATTGAATTCTGGATATCCAGTTCAGTCAAAATATTCACAGTTTTGTTTCTTTAGTACTGGCCTCTGAACCGCCTTCAGGTCAAAATTACATTATTGAAATTAGCACCATGGAAAAATTATTGAAATAATTTGAAGTTCTTCAATGAGAAGCAGTGATTCAGAAAGAATAAAAGACCTTTACAGCAAAATTAGTTTTTTTAAAAAAGAACCTCAACAATTCTATTAAAAATACATAATCCATGACAAAACAAACACTGCATACATGGAGTGCACTCAAAATCCATGAGGCCAAATTCCCCAGTGAATTAAAGTGAGAATTTTGCTGACACAGCAATTGCAAATCTTCTATTTTGGCCATTGTAATCAGTAGGATTATTATTATTTCACAGGTATTCAGATTTCATCTCACACACAATATATCATTTGACCTATATAACAAATGAGTGTAATAAAGAACAAATTATATGTCAACATATATATTCACTTTTCCATACTACATCAATTTGCATGACCAAAACTGGTGTAACTACACCCAGTACTGATTGTGCTTCAAAGTTGGGTTTGTTTTTCGACAATACTGGATCATTTCAGGATCAAGATGTAAAAAGCTGTTTTTCAGATACCTTTCAGTAGCTGGAGAAACTACTGTAGGAAGCAGCTGCTCATGTTTTACTGCCACAAATGTTGAGGCTGTACTCCTCTCAGCCCCCTTCAGGAGAGGAGTCACTGTGACAGTGGGCACAGTCAAGCTCCGTTCCAGACATTGGTCTGCACTACTGAGGATTGCATCTGTTTGACTTTTGACTACGGGTTTTGTCTTCTTTTTCTTCTGACACATTAACAAAATGCACACAGAAGTAACAGCAACAATGAGTAGCACAGACACCAGGACCAGGGGAATAATGATGTACCATAGGTTGCTTTCACCTGCCTGCTCTCTGGGACTCCTAGCATTAACCTGGTTTGTAGTCTTCAGCTCCACAGATATACTCGTTCCCACTGCCTGATTCAGCAACGGGCCTTCCTCATGTAGGTTTTCCCAGGGATTCTGCCCAGGCCACATAGTTGGTTCAGTCTTCTGTGGTGCTTTTTCAGGCTCTTCATTCTGTGAGGAGGCTAGTGCCTCATCCTCTGAGGTAGAGTGAACCTTGAAAGTGGTTGTGCTGGTTACAAAAGACACTTCTGTTGTTAAACCCTGCACAAGTGGAGGACTGTATGGCACAATGGAATGGAAATGGAAAGTGAAAACAGCCAATAGCAGGCTGCACAGCATCTGCCCTGAGTACAAATGTAAATGAGTCATTCAACAGATCAATGCCCGTCATGTTTGTGTCTACATCTAGCAGCAAAACACCATTATCAACGTCAGCCTGGGTGAACACCTGAGTATCTTCAAGCACTGTATCATTCACAAATCTTTTCTTTACAATCCTCCCATGAGAGGGAGGCACTATCACTTCAAATCTAGGATTACTATTTGTCAAATTGGCTAGCTCAGAAGCATCCAGGTCACTGCTCCCAAATTTATAAGCTGCTTGATTTGAAATTTGCAGGTCAGATACAATTTGTAGTAAAGGCTTTGCTGTGATGTTCAGCACTTGTCCAGTTAGATTGCCTTCTGCAGTGAAAAGCATAAACTCCAGTACTTCACTGGAAGCACTTAGATTTGTCAGGTGGTAAGAGAGCCTTCCCGAGTACAAATCTGCCTGCTCAAATTTAGTAACTTGCTCATTTCCAATCATAAGGTGCCCATATTTGAGTGGCTGAGTTATTTCATACATGGTATTAGTGCTCTTTCCATTTGTGATAGCTGAAAGCTGAACATCAGTAATAGTGACAGATGTCTGGCCCTGTGGCAGCACAACATTGGTAAGGTTAACTAGGACAAGTGCAATTGGTATGACATCAAGACTAAACAGTTTGTATAAAGGGCGATGTTTACCATCAGTCACACTGAAATAAAACACCCCAGAAGATGAACTTCCATCCTGTACAAACCAGACTTTACCACTGTCAACATCAGCTTGTGTGAAATCTTTTATAGA